>NC_044383.1:98567382-99192382 GCF_006542625.1 Nomascus leucogenys | reverse complement strand
AAGTGTTTCAAGGAGAGAGTTCAACTGTGGGAAATGCAGCTGAAGGAGCAAGTAAGATGAAAGAAAAAAGGGACAATTGGAGCTGAGAGAGAGCTGTTTTGTCAGAGTGATTGGGAACAAGCCTTACTGAAGTGGACTGAGGAAAAGCAGACAGGAGGTGGAGGTAATGACGTTAAGCAAGCATATAAATAATTATAACATTCATGTTACCAGTATTATTTAATGAAAATCCAAATCCTCTTTCATTAAAAATTTTAAAATTTTTCAGTAGGAAAGTCTCAACTGGAACACTGGTGTGTGTGTGTGTGTGTGTGTGCGCACATGTGCCTGTGGTGTGTGTGCATGCGTGCATGCATGCATGTGCCACTATGTGGGGTGTATGTGTGTGTGTGTGTGATTCTCTTTTGGCTCACTTGCTATCCCTGTCTGGAGTCTCTAAAACCACCACACATCCATGAGTCACCAGGAGGACTCAAAGGACTCAGGACTCAGCATATAGTCATATTCGTGGCTATGACTGATTACAGTGAAAGGATGCAGAGTATTATCAACAAAAGAAAAAGGCACATGGGGCCAAGTCTGGAGGAGACCAGACACAAGTTTCCAATAGTTGTCTCCCAATGGAGTCACACAGGACATGCTTAATTCCTCCATCATCAAATTGTGACAATACATATGAAATATTGCTGATCAGGGAAGCTCATTAGAGACTCAGTGTCCAAGGTTTTTAGTGGGGGCTGATCACACAGACATCCTCTTCTTCGCACCAAAATTCCAGACTGGCAGAAGAAAAGTAGGTGTTTGACACAAATCGCATGTTTGTAAAAAACTATTTAGGCATGGTGAGCCCCTCTTATCAATTACAGAATGGTAGGAATTGTCCCAAAAATATACAATCCTAAATATCAGCCAACAGTCAACCCTACTTTCTAATGATAGCAATCTCAGGCCTGCTATGTTAACTCTTTTCTGTACATCATCCAAAGTTGATTGCATCTTCTCTGTGTCTAACATGATTTTAGCAGTTTTCTGAATTCAGTGCACACCCATCAGAAAGGCTTAAAAAGGAGAAAGGTAATGAGTGAGCAAAGATTATGTGGTTTCAGCCAGTTCATCCACGAAGTCTGACAGTCAAGCAGACTCATCCACCCACTCAAGGGGCAGAGCAATGGCTTTGGCTTTCAAAAGAACTGGTAAGGGCATAAGGAGACCAGAACTTAAAATAAATAGAGTATCAAATGATAACATTATTATGTAATAGTACTTAACAAGCCATTCTAGCTCCTACCTTTTATCTGCCATTCAAATTATTGTATCTAGATACTAGTATTTCCCAATTGTTGGAAACAATGCCAGACAACACCCAGAAGATGGAAGGTCAAAAGAAAAAAGGTTGAGGTGTCAGTCACACAAAGAGACCTACCCTGTTCAAGACCAACTCTGGTTTCTGGTAGTCTATTCTAGGTATCTGTCGCTGCATAAGAAAAGATCCTACAACCCCGTGGCTTAAAGCAACAACTATTTTATCTTAGAATTTGTGTGCATTAGAACTTTGGGCAGGAGTTAGCTGAGTGATTCCTGTGTTGTTTATGAGTATCCCTTTGTAGTTTTCAACTTGTTTAGGGATGGTCTGGGGGGAACAAGATGTTTTTACTCATATGACTAGCATCTTGATGGTGATGGCTGAAACACCAAACTCAGCTAAGAATAT
Organism: Nomascus leucogenys; assembly: GCF_006542625.1. Lineage (NCBI taxonomy): Eukaryota > Metazoa > Chordata > Mammalia > Primates > Hylobatidae > Nomascus > Nomascus leucogenys. The sequence continues at coordinate 99,190,671 of NC_044383.1, read as the reverse complement.
TAACCAGGGCACCTGCACATGACCTCCTTAAGTGGTTGGTCTCAGGGTACTTGGACTTCTTACATGCAGGTCCAGACTCCCAGAGAGAACTTCCAAGACCAAGGTGGAAGCTTCAAGGCTTTCTCTAACGTAGCCACAGAAGTTTCAGAACATTATTACTGCTATATTCTATCAGTCAAAGAACTCATTAAAGCCAGCTAAGATTCAAGGAAGGGGCAATTAGACTTTACTTCTTGATGGGAAGAGCAGCAAACAATTTGTAGCCATGTTTAGTCTACCGCATGTACTATTTCCAAATTTCTCCTCTATTACTGTGAACCATGGTTGTCTCTTGCCATGCTTTTATTCTCATTTCACTCATTAAAAGGCAGGGCGCTATTTTTCAAAAGAAGGATAACTCCACTTCTCTAAGAAGTTGCTAGAAGACTATATTAATTAGTTTTTCCTTCACACTCATAAAGCACTGGTGTTTATTTTGAAAAGCAAAGGGCCTCCAGGAACTTCTCTTGGATCTATATATGTGAAATAATAATAAATTTATCTGATATGTAAATATGATGTGAGACGTATCTGGGTCTGTTCTCTAAATAGAATGGAGAATTATTTTTTACCATAATAGCCTAGGGTTTAATTTAGTATAGGGTAACATGATAGGACAGGGAAAAATAAAATTCCTATAAGGGAAATGACATTGGCAAAAATATTTGAGGAAGGTGTTTAAAGTGATTCAAAATGTGAAAGTGCATTCAGTAGTCATAATAAATTACTATATACAACCACAAAGCCATTAGAGGCTAGTTGGATTTTTGTTTTAGGACTGGGATATCATGAATTAATTTGTATACATATATTAAATATCTTTTACATATTAAAAGTCACAATTTTCTTCTTCCTACTATTAATAGTTATCCTATTAAACTATTCACAAGCTAAAACCATAACTAGTTTTCAACTAGAAAGGACTTCTCTATTTCTAAAAGCAACACAAAGTAAGGAACGTTCTTTTACAATATCATTAGCAAAGGAGTAGTCTGTCTACAAACAAGTTATATTATATACAAGATAATATCACAAAGTGTGCATTTGAGTTTTAAACATCATCCAAATTTACTTTATATAGGTACCACTTTAGTAATTACTTTAATAATTGCTGCATCCTAGCAACTAATAATGGACTGCATTTCTCAATGCAAATATAACTCAGAGAGTTTATTTGGAAATTCACAGGAAGAAAAGAGACATTTGCCTTCTTAAGGGGAACTTGGCCTCTTGTCTCTCTTCCTCTTGGACTAAACTGGAAATGAAAATGGAGACAGCGAATGTGCTTATACTTAAAGCACAGCCCTGTCAACATGGGGCTAACTTGAGCCTTTTCATTTTCAACTCTCAGCCAAGACTAAAATGGATCTTAATTCTGAGTTTTATTTCAAGAATATTATGTACTGGGCCAGATGAAAAAGTGGTGAGATTTTTAACTTTTGAGCTAAACTTTGACAGCTGCCATAGAAAATGTTCTCCTCTTAAACTAATCACCAGAAAGGCTGTTAGACAGTTACCTCACCTGTGTATGCATATTCATTATCAAGTCAACAGAGAAATCAGTGGTTGATCTGATTTCATCTTTTCTGGATCTGGAAAACATTGCTATGAAATCTTTATTTGTGCCAACTTGCTCCAGAGCTACCTCAGGACCACAGTTCCAAATGGCCAGGTGGGGTTCACCCGCAAGGCCTCTGCTTGTCAGAGGCAGATCTGTACCCCAGCCCCCAAGCCCAGAGCCTTGTGGCTGGAGTCAAGTTGCTATAGGTGCCAGAGGCATCTGTCACTGTGATAAAGTGGCCCCTCTCACATCTACCTGACAGCCTCCTGCCTTCAGCAAGGTCTTTATATAACTCTGAGTGGAGTGAAAATAAAGATAAATACAAAAGAAAGAAAACAGGCCTTTAAACTTGATTTTTAGTTTAGATTTTTATATTTTAAAAATTTACTCCTGACCACACGCCATTACCCTGATTTAGAGTTAATGACCCAATTAATGAGGACTCTGGCCTTTTTCAGTTAGATCAATCAGCCTTAGAGATAATGAAATGAGAACTGTGTCTTAATATTTAAGGGACAACAGGATTTCTCAGCTATTTTCTGCAGGTTGAAATCTACAGTGAAGACTCATAATCTTTTAGTGACGTTAGAGATTGGCTTTGTAGAGGTGCCAGGTTTTAGCAAATTAAAAACAAAATAAAACAGGATGCCCAATTAAATTTGAATTTTTGGTAAACCAGGAATTTTTTAGCATAAATACATACTTTGCAATACTTTGAGATACTAACACTAAAATAATTATTCATTGTTTCATAGAAATTTAAACTTTACTGAGTGTCCTGTATTTTATCTGGTAACCCTCATTTTGTAAGTCTTTAAATATGTGTTGCATTTCTACAATTGAACTTAGAAATCTCTTTTGAATTAAATAGAATAATAATATCTAAATGGTGGAAACTTTTTAAAAGAAGAAATGCCATGTCACAGAAATCCTTATAAATACCCTAAAATCATTAAACATCATATTATTTTTATTGCCCTTTCTCCCCTCAATCAATAACTACAGGGTTGGTTGAAATGTAAATGGTAGTTCAGTGGCCTGAGTATTTTATAACTTAGTCAAGAGATGAAACTGTTAATTAGGAAGAAATGACTCCTTGTTGTATGAAAAAATTCTGTTTTACTGGTATCATTGCTTGTTGTAAATTAACAGAAGGATGCTCAGAAAATAAGGCAAGTGACAGAGAATGCAGAAGACCTGTGGGTTGTTGGGCACTGTTTTTATGCAGGTCAGTGATGAGAAAAGTCAGATAGAGCATTTATTCAACATTTCAGTATTATCACAGACTGCTAAGAGACCAATTCTAACTAAACTCCATATATAAGGTATCGATGTATACCTTATAATACCTCACATTAAATACCTTACATTAAAATGCATGCTTTGCTTCTTATGATGAATGGTTAACTGAACAAATAGTGGGCTACTGTATGTTTTATGTTATGTGTGCGTGTGTGTATGTGTATGTGTGTTTGTATATATGTATGTGTGTATATGTATACATGTAGACACATATATATGTACACACATATACACTCATACACAGTTACCTCCCATACCAAGAATGGCAGCATTTTATCATAAATTTAAGTTATGGGCCTATATTTAATATTGATAAATGCAACAGGAAAAAATAAAATAACTATTACATATATAAGGCAGCCACAAATTTTTGAATGTCAGTCCTTCAAAAATGTATATATCAATTAGCATTTGAGTGTTTTCTCTGTTTAAGTGATTAATCTGTTAACCTACAAAATTTAAAGTTGTTGGTGCTTCTTCTTTCCTTCCTTTTTCTTTCCTATTTTACAGGGTATTGCTTTTCTCCCTTCTACCAAACTTATTCATTTCTTGGAGAAAATAAACCCCATTTTAAGAAAAACAGCTGTAAGTTTTTTTTCAGGGCATGCATTATTGTGAAAATCGTCAAGGTAATTCATTTGAAGCAAATGCATTCACACTATCAGAAGAGGTTTATTAAAAGAAAGAGACATTAAACAAATTGATAGTATTAATGATACTGTAAAAAAAAATTAACCTACATAAAAGAATACATCGCCTCAGAACCAACCACTTGAAAGCAACAAGAACAACAACACTACTATTATTGAGTCTTCAGAAGTCTAGTATAACATTAAGTAAATTTGCATCTTTATTATGAAATTAAATTAATAAATCCAATTTACTTTGAGAATATTCTATAATTTTAACTTTATGAACTCAATCTGGTTTTTGCTGCTACAAGAATGAATTAGTGAAATTTTGATTTTGTGTGTGCATGTGTATGTGTATGCACAATACCGTTTCATGTGTATCAATTACGAAGTTTATTGTAGTCTTATTTGTATGTCTCACTGAAGGGACTTGTGTACCAGTATTCTTTTCTTTGTTAATAACAATGAAGTTCATCGTCCTTGTTTTTTAGGAAGTAGTTAAATAGTAGGTATTAAATATACCTCTTTGCATTTAAAAGGATGCATGCACTTATATCTGCTACCTTCACCTCATAGCAGTGAGGTAAGAAGCTATTTCATATACAGTAAGTCTTATGAAAAAATGCTTTAGGTAAGTAGATGTTGCCTTGAGTATTATGGTTTTAGAAAAATTACAATTAAAGCAGTGGAGATGGAGTATGAGAGGAGATAATATTTAACTAAGTGATAATTTATTTTGTTGAAAACCCAAAACCCCATTAGAGATTTCCACAAAGTTTCACACTCCTAATGATTCTAACTTTTCACAGTGAGGGAAAAAGCTCTTGTTTAGGAATTTGACAGTAGAGCGTTGAAAGGTCATTTGTCAGCAGGGTCACGAAGTTGCAGAACTTGTTAGGAAAGCTTTATACTGCTTAGCCACACATTGTTGCTGTCTCAAATCCCAGGGGCAGAAAGCAAGAACAATTAGGCAAATTCTGGTTTAGCTGAGAATGACCTTTTTCAATATTTTGAAACAGACATAAGTGCCTGTCAAAGTGTATCAACAGAATCTGTATTTAAAGATGAGAAGAAATGCTGCTGGCGATCCCTTCATCCTGACAACTGAGATTTAAGACCAATTCACCCATCTTTTGCCAGGGGAAAAGTTACTGAAGGAGATGGCAGATTAATGTTGGAAAGCCCAGTATTCATCTACATGATACACACGTCTGCATTTACTCTACCTTGTGTATCCTCCTCATTTCATAAAAGTTACAGATCAGAAATATGCCAATTCACAACTAAGCTCATTATAGCTCATTCATATATTTTAATATATTTCCACTGAAAACTTAAAATCAAAATTAAGTTGCAAAGAATCATCTCTAAAAGTAATTCTTCCTTTATTTTATTATTGCTTTGGATTGTAAAATATTTTGTGTAAGCATAAGAGAGTGAGCATATGCACACACAGTGTGTGCATGCAGTGTACACATACACACGAATATATGCATGCAAAATCAAATTTTTGTAATAACTTTCAAATGAAGAGATAATCAGATGTGTGTAGCATCTAATTCTTTCAGAAGCCAATCTTAATTTTCAGATAAAATTTGAAAATATATAATAATTAAAAGTACAAAAGTAAAGGGATCTGGATAAAAGAAGAAGAGTTATTGATACATGTAGAAGGGTCCCTCAAGTCTTCAACTCTGTGTCTAAACTCATGTGGAATGAAACTCACTAAGACTGGGGAGGTGGGGGGGACACCAGGAAACAGACTGAATAATTCCCTAGGTTCACAGAGCTGAAAACATTTTGCATTCCAATCAGTCAGAAGGGATGAATCTCATAATATACTCATAGAGTGTTGAGTAGAGTCTAAGGAGGGTTTACTCTAGTCATGGGCTAAAAGAACAAAAGACTAAAAACTGCTTTGGATTAACTTCAACAAAGCTTACAAGAAAACTTTGAAAGGATCACCTTGATCCCAAATAGCTCAAGTTAATGCTAAGCAAAACTCAATACTCTTTAAAGGCATACAACAAAATCCAGTAATCTACAACATAAAATGTGTTAGATAGAACATACAATCAAAAATTTTTAGGCATATAAAGAAGCTAGAAAATATGACAGGTAGAATATAATAATATCAATAAACAAACAGAACTAACAATGAAGGAGATCATTAGAAGAGACTATAAAACAAAAATTGAAAATACTATAAATATGCTCAGGATTATAAAGAAAAATTTACACATGATAAAGAGGGAAACAGTTTTTTTTTAAAAAAATGGAACTACTAACAATGAAAAATATATATTGGAAATAAAAATACACTGGAGAAGATCAACAGATTAAAGAAGAAAAAATTAAAAGATACAGAAGAATAGTTAATCAATGCATATCAATAGAAACTAAGCGAAATGTAGTTTAGAGCAAAAACACATTGAAAAAAATACAGATTATCAGCAACTTGTGAAGCAATATTAAGCTAACAAATGTGCAATTGGAACCCCAAAAGCATAGAGAATGATTAGTAGGTGGAGAAGATGTGAGGAGACAGTTTAAAAAGATTGAAAAAATAATGGCTGAAATGTATTCAGAAGTGATAATGAATATAAATCTTCAGATCCTTAGGATCTCAAAAGACTCCAAGAAAAATGAACATACAAGTATACCACAGTGCATTAAAATTGCATTCTAAAAATGATGGCAAATAGAAAATCTTAAAAGCTGCCAGAGAAAAACATATGATACAGGGAAAGCCAAAGAAGTAATGATAACATCAGAAATGATATCAAATCCACACAACTTTGTCAGAAACTATGCAGAAACTTTGTCAGAAACGTCTAGAAGATAAGAAATGCTGCCTTCAAATTAATAGGATAAAATAATCTGTTAACCTTCAATTCTATACCTAATGAAAATATTTTTTTTCATAAATGAGGCAAAATGAAGACTTTTCAGACCAAAATCAAAAAGAAAAAAGGTGAGCAACTTTATTGCCATCAGACCCCCTACAGAAAGAAGGAAAATGATGCCAGATGGGAATCTGAATCTTCCCAAAAGAGTGAGCAGTGCCAGATGGCTGGCTGTTTAAGGCAAAAATAATAACAGCATATTGAGAGGTTTATATCATATGTAGACTTAATATGTATGGCTATATTAGCATCAAGTCAGGGAGTGTAAATATGGAAGTTATATAAATGCTATTTGAAGTGATATGTTAAAGTGGTAATGATAAGTTAAAGATGCATAGTTGCAAAACCTATAGAGACAACTAAAATATAAAACAAAGCGATATCTGTTAAAAAGCCTATAGTGGAGACAAAATATCATAAAACAATGATTAATCCCTAAGAAAGCAGGAAAAGAGTAAAAATGACTAAAAAATGAATAAATGTAAGATAGTACATTTAAAATTAAACATATCAATAATCACATTAAATTTAAATGGCCTAAGCATTCCAATTAAAATAGAGAAATTGTTGGACTGAATAAATGAGATTCAACTGTATGTTGTCTACATGAATCCCAAATTAAGAGTACAGATATAAATAAGTTAATACTTTAAAAATGCACAAATATATACAATGCAAAATATCACTTGGACAAATTCTTGAGGAGATGGCTACCCTGCTCTCCATGATGTGCTTATTTCCAATTGCATTACTGTATCAAAACATCTCATGTACCCCATAAATATATTCACCTACTATGTACCCACAAAATTATTTTACAGCTTCAGAATAAAGAATATTACCAGTGTAAAGGGAATCATCTCACAATGATAAGTGAGTTGATTCACCAAGACATAAAAACCCTAAATATGCCTGCGCCTAATAGTATAATTTTAAAATACATGAAACAAAAACTGAAAGAACTAAAAGAGAAATATGCAAAATCGCAATTTTTTTTGAGATGGAGCCTGGCTCTGTCGCCCAGGCTGGAGTGTAGTAGTGCAATTGCGGCTCACTGCAACCTCTGTCTCCCAGGTTCAAGCGATTCTCCTGCCTCAGCCTCCTGAGTAGCTGGGATTACAAGCCCATGCCACCACGCCGGGCTAATTTTTGTATTTTTAGTAGAGACGGGTTTCACCATGTTGGCCAGGCTGGTCTCAAACTCCTGACCTCAGTTAATCCACCCACCTCGGCCTCTCAAAGTGCTGGGATTACAGGCATGAGGCAGTGTGCCTGGTCCAAAATCACAATTATAGTTGAAGATTTCAGCTTGCTCTCAGCAACAGATAAAAGTGATAGAAAAACTAGACAAAAAAATTCAATAAAAATGCGGAATACTTTAACAATACTCTTAACTAATTTTATCTAATCAGCATACAGAACACTCTACCCAACAACAAAAAAATACACATGCTTTCTAATTACACAGAATATTCACCAAGATATACTATATTTTGGCTTATAAAGCAAATCTGAATAAATTTAACCCTATTAAAATCATATATATGATATTATCTGGCCATAATCAAATTCAATTAGAAATTAATAAGAAAAAATATATTTGTATCAATTTTAAAATGCACAAATCATAAATTGAAATGGCTATCACAATACAAATTAGAAAATATTTGGAATGACATGAAAATAAAAATATCAAATGTGTTTCTCACACAAAGAACAGTAGTTAGAGGGAAATTAATAGTATCATAGCTTACATTAGAAAATAAACATATCAAATAAATGTTGTAAGCTTATACATAAGAAACTGAAAAAAGTAGAGAAAATTATTCACAAAATAAGTGGAAGAAGATAAATAATAAAGAAAAGGATACAAGTTAATAAAATAGAAAGCAGAAAAGCAATAGAAAAAAGTTGCTGAAGGCAAAAGTTGGTTCTTGGAAAATATCAATAAAATTTATAAATATCTAGACAGACTGATTAAGAAAAAAGAACACAAATTAGCAGTATCAGGGAAGAATAGAAAAGCTCACAAATAATAAAGAAATGTTATGGACATCTTTATGCCTCAAAACTTGAAAACTTAGGTAAAGTGGACAAAGACCTTAAGAAACATAAATTAGAAGTTCACTGAGGAAGAAAAAGTAATGTGAAAAAGCTGTATGTATAAGGAAATTGAACTCTTATTTAAAAGCCTTCCTACAAAGAAAATTCCAAGTTGGAGGTAATAAGACGATGAGAGCTTTTCAATAGTCAGACCACTGGAACTTATATGCAACAAAAAGGGGGAGAGGAGCAACATGAATTATGGCCCTTATTTCACATTATACACAAATATTAACTTTAATGTATCATATGTCTAAAATTTCTAGAACAAAAAGAGCAGAGTGTCTTTCTGTCATAAGGTTATATATTTCTTAAATAGGCTACAAAAACATAAATCTTAAAAGAAATATAATTGTCAAATTAGATTTCATAAATTTTGTTTAAATGCTCTTCAAAATACTCCATTAAGAAAATGACAAGGCATCCTATGGATTGGAAGAAAATAATTGCGCATTATGTATCTGACAAAGAACTTGTATTCAGAACACAAAGGATTCTTAAATCTCAATATTAGGAAACTAATGAACTTGTTAAAAATGGGCATAAATTTGAACAAATACTTCAGAAAATAAGATATGTAAGTGGCATATAAGTATATAACAGTGTTCAATATTATTTGTTATTAAAAAATGCAAATTAAAATTGCAATGAGATACTACCATATATACAATAGAAAAATTAAATGTAATGACATTGCTAATTGTTGGCAAGCGTATTAGGGTTCTTCAGAGAAACAAAACCAAAAGGAAAATATATAGATACATAGAAAAAGATTTATTATGAGGGATTGGCTCATGAGATTGTGGAGGGTAAGAAGTCTCATAATATGTCATCTGCAAACTACAGACTAGAAAGCTGGTGACGTAGTTTCAGTCCAAGCCTGAAGGCCTGAGAACCAGGAAAGCCAATGGTGCAAGTGCAGGTGTGAGTCCAAAGGCCCAAGAGCTAGGAGCACTGATGACCAAGGGCAGGAAACAATGGATGTTCCAGCTCAAGAAGAGACAGCCAATTCATCCTTCCTCTGCCTTTTTGTTCTATCCAGGCCCTTAAAGGTTGGATGGTGCCAACCCATATTGATAAGGATAATCTTTATTCAGTCTATCAATTCAAATGCTAATATCTCTCAGGAACGCCCTCACAGACACACCTAGAAATAAATTCTTACCAGCTATGTGGGCATCCCTTAGCCCAGTCGACACATAAAATTAATCATGATAGCAAAGATAAGGAACAACTCAAACACACTGGTGTTAGTATGAGTGCAAAATGGTACAGACCTTTTGGAAAATACTTTGGCAGGTATTTTTTTAATATGCAGAGATAAATATACATTTATCATTAAGATCCAGTCATTCCACTTCTAGATATTCTCAAGAAAAAGTGAAACATACTATCATAGAAAATTGTTTGTGAATGTTCATAACAGCTGTAATCACAGTAGCCCCAAACTGGAACTAGACAAAATGTCCACTTACTTGTGAATGAATAAACAAACTCAAACAATAGAATACTACTGAGCAATAAAAAAGAATGAACTACTAAAACATACAACATTGGTGTATTTCAAAAGCAATTTGGTGACTGAAAAAAATCAGACACAAAATACTACATGCTGTATGATTTCATTTTATGAAACTCAAGAAGCCAAAACTATAATGATGGAAAGTAGATAAGAGGCCAAGGGTGAGGTAAGCAGAAGATAGCCAGAAACACTTTTTAGATGATGGAAATTTGCCAGTGATTTAGGTGGTAGTTATTTGGCTACATAAATTTACCAACATCTACTTGCATACTTTAAATGATGAATTTTGCTATCTATACATTATATTTTATCAGTGTTTAAAAAAAATGCTATTGTTCATTACATCTATTTTTATAATAATTACAATGTATCTTCAAAGAAAAGCAGCCTTTAGATATATTTAGCTTTTTCATCCAGAATAAAGTGACAATAGTTCTTCTCTGAAATTTCACTAAATTTTACAGTCCCATGCAGTACAATACTATTATAAAATTTTGGTTTATGCATCTTCTTACTTGATAAGTCAGGTTGTCATCTTCACTTGATAAGTCAAACATAACTGCCCAAAAGCAGAAATATTTCACATTGGAACAAGAAAAACTCAGAAAGTGTGAAGATTTTTTTTAGTAACACATTTTTTTCTAATTTGAGATTGTCTCTGGAGGCAATAGTATAGTCTGAGGCAGTTACGAAAACACAAATATAGATTGCATGGTAAAAGCTATAGACCAAAATGAACCAAAGATGCTCAAAACCTCCCGAGAGGGATTATATCACTAGGGCACATGCGTCTAGCTGATAGGGTGGAAAGCTCCCGTTTCAGACCTTTATAATAAATTATTTTACAACAGGGTTATGTTATCAGTAGGTCATTTGGAGTAAGCTCTTTGAAGAACATAAAGGACTTGCTTTATAAATCAGAAATCCAATTCAGTAGCTGTTTCTTCAATGAAAATTGCATGGAAGAGGAATTTTACGTGTTCATAAATGGGAAAGCAAGTAAAGAAGTGTAGAAAAAGAAAATTCAGTTAAACCTACATTTCAAAGGTCAAACATTTGGTAGATTCCATCCTCCAGGATTTCTTACCAGAAAGAATATAGAGAAAAGAAGCCATTAAATAACAGAGTTTTTCAAAAGTCTCTATATTAAAGCTTTGTACTTCACTCTTTAGGATTTTCGCATGAAAAAAAATGGAGAAATGGGCCGCATGTCAGCTTTTGAAAAAACACAATCTCTGCTGGATTTCCAGTTCTGCTACTTCTTATTTATAACATTTGAAAATATATTATGAATTTCATTCAATTTCCTTGTCTATAAGACTGGAGAAAAAATTTCTACTTTTCAGTGCTGCTGAGATGAACATAGATAGGATATGGTGGCATCTAAGATGACTAGATATTACGTGCTTCTTATTTAATCTTGATACTTGTTGAGCCATATCTTCGCCCATCACAGATTAAAGCAGCGAACAAGAGACAAAGTATAGATAGAAAAAGGAAAAGATCAAATAAGATCTTTATAATGACATCATAAAAGAAATGATAATCAATCAAAGACAAAAAGTAGAATTAAGCTGTCTTACTTCACACATGTCCAAAACTGCTTTATATCATGTATCCAAAATCATAGCAAAATAGAATGTATTGAAAAAGATACATGTTTTTTTATTCTCTGCTTGGTCAGATATACAGTTTGTATCAGAATGTGGCAAAAACTGATTGAGACTGACACTCATGTTCCCACTTAAATTATCACTGAACAGTCAGGAAAATCAAAAGCAACTCAACAATCAGCAACACCACTGTGAAAAAAAAGAAAGAAAAGGAACTTCATACACCAGAGGTTAACTATAATTCAACCACTTACATCATGAATTGAGAAGGATCTTTTGAAGGACACAACATATGCGTCAACATCTGAACGAGAACAAAGAAATTGTAAATACACAGCAAGCAAGTGCAGAGGAAAAATAAGGAGGAAGAGAAGAGGGAGAAGAGAAAAAGAAAGAAAATTATCTGGAACGAGATGCTATTTCAGTTCTTTCAACTTTTCAAAAAAACAGATAATTCATATTCTTATAATCTGTTCTACAGAATAGAAAGGTATAAGCATCTCCTTTTAAACCTATTCTATCTCTATCCCAGACACCTTCCTGACAAAAATTTTGCCTTTACAACATTTACAGTTCACTTTGGAATACAATTTGGTGGTGTCTTACAAGGCTAAACATTGCCTTAGCATACATTCTGCCAATTATGCTCCTAGGTATCTATCCAACTGGTTTGAAACTAATGACCACACAAAATAATGCATGCAAAAGATCATAGCATCTTTATTTATAATCACTAAAAATTGAAAAGAGGCAAGATGTTCTTCAATTGATGAAAGAATAAACAAACAGTGCTACATCCATACTATTCAATAACAAAAAGGAATGAGCTATCAAGCCACAAAAAAAGATGATAAATGTTAAGTGTACATTGCTTAGTGAAATTCTGAAAAGGAAATACACTGTGTGATTCATTTACCTGACATCTCAGAAAATATAAAACTTTAGAGACACAAAGCAGATCAGTGTTTAGAGTTTAGGGAGTAGAGAGGATTGGATAAGTAAAACATGGATTTTTTGAGAGCTGAGAAACTACTTGGTTTGAAAATGTCAGGGTGGATACTTAACATTCTGCATTTATGACACCCAGAGTACTTTACTGAACAAAAAATAAACCTACATTTATTCAAATTTTTAAAATTTATTTCAGAGATCGGGAAGTTCCAGGTTGGAATATAAACTCAGAAAGAATCTAACTATTACAAATGTATAAAATATCCTCACTAAAGGATGCTGTCCTAAGTAATTTTGGAAATGAGTAGTCTGTAAGACTAAAGACAAAAGCAACTGTCCATAAGCTCTGTTCTCTAGTTGATAAAGTTATTTCCCATAGGAGTACAGGTTAAAAGTTCTGATTATGCTACACACATATGAATTGAGATGCAGCTATACACATATGAATTCCATATGCTGGAATCAAACAAGTAAATTAATGGAAGTCAAGTTTATCACTGTTGAAGTGGGAGGTTACAGAAAAGTAAGAGGACAAAGTTAAAATGATCTATGCAATAATGATTACAGTTGGAGATATGAGCATGAACTCATGTTTAGCTTAATATAACTATAGAAGGTTATATATAGAAAATGTTTATAGATATGTATATATAATTGGATCACTATATACATATTTCCTTGCTTTGTCAGTTGAGAGGGCTGAAAAGCAACAACACCCCAATAGCAACGAATACACACAGCACTTAGATGTTGGTTTCTGATACAATTCTTCAGTAAAAAGAACTAGATTCCTCAGAGAAATGTCTTACTCTACAACTGAGGGAAGAAATATACAAGATGAGCCTGTAGCATCTTATAGTGCCAGAAAGTAAGCAAATGCTAAAACAAACAAATAAATACAATGATGAGTGTATGTCAAAGAAACTTGAGACAACTGAAAAAGCTCCCACGAATAAAATTGTAATAATTTGAGCAAGAAAAATATATATAGTATTGAATTATAATACAATATATAAAATATATAGCCACGAATTCATACTGATATGAACAAACAACAAACAAATACATAAATCAATGGTATAGAATGAACAAATTACCCATGCAAAATAATTCCAAATAATTTACGTAAGTACTCTTCTTTCCAGGAAGTGAAGCAAAAATTCCGTAATATGGGCTGCTTACAATGACTTCCTTCCAAAAAGGGGAGTATACAAACAGAGAAAAATTACTAGCTTTACACTGAAGAGACCTAACAAACTCTTCCCTCCACCAGATGATTAAAGTTAACATCAACAGCAATAAGTCATGTTGCTAGCCTAGCAATGTACTCTTAACACGGAGCGATAGGAAAGTAAATTTAATTCTGTGGTATTCCTCCCCCAAACCCATAAAACAGTCAAATCACAAAAAGCAAACAAAAAAATCAAATAAACACAGCGAATAGACATTCTGCAAAATACCTGACCAGTACTCTTCAAAAGTATCAAGGCCAACAAAAGCAAGAAATAACTGAGAAACTGCCATGGCCAAGAGAAGCCAGAGGAGACAAGATGACGAAATGTCATTTGGTATGTGAATGGGATCTTAGAACAGAAATATTAAAAGGACATTAGGTTAAAAATAAGGAGATATAAATTAAGTATGGATTTTAGTTAATCATAATGTGTTTATATCAGTTTACTAGCTGATATAATGTACCATAATGTAAGATGTTAACAATAGGGGAAACAGTGTTGGGTGTATGAGAAATCTCTGTATAATTTTTGTTAACTTCTCCATCTAAAACTAGAATTTAAAACTATTCTAAAATAAAAAAGCTTATTGAAAATTAGAGAAGTACTTAGTTTATGAATACAGATGTAGAAATCTTAAATATTTGCGTTTTTAATAAAACAGTGCTTTGAAAGACTATTTCACCTAAACAAGACAGTTTTATTCTGGTCATCAGAACAGAGGCACAGTGCAGCACATTAATTATTCCCAGGAGCCTGGCCTTTCTCTTTCCCAGCTCTGCTACCTTGGTCAAGTTTTTAATTAGTAAATCATCTCAGAGTCTGTAAAACTGACACAATAACAACTTTCAGGATTAATGAGATAATGTGAGTAAGCTTCTTAGTACTATTCTGGTACATATTTAACACTAAATCTATGGTAGCTTTGTACTATTATTTTATTATTATTTATTATTGTTAAAAATATCACTTTGGGAGGCTGAGGTGGGCGGATCATGAGGTCAGGAGATCAAGACCAACCTGGCTAACACGGTGACACCCCGTCTCTATTAAAAATACAAAAAATTAGCCGGGCATGGTGGTGGGCGCCTGTAGTCCCAGCTACTCAGGAGGCTGAGGCAGGAGGATGGCATGAACCAGGGAGGTGGAGCTTACAGTGAGCTGAGATCGCATCACTGTACTCCAACCTGGGCAACAGAGCGAGACTCTGTCTCAAAAAAAAAAAGAAAAAAAGAATATCGTTCATTTAAAATGTGTTAAAATTGTGTTAAAATCACAAAAGGCTAAACACAAGACAAAGGATCTTCCCCCAGAATGAGTCATTCAATAAACGTTATATTACTATACATAGCACAGTTATATCTGATATCAAAACTTAGTTTATTAACATCTGACCTATTGCACATTATACTAGACACAAAATATGCAACAATGAAATGAGAATTTTTTTAACCAACCTAAAATCTGATCATTTATACACTTATAGGTATCACTGAGAAAGAATTACCCCTTATTTAAAAAAAAAATCCTTTCAATGATTTTCTAAAAGTCTTTGGCTAATTTCAACATACTTAGTAAGAGCTAATTATGTTTCTGTTATTATCTCACAGATAACATCTTTGAGAGTTTTAGGAAGAATGGCCTACTTTACATTAAAACTATGCAAGACAGGGCAAGGAATACAGATTAAAAGGAAAATTATAATCATTTTCATATCACAACTAAAACTCCGAAAGCGCTTACATTCTTGCAAACTTTGTTCTAAGAGATTTACATATATTAACTTAATTTGTTTAAGATTGGACTTACATGGTCTTAGAAGTACCTGTACAGATCATGTTGCCAAGCTCTCTCATTTTATAGATAAGAAATATTCATCCGAGCTAAGCTAAGTTCTTCAGATCACACAGCTCCTTAGCAAAGTTAAGGCTAGGTGAGCTTCCTTATCTGATCTCTACCCATTACATCTCACTTTCACTAATATTAAAAGAATATTAAGTGTCAATTTGATTGGATTGAAGGACGCAAAGTATTGTTTCAGGGTCTATATGGGTGTTTCTGGGTGTTGCCAGAAGAGACTGACATTTGAGTCAGTTGACTGGGAGAGGAAGATTCACCCTCAGGAAGACCCACTAACAATGTGGGTGGGCACAATCCAATTGGCCTCCATCTTTCTCCCGTGCTGGATGTTTCTTGCCCTGAATGTCAGACTCCAAGTTCTTTGGCTTTTGGACTCTTGGACTTACACCAGTGGTTTGCCAGGGGCTCTTGGGGCCTTTGGTCACAGACTGAAGGCTGCACTGTTGGCTTCCCTACTTTTGAGGTTTGGGACTGAGCTACTACTGGCTTCCTTGCTCCTCAACTTGCAGAAGGCTGATCACGGGAATTCACCTTGTGATAGTGTGAGTCAATTCTCCATATATATGTCATATATATCAATAGCATACTAATAGACATATATGCTATTAGTTCTGTCCCGCTAGAGAACCCTGACTAATACATCTGTCAACTCACTCTCATAAAACTTATCTATAAAATTTTATGTTTACTGTTTTTCCCCACAAAAGCAACTAAAACATAGCCCAATGGATATAGGACCTGTGTTATATTATTCACTATCATGTCCTCAGCAGCCACATTCTTCTGAATAAGTAGTTTGTGAATACATATTTGTTGGCCGAATGAATTCTTTCTCAGTTTTCACCTCTGTCCTTGTGATGGTTTCATACATCCCAAGAAGACTGTCTGTGGTTTACACTTCAGAATGGCACTCAGATATAGTTGGAGAATCAAGTCTCTTTGATGGTTAAGAATTGATCAATGCCAGACCAGTCTTCATGAAGCCCAATCTTCCTAGTCCTATAATGAATCACATTAGAAATTACAGGCCTAAAAACTATTCCTTTCCCACTAATAAAATAAAGAATAAATTCTGCAGTTGAACTATGGAACGTCTCCAATGAGGGGCCTGAGGAAAAAGGAATAGAAAGTAGCATCATCAGTCAAATCTGAGCAAGGGTTTTATTCATACTAAGTTGATCATCAAGGAAGGGCACCAGTTCTCCACATCATTAGATGCAGCCAGAGTCTATCCCAATTCTCTAATTCTTCTTGTCCTCAATGTTTCCCTTTGTGCAGCAATAACAGTGATTTTTAGAACCTCATTATTCATATGCATTGAAGGTGCTTCCTTAAATCACTATAATACAGTTAGGGAAAAAATAAAAATTTGAAATTGACCCCCCTACACACACACACACATACTGCTGCTGTTTAGAAGACAACTAAAATCTAAATAAATTCAAAGAGATTTAAAATGTCTCACTTCTCGGAAATAGTTGAGTAGAGTTAGAACACAGGCTAGTAAAATGACTTAAAAACTCTACTTACGAATAGCATACACACAACTTCTGGAAAACTACATTCACACAAAGAACTAAGCTTGCTTATTTTGCAATGCTATGCATTTGCTCCTTTACAATTTCTCATAAAAAGTATCCAATTACTTTATTTTTCTTTATCAAGTGAAAATTTTTGACTCTCTATGATGAAATGTGTAATATATGACATAGAGATCCCTACAGAAGGTTTTAGGAGACATACTCTCCCAAGAAAATGAAGGGAGGGGTTCTGGTCTTTAGTCCATCATTTTTGATGCTGAGATCATCTTTGTCCAAGTCCATGTTGTGCATTCTAAGGCATGGTGGTCTGTTGCTCACAGCCTCCAATCCCTGCTGTATATCTTAGCAAAGAAAAACCACCATGGCTCCCAAGACTTGAGTTTAAGCTCCTCCTCTCAGTGTTGAAGCACACCTTTTCCTCTCTCGAATAATCCAACTCCTCTTCTCTAAAAGCTGGGAAAATAGACATGTCCTTATATTTTTCTGGAAGACTTAAAGCCTTCGGTTTCAGGAAGGAATGTTCCTGCCTTGTCCTTTTGCTAAGAGAAGTGAAAATGACTTCTCATTAGTGAAGATGAAACTACAGGGGGAGAAATTATGTCATTTGGCCACATTCAAGTGATTCAAATTCTAAATAGAGATTAAGGATGTTTTATAAAATCATAAAGAAAAAAATATTTTAAAATGTTCCCAACTATAGTATTTGATTAAACTAGTTTACTGAGATCCTTATGAGTTCTAGGTATCAGTAGAGTGGGTGATAAATCATTGAGAAGTTACCAGTAGAGTGAATATAATGTCACATACCTACATACATACATACACACATATATGTGTGGATATATATGTGTATGTGTATATATGTGTGTGAGTGTATATACATATATATAAAAAATACATTAAAATCCCGCATTTTTTTTCAAAATAGTAATGTTAAGCTGTTAAATATCTTGCAAGCTGACTTTTTAAGTTGCACATTCGAATTAACTCTTTCTTTTAACATGTAGTAGATATAAGTGTTGTCCACCAACTTTTCCAGTACTCCTTTGCCTTCCACAAGAGAATTGTACTTCTCAAACACATTTAGATACAGATGGTCAGTTTGACTTTTTCTGGCAAATGAAATATGAGTTGATGTAACGAGTCTTTCCTTTGCATGACAGCATTTTCAAGCCAGCATATTATCTGTCTCCCCACTTGGCTGGCCAGCAAGTTCCAGATTTTGTGGCTTTAGGATGGTTCAGACTTTCTCAGCCAAATCACTAAGCTGTCCCATGGAGATCAGTTACCCACAGAGTCTCCTAGACATGTGACTTTGCTTAAACAAGAGAAAAATTAGAATTCTCTTAAGCCACCGTGTCTTTTCAAAAATTTTTGTTTTCCTTCGGTTTGACTTTGTGGTGTTGTTTTGTTTTCTGGTTAACCCAACCTAATGTAGCTGAATCTCACTACGATAATACGAATAACATACTAAACTCTGGTATTATGGAGATCTCTGTCCTCCAGGAGATAGAAAATAGTAAACTGGAGATAGTTTTCTCTAACCTGAGAAAACTGATTAGTCTCTAAGGCAGCAAAGGGACAACAATCAAAGCATTACGCTCAGAGTACCCAGGAGTGGTCAGTTTCAGGAAACACTAAGCAAACTCACATAGAGTTAAAAAGAATGCTGATTTATGTATTTGTAGTGATATCAAGAAGACTGGCCAATTCAGCCCAAATCTACTGGTAAGACTTGTCCCTTCATTTAAGAGCAAGCTCAATTATAATGAAAACTCTGGTAATGAGAATAAAGTCAGAGTATAGAGATTTGGTTGCATGATCTTAGTGGCTGTAGAAATTTACTTCCTTTGGTAGGAAGAGGAGTCTGCTTATTCAAGATCCCTGGCCATTGAATTTCACCCTCATAGTGAAGTAAAATACTGTGACAGTCTTACCCTAGAGGATCCCTTTTCCTGACTTCTATGTAAACATATTCTTTGCTCAGATGTTACTATCACTGATACAGCTACAGATTCCTCTTATTGTCAAAATAGGCTTAGATCTTCTTTCCTTTTATCAACTTGAAACTATGAAGACATTTAAAGTGATTTCTGCAGATAATTCGTATTATCCACTATGTTATTCTCTCTATTCCAGCTCTTACAGATTGAGTTGTGCTAGACAATTTTCTCATTCAATAAATATTGGTCACACCCTATGTATCAGGCATGGTTTTAGGTGATGGGGATACAGTGATGAACAAATTGAACACCCTACTCATGGGACTTACATTCTAATGAAGGAGACAGATAATAAACAAACATGTAATGTAAAATCAGTAGTGTAAAGGATTAATTACTAAAGTATAAAACACTTTAGTAATTAATCCTTCACCATCATAAATATTTTATTTGCAATGAACACTGGACTTTCTATAATCCTTTAAATAAAAATAAAAGATACATGTATAAAGTTTATGAATAGTATCCCATTTAAGGAAAACAATAAGTGCTAGTTGCACTATAAAGCTTGATCCACTAGCCAATATTTATTTAGAATGCCATATATCTATATATATAACACACATATATAAAATCATACAAAAAGTATGTGAGCCAAGAAACACTCTATAAATGGAGTAAATAATTAGCACATTGCATGAATTTAAATTCAAAACACTTACAGAAGCGCTTTCACAGCTCCAAAGCTGTTTCTGTGGATGAAACACCTAAAGAAAATGCTCCAGAGTATAGTCATATTGCTTCTAATTCCTGTTTCACTGTGCTATAGATAGATTCAGAAGGAGTTTACAAATAGCTAATCTGCAGTGCCTTGCTGATTTCTCTAGGAAACGAGATTCATTTTAATCAAGCATTACTTTAGGACAGGGAGTGTCTGGATGACAAAAAAAAAACCACTAAAATATCTGCTACTAAATCATAGGTTAGTAAGTAGTCCTATATCAGATGGCAAAACTGTATCTTAAGCCATCAAGGAACAAAAAAGATGGGCCTCAGTGCATCCTAAGGAACCTCTTAAATCACTGCCAAATTGATTTTCCTCTTCTCTAAATATCCTTCAAGGTGTAACTTCCGATATCTCTGAAGCAAACAAGACTATTGAACAATTGACAAGCTGTTGCACATGAACTATAAAACAGGAAAAGGAGAGAAAATGTCTTGGTTTTTCCAAAAAGGGAGAAACAGAAAATATTAGGCTATTCCAGGCCTAAATCTGGGTATATTCTTAAATCTCAGCACCAAATCAATGTCTTCCCATAGCAAAGGAAGCTGGTATTCTTTCACTTGTTTTGTTCACATATTTTTTTTTTCTTTCTTAAATGACAGCACAAAAAGTTAGCATAAGCCAACTTAGGGGCTATTATGTCTAGAGAGAAAAAGATAATCTTATCAAGAAGTTAGAAGAAGAGCCACCAGAGAAAACATGGCACCCAGACTGACATCCAAATTGGGAAATTGAGTAAATGATGCAAAATTCAGGTTGAAATTCAGCTATAAATAAAGAAATTCACTATTCCGGGGGTTGGTAAATGTTTTCTGTAAAGTAAATATTCTAGACTTTGTGGGCCATAAGGTCTTCATTACAACTAATCAATTTTGATTATTATGTGAAAGCAGACACATAGACAATACCTAAATTAGTAAGTGTAGCTCCAAGAAAACTTTTTTATAGGCACTAAATTTTAATTTTGAATCATTTTCATCTATAATATTTTTCCTTTTTTCAAACATTAAAAAATGTAAAAACCATTCTTTGTTCCCAAGCTATACAAACACATGCTACATACTAGATTTGGTCCATAGGCCAGAATTTGCCAACTTTTATAATGTCCTAAAAACTTAACCAGGTAAAAGGCAATATCAAATTTTCTTTTTACTTTATGGTGCCCAGAATGTTTTATTTCTTATTGAGTCATGTACATGATAAGTGAAGAGATATATTTTTAAATGAATGTGTGACTAGGAAAAGAAAGTGATGTTTCTTTTTTTAGTCAAGTCTGAGTGGCATGTACAGTCAAATATTTCATTGTCTCATGATACAAGATCCACACAGGACGAGCAGGGAGTATAAGTAGTAAATTAACTCCTTCAGAACCAAAACTGAGAGTCTGGGGCACAGAGGTAAAATCATCAATTTGGCAGTGCCAAAGTATGCGTGAGACAGAAAGAAATGGCCATGCAATTGTAGAAACATTTTGATTATATTTAATATTTAACCACATCTTCAAAATATGGAAAGAATCTTCAAGTCTTCACCAACAGTCAATTTATACATTTTCACACGTTTATTCATTTTGGATTTCCTGATTTTTTATCTCTAAACAACTGTTTCTTCCAGAAACCACAGTACTAGAGAAAAAGAACTTTGCTTACAGGGGTGAATCCTGTCCAGTCCTTCGTAATCTGGGGACCTGAATCCTGGGGCTTCAGGCTGCTTTCTATGCTCAGAACTCATCCTGTGATGGGAAATGAAATGGTAAAGACCCTTGTTGGAAATCTTGATGGCCCTTTTATCTAGGAAGATATTGGCTAAGATTAGCAAAATGAATTTATACATGGGGGAAGTATTTTTGGAGGCTTCACTGTGCTGCAGAGTAAGCAACACCAAAACCAACAAATCAGAAACCTCATCTTCAAGAAATGCTAGCTATCTTGCTGGAAGGCTCAGAATTGACTGAAAAATAATTTATTTGCATCAGTCATTCTTCTTGTATAATCTTCATGTAATCTTCATAACTGTAGTTATGGTAGGCAAAACTATAGTTGAATTCAGTGGTTTTCAAAACTTTTGTTTCTTTTTAAAGCAGCAGTAAGATTAAGACACTAACAGAAAGTCTCAAGATATAAATCAGATTTATTTAAGAATCTAACAGAAAATCTCAATATATAAATCAGTTGAAGACTCTTGAAGAAGAGTCATCAAATTGACTCTGGATGAATCCATTGTTCGGAGTTCCCTCATCTAACTCAGTGACTGCTGAGGCTCTTTGCAATACAAGTCGATGACTGCTGATTTTTATTAACTTACTATTTTACCTTTGTCTTGGTTTTCCTCAGCCATATATAGAAATGGCAATGTATTAAAATTTATCTCAGAATATAATTCTGCACAAATTTATTATAAAGTTATAAAAAATTACAAATAAAATCTGTTCAAGTCTCTACTCTTTCCAATAACAAATAAGAGTCTTTCTATGTTTTTCGCTGTGGATTACTGTTTTGCCTATTTTCTTTTTTGTGCCCTTGAGAACTTTGTTATAAAAATGAAATTTAACTTAATTTCAAACATTTGATTTTAGAAGTAATCCACATAGTGTATTCTTCTTGCACAATATTCACAAATATTCCTGTAGAAGACAGAAGCATAAGGAGAGGTAGTAGGGAAGACAGGGAGAGAGAGAGTTAGTTCTAACAGGAAGCATCTTAGTGATTCAATTGCAAAGATTTCTAGAGAAACCAGGGATAGAGAAGCAACCCCCAACTGCGAACAGTCATGGGAAATGGAAAGATAGGAGGACATGCATAATTTAGCCTGGCTGACAAATTAGCATTTATCCAGTCTATGAATACACTGCTTTGGCCTGACCACAATTAAAGTGTCAGCTTAGCTTTTAATTCAAGGGGCATTATAAAGATCAGAAGAAAAAAATAACAGTTTCTAAAGTCTTTTATTCAGAGTACTGAAAACATCTTGAATTAAATTGAAAGAACAGCTCATTTACTTTCAACTACTCTTGCCACTTGTTTCCATAGACCAAGAGAAACGCAACATGAAAACTGCCTGGGATATTTTTTGGGACTCCAAGAATTATTAGTACCTGCTGATGATGATCATTAAGTGGTCTAAATTTTTGAAACATTAATTAGGGCTTCAATTGTAGTTTAGCCTGATCAATGTTAAATATAATTGAACTTAGTTTTTTTTAATAAAAAACTTTGAATTTAAGAAATACTGCCTTAAATATAATAATTTAAGAGCTCTTAATATAAACAACCTTTTTAAAACTAGAAAGCTGGTTCAGCAGAGATTTAAAAATGCAAGAGGGTACATCTGGAGACGAAGTTATATGTTAATTTGCTCCCTGATCTCAAGTTGCTTTCTCAAGAATGCAAGGATTTAATTTATTGTAGATTATTTGGACTTCTTTCCAGGTTTTGTTTTCTCAACCTGGGAGGTCATTCCTGGAGGGGATGAACAATAGCAGTCAGTTTCAAGAATCGTTATTATTTCAAATAGGAAACTTCTGCGGTTGTATTTTTATCCCAAATATGAGTGTAAATATGTGTGTGTGTGTGTATGTATTTTTCTCCTAAATCATGTAATAGGATCTCCTGAGGACAGATTTGAAGTTAGCAAAAAGGAAGTTTTATTTAGTTACTGAAATTTCTTAAAATCCAGTTTCCATTTTTCCAAGTTTTCAATACATTAAAAGCCTGTTATATATGTGTATGCATATATGTATGTGTGTATAGATATATATGTATATGCTTATTTTTTATTTTAGCATTAACTGTATGCCATTTGTGTACCTTTCTAAACTCAATTCTATGTGAAGGTCACTAAGAGTATATCAGCTCTTCATGTAGCCGATGGCATGATAAAATGTACCAGATAATGAGCTAAAAATGTATTTGGCTGTTACTGTAAAGAGTCAGAATATACTTGCAGAAGGGTCACTAAATAGAATTAATTCTAATAAAATAAGAATCTTACAGTGCTAAAAACCGCCAAATGAAAACTGAGTATCAAGTCAATCACCAAAGTATTCTTACAGTGTTTCTCCATCACGATATTTATCCAATGTGTCAGCAGACACTGATAGTTCACAGCATACATGTCAAAAGAAGAGGCGTTTTCTCCAGTAAAAAATAATCATCATCATCATCTAGATGATTGTTATATGCTTTAGAAGAAAAAATACACACATTTCATCATAAGAATCAAATGAACAAGTATGTTAATAACAAAAGAGCAGTATTTAAAGGGGAGATGAAAAAAAGACTACACCCTGGATCATGGGTTTTCTTTCTTTCA
This sequence comes from Nomascus leucogenys, assembly GCF_006542625.1. Taxonomy (NCBI): domain Eukaryota; kingdom Metazoa; phylum Chordata; class Mammalia; order Primates; family Hylobatidae; genus Nomascus; species Nomascus leucogenys. The sequence goes on along the minus strand of NC_044383.1, from coordinate 99,166,371 downwards.
ACAGCTTAATTTAATTTCAGTGAGAAAATGGTGATTTGGGCCTCCTTCCAAGACATTCCTTATTTATTCCTCCCTGATGTCCAAGAATCCTACAATCCTAAACAAAAGAGTTGGCAGGAGGGTTTGATATGTTGGTGATAAGGGAAACCATTTTAATTTTAATTTCTCACTTTTAACACCTTCCCCTCCAAAAAAAAATAATGAAGTAAGTATAGATAAAATGCTACGTCATGGCGTTATGCTTGGCATAATTAGTGAGCAAAAGAAAAGACATCATCTCTGTTATGAGAAGCTTGTATTCTAGGGTTAGCAGAGGCTGTGAAAAAAACAGAGCCTCTCTGCCCTGGGGAGCCATGTAGGCCTTGGAGAAGATGAGACTTAGGGCCATTAACTTCAGCTGTAAGCAGTCTTATTTTGAGTTCCCTGGAGATCACCCTAAGCGCAATGGTACCTCCTGTGGTCCTCATGAGCTGTTGAATGGTGTTAAGGAAGTTCTCTACCAGACATCCGCTTCTGAAGCCAGCAAGGGTTAGTGGGACACTGATAAAAGAGTTTTTCAAAGATGCCCCTTATCAGGCTGAGGAAGTTCAATCTTTTCCTAGCTTTTTGAGAGTTTTTATTTTAATCATGAATGAACATTAAATTTTGTCAAATATTTTCTTTACATCTATGCAGATGACCATACAGGTTTTCTTACTTAGTTAACATGGGGAGCTACATGCATTGATTTTCAGACTGAGTTTTCATTTCCTGGATAAAATTCAATTATGATGTATTTTTTAACATGTTGTTGAACCGTATTACTAAAATTTACTTAAAAATATTTGCTTCTATGTTCATGAGGGATATTGGTCAGTAGCTTTTTTTTTCTTGTGATATCTTCATCTGGTTTTGGTGTTACGGAAAGGTAGTCCTTTAAAAAATGAGTTGGAAAGTATTCATTACTCTTCCATTTTCTGGAAGAGTTAAAGTACAATTGAAAATATTTGGTAGAATTCAGCAGTGAAGACATTTGTGCCTGAAATTTTCTTTCTGAGAAGATTTTAAAATTCAATTAGAGATACCCAGGTTATTTTTTTCTTGAGTGAGCTTTGCTGAGTTTGGTAGTTTGTATCTTTAAGGCATGTAAACTTTTTATCTTGTTATATTAGCATAAATTTGTTCATATATAAATCTTTTTCTTATCTTTTCAATGTTTGTTGAATCTAATATCACTGCTTTTTTCTGATATTGGTCATTTATGTCTATTCTTTAATTTTCTTAATGAGTTTGGCTAGAAGTTTATTAATTTAGTTGACTTTCTTAAGGATCAAAATTGCAATTGTACTGACTTTCTTCATTGGTTTTTTTATCTGTTTTTATCTTTATTACTATATGTAATCACAGGCATATACCTCATTTTATTGAGCTTCACTTTATTGAACTTTGCAGATTTTTTTTTTTTTTACAATTAAAGATTTGTGGCAATACTTTGTGTTTCATAAGGTACCACTTTTCCAACAGCATATGCTCACTTCATGTCTCTCTGTCACATTTTGGTGATTCTCACAATATTTCAAACATTGTCACTACCATTATATCTGTCATGGTAATCTGTGATCAGTAATCCCTGATGTTACCATTGTCATTGTTTTGGGGCACCTCAAACTGTGCCCATATAAGACATCAAGCTTAATCAATAAATGTGTGTATTCTGACACACTGGCTCCACTGACTGGCCATTCCTTGTCTCTCTCCCTCTCCTTGGGGCCCTCTATTCCTCAAGACACAATATTGAAATTAGGCCAACTAATAACCTTACAGTGGCCTGTAAGTGTTCAAGTGAATAGAAGAATTTCATATATGTCATTTTAAATCCAAAGCCAGAAGTGATTAAGCTTACTAAGGAAAACATGTTGAAAGCCAAGATAGGCTAAAACCTATACCTCTTGTGCCAAACAATTAGCCAAGTTATAAATGCAAAGGAAAAGTTCTCAAAGGATATTAAAAATCTACTCCAGTCAACACATGAATAATAAGAAAGCAAAGCAGCCTTATTGCTGACATGGAGAAATTTTTAGTGACCTGAATAGAAAATCAAACAGCCACAACATTCCCTGAAGCCAAAGCCTAATCCAGAGCAAGACCCTAACTGTCTTCAATTCTATGAAGGCTGAGACAGGTAAAAAAGCTGTAGAAGAAAAGTCTGATGCTAGCAGAGGTTGGTTTGTGAAGTTTAAGGAAAAACAGCCATATCTATAACATTAAAATATAATGTGAAGCAGCAAGTGCTAATGTAGAAGCTGCTGCAAGTTATCTAGAACATCTAGCTAAGATCACTGATAAAGGTGGCTACACTAAACAATAGATTTTCAACCTAAATAAAACATCCTTATATTGGAAGATCACATCTAGGACTTTTACATCTTAAGAGGTGAAATCAATGTCTGGCTTCAAAGCTACAAAGGACAGGCTGATTCTCTTGTTAGGGGTAATGTAGCTGATGACTTGACATTAAAGCCAACGCTCATTTATAATTAGGAAAATCCTAGGGTCCTTAATAATTATGTTGAATCTACTCTGCCTGTGGTCTATAAACGAGACAAAAAAAAAGTCTGGATGATAGTATATGCGTTTACAGAATGGTTTACTGAATATTGTAAGGCCATTGTTGAGAACTACTGCTCAGAGAAAAAGATTTCTTTCAAAATATTACGTCTCATTGACAAAGCGCCTGGTTACCCAAGAGCTCTGATGGAGCTGTACAAGGAAATTAATGTTGTTTTTATGCCTGCTTACAGAACATTCATTAAGCAACTCATAGATCAAGGTGTAATTTTAACTTTCAAGCCTTATTCTTCAAGAAATAAATTTCAGACCAAGTATAGTGGGCTCACACTTGTAATCCCAGCACTTTAGGAGGCTGAGGCAGGAAGACCTCTTGAGCTCAGGAGTTCAAGATCAGTCTGGGCAATATAGGGAGATCCCACCTCTACAAAAAATAAAATCAAGTTAGCTGGGTGATATGGTTTGGATGCTTGTTCCCTTCCAATTTTTTTTTTTTTTTTTAAGATGGAGTATCACTCTGTCACTAGGCTGGAGTGCAGTAGCGCAATCTCAGCTGACTGCAACATCCGCCTCCCGGGTTCAAGTGATTCTCCTGCCTAAGCCTCCTGAGTAGCTGGGATTACAGGTGTGTGCCACCACTTCCAGCTAATTTTTTGAATTTTTTTTTTTTTTTTAGTAGAGACAGGGTTTCACCATGTTGGCCAGGATGGTCTCGATCTCTTGACCTCTTGATTCATCTGCCTTGGCCTCCCAAAGTGTTGGGATTACAGGCATGAGCTACCATGCCTGGCCCTTTCAAATCTTATGTAGGCCTAATAGGCCCCACCTCCAACATTGGAGATTACATTTCCACATAAGATTTGAAGGGAACAAACATCCAAAGATATTGGAGGTATTGGATCATGGGGGCAGAGATCTCACACAAATGCCTTGTTGCCATCCACTTAGTGATGAGTGTGTTCTCACTCTGAGTTGATCCAAGATCTGGTTGTTTAAAAGTGTGCAAGACCTCCCTCTTCTCTCTCTTGATCCCTCTCTTGTCATGTAACATGCCTGCTCCCACTTCACCTTCTGTCATGGAATTAAAGCTCCTTGAGGTCTCACCAGAAGCAGATGCCAGCACCATGCTTCCTGTATAATCTGCAGAAGTGTGAGCCAAAATAAACTTCTTTTCTTTATAGATTACCCAACCTCAGGTGTTTCTTTATAGCGATCCAAGAACAAACTAACATACCATGTATGGTGGCATGTGGCTGTAGTCCTAGCACAGGGGAGGCTGAGGCAGGAGGATTGCTTGAGCCCAGGAGGTTGAGGCTTAATGCACTCTAGCCTGGGCAACAAAATGAGATCTTGTCAAAAAAAAAAAAAAAAAAAAAAAAAAAAGAAAGAAAGAAAGAAAAGAAACTCAGAAGGCTATAGCTGCCATAGATAGTGATTCTTCTGAAAGATGTGGGCAAAGTAAACTAAAAACCTGGTAGAGAGTCACAATCCTAGATATCATTAAGAACATTCATAATACATGGGAGGAGGTCAAGATACCAACATTAACAGGAGTTTGGAAAAAGTTTATTTCAACCCTTATAGATGACTTTGAAGAGTTCAAAACTTTAGTGGAGGAAGTAACTGCAGGCCTGGTGGAAACAGCAAGAGAATTAGAAGAGGAATCTGAAGATGCAACTGGAGTGTTTCAATCTCATGATCAAACTTGAACACATGAAGAGTTGATTCTTATAGATGAGAAAGAATGGTTTCTTGAGATGGAATCTGATCCTGAAAAACATGCTCTGAACCTTGTTGAAATGACAATTAATTATTTAGAACATTTCATAAACTTATTTGATAAATCAGCATCAGGGTTAGAGAGTATTAACTCCAATTTTGAAAAAAGTTCTATTGTGGGTCAAATGTTATCAAATAGCATTGCATGGTACAAAAATTTTTTTATGACAGGAAAAGTTGATTGATGCAGCAAATTTCATTGGTCTTTTATTTTAAAAAGTTGCCACAGCCACTTTAACCTTCAGTAACCACTACCCTAATTAGTCAGTAGCTATTAACATCAAGGCAAGAATGTCCACCATCAAAAAGACTGGGATTGCCTGAAGTCTCAGATGATTGGTAGCATTTTTTAGAAAAAAAAGTATTTTTAACTAAGGTATGCACATTTGTTTAGATATGATGTTTTCTATACTTTTAATAGACTACACTATTGTGTAAATGTAGTGCTTATGTGCACTGGGAAACCAAAAAATTCATGTGACTTGCTTTATGGCAATATTCACTTTATTGCAGTGGTCTGGAATGAAATCTGCAATATCTTCAAGGTATCTCTGTATATTTTATTTTTATCTTTATTATATTTATTAATTACTATTACATATTTATAATTATTACTTATTATTCTTCTGCTTTTGTTGGATATAATTTACTCTTCTCTTTTCAGTTTAGGTTAAAGCTAAGATCATTGGTTTGAGATCTTTCACCTTTTCCAAGTGTTTAATGCTATGAAGTTTTCTAAGCACTGCTTAAGTTATATCGTACAAATGTTGATATACAGTGTTTTCACTTTTGTTTAATTCAAAATAACTTTTCATTTCCTTTGTGTGTGTGTGTGTGTGTGTGTGTGTGTGTGTGTTTGGTCCCTGTGTTACTTAGAAGTAGGTTATTAAGTTTTCAAATATTTATGGATTTTCTAGAAATCACTTTGTTGTTGATTACTAATTTAATTCAATTTTTTCAGAAAACATACTTGAATTATTTTAAATTTATTGATACCTGTATGTTATGGCCCATAAAATTATGTCTTCAAAAATTACTGTTTTCACTTGAAAAGATATTATTCTGCTGTTTTATGGTGGTGTGTCCTATAAATGTCATGTTGTTAACCTTGTTCAAATCTCCTATATTCTTATTGATTTTCTGTCTACTTGTTCTATCAATTATTGAGAGAGGAGTGTCGAAGTATCTGACTATAACTGTGAATTTATCTATTCTTATCTTTTATTTCTATCAGGTTTTGCTTCATAAATTTTAAAGCTCTATTATTATGTGTATACACATTTAGATTTGTAATGATTTTTTATGAATTAATGACTTTGTCATAAAAGACCCTCTTTATCCCATAAAACATTCCTTGTTCTAAAAGTCTACATTTTCTTACATGAATATAGACATTCCATCTTTCTGTTGATTAATGTAAGCATGAAATATTTTTCACAAACTTTCACATTTAGCATATTTGTATCTTTTATTTAAAATAAAGGAAGCAAAAAACTATGCCTTCTATAACAAAGTATACCTTCAAGTAATTTCATTCTACTTCACATATTGTGTAAGGTCTTTTATAACAGAATTCTTCCACTTCCTCTCCTCCTGCTTTTGTTCCTTTTTTTTCATATACTTTACTTCTACATGCATTATTAACTCTATTTAGTAGTGAAGATATCTGGGCTTGGCATTTTCTTTGTGAGAAGATTTTTAACTACAAATCCAATTAGTATTAAGAAAATGAAAAGGAAAGGCACAGATGAAAATATTGACAAAATATAAACCTAGCAAATGATTTGTATCTGGACTACATGGAAAACTCAAAACTCAATAATTAGTAGACGAAGAGTCCAATAAAAATGTGTTCAATATTTGAACAGATACTTCAGCAAAGTTATGTGAATATCAAATAAGAATATAAAAAGATTCTGAATATCATTAATCATTAAAATAGTGTAAATTAAAACCACAATGGTAAAACACTATATACCTATTAGAATTGATAAAATTAGAAAGAATTACCCTACCAAATATTAACTAGGAGGTGGAGGAACTTGAACTTTCATATACTGCAGGTGGAAATGTTAAATAGTACAGCCTTTGAAAAACAATTGGCAGCTTAAGCATATACCTATAATGTGATCTAGCCATTTGCCCAAGACAAATAAAAGCATATATTTACACAAAGATATGCAAATGAATGTTTATAACAATTTTATATGTGGTAGGCAAAAACCTAGAAATAATCTATATGTACATTAGCAGATGAATGTATAAAGAAAATATACTCCTGCTATAGAATACTACTCAGCCATAAAAGTACTAAATTATTAATAGATTAAACAAGAAGAATGAATCTCTAATTATGCAGAGTGAGGGAAAACTGTATGATTTTATTTTAGACAATGAAACCTAATCTGTAGAAACAGAAAGTAAATTAGCGGCTGCCTGAAGACATGGAGGAAAGAGAGGTGGGTTATAAAGATGTATAAATAGGATTTACAGTTATTGATATGTTCATTTTCTTAATAGTAGTGATAGTTTTATTGGTGTTTTATCAAGTTGTATACTTCATAGATACGTGGTTTACTGTACTTTAGTTTTATCTCAATGAAGCTGGAAATAAAGTATTTTAAATTTTTTAAAGACACTATTGAATTTGAAATCTATTTGTGTTTTGAAAAATTTCAACATTACCTTTATCAATAAAAAATGGAGAGTTTTATATTCTTTAAGTGTAATCCCAATTGTAAAATGTTTAATGCTTTAATAAATGATTTTACATTATTTATCAACTCCTGGCCTGAACTGTATGGCTTATCAATCATGGTCTTTTACAATTTTAAGAAAGCAAAATGAAAGTCCTGACTAGGAATTCTATGTAGTCGCTTCAAATATAGCATCCATTATTTAAAAAGAGAAAGCTGTGATCATGAATGAAAACTGATGGAAAGCTTTAATTTAAAAAATTGTATATAAATTTAGTGTGAAATACCTTCCTAATTATTTGTATGTTAATTTGTTAAAATTATTTAATATAAATAAACCACGGACTTTTTTTTTTTTTTTTACCAAGCCCCAGATAAGTACCTCTAGATTACCTCCAGCTTACTGTACAAAAATTGTCATTGCACTCTGATATGGTTTGGCTATGTCCCACCCAAATCTCACCTTGAATTGTAGCTCCCATAATCCCCACATCATGGGAGAGACCCATGGGAGCTAATTGAATCATGGGGGCGGGTTTTCCTCATGCTATTCTTATGATAGTGAATACAGCTCATGAGATCTGATGGTTTTATAAAGGGCAGTTCCCCTGCACACACTCTCTTGCCTGCCGCCATGTAAGACGTGCCTTTGCTCCTCTTTTGCCTTCTGTCATGATTGTGAGGCCTCCCCAGCCATGTGGAACTGTGAGTCCATTAAACCTCTTTTTTTATAAATTACCCAGTCTTGGGTATTTCTTCATAGCAGTATAAAAATGGACTAATACATGCTCATATGAAATGAGTTAATTATTTTTGGAAAGGTTATTCTTAATGAACTAACATTGATTTAATAGTTGCAAATGCTAACTTTAAAAAAATAAAATACTGAAATTAGAGGTGTATTGAGTGATACATTTCCATTCCCATTATTAATTTAAAATATCCACAGAAAATGTAACTTAGATTTTGAACTCTGTACTGCATACTTAATTATCAAGAGTCTTAAAATTGGCGTAAAATAAAGTGGAACAAAGAAAGGTAAAAGAAGGAAAGCACGGGAATAGCTGAGCAACCAGCTCAAGTAGCCACAGCTACTTTGACTCATTCATATATTGGCTCAATATTGAACACATGACCGTGTACAGAAGGTTTTAAAATGTCCCACTGATATTTTCACATATACTTCACAGTAATTCACATATAAATTGCCATATATTGTTCACATATTTTAGTCATTAAATCTATTTTACATCTTATCTAAGTCATACTGATGAAAGTGAATGCAGGCACAGATGCATGTATATTTAGTCATCTATACAAGACTTTCTCCTTTACAATGGAATTTTAAAATGTTTCAATTCGATAATGATACTACACCAAGGAGACAAACATGGTATGACATAACTGACCCATAGGCCATCACCAGCTCATGAAAAGACACAATTTGTAGGGCCTAAGCTAAGACAGGGAGGGTAAGGGTAGAAAAGAGCAGAGAGAAAGAAGCAAGACTTAAGCATAGAATTAACAGATCTTGACAACCAAAAGGATGTTCATGGGGGTTATGAAATTGAGGAAGAGAAAGAGAAGATTCAATGACTGCATCAATTAAAAATAGTGTTTTTTCATAAAGATAGAGATTAAGAGGAAAAAAACAATTTGTGAGAACATATTTAGTTTGGTTATGGGCATGTGAAATTCTTGGCGTAAGCATTTAATTCCAACCTGTATCTTATGAGGAGAGAGGCCAAGTAGGAAGCATGTTGATTTGGATTTTACTCATACATGTGTTAAATGTGGAAAGTAAAAAGTGAATGGTGTTACTCAGAGTGTGGAGGTCAGAAGAAAAAAGAAACAAAGACTGAATTTCTAGAGAAAACTAGTTTTTGAAAATAGAGAAATAAATGAAAGTCTGATAGCAAACAACCAGAGGAGAAAAGGTAGAATCAGAGGGAGATAATGTCCTGAAAGATGAGTATGGTTGTTTCAAGTAGAAAGAGTAGGCTTAATTATCAAAAGTGTCCAAGACAAGAGAAGAGGCTCCTGAATTAAACTAGTAAGAGGTGGTTTATTAAACCTGCAAAAGCCATAATTCAAGAGAGATAGGATTTGGAGGCAGATCACCACTGGCTATAAAAATCAAACTAGAAAGTCTTTGCCAGGATCTGTAGTAGACTTAAAAAACTGTGTAATTTGCATCTTACCTCCCTTCTGAGTTTTGGGGGAGTATCCATTACGTGTAGTGTTGGCAAGAGAAACTGCCCCAGTTTTGTTACAGAGGCAACCAGAGCACAGGACATGTGATCAAGTCTTAGCTAATCATTTACTCCCACCTAAGACTATATCTGGAGAGAATAAGCCAAAGACAAAGTGAAAGTTGTAATTCATTTATAATAGGCCCACAACAGCGGAAACATCATCCTAGCTAGCCATGCTTCTCCTGGTGAAGATGGTTGCTGTATTTCTTATATCTCGAACTTTTTTCTTTTTTTTTTTTTTTTTTTTGAGACGGAGTCTCGCTGTCGCCCAGGCTGGAGTGCAGTGGCGTGATCTCGGCTCACTGCAGGCTCCGCCCCCCAGGGTTCAGGCCATTCTCCTGCCTCAGCCTCCCGAGTAGCTGGGAGCACGCCACCTCGCCCGGCTAATTTTTTGTATTTTTAGTAGAGATGGGGTTTCACTGTGTTAGCCAGGATGGTCTCGATCTCCTGACCTCGTGATCCGCCCACCTCGGCCTCCCAAAGTGCTGGGATCACAGGCGTGAGCCACCGCGCCCGGCCTGAAACTGTCTTCTTAATGTATGCCTATTTTCAAACCTGTAGTCCAAGGTGCTGTTATGTCTACAAGCCCTGGAGAGTCTTTTAATAAGTCTAATTAGTTTTTATGTGCAGGTGCAGTTAGAGTTTGCTGTATACAAACAGTAACCCTCACTAAAACAGCCTCAAAAAGTTTACACATATTTAGCTCTATCTTTTCAAAATAAGTTTTTATTCTAGTTTCATATATTTGGTTTGCCTTTTAAACATCATGCTAGTCTTAGTCTTCTGAGATCCTCTCTCTGTCTATAAAAAGTGCTTGGGGTATTCACAGAGCGGGGCAGTGCTTTAGGATATTTCCCTTTACTTTCAGCTAAGATATATATTATATATATGATATAATAATATATATATCTTATATAGATAGACATCGATATGAGTAGTATGTGTGCATGTGTGTGTATCTTTTAGTGGTTATTGTGGTGAAGTATTCCTTGATTCAATGTATATATTAAATTGAATGTTATTGTCCCCTACTATTATTTATTCTCCCCTTCCTCTTTCTATTAACAGAACTTCTCACATACACCCCTTTTGGCTGAGCTATATGGCCATAAGTGTAGAGACTTGCAGCTGTATGCGGCCATGAATGAGAGGTATGATCCACAGCCATGTGCACAGCTTCCATTTCAAATCTTTTAAAATGGCGCTTGACTTCCATGTTCTCTTCCCACCTCCCTTGCGCTGGTGAGATATCTTTCATCCTGTAAAGAAATTTACTGGAATAAATTCCCTAGACCCAGAGATGGAAGCCTCACAGCATTTGTGGCAGAAGTGGCAGAAACGCATCATACATTTTAGTCCCTAGATGGCCTTGTGGAGAAATGTCTACCTGCCACCCTGGACCATTAGGTAAGAGAGAAAAGCATTCTATTTTATTTATAAATTTTGTGGAGTCTCTTCTGAAAAACAGTTTAGAAAAGACCTAAATGATACCTACTATAAAGCAAATTTTCCACCAAACCTAATATATTCATATAGAGTCATGTATTGTTTCATGATGGGGATACATTCTGAGAAATGCATTGTTAGGTAATTCATTGGCCTGTGACCACCGTAGAGCATACGTACACAAACCTAGATGGTATAGCCTACTATACACCTAGGTTATATGGTATAGCCTATTGCTCCTAGGCTACAAACCTGCACAGCATATTACTGTACTACAATTGTAACACAATAGTATTTATTTGTGAAATTTCTTTAGATATGTATATATTTTATACATATCTAAGGATAGGACAGGTACAATAAAAATACGGTATTATGGCATTATAATCTTATGGGACCACTGTCATATTTGTGATCTGTCATTGACCAAAATGTTGTTATATGGCACATGACTGTGATCTGGTATGGAGTATTACATAGATGTTTTGTCAAATATGTCTATTTCTAGCTGAAAGATAAGGGGTGAGTCCTGCTATCAACTTGTAGTAAATACCTTCCTTGTTATGATAAGGGATCACATCCTGTTGCAGTCAAATTCTTAACCACTGCAGTCCCATCACAGACATTAAAAAGATGCATGCAAGATAGGGAGTGTCTTCATGGGGGAGATTCAGAAGCCATGGATGGTGTAGAAAGGTAGGTGAATTCAGCTGCATTTAGCATCCAAGGCTGCCAAAACTGCCCATGGCCTAAATGAGCTCTTTGGGCAGTTCTTTGTCCACAGGAAGGGTTTAAAGGTATGCTGATGACCATTGCAGTGTACATCAGAAGTGACAAGATTAAACAAGGGGCATCCATGGTAAATGAAGAGTGTTCAGAGATTATAGGCATCTATTGATTATTGCTTTCCTTACTCTTATACCCATCTCCACCATCTTTTTTTTTGTTTTTTTTGAGATGGAGTCTCACTCTGTTGCCCAGGCTGGGGTGTGATGGCATGATCTCAGCTCACTGCAACCTCTGCCTCCTGGGTTCAAGCGATTCCCCTGCCTCAGCCTCCTGAGTAGCTGGGACTACAGGCACGGGCCACCATGCCTGGCTAATTTTTGAACTTTTTGGGTTTCTCCATGTTGGCAAGGCTGGTCTTGACTCCTGACGTCAAGTGATCCAGCCTCCTTGGCCTCCCAAAGTGCTAGGATTACAGGCGTGAGCCACAGTGCCTGGCCCATCTTCACCACCTTAATTTGCAATAATCTCGTTTCATCTAATGGTTGTTAATCTAATATAATGCCCATACCTTTCTATTCTATCCTCATCGCTCTGTTTGTCCGCAGGAGCATAGCCAACTAGGAATGGATAGGAGCACAGCAGATGTTAGAATCCATTCCTACGTAATCTCTGGGGCTGGTCCAGGGTGGGTACTGACCAGAACTAACCAGATGTCCAAGGGCCAGAGATCAGAATCACATCCAAGAGCAAGGAAGCAAACAAAACCATGACTTGTGCAGGTAGTGGAGGTGCAAATGCTTGGAGAAAAGTCTGGAAGAACACAAACTCTGGGCTAAGGCCAGGCCTAACAGGATAAGTAGTGCAATGAAAATAATCACACAAATTAACTAGATAATATAACTGAAACAAGCAACTGTGGAAATTCGCAGTAGGAAGGAAATTTAGATGTCCTTTAATTTATTGTTTCTTATTTATTTATATCTGGAAGAAATATGCTTCAAACAAAACCTTAATGAGGAACAGAACCATAGCTCCTGAAACTGTGTGAAAGCTAGAGAAAGTCTTTTGTCAATAGTCTGTCCACACATATCCAGACCCAACCCAAACTTACAACCTGACCTCCACAATCGCTGTCCCTCACAGGTACCACACTATGGTAAGTAAATAATGGTAAAGCAGTTTTGGTTAAATAATGGGTGGAAAGTCTCAAAGCACTATAATTTCTATGGACTCTCAGGAGTTTTTGTATTGAAATGTGGAACTACTGATTTTATAAAACTTCCTTATTTTACAGAGGAACATACCAAAGTTGAGAAAGGGAAAGCTTCTTGCCCAACCTCAAGACCAGTGCTATTCTCTTCATGCCAAGGCAGGGAGATCACCGAAGCCCAGAAGTTCGAGGCCAGAATGAGCTATGATTGTGCCAACGCACTTCATCCTAGGCAACATAGCAAAACCCTATCTCTAAAATATAAACAAGTAAAATAAATTTAAAAATAACTGTGGCGTGTGGCAATTATTGGTAATGCCTCATAGCTCCAAATTCATCCCTGGTTGCCTTCCCTGTGAAAATAAATCTAGGCCCTTCACCTTTATTTTTTTCTTTTTTGGCTATCATGATGCTAAGCTTATCAGTAGAGGGCAATACAAAGACATTTCAAGAAGGCAGGGCTTCCCTCCTGGTAGTGCACTTTTTTCCCACTGTCTATTCCAGGTGGTTTTCACCAGTGTTAAGGACTTAGAGGGTACAGCTTTCACAGTGTGTTTTCTACAGTTCTTGACTCAGGAAACTATGGCATAGTGGGAAGCCCCAGAAAAATCTGACCTGTGCGCTAGCCCTGTTAACTGCTGCCCACAACCCTGAGTGATATAAATGTAAGGGGTACTGTGGAGCTGATAATCAGCAAGCTTGTGGCATGACCTTCATCCTGTGTAGCGCAGAGTCACCCTACCCAAGCCACAAATAGAAAAGCTCTGGGTTTTGATGCTGACTCTCTACACTCCCACTTCTTAGTCTAAGATCACCTGTGCCCTAGAGAGTTGTGCCTACTCGGCCTGGTGACTGTGGACCAGCTCTGCAGGAAGCAATTTACCAAATGTCTCTGCGATCCAGTGGTCAGCAATTACACCTTCTTCAGTGTGGTCATAGCCGCTTTATAAATTTGTCCTTCCTTAACTACTCTCCCTGTTTTCATGTTTATAGTTGTTCAATAATTCAATCTCTTATCATTGTTTAACAATTTTCATGTTAAATTTCCCATGTTTAAATTACTAAGTCGTTATTGTCTCTTGATTGTACCCAGGCCAATAAATGGTACTGTAAATATTGTATTTATATTTCAATATGCATTGTTTTAAGGTGACTCCCATGGAGTTTATAAGTAAGATAATGCTTGAGCAAAATCTAGTACATTGCAATAACCTAGGTGACCACATCATTTCTCGTGCAATAATCATTTTTATGTCTCATAAGATATGATATGAATATATTATAAATTAGAAACATGAATAATTAAACAGAAAACAATAGTATATGGCATGGCAAAGTCAATAAAATAAATATATAGGCAATATAGGAGCAACTCTGAAAGACTAGGACTTGCAATATCATATAAAGGAATTTAAGAACCGAAACTGAGTAGTCATTCTTGTTAACAGTGTATTCATTTTGTTTTCATAATCTTATTATCATGCTGTAACTGTGTTATAAAAGAGATGTTGACATATAAAAGAGATGCTTCAGTTAAGGCAGTTTAAATATGAGCAAAAAATTTTAGAAACATTGGAATTGTTAGTATAAGTATAGTGAATCCAATTCAGATCACATAATCGTATCTCTAGATAATCTCTACATTCCTAGGCACATTTTGAAAAAAAAAAACAAAAATATTTGATTAAAAGATATCAAGAAAAGGCTGTTTTCAAATGGAAAACTAAAAAAAAAAAAAAAAAAAAAAAAATAGAGAAAATGTCATGGATATCCTAGCACCCACCATCCATTTCCTAGGAATAGTTGTCATAATTAAACGTAAAGAGTATTTCATCAATTGATAAACATAGGCTGTTATAAGGAAGAGTCGTAAAAACTTAGAGATGTGCGATAAAGTTTACAAGTAAGTTTACTAATTAAGAATGTTTTTGTGTTATCATGTGTTAAAAATTACCCAAATTGGATTTAAATCTACGAAAGATAAAGTTTTTATTTCACATGTTGGATTCCCTTACCATGTGGTATGTCAGTTCATTTATTTTGTTTCTGTGTTTGCTTGATTTAAGGCTGGCATCAAATAACCTTAGATGATGTGGGCCATAAACGGCAGCTGAGGCAGATGTGAGCTGTCCACATTACACTCTGTTTGCATGCTGTTTTTGCATTCTGTGGCCATTAGAGTCCCATCTCTGATCATCCATTTGGGTCTACTGAGTATAGAAACTTGTCTCTAACAATGCCTAGAGAGGCATGCACTGTGAATATTTTATTTTGAATTACAATTGTATTATATTTTTGAATCATTGTAATATGAAAACTCCCTTCCAGTACCATTCAGAAACCAGGTACCAGACCTCACTTGTTTTCCAAGGGCCTTGGATTGACTTGCAAAATATGAACTTGAAAATATTACCATTACAATTATTTCAAAATATTTAATTGTTCAGACCTTTAAGTTTCTTTGCCACTGGTCTACATCAGGGGGTTAAATTTTGCAATTATCAGTAGAAATGTTCAATCTCATCTAAAGTATTATAGAGAAATGTGATATTTGCAACGTATTAACACTATATTGTTAGCAAAATTTCATACTGCTGATATTAGAAAAATATAATTAACCTGGTTCCAAAATCTAAGCATTTAATGCCTTCAATATAGGTAAAGGAAAAAAATCTTTAATATGGTGGAGAAATTATAGTAATATATATTAATTATTATTAACATTTCAGATTATTTTGTTAAGAAATCATTGCTTGCTCCCCGACCAAGGTATTTAATTCCAAGCAATTTTTAAAAAATACTAGACTATCCATTTTTTCAACAAATAAGATCAAGGCAAATCCTCATTAGACAAATAAATTATCTCATAATTTAGCATTAAAGAAAAGAAGAAGGGGAAAAAGTTCCAAAATCTTAAAAATGTCCAAAAATTACCAAATTCATTCTTGAAGTTCAGATTTTTTAATTCTATGACCAGGATTAAATAGAAGCTCAAAAAATAATTGTTAAAAACTCTGGGCTATTCTTTTGTGCTGCTCTATTTCATTTGTGTTGTTTTAAGTATATGTACACATGAAAAAATAAAATACTTACAGTACTTTGGTAGTGGAACAAATGACATCAAATTTTTAACAATTTTTGGCAGGTGGTACTTCGTAATTGAAATTTGATAATTCATAGTCACTTCACCCTACTTGTTAATTAAATCCTAAGACTTGCTGAGCAACAATTACACTTCTACAGCTCTGTTGATTTAATGGCAAAACCATATTCTCCTAAAGACATCATTATTATGCCTGTTTACATACAACGGAAGGTGGATTTTAAGATCTCAAGCAACCTAGCAGGCATAACGTGATAAACAGCTTGAACTCTGAGTCACAATCCTAGATATGAGCCTCATTTTCTGACCTGGTTCTTGCTTTTTTTCTTATTTCCTCATAAAAATGAGAATAACGATAATCTCTTACTTTACACAGTTAAAGAGAGGAGTAAGTTAATAACAGGCCTATCAAAATGCCTATAGATGCCCAATGCACATGCATTTTTCTATTCCTTGCCCAAGGTCGCACAAATAATAAATGCCAGAGCCATAATTCAAACCCAGATTTCTTGACTCCAAAACCAAGTACCATTTTCCACATGGTTGACTCATTCTCCATTCAAAAATCTAGTTAAATGAAATGCATGCTACACTCAATCAGATCCTATTATGTCAAGTACAGGGTAATCATGTTCTGCCATGTCTTTGCATGATTACAGTTTTTCTGTGCAAGATGCCTATACATGAGAGAAAGCTGCTGTGGTCTGACCTCTCTCATAGGAAGCTGGTTGTATTTTACCAATTTTCCTATTTGTGCCTCTTAGGAGCATATTGGCCTTTATTGACATGCATACTTTTGTAAGTACCATGCATGCAGTGAACTGTCAAGGCGTTAAATGTCCAGACCTCATTTATCTGCACAAGGGAGAGATGCACAATTTTAACAGTGAACGATGACGAGCTCCAGGTGAAGTGCTTTTCCTTCAAACAAGTTTCTGTAACCCACAGAAAATTAGATCCCAGTGGAATGGAACAACTTGTATCTTCTCACCAGTATGTGTTATAAGCATGCTCACTGTATGGCAGGCCGTGTAATAGACACTGGTGACAGAATAAGCAGCAATAATACACAGTCCTGTTCTAGTGGATCTAGCAGTGTTACTGGGGGTGGTGGGGTGAACATAAAGCAAATATTAACTATGATGAGTGCTATCAGGGTGCTGTACAGAGGAGTTATGAGAGTGTACAGTAAGATACTTGACCTATTCAGAGAAGCCAGAGAAGGCCTCCTAGAGGGCATAAATCTTGAACTGACATCTGAAGATAAGTAAGAATAACCTAAGTGAAAAGAGGAAAAAAGTACGTTCTCATATGCAGAACAGAATATGCACAGGAACTGTGGCAGGAGGAACATGGCAAATGTGAGGGACTGAGAGTTGCAGAGTGGCTGCAGTAGAAAGAGGTAAGGGGATACTCATCACCCTCACAAGATGGAAAATGAAGGTCGCAGAAATAAAATGGTCAGTACCAATAGGCTATTTAAGAAGGAGGGAGTATTAACATGTGGGTTATAGCTTTGGCTGTAACATAAAGAATGAATTGGAGAGGGACAGATATAGAAGCTTACTAGTGCAGTAGGAGGAGATGGAGGAAAGGAACACACAGAAAATTTCAGGTTGATAATGGATCAGATACAGAGCAGGAAGGGAGAGGAAGTTGCCGAGGATGAGTTCTGGGCTTTGGACTAGTGTGGCTCAGATGAATTCTCAGCAGTTGGTCCACCATCAGCCTGACAGCACAGTAGAGGGAATGAGCAGTGTCTGGGTCCATCAGCAACTCACTCCAAGGGGACAAGTCCCTTGGCTGCTGAGCCCAATGTCTGCCCTCCTCAAAGAGACACCTGAGTTTAAACCCACTAAAACACGTCTTGTTTTTCATCATTTAATGCACAAAGTGTAAATTCTTTAGGGCCTCTGCTGTCCTCTACAACACCTTTGTATGAATTAGGAAAAAGTGCCTCCATGGGTGGATGCAGTTCCATGAGTGAGTGGATTTTATCCCTCATCTGTTGGTCATACATCAGTGTATAATCCACAACTGTTCAACCACAACACCGGTGCCCTCTCCAAGCCTTGACCTAGGACCTATATATCCTCCACATTCCACACCCTTTCTACATTTCTCTAGGAACAAGCAAATGCTGCTATGCCCCATAATTTTGGGGATCTTTTCCTCTACATTATTGTTTTTAATCCAAAACTTGACTTACCCTCTGAGGACACCACCTTCCTATAGCCCTCTTCTTCCAAGTTATGCCTGGTTTTCTCATATCCACGTATCTGAGGGCCAGGACTCTCATTGCTACTGTCAGGTCATTATCCCTACATGCTCTTTAAATAAAAAGCCTCCTTGGATGTTTGTGCATTATACCATAGTTGGATAAACACAAGGGCTCTGAAATCTGACTCGCTGGACTCATATCCAAGCTCTCTGCCTCTTATTAGCCCTGAAACCTTCATTAAGTTATTGGACCACCCTATGCCTTCATGTCTTCATTTTATAATGTGAAAAATAATATTACCTAATTCATAGGATTATTGAGAATATTAATGCAATAATACATGGAAAGCATTTAAAGTTGTGTTTCACATATTATGTCATACCCAACATGTTAGATATTATTAGTATTAATTAGCTATAAAATTGTTTTCCCTTATTTACCAACAAACAGGAAATTCGCTGATTCACTGGATACACTGTCATCTGAACCACAGTCTTTCATCATGCTAGCTGACATCAGTACCCATATGACCAACCAGTCCAGAATCAAACTCACACTCTGCTCTCATAGTGATATCTTTGACCATGTCATTAATATAAAATTCATTTTCCAAAATCACTAATTCAAACCTCCAATTCTCTGGCTGTAGCCTCCATCCAACTTTTTGCTCAATTTTTCTTGCTCTGTTTTCTGACCACAGAAGGAAACCCTAGCCAGTGACTCCTAAACTGTTTCCTAAGCAAACAGCTCTCCCCTCTCTTCACTTCCATATCATATTAGGCTGAAATTTTAGACTTTGTTATTCCACAAACCTTCTTGCTTTTATGCTAAGTTCCTTGACCATCTTTCCTTTTGGCACAGGGCTCAGAAAAAAAAGTGGTCTTATATCAATGCAATAAGATCCTTTTTCTGTGCTAGGCAAAACCACAGGAACCAGTAAAAATGATTCTGCTAAAATTCATGAACGGCAAAATCAAACAGATCAAAATGAACCCAATTTTTCACATTATTCCAAACTAGTTCCAACTGATTCCTTTCACTCAGCCTTACTTTCAGCAATTTGTAGTCTGTTAGATTGTTGTACAAGAAAATGAGGGAGTTTTTATCATCAGGCTTATATTCTGAGACCTACATTTCATTGACATTCTAAAGATCAAGTGGACAGATATATTCGTACAAGAGCTTATAAGCTAAAAATATCTCCAGACATGTTAGTAATGCCATTTTTATCATGACTACTTTTGCTGGTTTGCGGATTGAATGGATGTTAGGGCTGAGGCAAAGAACCCTGAACAAGACTGGGTTTAGGAGTGGAGGCAGGAAGCTGAGGCAAAGAACCCTGAACAAGACTGAGTTTAGGAGTAGAGGCAGGAAGCCATAAGCCCTGAATAAACTCTACAACCATATTACAGTTCTACTCTTACTATTTAGTAATTTTCATCTCTAGAATTCATTTAGCTAGCTAACAAAATACAAATGACTATTGTGACAGATGCATCTACAATAGTTGCGGCACAATCCTTGATTAAATTTAGCAAGTGATTATGTCACTCAGAGCAAAAGGATCTTTGACCAGAACTTGGATTTCAAATTAACAAATTTCATTTTTGCTAAGTATCAGTGTGATGACTGGTCAATGTTCTAACCTGTGTTGACAATAAAGGGCAGTGTTATCTTCTCCTAATGTATGTGGAAGCATAATACTCACGATGCACACATCCATGATACTTCAATACTGTTTCTTTTCAAAGATACTCAAAGTGCTTGACCTACTTATCATCCTAAGAGCAAGAATTGAAAGAGACCAAGTGTTATTGATCATATTTAAAATGTGAAGAAATTTAAGCAAAAAAACTTACTCGATTTATCTAACGATGCGTGAAAAGCAAATGGTAGAACTCAGATGAAAGCTGATTCTCAGATTCCCAGCATTTTCTATTGAATTTTTTTTATCAAAGATCATATTTCCTTCCACTGTAATTGTCATTTAAGATGATTACTTAGGCTTCACCTATCTTTAAAAATTCATCTTTTATTAAATGCCAGTGGGCCAGGCATGGTGGCTCACGCTTGTAATCCCAGCACTTTGGGAGGCCAAGGTGGGTGGATCACGAGGTCAAGAGATTGAGACCATCCTGGCCAACATGGTGAAACCCCATCTCTACTAAAAATACAAAAATTAGCTTAGCGTGGTGGTGTGAGCCTGTAGTCCCAGCTACTTGGGAGGCTGAGGCAGGAGAATTACTTGAATCCGGGAGGTGGAGGCTGAAGTGAGCTGAGATCTCATCACTGCACTCCAGCCTGGGTGACAGAGCGAGACTCCATCAAAAAAAAAAAATGCTAGTGGAGGAGATATTCTATTCTTGATTAAGAAGTAATTGATACTTTGCCCTTGACCTCTCACTCCACTACATAAGAGAAATTCCTGGCTTTAGGCAACAAAATATAATCATTTATTGATCACATCTCATGAAAAGTCAGTCTGCTCTTCTTGTTTCCAACGCATTGTCTTTCAATATTTACAGAAATACCGATCAGACACTTCTCCCACTGAACACAAGTATAAAACATGGTATCTTTATATGGGAGGTTTGAGAGTCAAGCAGCCTCTTACCCAACCATTGCAGTTCCCTGCAAATAACAAAAAAGCTGCTTAATGGCAACTCCAACACATTGTGGTTTATTCCTTTCATGTAAGTTCTCCAGAGATAGACAGCACATGGGCTACTTTCTGTTTTTTTGCTGTATCATTTTAAAAATGGCTGCTTCCAGGTATTATTTGTTCACTCCATACAAAAAGAAAAGAGTAGGGAAAGAACCCATCAGCAGACTCAGGGCAAAACAGTGCCACCTGGAAACTCCTAGCTGCAAATTGCCTGAGAACGTAATGCTTGTCTTTTATTTTAGAGGCAAAGAAAAAGTGAGATGAAAGGTATATTAAAGGAGCAAACCCACTGTTTCTGCTCCACAATCTGTCTTCCACCTCCACCCAACTCTATCTTGCCTAATCAAATCAGCCACTGATTCAGAGGGGAAATAGAGAGAGATGCTTTGGGAAGTATAGACTAGAAACGTTTTCCAAATTAGTTCAAGTGCAACCTATACAAGCTCCCTCTGGCTCCCAGAGTCATAATTTGAATATTTTCATAAAAATAGGCATCTGCAAAAGTTGAGATAATTAATAAAACAGATATACAAGCTATACCAAAAAGAAAAGAAAAGCTCTTACAGTGAAATACCCAAGATATCTGAGATAGGAGATATATTAAATTGCTATTTCTGCTGCGTTTTTCATACTCTCAACTTGCTAGTTGTGTGTGCATTTAACAATAGGGAGACCTGTAAATAGTAAAGCTACTAATCCATTCTCATGGGGATATTTGTATTCACTTTTTTTTTTTTTTTATGGGAGGGAGTCTCACTCTGTGCTCCAGGCTGGAGTGCAGTGGTGTGATCTTGTCAACCTCACTATCAACCTCTGCCTCCTAGGTTCAAGTGACTCTCCTGCCTCACTCTCCTGAGTAGCTGGGATTACAGGCTCCAGCCACCACGCCCAGCTAATTTTTGTATTTTTCTGTACAGAAAGGGCTTCACCATGTTAGCCAAGCTAGTCTCGAACTCCTGACCTCAAGTGATCCACCTGCCTCAGCCTCCCAAAGTGCTGGGATTACAGGCGTGAGCCACTGCACCCGGCCTCACATTTTTTTTTTTTAATGACTTACTCCTCTTTTCTACTCAGGACTACTCTGCCTCTAGGAAAAAGACTGAAGTCAAAACTACCTGTCATATTTAGAATAATATAGGACAAAGTTTGTGGCACTTGCTATGTGACCTTGAGCAAGATAAATCTTTCTGAACCATATTTTTACCATCTAAAAACAGGATCTTTATAAATATACCAGAAGGAGGCAAGGAATGTCACATGAAAGAGCACTTGTCACTGTACATGTAAGAAATTATTAGCAATGCATGACTTCATGCCCAGAGAACACTTTGAGAAACAGTGAAAAGTTCTGAGTATGTAAAAATGGAAGGTCACTCACAAATGATATTGCTCAAACTCCTAGAGCCAGGATCTGCCAAAGATGATAATCATAATAATAATAATGTATTCACAAGAACAATATAATTAATAATAGTTCTTATTGACAATAATTGTCTATTATTATTATTGCTATTATTTAACATAATTTCTGGGGCTTCCTAAGTGTCAGGTACTTTGCTAAGAACATTAGATCTTTGTTCCTCCAAAGAAACCCATAGCATAGATGGGGAAACTAAGATTTGTGCAATCAAGTAAGTTGTGACCCTGGATTCAAATCTACATTTTAGTTTAAATTATTTCCTAGGGCATAGTATTCTAGGTAATCAATAAAGAATCTAAAATGACTTCATACAATTTTTGTCTATGGATTGTACATCTCCTTAACTGAAACATGAGCTCACTGACAGCATACAATGTGTGAATCTGGTTCATTGTTGTATCCCCACAGCCTAGGACAGTGTTCTCAGTGAATGAATGAATGTCTATTATTAGAATCAGCACACTAATAGGAGACCGTTCTTCTGATATTCTGGAAAGTCATAGTACAATTTTTTTGCCAATCCCTTCAATTGGTAATGAAAATTATTCACCTACTTAATCATAGGAGTATAAACCTTTGTAGAATATTTTCTATTTTCGGAAATAGGTATAATTTAAAATCTCAAAAATATTTCTCAGACATATTCTCAGAAGTATTGGTGTTTACAACCAATATGATGCTTTATTAGCTGCATTAGAAAATGTATATATACACAACAGATTACCATAAAAAGGAATACAATCCTGTCATTTGCAGCAACATGGATGGAAATGAAGGGCATTATGTTAAATGAAATAAACCAGGAACAGAAACTTAAACTCCAAATACACTCCCTTATGGAGAAGCTAAAAAGAAAATTGATCTCATAGAAGTAGAAATGAGAACAGAGCATACTAGAAGCTGGGAAAGGTAAGGGAAAGGGGGAGTCGAGGGAGAGATTTGTTAAAGGGTACAAAGTTACAGCTAGATAGGAGAAGGGAGTTCTAGAGTTCTAGAATAGGAGTTCTAGTGTTCTATAGCAGGGGTCCCCAACTGCTATTCATCTGTGGCCTGTTAGGAACCAGGTCACACAGCAGGAGTGAGCGGTAGGTGAGCGAGCGAAGCTTCATCTGTATTTACAGCCATTCCTCATCACTCACATTACCACTTGAGCTCCACCTCCTATCAGATCAGCAGCCACATTAGATTCTCAAAGGAGTGCAAACCCTATTGTGAACTGTGCATGCGAGGGATCTAGGTTGTGTGCTCCTTATGAGAATCTAATGTCTGATGATCTGTCACTGTCTTCTGTCACCCCCAGATGGGACCGCCTAGTTGCAGCAAAACA
This sequence comes from Nomascus leucogenys, assembly GCF_006542625.1. NCBI lineage: Eukaryota > Metazoa > Chordata > Mammalia > Primates > Hylobatidae > Nomascus > Nomascus leucogenys. The sequence continues at coordinate 99,142,973 of NC_044383.1, read as the reverse complement.
AGCTCAGGGCTCCCATTGATTCTACATTATGGTAAGATGTATAATTATCTCATTATATATTACAATTGTAATAATAATAAAGTACACAATCAATGTAATGCACTTGACATCCCTAATCTCCACCACACACACACCATCCAAGGAAACATTGTCTTCATGAAACTGGTCCCTGGTGCCAAAAAGGTTGGGGACTGCTGTTCTATAGCACTGAAGGATGAGTATAGTTAATGATAATATATACATTTAATAGCTAGAGGGATACTGAATGTTCCTAATACAAAGAAATGATCAACGTTTCAGATGATGGATATGTTAATTTCCCTGATTTGATCACCACACATTGAATATATCACAACTTCATTATGTGCCTTTGTGTGCCTCATAAATATGTACAATTATTATGTGTCAATTTTTTTAATTAAAAAATTATTGGAGGAGGTTGGAGAGAAAATGGTGATAACATTTTTGGTTACATTCAATTTCAAGATGTTCAAGAGAGGATATCAAATGTCAATTGTAAAGCTGTATTTTAAACTTAATTGAGAGATTTGGGTTGAATAAAGAAATGTGTATGTCATCTGCGTGTAAGTGGATATGATTTCCCAGGGAGACAGTTTAAAGAAGAGTAGAAGTCTAGCGCTGAGCCTTGTGATGCCACAATAGCTAAAGGCCAAGTGGAGGAAAGACCAAAGGAAACCAGTTAGGAAGCTGTTTAATAATCCAGGCAAGTGCCAGTGAAAATCTGAGCTGGCATGATGACAGTAGAACCACAAAGAAAGGGAAGAATAAAAAGAACATTATTATTTATTTTTTTTAACACAAAGAAAACCAGCTGGTATTTGAGTAATTTTTTTATGTCTTCCAGTGATTCCCAAAGTCCACTATCCATCACCATTACCTTGGGATGCTTTTGGTAATGCGATTTCCTAATGTTCACTTTTTCCCACTCTTTCCCCTGAAAATTGGATTCAATAGGTTTGTGATGTAATCAAGGAACTGGTAACTTTACAAAGCTCTACCGTTGGTGTCAATGAGCAGCCAGATGTGAGAACTACTGGTCTAGGTGACCCATTTCAACTCCATTCCAGCTCAGTGATTTAAATGACATTAATTGAAGATATTCAAAATATTACTTTCCTTATGCAATCAGCAGATGAAACTGGTCTACGTATGAGTGCTCCTCAAAGGTACTCAAGATTGATCCAATGAAGTGATAGAAATTTAAAACCAAAGCCTTGTATAGATAATTGATCTTCCTTAGCATATTGTTGTGAAAGAATGTGGTAATATTGAAGAATTTTCTGACAACAGAAGTCAGAATGAGGCAAGAGAAATCAGCTGACCAGAGGTAGTATCACAAGATGCTGTGTGTAATCTAAAGAGAAATGTGACCCTGAAATGGAAAGGAGAGGACAAGAGAGATTGTGTGACTTAAAATGAGAATATAAAGGGCAGCCTCCAAAATTTTCTACTCATGGTATTTTCATTAGAGAGAAGTTATCAACAACAATAAAATTGAGCCAAATATGCACAAACCTGTGCACAATAATTTATTTATTCTTATAGATATACTTATTGTTATAGAAACAGTATTATCTATAACTATGAGAGAATGGAGACAACTTTGTGTCCAACATCGGGGCAACAGTTCAATAAATTAAAATGTCACCAATTTATCAGATGACTTCATATGTATACATTAAAAATGATGACCAAGAAAACTTGTGAAAAACACTAAAAATAACAATCAAAAAAAAATTTGAGATAACAGGACTGTAAAATAAAAATCAGAATACAAAATAGTATTATGGCAATTTTGTATAACAATATGGTAACTAGGTAGCAATTAGACCTGGGTAGGTTGGTGTGGGAGTATAGATAATATCTTCCATATTAGTTAAAAATGTGCTCAACTACATATAGCAGGAAACATAATAGTGGCGTAACCAAGTCAAACATTAATTTCTTTCTTATATAAAATAATTCCTAAGAAAGATGGTCTAGGACTGGTAAACTGACTTTATAGTATAATTGACATCTTAGTTTCCTCCCTGTCTGTTTTTCAGCTCCAGAATATGCCTTGCCTTCTTAAGGTCAACTCCTGGCCCAAGATTACATTTAGTGTTCCAATTATTCTACGTTCCAGCAAGGGAAAAAAGAGAAAGGGAGGGAGAGGATAACACATTATTTCTTTTAAAATGTCATCTGAGAAGTCCCAAGAAATACTTCCACTTATATTTCATTAATCATAATTTTGTTACATGATCACACCTAGCTGCAAGTGAGGCCAGGAAATATAGTCTTTCAGCTGGGCACGTGGCTACACCAAGTCAACTCAAAATTCTGTTACTCTTCTATTAGGAAGAGAAAGTAAATGGTACTTGGAATACACAGATTTATCACATTGTCTTATCAAAAGCATTTTAGGTATTTTGCATAAATCACACCCCTACCTAAAGTTCCAGAAGCTCAATAGTCATGAAAGGCTTAGGGAAAGTAATACACAGTTTCCAGTCACATCCCTTGAGGTATCCTGGAAGAGAGAACTTGAACCCAGCTCATTATTTGTGTTCAGATACCTATAAATATTTTCTTGGGTACCAAAGGAAAGGAGTCTAGGAAAGCTGACCAAACTGGACAAAGGTAACTGAGTGTGATTGATTTGAAGAACTGGGAGGAGCTGTGTATACACCAAACAATCCCCCATACCTCTAGTCTGACTCCAGTGTGTCTCTCTGTGAATTCTGGTAGGGAGAAAGTTAGGGGAACAGAGTAAGATCTGTGTGATCACCAGCTCAACATTTTCCAGTAGGAGGCCTGACAGTGGGCTCAGTAGGCGATATATCCGTGCCCCACCTATGGTCCCTCACCCTTAACACGGGAGTGCACACAGACCAACCTTTAACTGCCAGATACTGCACTTCTCAGCCTCAGGATGTTCTCTCGCCTCCAGAAATGTGGCAGATCAGAAAAGTCAAGAAATTAACATTCCTGGGAGCAGCCCTCATTCTGGGAGAAGCCCTCATTCTGTCACGAACTGGAGTTCCTATGTAAACACTTCCGTTTCCTCTCTCCAGGTGGCATGCAATCTTGGACCGACAAATTATATAGCTAGTCCTGAACTGTCGTGAATGACTATGACTCCAAGTTATGGGGCACTGGCTGCTGCAAGAACTTATATAGCTGTATAATGGAAGGGACAAGCTCAAAAAAGAGCCTAACTGAAGTTACCAAGAAGGAATTTAGAGTGAAGCAAAACATATAGCTTTAAAATGATATATACACACTGATACTTTCCATATAGGACCTGCCATATTTCTCTGCATCACAATGTGAAATGCTCTGATTAATTGACTCTGTAACTGGGCAGCATGCAGGTGTTGTCTTGTGAGGGGTAGGAGAGGTTAAACTATTGGCAGAATCCCACAAGAGACCAAGGTATGCTCATTAGATTCCCAGGAACACTTGGAAGAAGTAAAATACAAATGAGTTTTAGTTACAGTTATCCATTTTTCAAAAATTATGCTATTTTCCAGTCTGCCCTACTCTTTCTGGTGAAAGGAAAGTTGTGTTGATTTCATACTAGATGCTTCATTCAATATATGTTTATCTCTGTCTCTTTATGTAGGAGGCAACTAAAAAGTGTTATGAAACTTACCAGGAGTCCTTTCATTCATTCATTCTTTCATTTCATTCATCCCATCATGTATCAACAAAGCCTTGCTAAATGCTCTACTATGATTTCAGTCATCTTTCTAGAATGACTACTTGACCCTTAAGGATTTTGGCAAATGAATCAGAATATAATTGGGTACTTTATGTATATTGGGTCATAGTTCAAGGTATGAACAGAGGCTGAATTGATATTAATTCTCTTGAGCTGGTTTGAATACTCAAGATTAACATTTGTCTCAGAAATATTTATTGAATTGTAGCTTGGAAACTAATCCTCCCAGAATCAGAGATTCTTATGTAAAATATCTCTTCCCATTACTTGTTCTAAATCATCAAGGGTGAAAAAGGAAGTTGAATTTTTTAAAATAATAATTGACATCGGGTTTTAAAATGATATTATTTCACTAGTTATTTGGCTAATAAACATTCCAGGAACTCTTGGCATTTACTATTGAGTAACATGACAAAAACAGGAATGATCATACAAACCATTCTGGCTTTGATCTCAATGGCTTTATGATTCTTGAACAGTTGTTTAAAATTAATGATTTAGCTCCTGATGCAAAAGTATTTAACTGTTTATACGGATTAGTCATTAAATCTTACTTTCTGTGTAGATGTAATTTTACCTTATGGCAATATACATAAAAATGTGACTAAAAAACTAAAGGTGATATTAACCTCTTTATTTGAAAATAAACAAGTTTTTACTTAAATACAGAGTTACTGGTTAAATAAATCACAGGATACTTGTAATCTTCATAAAGACAAAGGTCTTCATTATTGGTAAACAAAATTTATGTTACTAGAATTCTTCTATAAACTTGTGTATACTTCTAATGTTGAAAATAGATCTAACAGTGAATTTTTTATTTAAAAATAAACATACAGTTTTTAAATGTTCATTTTAACTTATATTCCCATGCTAATTTCTCCAAACAAATTGTGTTCTCATGAGAATCTCATTTGAGATTGTTTTGGAGACAGGGTTTTGGATGTCAGTATAAGCAAAACATGTGTTATCTACTGACATTTGGAGATCTCCATAAATATAGCTCTCTTGCTTCCTGTCATGCTATAGTATGGAGAACTCCACACTATATGACAGGAGGCAAGAAAACAACTGTGACTTAAGAAGGCCCAGCCTAATGTCACTATAGCACTTGATGCAAAAATGGCCTTGGAAAGTTGCCTCATATTTCATAGTCCCAGTTCCCAAATCTATGAATTGAAATAATCATGTATCACATTAACTTTATATTTTAGCATTTATGGCTGCTATTAAGAGAACTAATTTTATCAATAGCCCTTGATATTAGTGATGGAAAATAAAGCATGCATGAAATTCAATTGTAAGAATAAAACGAAATAAACAGTAATGATTAGGAAACTATTGTCGATAGTCGTTTCCCTTTATCTGTGGGGGATATATTCTAAGATTTCCCGTCAGTGTACCCCCTCCATCTACACAAAATTACTATCCTGAAACAACGAAAAGTACCAAACCCTACATATAATATGGTTTTCCTTATACATATATACCTGTGATAAGGTTTAACTTATAAGTTAGGCACATTAAGAGATTAACGATAACTAATAATAAAAAGAATAATTATACCACACTAAAAGTTATGTGAACGTGACCTCTTTCTCTCTCAAAACATCTCATTTTACTGTACTCACTCTTCTTCTTTTGATGATGTGAAACAATAAAATGCCTATGTGATGAGATAAAGGGAGGCATTGTGACATAACATTAGGCTACTACTGAGCTTCTGATGCTATATCAGAAGAAGGATTGTCTGCTTCAGGTGATCCTGCTTCACTAAGCCATGAGGATGTCATTGGATGTCAGGAGCAGACAGTGTTGATGACCAATGAGCAGAAAGTGAATACATTGTGCGTACACTGGACAAAGGGATGATTCAAATTGCAGGCAGAAAGGTGCAGGACAGTTTGAGATTTCATCACACTACTCAGAATGGCACTAAATTTACATCTTATATGCCTTGTTTAGTTCTGGTATTTCTCATTATATATTTTTGGACATTGGTTGACTACAGGTAACTGAAACTGCAGAAAGCAAACTCAAGGATAAAAGAGGAGCTACTGTATTGTACTAATGCTGTTAATCTTGTTATATTCATGTAATTAGGTTTTATTACCTTTTAAAAAGAAAAATGAAAGTATTTTCAGGCTGTAGACATATATATATATGTGTGTGTGTGTGTGTGTGTGTGTGAATTTTATCATAATGTTATTTCTGAGATATCTGTAATAAAAGACGTAGTCTGGTGCAGGAATGGGAATAGCAATAGGGTCTCTTTTAATCCATTTTCTTCCATGGGCATTACATTTTTTAAAAGGTGGCCTTTCTGTGAGAAATGAGATTCAAATTCATCAATCTGGGTCATAGTTCAAGGTATGAACAGAGGCTGAATTGATATTAATTCTCTTGAGCTGGTTTGAATACTCAAGATTAACATTTGTCTCAGAAATATTTATTGAATTGTAGCTTGGAAACTAATCCTCCCAGAATCAGAGATTCTTATGTAAAATATCTCTTCCCATTACTTGTTCTAAATCATCAAGGGTGAAAAAGGAAGTTGAACAATTTCTTTACTCTCCCAAACTTCAAGAACGTTATCTGTCTCCATGCAGTGTAGATGATTAAATGTTCAGAGTAAATTAATTTCCATCTATCCCTACTTTCACGTATTTTGGAAAATAATGATATTCAAAGAGATTGAGTACTAAAGCAGTGATTCAATTCAGGCCTGCCTTAAAATCTAAACAATAATTGTGTTTTTCAAGTGTTTTAAGGAATAATTCAGAGAGGATTTGATCAGAGGCCTTTCAATCACTCTTTCTTTTTATTATACTTTTCCTAATACCGTGGAAAGTAGGTTACATTAAAATAGATATCGTCAGATAACGTATTTGCTTCAAATCTATGCCTTTCCCCATACTTTTTTAATCATTGCAACACTTTAAATATAAACAAAGATAGATTGTCTTCTCACTCTACATTGCTTAAATCCAAATAGATTGTCAGAAGGTAGTCTATTATTTCCTTAAAATGAAGATTGTGCCACTGCCTACTGCATTTCAGTGTTTTGTGCAACAGTATAAAAAGTCAAACATTGTAACATTTTAGTTGTACTATTATATGTCAAAAATGAGAGTAAGGTATATTCCAGGTAACTTTCAATAATATTCAGACAACTCATTTTCAACCCTCTCTGTTAGTAACTTCTGATATTGATGGTGAAGAATAAAATATGCAGCACTGATAGTATGAAAGAAATTATTGTAATATCTAATTTTAAAATAGTTTATTACAATGATGCCAGAAAAACTCACTTACAAAATCAAAATGAACACTGTGCCAAGAGATCTAAATAAAATGCAAATAAGTATAGACCATGCAAGTGAATTATGAGATAATTGAAAATCTACAAAACAAACATACAAAGCAAAGATCTGGGTATCAAAAATGCCCACAGTGTAGTCTTTTCATTTTAACAACAATATTTGGTGTGATTTAGATTAACCATGTTAAATTAATAGATTTTGCAGCTTATTTTTAGGTATTTGATGCCACAATGTTAAAAACATTTAGGACAAAATACTAGCTCAATTTTAAAATCAAATTAATTTTGAAATTATAGAACTCAAAATAATAGTCCATTTTGGAAGCAGAAAAAAAGGAATACTACTGAATTTTGCTTTCAGGTTATAAGTGATAATACTAAATGTGACAAAATTGGAACAAAAAATGTCAAAATGTCTTTATTTGTTTTATTCAAATTTGATTTTTAAAAAATTTTATTTTCATCTGGCTACTAGTATCACATAGTCATAACGCTGAATTAATGCTGCTACAGACAAATTTCCAATAAGCTTTTATCATTTTCCTCTCGTGTACATGCATTAATCAATACATCATCACCAAAAATAAGCTGAAAACAAATGTAAAGTTACTGCAAGCTTTCTTTTTATTTTAAGTTTATTATTATTCACCCATCCTGAAAAATAAAATCCAGATGATGTAACAAAAAGTTATCCTCCTGTAGTCTGTAATGTTCAAATTAATTTTTTGTTAGGCTAACCCATATGTGCATATTAACCAGCTTCAACTATAAGCATAATTGTTTTGCTCTCATTTTGTTTTGTTTTGTTTTGTTTTGAGACGGAGTTTTGCTCTTGTTGCCCAAGCTGGAATGCAATGACGCGATCTCTGCTCACTGCAACCTCCGCCTCCCAGGTCCAAGCTATTCTCCTGCCTCAGCTTCCCGAGTAGCTGGGATTACAGGCATGCGCCACCACGCCTGGCTAAGGAGATGGGGTTTCTACATGTTGGTCAGGCTGGTCTCGAGCTCCTGACTTCAGGTGATCTGCCCGCCTCAGCCTCTCAAAGTGCTGGGATTACAGGCGTGAGCCACCGTGCCCAGCCTGCTCTTGTTTTTATTAAAAAATCCATATAGATTTTCAAGTGATGCTTCCCTACATAATTATGAAGACACTTACAAATGTTAGTGGCTTTGCTGTTTTGAGATTTTTTTGTTTGCTTTTTTGGCCTCGATTTATCTTTCTGTTCTCTTATTTTCTACATCATAAGAAAAAAATATGTTTGCCTTAAATCAGAAAATTTAAAGTACCAGAATCAAGTCTGTAGCCTGTTTTTCAAGACTAAAATTATCTGAAAGTGAGAGATGTTCATATCCTAGATTCCTCTTAGCTCTGTGCCCTTGTTTAGAACTGAGTCACTACCCAGTCACACACAGACAGGTATGTGGTAGGCACAGGAATAGAGGAAAGGTATGAGGAGCAGGTATCTCACCAGGTGACTTTATTAGAGCCACGTGGCCTCTTCCTTTTCATTCCATCCCCTTTACAGAGTCATATGCCCAAAGCTTCTTCCATTTCTAGAAACTTTTGAGTAAAAATGAAAGGCTAAGAATGTGGCTACTTCTTCCTCCCTCCTGTACCTTTCCCATTTTGCTTTGTTCTACTCTTACCACCACCATTATACAAAAATTCAATTGGACTAGCTTTGAAGGAGGGGAAAGGGTGGTCATTAAGGCCTCTCAATGACTAAATCGAGTTATGCTATGACACAGTCTCAAGGCCTTACAATCTGAGTGGAAAGTATATATTTCACATCAACAAGCCTCATATCTCTAGTGAGCAGTAACACACACAAATTATAAGGTTTAGTTCAAAGAGCTGCAAATTGTTGAGTTGAAGAGTTAGTGGAGCCACAAGTTTCGCTATGTTGTTTAGAAGGACCCTCCTGCAATGTTTCATGTTCACTACTTTAGGTTTACGTGTAGCATAAAGCAAATATAAAACCTTAGGATTCAATGATACTTTGGGTATTTACCACCTAGGGGTGCAACAACAAAACTTACATCAATGTCATTTTACAGCTACCCCCTCCAATACACACACATATGACACTCTGACCTCAGATGTGACATTCATTAAGTAAAATTAATTGTTGGCTGAATTGATTTCATCTACTATTCACTAGTCAAGTGAGGCAGGAGCACATAAGCTATTGGAACAGTGGACTGAGGGACAATTTACTGTCTTGTGTCTTCTGACTTTGTCATCATGTCATTTATCTGAAAGAAACATGAATAAGTTTGCAAATCAAGACTTATCAGCAACCTCTGTGGATTTCCTTATGCTTTATCATGTTTGAATTTCCTGTGAAAATATCTTACAAGAGTTTTTCTAGGCATTTCACTTAATGTTTAGTGTTTACTTGATTATTGTTTCTCTCTTGAGGGGTTCTTGCTGTCTCAAAGTCCATTTCATAGTTCATACAATCCAAGTATATCTTTCTCTTTGGTGGTGCCTCTTCCACCAGTCATCTGCTTCTCTTTAAAATGGAATGTATCTGTAGCTTTGCTTAACTTCCTTGGTGAAAGGCCTTTCTTACTTTCCTGTCTGTGTCCAGATACTTATTAAGTGTGTGCTGGATATACATCTTATAATGTACAACATAATTTAAATTAATTTTTGTTAAGATCAAGTCTTTAAAATATTAAGATATTTAAAGTAATTAAGCAATATTCTTTGATATCCATGTCTCAGCATCTTGGTTTTCAGATCATAAGATAAAGTTTACCTGCTTGAGCTATTGCCTTTGCAAAAATATAAAACCATCTGATATTCATTTTAACAGTGTGCAAATCATAGCGACACACATAAATCAAAGTAGTGTTTTCAATTTAAGACTCCAAGAGCCAAGAAGAGATAAGCTAATCTTAAAAGATCTAAATAAACGAGGGAAACAGATGTCAGAGACTTTGTATTCCAGAATTTTTTCCTCTATAAGAATGTTAATTTTTTCTATTGGTCTTAAAGCCCTAAGAAAGCAAAAAGTTTCATGCCATGTCCTGTCATATTAAGTGCCCCTATCATCCAGAATTAAAACACAAAGAAACAGAGTTAAAAATGAGAGTAATATACGCTGAATGGCTGACGAGAAATACTGCATTCAGTGCCCCATTTAAAATGCCCAAAAATATAGACCTACTTCATGTGGGTTTCTCTAGAGAACTATTTAATCAGGCACTTTAGAAAAAAAAGTATAAACACACTACTTTTAAGTTACTTGCATGTGTTATAATATATTAAAGATGCACTAGCATTTTACTTCAGATGGCAATAATAGTATTTTGAAAAAAGTACTGGAATATAAATCAAGATATGTGGGTTTAATATTTACTCTTCTACTGTATTAACCAGAGTCCTCAGACAAGTCATTTAACAACTCTCTTTGATTTAACTCTTAGATTAGGATAATAGTATTTCTGTTAACCAATTAGGAAGGATGTTGTGAGAATTAAATAAGACTTTTAAAAGTATTTTGAGAAAATAAGATATATATAACCAATATTATTTTTAAGATGAGATTTATTTTGTGGTTTGGGGGGATGCACATTGGACATCTTGAATTTGAGGTACCCATGGGGCAGCCTGAGAGTTATGTAGTCTGGAACTCAGGGGGGATGTCTGAATAAAATAAAGATTCTTAGGTCTTCAATGTGCCTGCAGTAGTTTAAGCCATCAAAGTGGGTACAATGATCCAAGGAGAATGTACAGTGGCATGACTAGCATATTTGTCATGCAGAAAAGAAAGTTTTTTAACATTTTATTTTAAAATAATTATAGATTCTCAAAAAGTTTGAAAGATAGTTACAAAGAGGTCTTATGTACTCATCAACAAGTTTCTCCCAATGGTTATATTTGCATAACTACAGTACAATATCAAAATCAGGCCATTGATACATGTACAATTTATATGGATAGCTCTATACTAATTTATCACACATATAGATTTGTGCAGACTGCATCACAATCAAGATGTAGCTCTATCCCATTACCATGAAGATTTCCCTTGTGCTTCTGTGCAATAGCCATGTAGCCACATCTACCACCACTTTTATCAATAGGTTAATCAGCCAGTAAGCATTTACCTCTCATGGTGAGCCTAGCACAAACTCTGATATTCTTTCCAAGAAGTGAGACTAATGGTTCATATCATATGTGACTCATCCTGGGTGTCTGAAGTTATATGCCTAAATGTAGACATTTGAAGGGAAAAAACTTTAAAGACAAAAATTCAGGTTAACATTATAAAGAAGAGAAAAAGAACTAAAACTCTCTTTCTCTTATGAACACACACACACAACACACACACACACACATTCGTGCATTCACTAAAACCACAGTTACAATTACTCATTTCAACAATTCTCAGGAAAGAATGAGCAAAGAAACATTCAATTCAATTATATTAGTCCTCTTATTAGTCCCGATATCACTAAGTCTCAATAATAACTGTTTCCTTTGATTTTTCCAAATTTTATAACTTTTGGTCAAGAAGAGAAAAATAACATGGGCCAAATTTGACTGAATCTATTGCTTTTATACCAATATTATAGTTCATTTCCCTTCTAACCCTGTATTCTATATCGTTTATTCTTCAAAAACAGGCAGAGTAACCATACGAAAATGTAAATCAGACTACAAGGCTTCATTTCCAGAACTCTGCAGTGGCTCCCCATTGTGCTTGAAATAATATCCACGTGCCCCCATCTCCCTCCAGGAATGAAGGACTTACTTCACTCACTGCTGGGAATGCTGCCAAGTCAGCTCTCAGGTATCAGCCTTCCTGATGGATTGTCTTGGCTGAGGAAAACTGCTTCCCCCAAAATCACACTTCCTCTCAGGAGCGGCCCATATCCAGTAACCAAGCACCATTGCAATATGACTTGGGACAACTCAAAAGAGCCATACCAGATCCAGAGCTCCCAAGGAGTTGCTGACACTTGGTTGGACTACAGTGCAGCTCCTCCTCTCCTTTTGCCCCACCCTGCGTCATCACCACCTTCCAAAGTAGATCCAAGAGCACTCCCTAATTTGCCTCACATGCTAATCTGTCTCAGAGAAACAGCTTTCTGAGAATTCAACCTGGAACTGTGACCATGGCCTACATGGAGTTACATAATCTGAGCTCTGCATATCTTTCCAATTTACCTCATTCATTCTCTCCTCGCTCAATACTACACACAATGCTCTCTTTTGGTTCTTTAACTATTATACAATCCCCTTTAAAGACCTATGCATTTTCATTTCCCTCTGCTAAAGCCCTCTCCTGGCTCTTTATTATCTGAATGTTTCCCATTCTTTAGGAATTAGCTCTTCAAGGTCCTTCTCAGACCACCTTAACTCCAGCAATCCCCAGAAAATTCTCCCCCAGACACCATTTCTTTTTTCCTTTATTGCATTTAACACTGAAATGATCTTGACTGTCTGTCTCCTTCTACTTGAACAGAAGCTCCAAAAAGCCAAGGACCACATCTGTTTGGTTCAACTTTGTATTTTTAGTGCCAGGCGGGAAGAGTACTTATCACCTAATAAGTGATTGAGAATTATCTACTCAATGAATGAAATACTGATTAATACCTCAGGAATAAATTTTACTTCTTTTTTTTTTTTTAAAGAAAGCATAGTTCACTAATCCTGGGTAAATGCAGTGATGCACAAAATCTTTTTTTTTTTTTTTTTTTAAGACAGTGTCTTACTGTGTCACCCAGGCTGGAGGCTGGAGGCCAGTGTCACTCTTGGGTCACTGCAACCTTCACCTCCCAGGTTCAAGCGATTCTCGTGCCTCAGCTTCCTCAGTAGCTGGGATTACAGGTGTGTGCCACTACACTCGGGTAATTTTTGTATTTTTAGTAGAGATGGGGTTTTGCCATGTTGGCCAGGCTGGTCTCGAACTCCTGACTTCAAGTAATCCACCCACCTCGGCCTCCCAAAGTGCTAGGATTACAGGCGTGAGCCACTGGCCCAGCCAATGATGTCTTAAAAGGACTTTTATTTTTTTCAACTTAAGTTTTGTAAGTCATATAATAGCAGAGTCGGTGACAACACACCACACACACACACACATGCACATACACACACAATTTGAACATTAGCATACAAGTTTCCTTCAAATTGTGATAGTATTTTAAGTGGTGAAAATTTGAATTTGACCTACCAAACTTTACACATGTATTTACCATTCATTTGGAGTTACTGAACTTTTTCAAAGGCTTTACAATCATTTTAAAACCCACACAGTATTAGGGCATTATTTCTCCTGTTTCTACTATTATGGAAGATGGATATCCTTCAATAAGTAGAAATCAGGTGTCCTCACCCACTTCTCTCAGGTGAAGGGATTATGCAAGAAAGTGACAGACAAGCTTGACCTCTGACCAAGAGAGCATGTGATAACCCTGATAAGACAGAGGACATGGAAGCATGCTACAGGATAAGATGGGTAAGGATGAGACATTCACATATGAATTCACTTATGCAAATTATTCTTTTGATGCATCAGATCAATCACTCAGAGACAGATTTAAAATGAAAGGTAGAGCCTGCCCATAAATTCTACAAAATGTGCATCTTAGAAATTTCCTGGCCCCTGGACCAAATAGTGAGTAGCTGCATTTTAGAGGACTACAGCTGTATCTTGCTATCAGGAACCTAATACCAAAATATACTTTGAAGTTCCTGAGACTCATTTGCATCCACATGTTCTTTAATCTCGTCCTCCATTTTTGTGCCTACCATCACCTGGCTCTGGCAAGAAACCAGAAATAATATTCAAGGCAATTCTGTACCATCAGTACTGAGCACAAACAGATGAGTGATGTATATTTTACTTATGTTACTCCAAGTTTGAATTGCAAAAGGCCGAATAAATCATCCCAACCTCAATATACCAGCAACCTTCAAGATAACTAATTTACTTTGCAACAGAAACATCTTCTTGAAAAGAAGGCACCCTTTGATAGAAAATAAATTCTCTCTAGACACATATTTCTGAAGTGTGAATGTACAATACACACTAACAATAATGAAAATACTAACGCTTTTGGTAGGGATCTAGTTTTATGCATAGAGGCACACATAATTCAACTTTGGCTTTATTCCAACTCTTCCTTGTTAATTTTTCTAACAATGACAGGGTACTTTTTTTTTTTTTTCCTGCTGGAGTTCAAACAAGGAAAGTACTCTGTCCTATAGAGATCCTATTATATAAAAATACCATAGATTTTAATTCAAATTCAGATTTTTAAAGACAATTACTAGCAAGAGATTTTTTTCTATTAAATCATACTTTAGCTTGGAATTGTCAAATAAATATTTTTATTATATACTTAGAAAAAATGTAGTTCTTTTCTTTGTACTAAATGGCCATCGGTCCATCAACCAATATTTTATTTTTATTATTATTATTTTTGAGACAAAGCCTTGCTCTGTTGCCAGGCTGGAGTGCAGCGGCACCATCTCGGCTCATTGCAACCTCCACCTCTTGGATTCAAGCAATTCTCCTGCCTCTGCCTCCCGAGTAGCTGGGACTACAGGTGCTCGCCACCATGCCCAGCTAATTTTTGTATTTTTAGTAGAGATGGGATTTCACCATGTTGGCCAGGATGGTCTCAATCTCTTGACCTCATGATCAGCCCACTTTGGCCTCCCAAAGTGCTGGGACTACAGGTGTGAGCCACCATGCCCAGCCAGTATTTTAGCGCTTTTCATAAAAAGGCATTCGTGGAACAATAAACATGTAAAATTAACATATATCAAATATTTTTTAAAGTTAAAAAGGTGGTCTTGCCCATACATTTTTACAGAAATAAATAAGTCATCAAAGTACAAAATGCAAGGGATAAGAATTGTATGGGCAGGGTGTGGTGGCTCACACCTGTAATCCCAGCACTTTGGGAGGCCGAGGCAGGCCGATCACCTGAGGTCAGGAGTCCAAGACCAGCCTGGCCAACATGGTGAAACCCTGTCCAATGAAAATGCAAAACAAAGAAATTAGCTGGGTGTGGTGGCACACGCCTGTAATCCCAGCTATTTGGGAGGCTGAGGCATGAGAATCGCTTGAACCCAGGAGGCAGAGGTTGTAATGAGCCAAGATCGCGCCATTGCACTCCAGCCTGGGCAATAAGAGTGAAACTCTGTCTCAAAAATAAATAAATAAATAAATAATAATAATAATAATAAACTCATTGTAGGACACTAAGGTGGGTTTATAGAGCATATAGATATTGCTAGCTGTCGAGAAAAGTGCATTCT
Organism: Nomascus leucogenys; assembly: GCF_006542625.1. Classification (NCBI taxonomy): domain Eukaryota; kingdom Metazoa; phylum Chordata; class Mammalia; order Primates; family Hylobatidae; genus Nomascus; species Nomascus leucogenys. The sequence continues at coordinate 99,127,640 of NC_044383.1, read as the reverse complement.
TTCTTTATTCGATAATAGTAGTTGTACTTGAGAAGTGGCCCATCCACAGCCCCCATTTAGAGCAGTAATCTCCAGCTTATCTGCAGCTGACTATGGCCATGTGACTATTTCTGACAAATAAAATGTGAGCAGATTTAAGTGTGCAATTTCTGATTGGCTTGATACCAAGCTTACTTTTCTGGGGATGGAAAAAGCAATGACTGGAACAGTCTTGAAAGCCTTCTGTTGAAGGTAGAAGATCCACCACCAGATTGGATCTCTAAATTACTATATGGGGCATGGTACTCATGCATCTGAAAAGTACACTTCAGAACTGTTATATGAGGCAGAAGGAAACTTCAGGGTTCTTAGATGTGATGGTTAATACTGAGTGTCAACTTGATTGCATTGAAGGATGCAGAGTATTATTGTTGGGTGTGTCTGTCAGGGTGTTGCCAAAGGAGATTAACATTTGAGTCAGTGTTCTCCGGGAGGCAGACCCACCCTCAATCTGGGTGGGTGCAATCTAATTAGCTGCCAGGGCAACCAGAATAAAGGCAGGCGGAAGAACACGGAAAGATTAGACTGGCCTAGCCTTCTAGCCTACATCTTTCTTCCATACTGGAGGCTTCTACCCTCAAACATCAGACTCTTAAGTTCTTCAGTTTGGGGACTCAGACTGACTTCCTTGCTCCTTAGATTGCAGACGGCCTATTGTGTGACCTTGTGATCATGTGAATTAATACTCCTTAATAAACTCCCCTTTAGATACACATCTATCCAAATAGTTCTGTCCCTCTAGACAACCCTGACTAATACATTAGGTGTCAATGCTGGTTGGGCATCTTTATTAGGCAGTCTAGCTTTAACCTAACTCATGCAGGTCAAGAAATTACATTGGTTATTTCTCTTTGGTTAGGAACAACTATCTCAAGGCCAAAGGAATAGAATATAAGAGGATTTATTTTAGAAAGTATGTTAGCAGCTATAATAACCCAATTGTATACTCAAGCTTTTGCTTTGAGAGTCAGAAGAGTAAGACCAAAGATGACATTGTACAATTCCAGGAAGCACCACTCACATCATAGTCTAGGTAAATGACGTCCCTTGGAGTTGTTCACTGTGCTATCTGTATGGATCCATATAGAGGCCCAGCTCTGTTGGGCATTTTAAATGACAACTTCAACAGCAACCCTGTAGTCTACCCTAATTTGTCTCTTGGGAATACCAAGCTGAGCTTGATCTAGAGTATTTTTTTCCTGTTCTTTGGCCAAGCATATGTGATCTGTGACTTGTTTTATTCTTGTTTAGCAGTTTCTAGCCTTAATTGGTATCTTCTTTAGCCTACATTCTCACTTGTCACTCCCCTGCCTGTTACCTTAGCTCTACGCCTGTAACCTCAAAGTAGCTTTAAATTTTGCTTCCTGATTGATTTTGCTACCCAGCTACCTTCCCCATCAAAAGATGCTTTCCCAATTACACTTTGGCAATGTAACACATTTAGAGATAGTTAAGCTTTAGCCAGCTAGAGGAGTTGTGAAATCTGAATATCAGAGCAGATGCTCTACAGTATTGGACTGAAAGAATGGAAGACCGCATCAGGAAGCTCTCATGGTCTCATAGCTCTCAGCTCTACAGAATTGGACCGAAAGAATGGAAGACTGCATCAGGAAGCTCTCATGGTCTCATAGCTCTCAAATTCTCTTGTAGTAATGTGTAGTATCTAGCAGGAGTGGTCAACAGTCTCTGATAATCCAGATATTTGTTATTAATTCAAAATATGGAGCGGGAGCATTGTCATCACCTGGAAGGTAATAGAAATGTAGAATCCCAGGACTCACCAAGAACTCCTGAACCAGAATATGCATTTTAACACAATCTGTGTTTTAACAAGATTTGTATTTTAACAAGTGATTTGTATGTACAATGAGGTTTGAAAAGCACTGATTGAGAGACCAGACTGGATGGGAACAGACATGGAGTCAGAAGAGAGAGATAAAATATTCACCCATGAAAAGATCCCCAACTCAAGACTAAATCAGCAGAGCAGTGACATTAAAGGAGCAACTCTGTCCATTACAAGCTCTCCACGAGGAAAGGTAGTGTTGAGGAGTGATTGGTGAATCTTCTCCAAACAATGAAAATACATGGTAGGACTTTGATTTCTAAATTTATTGTGTAAATATTTACACTTCTTAAAAATATTTTTTTGAAAATACATAGGTCAGCATGCCCCCAAAGTAGAATACAGTCCTAGTGAATGATTTCTCCTGTGTATTCTAGAAGTTGAAGAACAAAAGCCTGAAGCTTAGTCTGCAATTGATTGTCTCATGTGCCTCTAACAAGAAATGGAAGAGACATTTTTCCACTTAACTTCTATGAAACTACTACCTCTCTAGGAACATTTTTAGACTGCAACCTATTAAAAGATATATAAAGAAATAAAGCAGCTGGACCTATAGGTTTTGGTGGAAAAATAATTAAATTTGAACTAATTTCCTACAAAACTTTTTTTTCCTGCATGACAGAAACTATTGCAATGCTCTGAAACTTAGTTAAAAATTATTAGTTCAAAAATTTAAATATACTTATTAGGGCTTATAAAGTTTCCATTAAGGGTGCAGCTATTTTGGTATGTTAAACAAAAAGAAATAATATTGCATGGAAAGTATGGGGTCTGGAGGATTGTAAAAAATACTACATTGCAATGGCAAACTCCAACTCTTCCTATGTGTGTTACACACAAAAAAGCAGATCTGAGAAGCTCTCAAACCAAATAAACCAAACTTCCTTTCAAGCAGAACTAAACCAATTCCAGAATAATAGACTCTGTTGGGAGGGTTGGCAACTAAATAGGAAATAGGAACAAAGGAGGGGCATTAGGGATCACTTCAAGTGACCATAAATCAAAGCAGCTCCGACCGGAGAAATGACTTTAAAGTAAAGCCAGTGAGGAAAGCCAATAACAGATCTACCCAAAAGGCTCTTGTATATTTTTCATCCTTCCAAGAAAAAATGACTAATATAATTTTGTTTAAAATAACAGTAATTTTATTTTAATTTAAAGTATCTTATGAAATTTTATCCTTGCTACAGATATAAATCTGCAAAGAGCCACAAAAAATTCACTGGTGCTGTATTAGAAGGAAGTCTTTTCCTTGGCTGAGGTCAGTGGTAGAGGATGTGCAAAGGTCTTATAGATAATTAATGTTACTCTAACACAAATCCAGAGGTCAGAAAATCACTCATTAATTTAACCATATACTAGATGAAGCTGAAAGCGCTTTCTTTAATGTATCTACAGTCTTTGAAAAGCTCTTCAACAAATGCCAATCCTGAGAATAAAGAAAACTTCAACACGTATCACAGCCCTGCCAAGAATGCTTGTGGGATGCTATTTTGATCATTTCTCCGCCTTTTAAGTAGAATCCAAAAGAAGATTTTCAAACAAAGAATCTTGTTTTCAAGGTTTTAGTCTCTAATGCAAAAACCAAAACAAGAATCCCAGACGACACTCCCCTATTGTTGAAACGCACATTTAAATGCACATAATGGGTCTACCCTAATGAAAAATTCTTACAAAAGTAAGCTAAATGGCCTGGTGAATTCTAAATCCTAGCATTTTGGTTATGAGGACTTTCTGCTGAAGACAAGGAAATTGGTGAGAGAAGTTAATTACTGAAGGAAAGACCAGGGCAATTGTCAGGGAATACCATGGTCATAAAAAAAAACACACACGTTACAATTATTACTTATCTCATTAGTATGACTATATCTTTTGCTAATTACTTGGAAAATATAAATTAAATTAAATTAATAAAATAAAAGAAACTAAATAAAAATTAAAGTAAATGTAATAAAGTGAATTTTCAACTATCCAACTACACAACATTGCAAATATGATACATAGCTTGACACAGACTGTACATGCTATATTGTATTTGATATTTTAACTTGACGTTACCAGTATATTTTCCACTTCTGTCAATTCTTACAATTGCTATTTTAATAGGTATATAATATTCCATTTTGTTGTTAAAAAATGATGTGCTAAATAATTTCCTATAAGAGTACTATTTGCTTTCCATTATAGCTAATGCCATCAATAATACAATCATATTTATAGCTTATAGCTTTTTTGCTTTTTCAGAATTATTTTCCTACTATGAATGTCTCAATCTTGAATTTTTGCACCAAGGGATTTATGATTCTTGTTACAAATGTCCATACTGCTTTTCTAAAAATGTTTAGTAATTATACTTCAACTGAAAATAAGGGCAGAGTCCTGCAAGAATCTTTTCAACAAAGATTATACTCACCCTAAATTTGACTACTTTCTTATATACAAACTATATCATTTTCTTTAACTTAGATTGAGTTTGTTTTTAATTTTCTAGAAAGACTAAATTTTTTCATATATTTTTAGAAATTATACAAATAAACAGTAAATAAAATAATTATTGAAGTTATGATTATTGTATACATAGAACCATGTATTTTTATTGTAAATTGTTCATATTCTCAGTTCATTTGTACAATTATATTGGATTTTACTTCTAATCTGAATTAATCATATTGTGGTGTTTATCTACCATCTGTAATATTAAATGAGAATTTTTTTCTTTATCTTTAGGAAAGGTTTCATTGCATTGCAAATTTAGAAAAAGAATTGTTACTTGTCTTTATTTGGAAAATTTATGTATTCTAATCTGCTAATATAAAGAATGCCTTTAAATTTATAAGTAATAACAAAGAAAAGATTGTATTCTTCTGCATTGCAAAACATAAAATTGAAAGGCAAATAAAAAAGTAGAATATTCACATGAAATTGCTTGATAAAGCATTAATATCCTTTCTATATCAAATTCTGGCACAAATTGAAACTGAAAACCTTAAAACCACAGTAGATAGCAGAACAAAGGAAAATAATCTTCAAAAGATAAATAAATTCAAACTAAAAGTGGAATTATCTTCATTTGTATCAATAATCAAAATGCGAATTTTAGGCAGGTAGCTATCATCGGTTGCCTAACCACAACTTGGATGTGACATAGTTGTAAGTCCTCCCTTTTTCCATTTCTCTTCTCTCCTCCCCTTGCCTTCAGCCTCACTGTGCCAGAGACCAGAGGACACCAGTGGCCAGAACCAGAAGGCAGGACAAACAGACTAGACATGTAGCCTCTCCACTCCTGACATGTGAAAACCAACATACATAACACCTTGTGATATGCAAACAGCAATCGGGGGAAGAGGAAACAAAAATATGGCAGAAAAATAGGGGAGCTCCAAGATGGATAGTCTGTATTGGATAGAGAGCAAGTTTTGTGACTGAACTAGATCAAGAACAGCTTAACTGTTTTGAGTCTCCAGATTAAGTGTAGTTTTCCTAGGTCTCAGAAAAAAAAAACTTTTTTTTTCTTGTCAAAAAACCAAGCAGTTACAAGCATAAAGCAGGGTCATAGCACTCATATCTATGTGGCGCTGTCAGGTTACGGTCAATATATACGTAAGGTTTGCAAAGATTTTATTTTTTATTTTGCATAATCACTACAGTCAAGGCATAATGAAATGGGAACTCCCATACACTGCTGGAGAGTGAAACATGGTCACCACAATGCTACAGGTACCCCAGGTTCTCTAATGGGTTCCTTGGCCTCGACTTCCTTACAAAAATACTTCCTATTTCAAGTTTGCCACCTTCTCACAATAGCCAACTCATCTTCCCCCAGTAGTATTGCCCGTGAGCATCTCTCCCCTATCAGCAGTTCAGTCCTTAACCCCTTCAGCCCCCGAAAGAGTGAACGCTCCTGTTTCACCCCTAAGTCCTTTCCTTATTTTTCTGCCCTCTTCGAATCACTGGCAGTGAGACCATCCATTCTCTTCATGGAAGCCCCACATCCCTATATTCTGAAGGTGGACTTTTCCTAGGCTTCCACCAGGACGAGCTACCCTAATACAATACCTAACATTTTCTTTGAAGCAATGGAACTTTGGTTAATTCACCATTCTCAAGTCCTCCCAAAGATAGTAGGTAGGTACTGTCTTTATCAGTATAACTAATGAGATCCCTCCAGTGAGACAGTTTCCTTCCAAAAGGCAAAATCATATCTTTATTCTAGAAAACCAAACTGCTAACTTTTAATGATCAATCCATTCTTTCCAATTATAAAAGTTCAGTCTCTCTCAGACAACCCATGACATTTGACTTCCATGAGAAATAATGAAAATAACTTCCACTTATTTTGAATGCTCATTTTATAACAGGCAGAATGTTAGCCATTTTTAAAATATATTTTCACATTTCACTAGGAGAATTGACCTTTGGATTAAACTCACACTATGTCAACTTCCTCAAAAAGTAAATGACTCATTTAAATTTCACAATACAAACTTGTAAGGCTTTGAGAGATGTAATTATCTGTGTTATATAGATGAAGAAACTGAGGTTCAGAAGGATTCCAAAAGTTAACAAACATTGCCCAACTAGTAAGTGGCCCAGTCAGAATTCAGCTGATCTGATTGCAAAGCCAGCTCTCCTTCCTGTCTGTGACAAGGCAGTCTTTACAAGAAGGATTGTGTCTTGGTACCTTGCCTGGTGATGACTCCTTCGAGGGAAATCTGTCATGTTTCTGGAATTTTTATTAGTGAATGATATTAATTCAATTATCAGGACTGTCAAAGCAAGGGAGGTTCCAGATTATACCCTTACTGTAGCACGAGAAGCTGCATAAAATCTTTCACTGGAGGATTCCAACTTAAAACTCAATAAATAATTTTGCTGACAATGGTGTTGATTCCAACCTAAAATGCAATATTTAAAGTTTTTCCATTGTTGAAAATAGATCTCCTTTCAGCATCTGAGTATATAAAATATACTCAGTCTTCTCTAGAGTCTATTTCTGTTTGATAGATTTCTCTTTGGTAAACATAATTTCCGCTTGAAATTAGATATTTTGCTTTGCCCTAGTCTTCATGAATGCTTAAAATATTCCATGAGCAACAAAACAAACAATCCTAAATAAATAATGCACTGCAATGCTTTCAAGGACACTGGATTTTAATCAGCTGTTTGTTTGTTTGTTGCTCTGCTTGCTGTTTGGAGGAGAGCCCAATACAAACAAGGGTTAATGCAAAAGCTTCAATTTATTGTAAAAGGAGCTTTCTTACTTGGATCTGGATAACAACATATCTGGCCTGCAAAACAAATCACTCAACTGTCTCAGATATTTCGGAATGAATGCTTATCCACTAATTGGCTTCAGCTGTTTTTTCTCTTCATTATTTGAACTGAGAAAACAGCTGTTTTCGGCAAATGGTTAAGCCGTAAGTCACATGGTTAGTGATTTATGCACTTAAACCTGCTAATGGATGCCTTGTAGAGCATGGTTTTGTTTATTTGATCGTTACAGGCATAGTTAATGAATCATGACTTTGTTTAAACACATAGCAAACCCAGTCTCATGAAGCAGCTCTTAATTTGGCAAGTTCACTTTCTTTTTTTTTTTTTTTTTAGCTTATTGAAATTTGTTTGGTTTTACCTCGAGAATAACAAGAAAACTGGGAGAAATTAAAGATTTATATTTTTATGAGAACTGCTATGCTTACAAGTGAGTGAAGTCAGTTATCATAGAACAGAATACAAGTGGGAACAAGGGGGAAAGAAACTATTGTCTTTTGAATTATTTGAAATATTCATACTTCTGATAGTATTTTCCTTCGAGCAAGCCCATTAATCTCAAGAGCACTGGCATTCTGCTATATTTGCTTAAGAAATTAATTGACTCGTGTTTAAATGAAATCTTTGAAGTTATTGAAAGAGGTATTTTCTTACTAGTTTGGAACAGGTCAATAACAAATGCGGATGCTTTTTTGTAATTAAAAAGTTTTGTCATTCTATTAATAATAATAATAAATTTGTGTAGATTCCACCACCTATAATTACACTCAAAATAGACATGAAGTTAAAACAATGAGCAAAATAGCAAAAAAAAAAAAAAAAAAAAAAAAAAAAAACAAAAAAAAAAAACCTGAGATTTTACCTTCAAAATATAGTATTTTCAATTAGGGTTTACCTTAAATTATACTGAGAGGTGACAGCGTGTTGGCAGTCCTCAAATAGCCCTCACTTGCTCTCCGCGGCTCCTCTGCCTGGGCTCCCACTCTGGCGGCACTTGAGGAGCCCTTCAGCCCGCCGCTGCACCGTGGGAGCCCCTTTCCGGGCTGGCCAAGGCCAGAGCCGGCTCCCTCAGCTTGCCAGGAGGTGTGGAGGGAGAGGCGCAGGCGGGAGCCAGGTCTGCGCGCGGTGCTTGCGGGCCAGCGCGAGCTCCGGGTGAGCGTGGGCTCGGCAGACCCCGCAGTCGGAGGCTTGGCAGACCCGGCACTAGGAGCGGCCGGCAGGCCCCACCCGCCCGGCCAGTGAGGGGCTTAGCACCTGGGCCGGCAGCTGCTGTGCTCAATTTCTCCTCGGGCCTTAGCTGCCTTCCCGCGGGGCAGGGCTCGGGACCTGCGGCCTGCCCTGCCTGAGCCTCCCCCACCTCCGTGGGCTCCTGTGCGGCCCGAGCCTTCCCGACTAGCACCGCCCCCTGCTCCACGCCCCCTGCTCCACGGCGCCCAATCCCATCGACCACCCAAGGGCGGAGGAGTGCACGGCGCGGGACTGGCAGGCAGCTCCACCTGCAGCCCCGGTGCCGGATCCACTGGGTGAAGCCAGCTGGGCTTCTCAGTCTGGTGGGGACGTGGAGAACTTTTATGTCTAGCTCAGGGATTGTAAATATGCCAATCTGCACTCTGTATCTAGCTCAAAGTTTGTAAACACACCAATTAGCACCCTGTGTCTAGCTCAGGGTTTGTGAATGCACCAGTCGACACTCTGTATCTAGCCACTGTAGTGGGGACTTGGAGAACCTTTGTGTCCACACTCTATCTAGCTATCTGGTGAGGACACGGAGAACCTTTTTGTCTAGCTCAGGGATTGTAAACGCACCAATCAGCACCCTGTCAAAACAGACCACTCGGCTCCACCAATCAGCAGGATGTGGATGGGGTCAGATAAGAGACTAAAAGCAGGCTGCTCGAGCCAGCAGTGGCAACCCGCTCGGGTCCCCTTCCACACTGTGGAAGCTTTGTTCTTTCGCTCTTTGCAATAAATCTTGCTACTGCTCACTCTTTGGGTCCACACTGTCTTTATGAGCTGTAACACTCACCGCGAAGGTCTGCAGCTTCACTCCTGAAGCCAGTGAGACCACAAGCCCACTGGGAGGAACGAACAACTCCAGAGGCACAGACGCACCGCCTTAAGAGCTGTAACACTCACCGCGAAGGTCTGCAGCTTCACTCCTGAGCCAGTGAGACCACAAACCCACTAGAAGGAAAAAACTCCGAACACCTCTGAACATCAGAAGGAACAAACTCCAGACACGACGCCTTTAAGAACTGTAACACTCACCGCGAGAGGGTCCGCGGCTTCTTTCTTGAAGTCAGCGAGACCAAGAACCCACCAATTCCAGACACAATACTAGTACATGAAATGATAGGCTTTTCGTGGACTTTGAATATGGGTCATGTTAGCCTCCTCAAGTAACCTATTCTAGCCTTTAATCCTTAATGTCAGAAAGTTATTATTTTACCTAACAAAATTTATTTGATTTTTGACCAATTTAACTTTCATAGATTATAACAAGTTACTATTTGACAGAGCATTAGAACTCCAGTAACCAAGTTCTCTGATTTTACAGATAAAGAAACAATTCAGAGAGCTTAAGTGTATTCCTGACCACATAGAAGAAGGCAAATTCAGATGTATGATTTGCAAAAGTTTTTTTTTTTTCTTTCTATGGGTTGTGTCTCCACTTTGTTAACTGTTTTATTTGCTGTGAGGAAATGTTTTAATTTGATGCAATCCCATTTGTTTTTGCTTTTGTTGCGTGTACTTTTGGAGTCATAGCCGAAAAATCATTACCTATACCAATATTGTATAGCTTTTCTCCTATGTTTTTTGCTAGTAGTTTTGCAGTTTCAGGTCTTATATTTAAACCTTTAATGCATCTTGAATTGATTTTTATGTATGGTGTGAGAAAGGATCCAATTTCATTCTACTACGTACAGATATCCTTTTCTCAACACTGCTTATTGAAGAAGCTGTCCTTTCCCCATTGTGTGTTCTTGGCAGCTTTATCAAATATTATTTGACTATAATATAAATGTGTGGGTTTATTTCTGGATTTTTAATGCTATTCCCTTGGTCAACGTGTTTGTTTTTATGCCAGGACCATGATTTTTTATTACAAGAGCTTTTTAATATATTTTGAAATCAGTAAGTGTGATGCCTCTGGCTTTGTTCTTTTTGCTCAAGATTGTTTTAGTTATTTGGGGTCTTTTATGGCTCCATATAAATTTAATAATTTGTTTTCTATCCCTGTAAAAAATGACATTGGAATTTTGATAAGAATTGCATTGAATCTATAGATTGCTTCAGGTTGTATGGACATTTTAAAAATATTAAATGTTTCAATCCATGAACATAACCTATCTTTGTATTTGTATATTCTTCAATATATTTTAATAAAATATGTTTACAATTATTATACAATAAAATACGTTTTTAGAATTAATACAACTATTTTTAAAATTTATGTCAGGGTATTCTTTCAGTTTCTAGCACAAAATAGACACCCAGTCAAACCCATAATAATAACAATGGGAAAAATAAAAACAAAATGTATATGTTAAAATAAACACACAGGAATATTTAGAAATATTTTGAGAAGGATAATGAAGAAGTAGCCATGCCAAGTATTACATATAGTATAAAGTTACCAAAAGTAAATTTATAATAGTATAAAAATAAGCAAAAAACCTGTGATAAAAATAGTTCAGAACAAATTTAAATGTATCAGAAATTTAGCAGGTAATACAATATGTTACTGAGGGAAAAATAGATTGGTCAATAAAATATTTGAGATGAACTGATTTTTCCTGGAAAATAGCTAAGTTGAATATCTAGTTTTGTCTTTATATTAAAATAAATTCCAGATGGATTAAAGATATAAAGTAAAAATAAAAATATCAAATTACTTTAATAAAAAGTGAAAGATCATTTCATAGCATGAATATGGGAGGAGTCTGTATATATGGCATATATTCAAAGAAACCATACCAGATAAGATCAATAAATTTAAATACATAAAACTAAAGACATTTTCTTAAAAAATATAAACAGAGGTAAAGGATGAACTGCAAACAGATGAGAATACTTACATTACATAAAAGGATAAAATTTCTTAAATATACAAAGAGTTCTTAAAAATCAGCAACACCATGTCCCACACACAAAAAAACAACCTAATGATGAAAGGGTTTGAAGAGATTGTTCCAGGAAAGGAAATAAAAAGCAGAATTTAAACAAATGTAAAATATTATTCCTAATAAGAGAAATAGAAATTAAAACAAGGTGCTGTTTTCACCTACGAGATTAGAAAAAAATCCAAAAGTTTAATAAAATGCTATGTCAGAGAAAATAGAGAACAGGCACCCTCATACACTAATGATATGAATATGAACTAGCCAGATCACGTAGTAGAAATGTTTGACAATATCTATCAAAATGTAAAATGCCACTCACTTCTAAGAAAATGTAGGTTGCAGACAGAGCTGCATGTGTATTAAAGTGTGTGGAATAATATTTATTTCAGCATTCCTTATACTGGCAAAAAGATTAAAAACTAGTGCATTGTGCATCAAAAGGAGACTGATTAAATAAATTATAGTAAATTCATACATTTGTAACCATTTTTAAAATGTTCATTGACATAGATTCATCCCTGAGTTTGATAGTAAGTTTAAAAAGCACAATGTGAATAGCATGCATCACAACATTGGGGTGTAGACGCTTAACAATACATAAATGCTATAAGTGTATGCTTATATATTGGTAGAATATTTCTGGGATGATACATAAAAACAGCAATTTCCATTTAAAAAAAAAGAATGAGATTGAAGTGAGAGTGGCATTTATTTCTCATTAGATTGTCTCCTGGTATGTTTAAAATTTTGAGTCATCTTTATGGATAAGCTATTCAAAAATAATAAAAATAAATGTGATCAATGAAACATACTTGTTAAGTGATTTTTAAGATTCTGTGACTTAGACCAGACACGGTGGCTCACGCTTATAATCACAGCACTTTGGGAGGCCGAGGCGGGCAGATCACCTGAGGTCAGGTGTTCAAGACCAGCCTGACGAACACGGAGAAACCTCGTCTCTACTAAAACTACAAAACTAGCTGGGCATGGTGGCACATGCCTGTAATCCCAGCTACTAGGGAGGCTGAGGCAGGAGAATCGGTTGAACCTGGGAGGCAGAGGTTGTGGTGAGCCAAGATCGTGCCATTGCACCACTCCAGCCTGGGCAACAAGAGTGAAACTCCGACTAAAAAAAAAAAAGATTCTGTGACTTAAGTGGGTGTGGAAATAAGGATTACATTTGCTCATTCTGGTAATCACTTTAATACAAACACATCAACTAATTTTTATGGGACGCATTATTTGTTGCCTTCTGCCAAATCCATCCCTCTGTAATTTTAAACTTTTTCAGGCCAGGCGCGGTGGCTCACGCTTGTAATCCCAGCACTTTGGGAGGCCGAGGTGGGTGGATCACGAGGTCAGGAGATCGAGACCATGGTGAAACCCCGTCTCTACTAAAAATACAAAAAAATTAGCCAGGCGTGGTGGCAGGCGCCTGTAGTCCCAGCTACTCGGAGAGGCTGAGGCAGGAGAATTGCTTGAACCCGGGAGGCGGAGCTTGCAGTGAGCCGAGATTGCACCACTGCACTCCAGCCTGGGCCACAGAGTGAGACTCTGTCTCAAAAAAAAAAAAAAAAAAAAAAACTTTTTCAAACTTCAGGCTCATTCCATTCCAATGGTATGATACAAATTCCTAGCAGTGCCTAGGAGTATATCAGGAGCCCAATTTTGATCAGTGGGAAGGTTCTGAAATGTATTGCTCTCCCAAACTTCAGTATCCACTCAGTCTATGTCCAATCCATGTGTCTACGCGTATCATACACTAGCCTGTACCCTTAGCCAAACAATTTTTTATAACTATAAATCTATTATAGTATAGATATATACTATGGAATAGCAGACATGTATAGAATATTTAGTATCTAGTTTTATGTATGTAATATAAAATAAGATGATAAATACATTTATGCATGTTTTTTCCTGCTTCTTCTGTGGGGCTTAAAGTCTTGCCTTGGCAGATAATCCTAATTAGACAATAAACCCCAGCTGCAGATCCTACCAGAAAGATTAGACATTACTCCCAAGAATTGGCTCCCAAACATTGTTTAAAGGACAATTAAAAACCTAAAATTAATCAACACGTTGCTCCCACTGACTCATTTGAATGTGTGTTCTCCACTCCAGGATTCTGTGATCAAGTTAAACACCACTATTTTTTTGGTAAGTCATTTCATTACTTTATGTATTATTAAAATATTAAGTTATATATGTAAATATGACAGTGGATATTTTTATCACATTGATGATAAGATACACCCCTATTTCAGAGATGAAATACAATGTGGTGAAAGCACTAGAATAAAGATAACTTTTGAAAAGATTCCACTCTCCTAGGAAACTACCACAAGTGACATTACATAACCAAACAGACAATTTGAACCCCACTGTTTGACTATATTATGTCAATATTTCTAAAGAAATCTAGTATGAAGAAATAGGAAAGATATAGATAAATACTTTATTGAGGCATTGACACAGAATTAGTCATACAGAGGTTCAAACAGATGCTTGTAAATTGAACTGAAAATTCACTATTTTATATATATAAAATAAATGTATAAAGTCAACAAATTAAAGGAAAAAATACTAATTAAGCTTAAGCAAAACACATGTAAAAATCTGGCAGTATATCTCAGGATTCTCTTTCTAAAATACTTCAATCTTAGAAAGAAATGGACCAAAACTCTTATTAAGGATTTAGGAAAAATCTCTCAAATAAACACCAGGGATTTCATTTTGATATTTGGTTTATAAAATGAAATTCATCCACTGAAAAAGTGGAAAGTCATTACTCATTACAACTAGAAAACTCACATGCTGGTTTAGATGATATAATTGTCTCTCAAGACTTAGCAAACTGGATCACATATCATGCCTGCTTTTGAATTCAGTTTTCCTGGAACATATCCATGCTTATTCATTAACGTATTATGGTTAGTTTTACACAACAATGCAGGACTGAGTAGTTGCAAGAGCTCAAAAAGCCTAAGATATTTATTACTCAGCCCCTCACAGAAAATAATTCCTGACCCTGGTCTAGATTCAGTTATTAAGTTCTGCTGTTTTATGCATTTGAATGCTATATATTGATAAAGCTCTAGATAACTGTCTTATTACATAGCATAAAACAATTTACTTCTCAGTAATACTTATAAAAATAGAATTAAAAATACAAAATAAAAGGAATATAAATTTTAAAATATTTATCTATGAATCTTTACGTGAATATAATCTTTTATATTATGCATTTTCCTATTCTACACTTACAGAAAAATGTAAAAGATTTAAAAAGGACCACCTTAAGATGGGTTAATTAGCATATTTAAGTATATTTACATAATATATACTTATATAAAATATATAAATATATTTGGCCTTTTCTGCATAATTATTATCATAATTATAATAATCGTATCATTACACATGAAGTGGAATCTTACGACTTTTAAAGTAACTTGTAACCCTCTAGAATTCTATTTATTGATTGTCTTAAATAAACAAGGTTTTGCACAGGGTAGTTAGTATACACAAATTTGAAATTGAGTGTCTATGCCCCGCAAAACCTTGAGTTGAAACACAAAATATACATTTAAAAAATAAGCACCAATACAGGATAGCCATGCTAAATGACATGCATGTTGCAACAGGAGAAATCAGTCACCACCAGGTAGGACACTCTGGAAGAGATGCTCACCAGAGACAGTGCTTAACATGAGTTATGACTCACCTTAAGACTTACATAAAGAAAACAAAAAATTTAAATAAGAGAGAATAGTATAGTATCAAAAATAAACACATTCCTCAAGAATAAGCAAAATGAAACATTTGTGTTGCTTCAGTTTTCCTTTTTAAAAAATAGCTCATTTGGCCAGCCACGGTGGCTCAGGCCTGTAATCCCAGCACTTTCGGAGGCCGAGGCCAGCGGATTACCTGAGGTCAGGAGTTCGAGACCAGCCTGGCCAACATGGTGAAACCCTGTCTCTACTAAAAATAAAAAAATTAGCCGGGCGTGGTGGTGCATGCCTGTAGTCCCAGCTGCTGGGGAGTCTGAGGCAGGAGAATCACTTAAACCCAGGAGGCGGAGGTTGCAGTGAGCCGAGATCGCACCACTACACTCCAGCTTGGGCAACAGAGTGAGACTCCATCTCACCAAAAAAAAAAAAAAATTGCTTATTTAAAATTTTAAGCAATACATATATCATCTGAGAAACTAATGTTCAGATAGAATAAAGACCAGTCCAGGGCCACACAGCTCATAAGTTAAGGATTATTTAAAATCAGCATTCTGACTACCAGATGCTATCATATTTAAATAAGTCCAGTTTTGTTGAAGAGGTTTCAAAGAGACGAGTAATATGAAATGGGTTTGGAAATGTAAGAAGATCTCAGTCAGAGTATGGAGGAATTTGAGTGTATAGTGTTTACACTACAGGAATGGGGAAACTACTGACAATCTTAAAGCAAGACAGTGAAACATCCGTATGGGGAGATGGAGAAACAAACCGGTATCAAAGGGAATACAGTCCTGTCTTTGAAAGCCTTTAAATCCAAATGTAGCGATGGCCTTTGTAAAAGTAAAATGACTTTTCTCTGTAATTCTTTAAAAATATATTTCCATTTGTAAGCTTATGCCAATACAGTGATTACTTAAGATGACAAAGAAACCACCCACTACATTACGATCTGTCTTGGCAAGCTGGCAGTGTATTCATCTCATGTTAATTTTGCGGTTTGGTTTGTTCTTATAGGTCTTCAGGTCTTACGGGTATGCTCATCACGCCCTGGAGCCCCATCCTGAAAAGATCTTTTCAGATGCTGTCAGTTTATTATGAGGATAATTCACATAGAAGTGACCCGGGCCTCTAGTGCCAGGCCCTGCCTTGTTCCCTTGACCCATCTTATCTGAAGCCACTTGACATTACTACAAGCTAGCATCACAATAAGAAAAATTTAAAGAAGAAACAGCTCAACTACTCCAGGGCTCCATAAACCATCAGTCTTGCTGCTGATTTTCCTCTATATTTTTTTACCCCATTTGTAGTCACTGCTTCCTTGTCTTCTTTGCTTTGATATAACTTCTGATTATGCTAAACTGTCCAAGGTCTTCATTCTTTTAAAAGTAGGTCCCCAAACTCCCATATTTATTCTGATTCTTGCACCCAGTGGTGAGGTTTCCACCACTATGTACTAAGCTCCTTTACATCATCACCTTCTTAGCACAAGGCTTTGGTGCTAAGATCTTATCCCCTACTCCTGGATAAACTGCAAGCATATTTTATAATGCCACCTCTATTGAACTTTTCTTTTGAATTTTTTCATGGACACTTGTATTAGTCAGCTTTTCCAGTTATAATTATGCATAATCAACAAGCCCAAACTTTCAGGCTTACATTGTTCAGGCAAACACTGACTTCTCATTCGTGGGTCTGGGGATTGGCTGCAGTGGGTCTGCTCCAGGCTGTGGGTTGGGTACAGGTTTACTCCTTGTGTTTCCTTATTCTAGGATCTAGGTGAAAATAGAAGCTTCCATCCGTGATGTGATAATGTCATGGCAGAGTGGAAGAAAGATAAGAAGCACATAATGCCTTTTAATACCATGCTTACAAAGCATGATCTCAATTCTGCACCTTCCATTTGTCAAAGCAAGTCATGTGACCAAGCCAAAACCCAGTGGGATGAGAAACTTTACCATGTCCATGGGGAGTCCTAACAAGGGCAGAGAAGGAAGGAGAATTGTGAACAATCTAACACAATATATATAAGCTACTGAATTATGTAAAGGAGGAGGATGGTTTGTTGATGTAACATTAGAAGAAGTTGAGATGGTTAATGTTTCCTTTGCACATGATCAAATAATCTGCTCTTTCAAATATTTTCCAAATAAGCTTACTTGGAAAACATATTACTCCATTTTAGGTCTTGTATCTTTCCACAGAGATATGTTGAATATGAAATCAGGTCTGAAATCATAGGTAGTACTAATAAGACAGAAATGCAACTGATTATTTTTTACTTTTTATTTGTTTAGTGTTCCTATTACGTGTGTTACCTGCTGTTCAACCACATGCATTAATGTTTCTCAGTTTGATATTCATTTATTCAGTAGAAAACAGTAGAATGTGAAAAGGTGCCTATTTCTATTTCTGGGACATTTTACTATATTATTTTTCATGAATAACATGATACTTTTTCTCTCAATCATTTGTTTTCTTTGGTAAAAACCAAGTTTAACTGTAGGAAATCAACCTATGAGTTTTGCACCAAGAGGAAGCACAAAGAAATAATCTCTGCATTTTTTAGATTAATTTTTATTTTTGTGTGCTAGGAGAAGTAAGGGGAAGTTTGCTGTTTAATGAACAAGTTCAAACAAATTCATAGACGTAAAACCCAAATGAACCTTAAGAGCTCGCCAGCTTGATATCATGTTTCCCTCCCCACAACTAAATAGTATTGTCTCTTTTTACCTGAAATAAAATGCACATCCTTCATTTGTTTGTGGTGACATTCTCCAACCTGCCAATATTTAATTCTTATCTGATTAAATAAAACAGAGGAGCATAAAAAGAAATGCTTATTAAAAAAAAAAAGAAAGAAAGAAAATGTCTCCATGGCTGGCAAGCTTTCTTGTTTTTCTGTGTGTCCTGGCTAATGGACAAGCATATGTTTTAAAACTATATGATAGTCTTAAGCACATTTGTAATTTTTAATTTACCATCAGAGTACTTTAGCTAGAAATAGTTACTCCAGAAAAACATTTGAAGAATGAGGAAAATGCACGTATTTATCCAATGACACATAAACTTAGACTCTCAGAATAAACCCTAAATCCTTTGAAACTGACTTAAAACCAAGAAAAACTTTTTATACACAGTGAAAATTAAACCAGAAATTGGCTTTGTGAAATGGTTACCATCAAATCTCCTACACTGAATGGTGTAACTTAGTATAAGTTTCTTCTGATAGTCAAGAACTGATTTTTACATGTTGAAGAACAAAAGTTATCTTTTATTCAAAATTAATTCAGTTGCAGAAAATATTGATGCCATATTTAAGAATACTGGCCAGGCGCGGTGGCTCACGCTTGTAATCCCAGCACTTTGGGGGGCCGAGGCGGGTGGATCACGAGGTCAGGAGATCGAGACCACGGTGAAACCACGTCTCTACTAAAAATACAAAAAAATTAGCCGGGCATAGTGGCAGGCACCTGTAGTCCCAGCTAGTCGGAGAGGCTGAGGCAGGAGAATGGCGTGAATCCGGGAGGCGGAGCCTGCAGTGAGCCGAGATTGCGCCACTGCACTCCAGCCTGGGCGACAGAGCGAGACTCCGTCTCAAAAAAAAAAAAAAAAAAAAAAAAAAAAAAAAAAAAAAAAAAAAAGAATACACACACACACAAACACACATTGGAAAGCTCTCTAAGTCCTCTAAATTTTGCCAAACTTGCAGGAAATAAATTTCTTAAATGATAATAATTATGATAAAATATTGTTTTCTAGAAATAAGTGAAGGTAAGCTCTCCTCATTTGGAATGAGAAAATTATGTTCTAGAATCTGTAGCTAATAAGCACACAAATAAGTGACTAATAATTATTCAAAAACTGATATTTGTCCCTTTATTTACAGACGCCCATTTGACCACATTAGAACATGTTTAAATAAGAAGTAGGATATAGACACATTTACCTTCTGTCTCTACCAAATCAGTAAATTTATTGAGATGCCTATAAATCTACTAATATGGCGTATGAGAGCTGCATAATTAGGGAGAATCTGATCATCATTAAGCCACTTAATCATTTCAGTATTTTAAAAGTTACACATCATGATGGTAATAGCTCTTGTTTTTTGATCACCTGTTGTATGGAGGCACTGCACTAGATATTTTTTTCTGATCATTTGCAATCTTTGCTATAATCCAACAGATAAATATTATTATATCAATTTTATAAATGAGACAGCTAAAATGAAATAAAGTAGTTTCCCCAAATCTTTTAGTTAGTGTTTGACTCAAATTATTTCTTCTTTCTATTATACAATGAAACCTATAAAGGGGTGAATTATTAATTTCCTATTCCAATTTAGAAAATGTTAAGTGTAAGATTATTATGGCAGTTTGCCGATATTTTGGGGATCTGACACCTCTCTGGTTGACATATCCATAAGCTCCCTTTTCATGTTAGTGTCATCTATTAGGTTTCCTGTTGCAGGTCTAGTTGTTAACCTTGAACTATGAAAAAAAAACCTGTAAATTAAAGTAACACATGAAATAAAGTGGCAATTGCGGTTTTGTCTCCTCTGTGAAAAGATGCTATGAAAAGATGCCTATGTTTCAACCATTAATTCTATTAATTAAAAACAAGAAAGCATCTCCCATATTTCAGATCATATCAAGTGTTCATCATGCCTCTTACATTGCCTAGTCTATAAATAAAATGTGAAGATGCTTATATTGACTTGTTTCCATAGTGATAAAAGTCTTCCCTTGAGTTGTCAAGGCAATGTGCAGTAGCCTAGCAAATTGGACAAGCATGGGAGCTATTTGTAAAGTAATAGGTTAAAGAGAAGCCAGGATAATCCAATAAGAAATGATCTAGATAAAAATAGAACCAAGAATCTCAGAATGTGAACATTTTGGTTTTAATGACCTGCTAACATTTTTCTCTTTGTGAAATAAATGTGAAACTGTATTAAGAAAGCATAAGACAATGTGCACATCCAGTTAGCCAAGTCATACTTATATAAATGATTTTTTTCTAGAGTATAATCCTTTATTACAGAAGAGAAGTCAAACTTTTCCCACCTCTGAGGCTTAGTTGGGATGGGTGAATAGTTTACCAACAAATATTATATTTGTTTAAAGGTATTGGCCTTGAAATCAACACAAATCCTCAATTATGAAAATAAGAAAAAATAATTTTTTGGTAGTGGCAGGAAAAATGTTGAAAAAACAGAACAAAATGCATTCTCTTTCTTGAAAGAATTAAAAATGAATAATGCACAATTCTACAATTCTTTTTTTTTTTTTTTTTTTTTTTTTGAGACAGAGCCTTGCTCTGTCACTCAAGCTGGAGTGCAGTGGCGCTATCTCGGCTCACTGCCACCTCCGCCTCCTGGATTCAAGTGATTCTCCTGCCACAGCTTCCCAAGTAGCTGGGACTACAGGCCTGTGCCACCGCCCCCAGCTAATGTTTTGTATTTTTAGTAGAGATGGGGTTTCACCGTGTTAGCCAAGATTGTCTCGATCTCCTGACCTCGTGATCCGCCCGCCTTAGCCTTCCAAAGTGCTGGGATTACAGGCGTGAGCCACTGTGCCCGGCCCAATTAATTTTTAAATATCTTGATACATGATGCCTGTTATAACTGCTAGGGTAGTTGAAATCTGCCAGAAAACAAAACCAAAACACACGCGCGTGTGCACACACACACACAGGCACACATATTTATCTCCTTCCTTGAGTTCTTCCAGCATCTTCATTTTGACATTAATAAGCAGGTTGAAACCGTCAGATGAGAAAACACAAGATTATCTTTTTTATTTTCCAGAAACAATTTTTATAGCAACTTAATTCTGGCTGAATACGAGAGAAGAATATATGAGAGTCATATCCTTAAGCAAGTGCTCTGAGAAGATGTTTGCTGTTCATGACCAAAGAAATAGCAGAGTAAGGAGGTTACTCAAATACAAGCTATAAAATAGGCAGCAAAGGACTTTCTAGCTAAAGCTAAAGCTGTAAGTCACTTTCTAACAAAATCTCAAGAAAAAAAAAAAAAAAAACCTCAGTAACAACACCTTAAACAACTACAATAACACAGAACTCTTCTTCAGCCTATAATAGGAGCAAAGCCTTACAGCATGAAGACTTTTCTGAAACATTTTCTTTGATAATACTTTTTTACTGGCCAATTTTTTTTCTTTTTTTACTATTATATTTTAAGTTCTAGGGTACATATGCACAACGTGGAGATTTGTTACATAGATATACAAGTGCCATGTTGGTGTCCTGCACCCATCAACTCATCATTTACATTAGGTATTTCTCCCAACGCTATCCCTCCCCCACGCCCCCACCCCCAAAAAGGCCCTGGTGTGTGATGTTCCCCTTCCTAAGTCCATGTGTTCTCATTGTTCAACTCCCACTTATGAGTGAGAACATGTGGTGTTTGGTTTTCTGTTCCTGTGTTAGTTTGCTGAGAATCATGGTTTCCAACTTCATCCACATCCCTGCAAAGGACATGAACTCGTCCTTTTTCATGACTACATAGCATTACATGGTGTATATGTGCCACATTTTCCTTATCCAGTCTATTATTGATGGACGTTTGGGTTGCTTCCAAGTCTTTGCTATTGTGAATAGTGCCACAGTAAACATACGTGTGCATGTGTCTTTATAGGAGCATGATTTATAATCCTTTGGTTATATACCCAGTAATGGAATTGCTGGGTCAAATGGTATTTCTAGTTCTAGATCCTTGAGGAATTGCCACAATGGTTGAACTAATTTACACTCCCACCAACAGTGTAAAAGTGTTCCTATTTCTCCACATCCTCTCCAGCATCTGTTGTTTCCTGACTTTTTAATGATCTCCATTCTAATTGTCATGAGATGGTATCTCATTGTGGTTTTGATTTGCATTTCTCTGATGACCAGTGATGGTGAGGATTTTTCCATATGTCTGTTGGCTGCATAAATGTCTTCTTTTGAGAAGTGTCTGTTCACATCCTTTGCCCACTTTTTGATGGGGTTGTTTTTTTTTTCTTGTAAATTTATTTAAGTTCCTTGTAGATTCTGGAATTAGCCCTTTGTCAGATGGATAGATTGCAAAAATTTTCTCCCATTCTGTAGGTTGCCTGTTCACTCTGATGGTAGTTTCTTTTGCTGTGCATAAGCTCTTTAGTTTTATTAGATCCCATTTGTCGATTTTGGCTTTTGTTGCCACTGCTTTAGGTGTTTTAGTCATGAAGCCTTTGCCCAGGTTTGAATGGTATTGCCTAGGTTTTCTTCTAGGGCTTTTATGGTTTTAGGTCTTACATTTAAGCCTTTAATCCATCTTGAGTTAATTTTTGTACAAGGTGTAAGGAAGGAATCCAGTTTCAGCTTTCTACGTATGGCTAACCAGTTTTCCCAGCACCCATTTATTAAATAGGGAATCCTTTCCCCATTGCTTGTTTTTGTCAGGTTTGTCAAAGATCAGATGGTTGTAGGTATGTGGTGTTATTTCTGAGGCTTCTGTTCTGTTCCATTGGTCTGTGTATCGATTTTGGGACCAGTACCATGCTGTTTTGGTTACTGTAGCCTTGTAGTATAGTTTGAAGTCAGGTAGCATGATGCTTCCAGCTTTGTTCTTTTTGCTTAGGATTGTGTTGGCTATGTGGACTCTTTTTTGGTTCCATATAAAATTTAAAGTAGTTTTTTTCCAATTCTGTGAAGAAAGTTAGTGGTAGTCTGATGGAGATAGCATTGAATTTATAAATTACCTTGGGCAGCATGGCCTTTTCACGATATTGATTCTTTCTATCCATGAGCATGGAATTTTTGTCCATTTGTTGGTGTCCTCTTTTATTTCGTTGAGCAGTGGTTTGTAGTTCTCCTTGAAGAGGTCCTTCACATCCCTCATAAGTTGGATTTGTAGGTATTTTATTCTCCTTGTGGTAATTGTGAATGGGAGTTCACTCATGATTTGGCTGTTTGTCTGTTCTTGGTGTATAGGAATGCTTGTGATTTTTGGACATTGATTTTGTATCCTGAGACTTTGCTGAAGTTGCTTATCAGCTTAAGGAGATTTTGGACTGAGATGATGGGGTTTTCTAAATATACAATCATGTCATCTGCAAACACAGACAATTAGACTTCCTCTTTTCCTAATTGAATACCCTTTATTTCTTTCTCTTGCCTGATTGCCCTGGCCAGAACTTCCAATACTATGTTGAATAGGAGGGTGAGAGAGGGCATCCTTTTCTTGTGTCGGTTTTCAAAGGGAATGCTTCCAGCTTTTGCCCATTCAGTATGATATTGGCTGTAGGTTTGTCATAAATAGCTCTTATTATTTTGAGATACGTTCCATCAATGCCTAGTTTATTGAGAGTTTTTAACATGAAAAGCTGCTGAATTTTGTCAAAGGCCTTTTCTGCATCTATTGAGATAATCATGTGGTTTTTGTTGTGGGCAATTTTCTTTAGTTATTTATTCATGTCAGTGGTTTGGCATTGATATGATTTATCAGTCTTGTAGTTTACAGTTAATATTCAGGCAAATTTTCCAATGTGTCCAGTAGTAATATAATGGACATGTGTGTTTCCATCTGCCCCGTATTCTGCATCCCCTTCACTGGATAACAGCAGGCACTTTGTTCACATTTTTTCAGACTATATGATCCTGGTGAGCTGTCACAATTCCCTGCACACCTGACCAC
Source organism: Nomascus leucogenys (assembly GCF_006542625.1). Classification (NCBI taxonomy): domain Eukaryota; kingdom Metazoa; phylum Chordata; class Mammalia; order Primates; family Hylobatidae; genus Nomascus; species Nomascus leucogenys. The sequence continues at coordinate 99,103,952 of NC_044383.1, read as the reverse complement.
CATTCTCCAAAAACTGTTGGACCCATGACCCAAGCCTGAGCAATGAGAATCTTCTGGAGTTTTATATATGGTCAGTGGGAGCAAAGAGCTCTCTCATGCCTCTCTGGGCTCTAGCTAAGGTAATGTTAGCCCCCACCATCACCTTCTTCTGCCCTCCTGGAGGTAGCCATCTGTATTAGGAGAGAATTAGCCTATAATTCCTAAGAAACAGAGCCAAGATGTGAGAGAGATAGGGAGAGTAGGAGAGTCAGTAGCACTATTTGAGTCCCTGAATGGAGTCTCACTTCAGACTAGATTTAAGTTTGTCTTTTTATTCTTATTATTGTGGTAAGAATACCTAGGATGAAATCTACCCTTTTGCCCAGTTTTGAAGTGTACAATACAGTGTTGTTAACCATAGGCATATTTTTGTACAACAGATCTCTAGAAGGTAACCATCCTCCAGAAATGAAACTTGATATCTACGGAAGTGAAACTTTGTACCTACTGAATAGCAACTTCCCATTTCACTATCCTCACAGCCCCTGACAAACACCCTTCTACTCTTTCTTTCTGCATTACTGTATTAGATACCACATATAGGTTGAATCATGCAGTATTTATCATCTTTGACTGGCTTATGTCACGTAGCATAATGTCCTCAAAGTTCATCCATATAATCACATATGGCATGATTTTCTTCTCTTTTAAGTCTCAATAATATTTCACTGTATGTATATACCACATTTTCTTTATCCACTCATCAGTCAATAGACATTTAGGTTATTTTCACATGTTTGCTATTGTGAATAATGTTGCAGTTAATGTGGGAATCCAAATATTTCTTCAAGATCCTGATTTCAATTCTTTTCGATAAATATTCAGAATCGCTAGATCAGATGGTATTTGATATGGTTTGGCTCTATGTCCCCACCCAAATCTCATCTTGTAGCTTCCATAATTTCCACATGTTGTGGGAAGGACCCAGTGGAAGATGATTGAATCATGGGGGCAGGTCTTTCCCATGCTGTACTCATGATAGTAAATGGGTCTCATGAGATCTGATGGTTTTAAAAACAGGAGTTTCTCTGTGCAAGCCCTCTCTTTGCCTGTTGCCATCCAAGTAAGATGTGACTTGCTCCTCCTTGCCTTCCGCCATGATTGTGAGACCTCCCCAGCCATGTGGAACTGTGAGTCAATTAAACCTCTTTCTTTTGTTAATTGCCCAGTCTCTGGTATGTCTTTATCAGCAGCATGAAAGTATTTCCATTTTTAATTTTTTGAAGAACCTCCATATTGTTTTTCACAGCAGCCGAAGCATTTTACCTTCCCACCAACTGTGTACAAGGGTTCCAATTTCTCCACATCTTTGCCAACACTTCTCTAGTAAGAAAGATAATAATTCCATTATTTTCATTGTTGACTTTATTTTAAATTAGATTTCCTCCATTTGAAGAGCCCTGTGGTAAAATAATAAAATAAAATAAAAATTTCTTTCTGAATTGTGAGTACTCAAGGTAAAATCTATAGAAATTATATTCACATAGCAGCATATAATTTCTCTTGGATATATTTTTTTCTCAGTTACTGTTATTTTATTTTGCATGGAATAATTTGCCTAGCTTCATCTTCAGTCTTTAAATAAGGTCAAGAAATACTCTCGGCAAATGTCCTTAAATACATCAATATTCTGTCTCCTTTGATTAAGCACTTAGAAATATTTGAAATAACTTGGCAAGGTGATAGGCTGTTTTTATTTTTACCCACTGATTCGCCCTAAATACAGAAGCTAAAGTGACGTTTCCTTGTCAAAATAATTTTGGGCTTCATAGAAGACAATGACTTGAAGGGACTGAAAATTTTAGACTAAAGATTTATGCTTTCAAGATGGACAGAGGAAGTGAGGGAAGAGGGGAAAGGAGGGAAGGGGAAGGGAAGAGAAGAAAGGGACAGGAGGGAGGGCATGGGGAGAGGGAGAGAAGAGGAGAGGTCTTAAATAATGATTGTATTCTGTTCTTCCTCTGGTATTTCTTATCTCAACAAAGGTCACAATCCCAATTTATTTCTACAGAAACAAAAGAAGGCACTATTTTGGGATCCTCCTTCATCTCCTTGTTGCCCTCACTTAATCAAGCACCAAGGCCTATAGCTGTAACTTGAGCTACATCGCTATTAGTGGTGCTGCCCTAATTCTGGTCACTATCGTCTTTCATGGGTTACTGCAAGAACCTCATGACTAGTCCCAAGGTCTCTTTTCTTATTTCCACTAGCATCACTCAACCTATTCCCTACTCTTCAGCCAAGATGAGAATCATAAAATGAAAATCTGATCATGTCTATTTCAAATCCTGCAACGATGAATGCCTGGCATATGCCATTAAATCTCCTCTTTACCTTTTTATCTTCTATCCTTCCTTAAGGAATCAGCTTGGTATCACTTATTCAGGAAATCTTTTTCTAGCAGCCTAAGCATAGGCTAGGTGCTTTTCTAATTTGCTGATCTACTAGATAACTTATCATACTTTGTTATAATTGTTTGCTTACTTTTTCTCCAGTATACTATAAACTGCAAAATAATAGGGCATTTTAAAAATTTTGTTAACTATTTTACTTCTGGTAGTAAAAATCTAGTATATACAGTCAGTATTCAACAAATATTTGATGAGTGAATAAATAAATACATTTTTCAGTGTTTCTTTTGTCATTTAATATATACTGAATTTGGACAGCATGTACTCAAGGAAAATTAACATTAAGCTGAAGAAAAATATCTTTATTTGCATTGAGCCTCCTTAGTAATATGATGTTTCTACATATTAAATTAAAAAGTGACTAATCATTTATGTATCAGTCAACAAGACTGTACTGATATAGTAGAATGGTCAGTGTTTGCTATTAATCACCTCTAATTATATAATCAACCTGAGATATATATATATATACGTATATATATACACATATATATACATATATATATACATATATATATATACACAATGTCTGTCTGTCTCTGTGTGTGTGTGTGTGTATCCTTGGAGAAAGAAAAGAAATGTACAGTCTAGAACAGCATTCAACAACTTTATTTTCATATCCAAATCTAGAGATGTAGAGAAATGGTGACAATATATATGTATAGGCATCTGTCAACTTTTCCGAAGAAATTTTTCCTAGATTTAGAGTCTAGTCTATTTTAGGATAAAAGAATGAAGATAGGCTCCTTTACAGACCCTTGGTCTCCATTTCCATGGACATTTGATTAATTAGGCTTTCTCATACTTTTTTTTTTTAGTAGAGTTAAGTGCTTATTAAACCCAAATCTGTTCTTTACTGGCCACTCTGTCCAGTTAGAAGCAACATGACAGCCGAGCACTGTGGCTCACATCTGTAATCCCAGCACTTTGGGAGACCAAAGCAGGTGGATCACCTGAGGTGGGGAGTTTGAGACCAGCCTGACCAACATGGAGAAACCCTGTCTCTACTAAAAATACAAAATTAGCCAGGCGTGGTGGTGCATGCCTGTAATCTCAGCTACTCCGGAGGCTGAGGCAGGAGAATTGCTTGAACCTGAGAGGCAGAGTTGCGGTGAGCTGAGATTGCGCCATTGCATTCCAGCCTGGGCAACAAGAGGGAAACTTCGTCAAAAAAAAAAAAAAAAGCTGCATTACAAACACTGATCTACTCCCTCTCAACATTCTGTAGAGACTGAAAGTGTGGTTAAAATGAACATCTAAGAGACCATAGTTGTCCCCATGAGTTAATCTCCTAGCAAGATGTATCAATTCTTCAGCCTATGAATGTAAGACTCATCTCTCTAGAGTACCACTTCGATCACATCCATCCCTATAATGAAAATATTCAACAGTGCCCTTTTCTTCATCAGAGTAAATCTAAATTACTTGTATATTTAAAACAGAAACACTGATGGAGGTTCAAAACGAATAAACTATCACAAGTGCATGAAAAGAGAGTCATAAAGAAAAAATTCTCAAGAAATTCAGAAATTCTAGAGGTCATAGAAAGATATTTTAGTTATGCTTGAAATAATAAAACAAACAAAAAAAGGAACAATGTAAAGTAATTTGGAAAAATCAGACCCACTCAACAAAGAGTTTGCCTATATCTTCTCCAGAAAGAATAATTTTGAAGCTGAGGAGTAGGACAAAATATGAAGAGAGAACTGAAACCCAAGCAGATAAGAAGAATGTCAGTGAATACATGACTGTGTTAAATAAGTTCAAGTTTGCATGTCCAGGAAAACTATCTAAGATTTCAGCAGTAATTTACAGGTTTTGTCTCAAAGGAATTGTCACTAATATTGAAAAATAATAAAGGAGAAGAAAGTTTCCAGAAAACTAAAAAGGAGCACACATTGTCAAGTAATGGAAAAGCAGAAGAATCACAGAAAATACACAGAAGTAATTCTGATACTAATACACAATTATAGACAAAGAGAATGAAGGAACATTGGTTAACAGATGCCATGGTCTGAATGTTGATGCTCTCCCAAAATACATATGTTGCAACCTAATACCCAATGTGATAGTATTAAGAGATGGGGTCTTTTTCTAAGTGATTAAGTTATGAAGGCTCCATGATCATGAATGGTATTAGTGCCTATATAAAAGAGGCTGAAGGGTGCTGCCTTGCCCCTTTCACCATGTGAGGACACAGCTAGAAGGTGCCATCTTTGAAGCAGAGAGAAAGCCTCATCAGCTAATCTGCCTGTGCCTTGATCTTGAACTTTCTAGTCTTCAGAAATGTAACAAATTTCTACTGTTTATAAATTACCCAGTCTGAGATACCTTCTTACAGCAGTGAGCAGACTAAGAGCTCAGACATATGGTTTTCAATTGACATATTTATTGTAAATCATCAATATTTTCTAGCAGGTACAAAGTTTATATAATCTTAGTCTGTATTAGTTAGAGTTTTTATAACTCTATATTGAAAACTAAGAGTTCCTTGATTCTCTTTGATGGCTAAGACCAAATATAAAGTATTGTGTTTTTCATCAATTGTTTCTAAAAGAAACATTTGTACCTATAAACATGTACAGATAAGGCAATCAAGATTATACAGGATTTAGAACCAATGACAAAAAAAAATGGAGAAAATTACCCTAGAAAAGACAAAGGAGAAATAGAATAGCTCTACTCATAAGTAGGAAATTCCACACGTAGGACCCGCCGTTTCTCTCATGTGGCAAGAGAGCAAGGAAGAGAACATGAGCTGGAGCACAAGCTAGAGAGGTCTCTTCTTTTCCATACAAAGCCTAAGGCTGCCCAAATTGACATTCAGCAATCAGATTATCATTCCTTTCTCTTTGGGGAAGACTGAAGAAGAACTGGAGGAAAAGACTGGAGAGCTTCCAGCTGGATATCACTTTTAATGTTTGTATTTTCATAATAAAGGAATAAGATTGAATTGACTATTAATGATTTATATGTTTAGCATACTCTTGTTCTAAGCATAAGTGTATGTTCTGTCTTGGCTACAAGGAACACATTAAATTATGATTAGATTGGCACTTTCATATTCCTTTAATATTCCATGTTCTTTTACATATTATTTACTATATTAGAAATTTAAAAAGAATTGAATTTTATAGTCCCCTACTCAAAAATTACAGACAGGCCAAGAGCTAAAACATATATCTGGCAGAGTTACTAAGAAATGATTTCAGAATGACATGAGTTCAATAGACAAAGCAAGGTTTTCTCAGACTATAAATGAGATTCTGCCAGGCTAGGCAGCAAATGCAAAGAGCCAGATTGTGTAACTACCCTTAAAGACATTATCTGCTATAAAGGAGAAGGCTCTTTATATATGAAATCTAAATTCCCTCATGCATAAGGACTCTGATCCTTTCTTCCAACTACTTGGAAAATATTACTTAGAAACAAGTAAGTTCAGACCAACTATTCTAATTTTAGCTAACATTAAAAACAAATCACCTTTTTAAACTACATGCATGATATAATTAAAAACAAACAAACAATCATGAGGTCCTCAAACTTGATTCTGCCTTCTGGTGAGATCAAACTAATTTATCTCAATGTGTATTGTACCCATAAGAATACACAGTGATTTGTCATGTTCAGCACCAATTTGATGTTCTCCTAAATACTACACAGTATGGTTTGGCTGTGCCGCCACCCAAATTGCATCTTGAATTGTAGTTCCCATAATCCTCACGTGTTGTGGGAGGGACCCAGTGGAGGTAATTCAATCATGGTGTCACAGAATCTTTGGGGTGTCGCTTTTCTTGCTGGAAACCTCTGTAGCCAGTGGTGCCCTTGCCTGAGCTCTTCTCTGACATCCAGGAAGAATGAGTTATGCAGACAAGTGAAGGGTGAGCAAGAGAAAGAGGAGTTTCACTGAGTGTTAGAACAGGTCAGAGGAGGCCCACAGTGGGTAGCTCCTCTCTGTAGGCAGGTCGTCCTGTTGAAGAGGACGCCCTGGAGTGGGTGGTTCCTCTCTGCAGGTAGGTGGTCTCATCCCGTCTGCAGCTCTCAGCAGAGAAGAAGCCTGAAGTGGGTGGCTCCTGTCTGCCAGCAGGTCATCCCAAGCAGTGTTCAGCATTTGGCAGAGAGGAGGCCCTGGAGAGGGTGGGTCCTCTCTGTATCTGGTCATCTCAACATCTGCCCAGCTCCTGGCAGAGAAGAGGCCCTGGGGTGGGTTGTTCCTCTCTGCTGGCAGGTCATCCCAAGGAGTGTTCAGCTGTCTGGCAAGAGGAGGCCTTGGAGAGGGTGGCTCCTATCTGCAACTGGTCATCCTAACATCTGCCCAGCTCCTGGCAGAGAAGAGGCCCTGGAGTGGGTTGTTCCTCTCTGCAACTGGTAGTACCGATGTCTCTGCACGTCTCTGAAACTCTCAGCAGAGAGGGTAGTTCCTCTGTGCAGCCAGTTCTCTCTGCAGCTGGTCATCCTGTGGTCTGCTCAGCGCTGGCTGATCCAGTGGCTTTTACGGGCCTCGAAGGTGAGGAAGTGCACACCAATTGGTCCATGGATGGCCATGGGTAGGCCCAGAAAAGGCACTACAAGTTCCTACTCCTGTCCATGAGACTGGCAGCCAGGATCCCAGCCATTAGGCCCTCCCTGGCCGAAATACGGGGTCTCACCAGGGACCCACACTTTTCTGCCCAGGAACCTGTCTCCTGCTGCCATTCATGGCAACTGGCTCTCCCAGTTTTGCTCTGAGACCAGAGCAAGCACTGACAGCAGGGAGAAGCCAGGCAGTGGGAGCAGGCACTTTTAAGCCTGCAAGGGCAGGGGAGCCTTCCTGGGCTCCCAAGTGTACAGGGGTGCTTGAGTCTGCAGCCACTGTTTGGGTGGCTATAGCTGTGCCCAGAGTGGGTGAGGCTTCTGCCTGCTCCATGGACTGGGAGGCCCAGATCTGTGGCCATGGTTTGGGTGGCTGCAGCTGCGCCAGAGATGGCAGGGCTCCTGCCTGCTCCAGGCCTCTCAAGAGCACAGGAAGGCTTGGATCTGTAGCCACAGTTTAGGTGGCTGCAGCCACACCAAGTAGGACAGGGATCCTGCCTGTTCCATAGAGTGGGAGGCTGGAGTCTGCAGCCATGGTTTGGGTGGATGCAGTGGCACCCAGAAGGGCAGGGATCCTGCCTGCTTCTGGCCCCCCAAGAGCACAGGGAGGCTTGGATCTGCAGCCACAACATGGGAGGCTGCAGCCCCACCCAGGAGGGTGGGGCTTCTGCTTGCTCTGTGGAGCAGGAGACCTGGGTCTGCAGCCACAGTTTGAGCAGCTGCAAGGGCACCCAGGGAGCCCTTACCCCAACTCAGAAGGGGTGGGGACCCTCCTTGTCACCAGCTCCTGCTGGCCCCACTGATCATGCAGCTCCAGTGATGCCTCCTTGCTGCAGCTGGCGCGATGGCAGCAGCAGGGCATCTGGAGCAGCTACTGCTATCAGTGGAAGTGGGTTTTCCCAAGCTGTTCTTGTGACAGTGAAAAAGTCTCATGAGATCTGATGGTTTTATAAAGGGGAGTTCTGCTTCACATGCTCTCTTGCCTGCCTCTATGTAAGACATGCTTTTCCTCCTCCTTCACCTTCCACCATCATTATGAGACCTCCTCAGCCATGTGTAACTGTGAGTCCATTAAACCTCTTTTTCTTTTTCGGAAACAGAGTCTCTAATGCCAGGCTGGAGTGCAGCGGCACAATCTCGGCTCACTGCAACCTCCGCCTCCCGGGTTCAAGCAATTCCCGTGCCTCAGCCTCCCGAGTAGCTGGGACTACAGGTGTGTGCCACCATGCCCAGCTAGCTTTTGTATTTTTACTAGAGACGGGGTTTCACCATGTTGGCCAGGATTGTCTCGATTTCCTGACCTCGTAATCTGCCTGCCTTGGCCTCCCAAAGTGCTGGGATTACAGGCATGAGCCACTGTGCCCAGCCAAAGCTCTTTTTCTTTATAAATTACCCAGGCTCTGGTATTTCTTTATGGCAGTATGAAAATGGACTAATACACCACATCTTCTAATTACTTGTACTAAATAACTTTGGAAGGGGCAGTTTCTAAGGTCAGTAATAGTCCTTCAACAAGCTATTTGTGTATCTGAACTCCTACAACAACATGTAAAGATATCTGGCACCTTTGTGGAAGGACACGTGATCTTTTCAGAACTCACTTTATTGGAAAGCCACTTCTGCTTCAGAACAAGACAGAAATAACTTTCTTTTGATATAACCATCGCCAAAATCGCAAAATACCTGTATTTCAGAGTTTAGCACTAAAGTCATCCAAATTAATGTAAAGAGATTATAGTATTCTTCCATTCACTTTTGGTATGTAAGAAACTCCTGGACTAGTTTCAAAATTTGATTGTGATCTACCTCAACCTAACTTGACATCTCTCTCTTCTATTCCCCTTCAGGAGCTTACTGATTCATCCATATACCAGTGCACAGTGAACATGATATTTCCTATTGCTATGGAATTGATGACTAGGGCTCACAGCAAAGGAAAAAGAGTCACAGCACTTCACACCTTTTAAAGAGAAGCTCAGACATGAACTATTCTGCCATAATCTGGATAGCTTATCCCCAACACAGACACACACACAATTTCTTTCTCAAACACAAACACACACACACACACACACACAAACTTCCAAATCCATTTAAGCCAGAGATTAGGAAAGGAGAAGAGGGAATTGTCAGTGGTAAGTCCCAAATATAGCAGTATATACAGTGGATTTTCCTTTCAATCCTCAAGCCAATATTGAATCAAAGAGAATCAGTCACAGAGATTGAGAACTCCCTCAAGAAGGTGGCAATGTCACCTCATTCCTGTGTGGGAATTCTACTAACCCAAACAATTTGCCAGACAAGCAGTTCTGCTACTTTAATAGAATACAATACTAGTATCTGGATTTGAGCCAACCTGGTGGTACCTGGTCCAAGAGCCAATGGGCAAGGAGCTCCAGCAGCAAGAGGCTGGATGGGAAGATGGAAGATTGTTGAGACAAAAATGGAAGAAACACCACATTTCCTCAACCACTATCTCCACAGTAATGAATGCCCCCTAAAGAACTCTCTCACGTGTTCCATGGGAGACTCAGCATTTGAGTGTCTGTTCCCAGAGATCCTAGGGTGCTGACAGCAATGCAGTGGTATCCAGAGAAAGAGCAGCAACCAAGAGATGATTCATGTGAAGCAGAGTAAGTGGACAATAAATATCAGCTGTTATTAGTGTATCCTTGGGATTTTTTCCAGTTCTGATGAATTTAGAAAGTATTTGGCAAGTGGTGACGTTACATATCACTAATGAATAATTAAATGAGGACTTAAAAATCTGATGTATATTCTGAGATACATGTTATAACTCTCAAAGTCTGAGACTCACTATTTCTTCTTGAGATTATGGAGAATACATGTTGTCACCCCAAGTGATAGATCACTGCATATAACATTTTAATATTATTAAATTAAATGTAAGTTCAATCAGAGCATTTGAAATCACTGTCTTTGAGTATTACTCCCTGCCAAGAATTTTGCCATGCAGCAGAGGTTTAGTCAACTGAAATTAAGGATGGATCATAGTTTCACCAATTTGAAAGCTAAAATTTAAGATAAAAAGTTGTAATTCACTTAAAAATTTCAAGAGGTGATTGATTAAGTAAATATGATCATGCATCACTTAACTACAAGGATATGTTCTGAGAAATGCATCATTACGCAGTTTCATCACTGTGCACACATCATAGAGTGTACTTACACAAACCTAGATGGTCCAGCCAGCTACATACCTAGGCTACATGTTCCTAAGGCAATAAAATCATACAGGATTTTACTATACTGAGTATTAAAGGCGATTGTAACACAATGGTAAGTATTAGTGTATCTAAATCTATGTACATACAGAAAAGGTACACTAAAAATATGTTATTATAATCTTAGGAGACCACATCATATATTTGGTCCATCACTGATGGAAATGTCATTATGTAGAGCATGACTATACATCCTTTTAGATCTTAAAGGAGTTGTTTTCATGCAGTTTTGCCAATAAAAATTAAAGAAACTACATTTTAAACCACCTCAACTATTTCCTCCAATTACTTTAAAGCTTGTGTACTTACGTAGTACAATTTAAGTTTTATTCAATAACTAAGTTAAAATAAAGGAGTATTTGAAAACTAGAAAGTATTTAGGTATATTTAATGACTTATTTTAATAATCTTATTCATTTAAATATATTACAAAAGAACTTTCATACTAATATCTCAGGAGTGTATAATTTTAATCATTTTTAATTAATGTATGGTCTCACTTTGCTTTTCTAGTCTTTTGAGTAATAGCCTGCTAATTGCTAGCTTTAAAGGTTGTCAGTCATTTAGTCTCAATCTCATAATGACCTAACACCAAGCAGAACTGGATCCATTATCAAGTAACTTAAAATAAGTATAAAAGAGTGAGGTCTTTGCTGTTCCATTTAAAACATGGAGTGCTATGAGTTGAATGCCGAAACCTCATTCCCAGTGCAACAGTATCGGGAGGTGTGGCTTTTGGGAGGTGACTGAGTCATAAGGGCTCCACCTTCGTAAACGGGATTTGGTGCATTTATAAAACAGCTTGTGGAGGAATTTTGCTCCTTTTCACCCTCTGGCCCTTCTGCCACGTGAGGACATAGTGTTTATTCACCTCAGGAAGATGCAGCATCAAGTTGCCATCTTGGCAGCAGAGAGCAGTCAGCATTAGACAACAAACCTGCCAGCATCTTGATTTTGGGCTTCCCAGCCTCCAGAGCTGTGAGAAATAAATTTCTGTTTTTATAAATACCCAGTCTCCAGTACGTTGTTATAGCAGCACAAAGCAGCACCACTATATTGTCATATATCAGTAGGAAGCGCTGATTGTCAGAGACAGCCAATAGAGACCTCACTTTGTAAAATCAAATAAGGTGCACTTATCTAAAAGAAGTTAAAGTAGACAATGAAGGTTTACAGTTTAGCATCCTAATCCTCACTAGGAGGTACATGTTTATAGATTATAGCATCTGAACAAGCACCAAAGTTCTATTTCCCCATTCAAGCTAAGTCTTATATTTTGAAGTCTCTACCAATCTGCATGTAAGCCAGACTGAATATATACCAGGGACTGCTTCATTTCAGCCAACTGTGTCCTATCAATCTTGATGTTACACAACATACCTGGGTGCAGTGCCATGGTTCAGCATGCACCAGTCCTCATTTATCATACTCACGTTCCCCAGGATAATACATCCTGGTCCTGGCACTTTCCTGAACATAGAGTTTCAGAATGAGAAGCAGGGTCAGATGTCTCTGGGAGACAGGCTAATGGGCTCTTAGACTAGCAATAAGGCTTATAAGCTCCCCTAAAATAGTAATAAATATTCCCATGACAATTTCTCCATACATTTCCCAAGCTCTATCTTCTTGGTTAGCTGAGACAGCCTCCAGGATACACTGATGTTCTAAGGCCAATGAGGTCACTGTCATTTCTTCTACTAATTTACAATTATACGTTTTTAAAATAAAGTCTGTTTACATTCTTGTAGAAGCATGACAATGAAGAAAATCAAAGTACTTGTGAAAATATGAATGATAAGTACTCCATTTCATCATTAAAAAGGCCTAAATAGGCTAGTTTATTCTTGCCAAACTAAGATGCAAGCAATTCAATTATTTTTCACAGAACAATAAATAATATACATTTAATATGCACAGTTATTTCATTTCATTTCAATTGTCATTCTTCAATTATAATAATCCCAGATATTTTCTAAAATATGTTCAAATATATACTTAAAGAATTACATGTGCATGTGTGAAACCTCTGCATAATACAATTTTTTACAGGTCTATCACAGACTATAGACATTATTGTTATTATTCCTAAATTTTTAACCCTCAGGAAAAAGGTATCAACCTTTTCCTATGAAAAAGTCACTTAGAGTTGGATGCACTCACTGAACTTTATGTGTAGTCACACTTAAAGTTGGCACATTATTCACACAAATTCTGACCACAGAACTTCATGTTATAATTATTTGTCACGAAATTGTTATAGACACCTTAAGTATTACATATAATTTTTTTAATTTAATTTTTTTTTTTTTGAGATAGAGTCTCACTCTGTCTCCCAGGCTGGAGTGCAGTGGCACCATCTTGGCTCACTGCAACCTCTGCCTCTTGGATTCAAGCGATTCTCCTGCCTGAGCCTCCCGAGTAGCTGGGATTACAGGTGTGTGCCACCACGCCTGGCTAGTTTTTGTAGTTTTAGTAGAGATAGGGTTTGGCCATGTTGGCCTCAAACCCCAAACCTCAAGTGATCCTCCTACCTAGGTCTCCCAAAGTGTTGGGATTACAAGCATGAACAACTGCGCCCAGACTTAATTTAATTTTTATAAGGAAGAAACTTCATAGTATTGGAAAATTTCTATCCAGTAGGTCCTGGTGAACTGCCTTGCTACTAGCCAGAGATTTTGAGATACAGAGGCTTCCCCGCCACCACACCCACACTCCTATTATATAAATGCAGCGACACCTTGAAAATAATGGCAGGTAGAGAACAGAAACAGTGATTTTAGGAAAATCTCAAATAGTGAAAGGGTGAAATCATGGGAGAAAATAGCTCAAAGAAAACATGCTGGTATTTTCACCTTTTCTTGACACAAAGTATTACATCTGCTTTTGGATTCAACTGATTAATACAAGCTTCTATAATACCCACCATATTCCTGTGATCCAAGGAAAAAGTAACAAGATTAAATATTTAATGAAAGAGACTAAAAATAGTATTCTTTACCTGCTTAAAAGCGAAAATAATGGCATCTCTTCCTTTTCAGTCTTCTCAGCTGATTTTTTCCATTGATATGAATTCTACATAAAATATGGATGCATTTTGGGCTAAGGTAGAGATTGAATGAAGAGACTTGAGTTAGAAATAGATGTATGAAAAATGTAAACAAGGTCTAGATGATTAATCTGTAGTACTTCAACTCATTTTGTTCATTTAATCTGCTATCACAAAAGGATAATTTTCATGCACTATTGACAGATGTCACTATATTGTAAATATTGGCAGTCTTTATCAATTTTAATTGATTCAATCATAGAGTACTCTTAAAGTGTCAAGAACCTAACAAGACACACAAAAATAAGAAATTAAGTTTTTTCATTTTTCTAGATTAAAATTCTTTCTTCTCTATAGTAAGATTTTTAATGTAAAAATTTACTTATACTAAAATTTATGTAATTTTGTATTGACATAAAATTGTCTCATTTAAAAAGTAATTATAGTGAAATTTCACCCATACAACAGGGCATAGTATCATTTCTCCCTGTTCTGCCCTGTTAAGTACAACTATAAATATCGACAATAATGCAAGAAACAATCGAAGGAGAAATCTGGAAAGTAGAGAGAACTGGTTAACTAGAGGAGGAACATAGCAACAGGTCATTTTATGCCCCCCTCACCCTCAAAGAATGCTATCCAGGCTTGATGTTTCCTAACTCCCAATCTAGCAACAGAAGGCAGCCCAGGTAGACTCGTTCCTTTCCTGGATGGAGAGGCTGCTGAAAACACCCAGCAAGCTTGGCGGATGTAGCAACAGAAATTCTTCAGGGGCTCTGCCCACAGGAAGTTGCCAGAGGCAATGCTATCTTTCCCCCATGAACCCAAGACCCTCCTCATCCCAACCCAGAGATGCTGGACAGCCAGGATGCAATGGCAAGAGGAAACTTGTCCCAATAACCAGCCTGTCTCAGGGAGCTTCATGGTCCTCACTGTCCAGAAAACATTTTCTCCCGTGTAGAGATATCAGGTGGCCGGTGGCACCAGCAAAGAGAATCATGTTTCCACAAGTGACCCAACCTAGAAAACACTTTTTGTCACTATGTGCAGGAGACCTCCTTCCCCTAGCTAGAGGCAACAGGCAACCTGGCCTGGAGCACTCCTTCCACCCACTCAGGAAACACGACAGGCACCAGTGGTATCCTCAGTGGCACCAGGTAAACCAAGCAGACCAAAATAATAACACAAAGGCTCTGAAAAGAAAAATGTTGACCCACAGCCCACAACAGTAAGTCAAGCCCTGCATGGAAAGCCTAAACAAGGTGACTACCTGCTAAAATAAAAGAATCTAAGTGGTACCCAGGGTCTCCTTTCATCCAATCCCTTCAATCTTGTTACCATTTACTCACTTAGATGGCTTCTGTCTAAAATGCTGTAAGAGGGCCTCACAGAGAAGACCCACTTAAAGGAACTAAATCATTCTGTACTCTGTCTGTACAAATCAGAGATAAGTTTCATAGAGGCTTCAGGGTGGTGTACTGAGAGTAACAGAGAAAGAAAAAAAAAAGGAGAACAGAGTCCTTGCATCACCCATTGCAAGAGAGATTTCTCTTCTTATATTGAGGTCATTTATTAAATTGACTATCTTACTATCGGCTAAGTGCAAAGAACACCTGATTTACCTAAGTGTAGTAAATTGTAGTATTTTCTTAATTTTTTTCTTTTTAGCTAATTTTTAATTAGTGAATCTATTTTCATGGCCTTAATTTTTATGACTGAAAATTTAGACTGTATCTCCAAATACTCCCTCAACAAATTTAATATTTCTCTATTTCTGGGATATTTTGCACTTAAAAGCTATTCTATTGCAAATGTGTTTAGCCACCTGCATTCAAAGCATACAATAGAATATCACTATAGAGGGAACAGGCTGGGCGTGGTGGCTTATGCCTGTAATCCCAGCACTTTGGGAGGCCAATGTGGGCTGATCACTTGAGGTTTAAGACCAGCCTGGCCAACATGGTGAAACCCTGTATCTACCAAAAGTACACAAATCAGCTGGGCATAGTGGCGGGCACCTGTAATCCCAGCTACTCTGGAGGCTGAGGCAGGAGAATTGCATGAACCCAGGAGGGAGAGCTTGCAGTGAGCCGAGATGGCGCCACTGAACTCCAGCCTGGATGACAGAGTGAGACCATGTCTCAAAAAAAAAAAAGACTATCACTATATAGGGAATAGATAATTTCTAAAAAGCTATTATTTTGTATCATCCAACAGCAAATTCATACAATTTTTGTAAGTTCCCACGATTTTTCACTTAATAAACTTATTTAAATGTTGGTCATTCACCTTAATGCTTTATTTTGAATTTCAAAATAAAACATATTTTCTTTCTATAATGTGTCATGACATTTAATATTTGGTGATTTCATTCATTCATAATAGTACAGTATAGAATAAGCCATTAACACACTTAAGAGAGTCATGACACCATTTTTACTAAGAAGGAATCTATATTACCTTGAATTCTAATGCCTCTGTTTTCTCCTCAAAACACTCAATCTCTTTTTCCTCTATCTTAATGAATTATTAAGTTAAAGGATGTAAGTATACATTTCTGCTAAAGTAGAAAAATTCATCTTGAATTTCATACCAAGATCTCTGTAAATACTTAACCTTGTGCAAATAAGTGCAGCAGAACTGCAATGAACATATCATCACCTAATCAGTAATCTACATGACAAAAAGATCTTTCACTTTATGTAATTTAGTTTGCTATGGAACATATCACAAAGGAAGGCTTAGCAAGATAATGATCCTTTAAAATCCCTCGAAAGCTTGCGTCACTGAATAAAAGCCAAGACACCACTTGCTTTATTGATTGCCTTTATTAGGAATCTATACTCCACAAGCAAATTGGCTCTATCATATATGTTACGGCTTCGACTTATAGTTTATGTAACTACACTAACTATCACTCCAACATGTGTGTTTGTGAGGCTGGGGAGGGAGGCAACAACAGCAACACCACACAATCAGTTGTGAAATACAAAATAAAACATGAAAATTAATTGCCATAATGAGTCTGTCCATATGAGGACCACTTATTCTGGCAGGACACTATCCATGTTCATAAGGTCATGTCAAGTTCACAGAAAGGTCTACCTATTGAAGGTAAATTATGGGAAAGGCATGTGTCCATTCCACCCATAGACTGATAGGTAAAGTTGCAGTCCTGGCCCCATGCTTGCAAGAGCCTCAGCCATTGTCACAAACACACAAGCAACATGCTCTTGAGCTAGTTTGGGTTAACACAGAATTCCTGGGTAACCTTATGAAATAAAACTGCACATGCCTTTTATGTTTTATAAGGGTGCCCTGAATAGGTGTGTGATAATGTCGTCTTCATCCTGCACCCTGCCTGTCACTGGAGGCAAGTTGGTAGACAGTTCCCTGTTCTGCAATTAGTGCATAAGGACATTGGATCCACCCATAGGATGTAATCGGAAGACATGGAGTGCTCTTCTTTTGCCAGCATACAACCACAGCCCAGTGAATAAACCATGGTGTATTAATGCATGCTTCCTAAAATTCCTAACATTGTGAATCAACTTTGGGAGCCCAGCTAAGGAAGACATGAAAACAGACTTCCACACAAATTGATCCCATAGCCATTTTATCTATTTTTGCCCCCCAATTATTCTTCTTAAGTATACTTCTTCCTAAAACCTTTTTCTTTCACTATTTTTACAATAACAAATCAGATATCTAGGCTCATATCCCACCTATGGCTTGTAAGTGGTGGAGCTGGGATATGGGTAGGTAAGCTATCATGGGTAAGCTGCTTTACTCGATTATACTTCACTTTTCTGTTTTGTAAAATAAGAATGGAAGAGCATTTACTTCATAGGTTTGCTCATGAGAATTAAATTGGTAAATTATGAGAATTCCTTAGGATTTGTCTCATAATAATCAATAGCCATTATTAATATGATTATTATTATTTAAATAGGTTTTCAGATCTGACCAATACTGTAAAGATTTAGAAGCAATTAAGTAGAGTCTATAAGGGAAAAAGGCATATAATTCTAGATAATTATCATGTAAAATTCTATTGAAAGATGTTATTTCCCATGAGCCCGATGCTTTAAAAATAATTATACTAAATAATTATTGATTTGCTAAGGTGGCAGGAACTCTGCCTTTTTCTTTCTACCATTATATTAGTCAATTCAGGCTGCTATAACAAAGAACCATAGACGGGATGATTTATAAACAACAGAAATGCATTTCTCACAGTTCAAGAGGTTGGAAGTCCCATATCAGGGTGTCATCATGATTGGGTTCAGGTAAGAACCCTCAGGTTGCAGATCACTGACTTCTTGTGGTATCCTCACATGGCTGAAAGAGGGCTAGCTAATCTTCTGGACTCTTCTTGAAAGGACACTAATCCTATTTATGAGGGCTCCATTCACATGACCTCCTAAAGGCCCCACTTCTAAATACCATCACAATGGGATTAGGGTTTCAACATATGAATTTGGGGAAAACACAAATATTCAGTTCATAACAGCCATAAAACCAAAACAACTAGGCATATGTTATGCTGCCTGAAATAGGCCTTAAATATGAATTATTAAAATTTGATTCATGACACACAGAGAGGAAAATATAATCACTAGAAAATAGATGGCCTCATTGAAAACAAATAAATTTGAAAAACATAGATCAAGTATTGGTATGAGAAAACAAGTTAAAAATAATTCAAAGTGGTACAGTGTTGAGTGTTGGAAATGGCTTTTAAAAGGTTTAGATCTTGTTCCCAAATGCATATTCAAGACTCACAGATTATATTTTCTCTTGGTAGTCTCTGACGTATGTGCACAGCAGAAGGGGAATGAATGTATCAAACACTTGCTCTGCATTACACTATTTTACTTAATCCTGAGAGAAACATTATGAGATAGAAATGATTTTCCTAATTCTAAAGTTGAAGAAGCCTGAATAATTTGCTCAAGATCATATAGCTGAAATTTAAAATCAGGCTTTTCTTTATCGAAAGCCTATGCATTTTCTTTTCACTATGACATGATGTCATTTATATGCCATTACCTGGGAAGATTCTTAAATGAATTATGTTTTAAAAACATTTATTGGCATTTAGAATAAGGAACTTGATCATTAAAAGTCAGTTTGTTGTCTCCAAGGAAAAGTAATTCAAAACAATTTTTACTTGCTTGTTTTTCAAGGATGCTGGAAAGGTTGAGCAGGGGAATCCTCTAGAAATCTGAGTATCAAAAAGGCATCATCTTTCTTTACATTATTGTGGTAAAAATGTATATAAGCTGGGTTATAGCACAAATATATACATTTAAAATTGTTTGGAAACAGCAAAGTGTTTTTCATAGGGACAAAAGCAAATATTGAGAGAAGTATTTAAGTGTATCGAAGGGCTTATCTTTAGTAGCACTCAGCCTATGCAATACTTCAATCAATGTATTGATAATGATATTCATGGTGGTCTCACATATAAGATGATATGACACTGAGTGATACGGAAAATACATTGTATGAAATAACTAATATTGCAAAAAGAATCTCAACACATTGGAACAGTGTGACAAATCTAATTAAATAAAGCTTGACAGAGATAAATGGAAAGCCCTGCTCGTTGCTCCAAGAAACTAACTTAAAAATTATAACTTGGAAACCATGACTCAAAAAAACTGAATTCAAATATAATGATTGAAAATAAGCTCAAAATTTGTAAAGGAAATATGTGACTAAGAAAAATCTGATGGGATTGTAGGTTGCCCTAATAAAATATAGTAGATCGAACAACTGGTGACAGTTCCTTATTGTATTGATCAAACTACATCTGGATTCTTTATGTATTCCCATATTAATTTATTTATTTGCCTTAGCACTATTATTTCAAGAGTCATAAATCTTCACAGTCTCAGGAGCAAGACGAGAGCAATTTAAGGAGCAAAAGAATATGCCATATCAGAAACATTTGGAAGAACCAGGAAGGCGTATACTAGATGAGAAAATGTAAAGAAAATACTTTTTTTTTTTTTTTTTGCATTTGGGTCCAGGACATATAACTAGATGAGTGGTTAGAAGTTATAGGGAGATGGATTTTGTTTCCACCCAAGACTAAACTATCTACTGGTCAGAACTATTAGAGTAATAGAATAGCTTTCTATGATCATAGAAAATCCCACTTAAATGAAAGTATTAGAAATAGAAATGGGAGAATGAATAAACAGTGTGTAATTTATTTATGAAATGGAATACTACTCAATAATTGTAAATAAATAAACTGTTCAGACATACAGAAACATGATGAATCTCAAAAACATTATGCTGAGTGAAATAGGCAACACAAAATAAGACACACCCTGTGATTCCATTGATATGAACTCTTGGAGTAGGCAAGAATGTCCTGTGGTGAGAGAAAGCAGAACAATAGTTGCTTCATATGGAGTGGGTAAGGGGAAGCAGGATGATATATGTACTTGACTAGAATGGCTAAAAGGGGATGTTCTGGACTGAGAAAAATGTTCTATATCTTCATAAGAGTGTGCATGCCACATGAGTGTGTGCATTTATCAGAACTAAGTACACTTAAGATCTGTGCATTTCATAATACGTACATTAAATCTCAACTTTTGAAACAATGAAATAAACCCTCTCTTAATCTCATGTTTCCTTCCAGCTACCAGCTATTTCCCTAAAGCCCTTTAGATGAAAACTCTTCAAAAGAGTTATTTCTGTCTCTAGTTCTTCCTGTCTCATTATCTTGTGAATACTATCCAATCTTGCTTTCACCTTGATCACTGAAATTTCTCAGTCACCAGTGACCTCTGGTTGACAATCCAATGATCAATTCTCATTTCTTGCCTCACTTAATTCATCAACTTCACTGGACACAGTAGATCACTTTCTCCTCCTTGAAACTTTTTTTCACTTTTCTTCCAGGACATTTTTGTTCATTTGCTTACCTTCTATTTCACTGGCTACTCCTTCCTACATCCTTTCCTGGATCCTTCTCTTCTTCCTGATGTCTAAGTATTGTCATGCTCTAGGGCTCAAGCCTCACACTTTTCTCTAACAACACGTACGTTCTAGGTGGAAACGTCGAATCCCATGGCTTTAAAGGTACTTTATAAGCTAATAACTCCCTAGTTTATACTTTTAGCTCTCACCTTTCCCATGAATGTTTGACTCAATCATTTAACTACCTAAGCAACATCTCTCCTCGGACGTCCATAAAATTGACTTCTCAACTTAAAGTGTACCAAACGGAATTCTTGCTTTCCAATACTCAACTATATCTGCTCCTTTTCAAATCCTCCCATCCCACTAACATCCTAACCATTCACCAGATTGCTTCACTGTCTATCATTAGGGTGACTAAAGAATGCTTCTGTTATATCCTTGAAGGTCCTCTTCTTTTGACTGAATAAACTGCTTTAAGAAGAGCACATGTGAAACTATAAAGCAAGAAGAAGAGATTATTAAGCTAATCAAATTTGCTTCATCAAACCAGTCATCAATGGGAAACATAGGTCCAAGGAAGAATTGTCTTCTGTGTCACAAAATAGTCAAATACACACACACAAATACATACATTATAGTCATGTACACATATATACATATTCATGTACATACTCATTTTAGTAGTGAAATTAGTCATTCTTAAATTTTTAACTGGATTTAACTTCATAAATCCAAGAAATTTTTCAGTTTACTAACAGAAGACTGAATTGGGGGACCTGAGAGACTACTTCATTTTGATATTTGGAATTCTGTTGCTTCATTCACTGAATAATATTATATACATGCCGTCATTCACAAATATATATTTACTACAAGGCGGTATGTTAAATGGTAATTAGCAGTGATCATACAGAAATTGAAAGAAATTTTTCTTTTAAGTAAAATAAATGGGAAATGCATCACTTAAGTGATACTGTTTAGAGTCATTTTTATTAATATCTCTCCTTTTTATGGTTGAAGATAGAATTATTGAAATAATAAAATCAGAAGAATTTATTTCACTAAGCAAAAAATATTGAGATGTAAGAATAATAAAGAAATAATGTGGAGCCTTAGCATTCATGAAACCTCAAGAAAGAGGAAGGAACTTGAGTGGAAGTAAGAAATAATTTGTAAGAAGGATGATGACTAGGATGCTAAAATCATATAGAGGAATGTTTTGAGTTAGAATAAAAAATGAGTACATTGAATTTGTACAGACAACCAAGAAATGAGAACAGAGCAAGATAGTATTCTTCACATTAAAATTTGTTCACAAAGTTATTGTTGTATAATACTATTAAAGTCCTAGAATTCGTTATGCACAAAAGAGATGGAAGGAAAGAAGGAAGGAAGGAAGGAAGGAAGGAAGGAAGGAAGGAAGGAAGGAAGGAAGGGAAGGGAAGGGAAGGGAAGAAGGGAGGGAGGGAGGCAATTGCACTGAGCTTGCAAGCTGGAGATTATCTTGATTCCATCTCTAGATATTATGCTTCAATGCAATGACCTTCGAATGAACACATCCCTCTAACTTGTCTCTTTTGCCTGTTAAGGAAAAGAAACAAAATTAAGTAAAGCAAACTAAAAAAAAATTACCTAGATAATATCAGATCTTATTCTTTTGTTAACTTTTCTCAGTCGGCTTAAACTTCTGAAATGTTAGCTGTCTGGACCTGACACTGCAATCTCTCCACGTTGCTTGCTCTCACCAGAGTGGCTACATAACCCAGTGGAGTAACAGGCTGGGGCAAAGTATTTAGGTAGCTGGAATAGAACAGTGACTAGCACAAGGTCGCTCTGATCACATGGAGTTTACAGTCTAGCTGGGATATAGAAACTTAGCAAATCTTCGAAAGTATGATGGGTGCTACAAAAGACAAATTTGGGTTGATATGGGAGTTAGCAATCATTGATATAAATTGGAAGTTCATCAAAATCTTCACAACAAAATTAGCATTAATTTTAATTTAATTTTAATGCTAAAATCGGAAACCTAAAAGAACTTTGAGAATTATCCAGGTAACTATAATGAGCAAACTACTCCAGGATGAAGGATGAGCATTTGTGAAGTTACTGAGGTGGAAAATAACATATCTGATTGAAGAACTGAAAGATGTTTAGTGTGACCACAGCACAGAGAACAAAAATGAGAGGAGTATTGTGTCCGGAATTGGTGGGTTCTTGGTCTCACTGACTTCAAGAATGAAGCCGCAGACCTTCGCGGTGAGTGTTACAGCTCTTAAGGCAGCGAGTCTGGAGTTGTTCATTCCTCCCGGTGGGTTTGTGGTCTCGCTAGCTTCAGGAGTGAAGCTGCAGACCTTCGCGGTGTTACAGCTCACAAAGGCAATGTGGACCCAAAGAGTGAGCAGCAGCAGGATTTATTGCAAAGATCAAAAGAACAAAGCTTCCACACTGTGGAAGGGGCCCGAGCGGGTTGCCACTGCTGGCTCGGGCAGCCTGCTTTTATTCTCTTATCTGGCCCCACCCACATCCTGCTGATTGGTGGAGCCGAGTGGTTTGTTTTGGCAGGGTGCTGATTGGTGCGTTTACAATCCCTGAGCTAGACGCAAAGGTTCTCCAAGTCCCCACCAGAGTAGCTAGATACAGAGTGTCCACAGAAAGGTCTCCAAGTCCCCACCAGAGTAGCTAGATACAGAGTGTCAATTGGTGCATTCACAAACCCTGAGCTAGACCCAGGGTGCTGATTGGTGTGTTTACAAACCTTGAGCTAGATACAGAGTGCCGATTGGTGTATTTACAATCCCTGAGCTAGACATAAAGGTTCTCCACGTCCCCACCAGACTGAGGAGCCTACCTGGCTTCACCCAGTGGGTCCCTCACCCGGGCTGCTGGTGGAGCTGCCTGCTAGTCCCGCGCCGTGTGCCCACACTTCTCAGCCCTTGGGTGGTCGATGGGACTGGGCGCCTTGGAGCAGAGGGCGGCACTCGTCAGGGAGGCTTGGGCGGCACAAGAGCCCACGGAGGGGAGGGAGGCTCAGGCATGGCGGGCTGCAGCTCCTGAGCACTGCCCCACGGGAAGGCAACTAAGGCCCGGAGAGAAATTGAGCACAGCAGCTACTGGCCCAGGTGCTGAGTCCCTCACTGCCCGGGGCTGGCGGGGCCAGCTGTCCGCTCCGAGTGCGGGGCTGCCGAGCCCACGCCCACCCGGAACTCACGCTGGCCCGCAAGCACCGTGCGCGGCCCCGGTTCCCGCCCGTGCCTCTCCCTCCACACCTCCTGGCAAGCTGAGGGAGCCGGCTCTGGCCTTGGCCAGCCCAGAAATGGGCTCCCACTCCTGAAGTGCCGCCAAGGTGGGAGCCCAGGCAGAGGAGGCGCCGACAGTGAGCGAGGGCTGTGAGGACTGCCAGCATGCTGTCACCTCTCAGTATGACATGAGACTGACGATGTATGTAGAGCCCTGTTCACCATAACAATAATGGAACATTTTATTGGAAGGTAATGGGAAGGAATGGGAAGCTAATGAAGGCTTGTAAGTAGGAGATAACCTGATGAGATTTGCATTTGTAAAAACATTCAGGCCTTATTTAGAGAATAAATTGAAGGGGACAAGCATGGATCCAAAGAGACTAATTCAGAAACAATTACAAGAGTCTAAGTAAAGGTTACTGGTCCTTGAACTACTACGACAGTAGTAGAGATAAAAATACAGGGAGAGATTAGAGAGATGTTTAGGAAATATAATAATAATTAAGAAGTAAGTATATGTGGGAGTTAAGAAAAGGACAAAACAATAATGACTCCCAGCCTCTAAGCTTAAACAATTCGGTGTTTAAAGATGTAATTTATTAAGATGGGAATAGTGAAAAAAGAATGTTATGGATCTCTGGGGATGGGGATATTTTGGATCTGCTGATCTGAGTCACAACTGGAGGTTCAAATAGAGAAGCCAAGTAGGTAGGTGGATATTTGGGATATATGACTTTGGAACTCAGAAGAGAGGAGTAAAAGAGAGATGCAAATTAGGGAATATCTTAGGCTAGCTTCCCTAGAAAATAAGCCTGAAGCAAAAGCATGTTCTTACACTTTACTGGGAAATAAAATCCCATAGAAACAGGGGTAAAGGGGAAAGGCAAGTGGAACAGGGAAGGAAAAAGTGTACATGTTAGGGAACCCCTACCAAGCTGGGCAATTGACGACTGCAGTTGTCTCCAGAGAGGCCATATGAACTGCTGCCCTCAGCAAGGACCAATCAGGGAAACATTTTATCTGCTGGTTCTCTCTGTCCCCTGGCTTCCGTTGGCTAAGTTTATCTTATCAAGACAAGGTATTACTCCTCTGCACTTCTGGTCATAACATCTGTTTTCTCAAGAAAGATGGTAGAAGCCCAAGTCCCTGTGGGTCCGTCCAACCAACGAGCAGGCCTGGAGATCTGGAGATCCGCCTTTGCCAGTTGGCATTCTGTGCAGGGCTGCTCAGTCTTTACAATTGCAGCAGCAGTGACCTAGTTACAGAAATCCAAGTATGGCACAAGCTGTTCTGGGGTGGTAAAAACTAGGTCTGCTAAGGAAAGTTCGGTGAATTGATGAAAAGTAAAGAACTTCCTGGCAAAATAGCTTAATATGAAAAAAAGAGGATCTGAACAGGGGAGGAAGAGAAAACAAAGGATGCATTAGAAAGTAAAATGATGAAGAATAAAATTGGGGTTATAATATATTAGTGTCTTCAAGCTCAAATAATATTTTAGAAATAAACAGACTTTATTTGGGAGAAGTAGGTTGGGCCCAAAACCAGAAACAAATGCACCAATAGTGCTAGTATCTATAATATATCACAGAAACTAAGTGTTTGCTTATTTATGAAATTCAGGTAACAGAAGTACTGAATGTTTTCAAACGTTAGGAAGAAAGTCCACTGGTCTAAGGGTTTCCATTAAGGAATACTTCATAGTGAAATAAAGTTGTCCAGAAACCAAACCCTCCCAATATTTTAATCCCTCCAAAAATTCAAAGAGGACACAAAAGCAAGCAGTATATGGAATCATCTACACTACTCCAAGAGAAGAATTATGTAGAAAAGTCGACAACGTACAAGAAAGGCTGGGTTTGTGCAATTCCTAAATCTAGGAGCATGTACTACTGACTGCCTCTAAGTTATTTGTAGTACAGTGGTTTTAAAATTATTTAGCAGCACTTGATCAGAAATTCAGATAAGAGTGGTACTGATTTGGTTGGGGTGGGGTGAGGTGAACAGGGAGCTTCCTTATTTTTTAATTCAAGTCTCCAAATTCTGTCTATCCAAACAAAGTGCAGGTTAGATGGGTATGCTCTAAGCCAATGTGGCCAATTTGAGAGCAGAAACAGGGGGAAAAGGCTTGTTCAAAATAAGATCTATTCAAATTCCAAATTAGCTTTAATTCACCAAGAAACTGCCAACCTGATTTGCCTGTTGAGGAAATATGGTTGCTTGTGATACATACAGATAATGTAACAAAAAAATGCATGAACATTGTTGTCTTCAAATGAATAATGTTCACATTGAAAGTAAATGGTTCACTCCAGCTATATAAAATCCAGAATCCACTTTTACCAAAAATTTGCTGAAAGACAAAGCCTCACAAAACACCATAGTTATACTAAGCAACAGCACAGAATACGTACCGTTTTCTTTTTCTATTGAGCTAATTCAATTCAAACAACTGTTAGCTCTTCAGAAATATATTTCCCTCCAAAGGACACCCTTCCAGCGACAGGATGTGACTTTGCAGACCAGAAATGTGTTTTTCTTCAGTTCCTAACAAATCAAAGCTCTCCTCTTTAAAAAGCTAGACTTTAGCTTAGTATCTGATGGGTGTATCTGCTCTTCTCAACAGAATATGCTGACACTTCTGTCAAAGGTGAGTTTTAAGTAAGCCCAAAATAAATCTAACTAATCAATGGGAACTCACTTGAAACCTGTTTAATCCTCTGTTTAGTAGGTGGCAGGTTTCAGAAGTTTAACTCCTTGTGATAGAAGGTGTTCAATTTAATGTCTCTGTATGACAGTGGAACTCCTTGTCATGGAAGGCCTGTGACCATCAGCCTGACAACTGAGTAGCAGGTGAGTAAATCAACGCATGTGGAAATGACCAGAAAACTTGTGTCACATCAAGGAAGAAGCAAAAGTGGTTGATGTATCACAGGCTCTGAGATAAACTTACATGCGTCTTGTCTTCTGTAATAAAAATGCCTCTTAAAGAGAATATTTGGTAAGTCAAAACATGGCATATGTAAGGAGAAGATCACAATTAATAGGATATGTATACTATTTGTGTATCCATTTGTACTTGGTGGCAATATCCACTCCATACTGTCTTGAGCACTGCAGGCATTGGATTTTCTTAGTTTTTTTTTTTCTTCTGTATGTGTGAAGAAAAAAGAAATGAATCACTAGGAGATAAATTCTGTTGTCTATCTAGATCATAGAAACATGGAAAAATGGATGTTTGGTAGAGAAGGAACTTTATATATCAGTAATCCAAACCCTGCCTTCTTTATTTTCCAGATGAGGAAAGTTAAGACTGAAAGAAGTTAAATTACTTGCCCAGCATCATGTCCCTAGTCAGCAGCAAAACCTAAATTTAATGATAGTTTCATTTCACTTTGCATTATAAAGGATTCAGGGAGGTTTTTCAGCTAAGGCTTATTAAAAATAAATAAATAAATAAGAAATAAGGCATGAGAAAAAAAATGAACAGATGATTATTTATTTATTTTTAGAGACAGGGTCTTGCTATGTTGCCCAGGCTGGAGTATAGTGGGGGCAGTCACAGCTCACTGCAGCTTTGGCCTCCTAGAGAGCCAGGGGGGCAGAGGGGCTGGCTCTTGCACCCCACCTCGTGGGGGGCACCTCGCCCCCCTGCGATGGGGGTCCTAAGAGCCAGGGGGGCCGAGGGGCTGGCTCTTATGCCCCCTCTCCCACCCTGCATATTAGGAAAAATATCACAGAGTGGGTATACACCTCCTGTGATATGGGGGGTAATGTCATCTTGTCTTCTTCTGGATAGTAGGAACAATAATATCACATGGGTTTGTACACTTCCTGTGATATTGGGAGTAATATCAACCTCTCTACCTTGGAATATTAAAAACAATATCACAGAATGGATGTACACCCCCTGCGATATTGGGAGTAATACCAGCCTCTCCTCTCCGTGGATATTGGGAATCATATCCCAGGGTGGGTGTACACCTCCTGCTGCATGGGGAGTCATAGCGTCCTCTCCCTTACTGGCTATTACGAACAATATCACAGGGTGGGTGTACACAGCTTGCGATATTGGGAGTAATACCACCCTTTCCCCCCCCGATATTAGGAACAATATCACCGAAGGGGTGTACACTTCCTGAGATACTGGGAGTAATAGCATTCTCTTCTTCCGTGAATATTAGGAGCAATATCACCAGGTGGATGTACACCCACTGCTCTATTGGGAGTGACGTCATACTCCACCCCCTGGATATTATATTCGGATCAATATCGGCGGCTGGGTGTACACCTACTGCGATATTGAAAGTAATACCATGCTCTCTCCCTCCCTGGAGATTAGGAACAATATCACAGGTGGGGGTACACCCACTGCGGTATTAGGAGTCATATTAGTATTACTTGTCACTCATTTATGATTCACATTAATATGAATTACCAATATTAATATTAAGAAATAATTGCTAATAAAAAGTTTTCAGATTATTAATATTAATTTTAATTATGAGGAGCTACTATTACTGTGTTCTAATAAATAAGATCAGTCCCACTTATTAATATCAGGTGTTATTAATAGTTAATTTTAATAATTGATTGTTATCGTCAGTATAACTCTTGAATATTATTACTATCGGTACTGATTTTAAACAGTGAGACAGGGATGCCCTCTCTCACCGCTCCTATTCAACATAGTGCTGGAAGTTCTGGCCAGAGCAATCAGGCAGGAGAAGGAAATAAAGGGTATTCAATTAGGAAAAGAGGAAGTCAAACTGTCCCTGTTTGCAGATGACATGATTGTATATCTAGAAAATCCCATTGTCTCAGCCCAAAATCTCCTTAAGCTGATTAGCAACTTCAGCAAAGTCTCAGGATACAAAATCAATGTACAAAAATCACAAGCATTCTTGTACACCAATCACAGACAAACAGAGAGCCAAATCATGAGTGAACTCCCATTCACAATTGCTTCAAAGAGAATAAAATACCTAGGAATCCAACTTACAAGGGATGTGAAGGACCTCTTCAAGGAGAACTACAAACCACTGCTCAATGAAATAAAAGAGGATACAAACAAATGGAAGAACATTCCATGCTCATGGGTTGGAAGAATCAATATCGTGAAAATGGCCATACTGCCCAAAGTAATTTATAGATTCAAAGCCATCCCCATCAAGCTACCAATGACTTTCTTCACAGAATTGGAAAAAACTACTTTAAAGTTCATATGGAACCAAAAAAGAGCCTGCATGCCAAGTCAATCCTAAGCCAAAAGAACAAAGCTGGAGGCATCACGCTACCTGACTTCAAACTATACTATAAGTCTACAGTAACCAAAACAGCATGGTACTGGTACCACAACAGAGATATAGATCAATGGAACAGAACAGAGCCCTCAGAAATGATGCCGCATATCTACAACTATCTGATCTTTGACAAACCTGACAAAAACAAGAAATGGGGAAAGGATTCCCTATTTAATAAATGGTGCTGGGAAAACTGGCTAGCCATATGTAGAAAGCTGAAACTGGATCCCTTCCTTACACCTTATACAAAAATTAATTCAAGATGGATTAAAGACTTAAATGTTAGACCTAAAACCATTAAAATCCTACAAGAAAACCTAGGCAATACCATTCAGGACATAGGCGTGGGCAAGGACTTCATGTCTAAAACACCAAAAGCAATGGCAACAAAAGCCAAAATTGACAAATGGGATCTAATTAAACTAAAGAGCTTCTGCACAGCAAAAGAAACTACCATCAGAGTGAACAGGCAACCTACAGAATGGGAGAAAATTTTTGCAACCTACTCATCTGACAAAGGGCTAATATCCAGAATCTACAATGAACTCAAACAAATTTACAAGAAAAAAACAAACAACCCCATCAAAAAGTGGGCAAAGGACATGAACAGACACTTCTCAAAAGAAGACATGTATGCAGCCAAAAAACACATGAAGAAATGCTCATCATCACTGGCCATCAGAGAAATGCAAATCAAAACCACAGTGAGATACCATCTCACACCAGTTAGAATGGCCATCATTAAAAAAGCAGGAAACAACAGGTGCTGGAGAGGATGTGGAGAAATAGGAACACTTTTACACTGTTGGTGGGACTGTAAACTAGTTCAACCATTGTGGAAGTCAGTGTGGCGATTCCTCAGGGATCTAGAACTAGAAATACCATTTGACCCAGCCATCCCATTACTGGGTATATACCCAAAGGACTATAAATCATGCTGCTATAAAGACACATGCACACGTATGTTTATTGCGGCACTATTCACAATAGCAAAGAGTTGGAACCAACCCAAATGTCCAACAACGATAGACTGGATTAAGAAAATGTGGCACATATACACCATGGAATACTATGCAGCCATAAAAAATGATGAGCTCGTGTCCTTTGTAGGGACATGGATGAAACTGGAAAACATCATTCTCAGTAAACTATCGCAAGGACAAAAAACCAAACACCGCATGTTCTCACTCATAGGTGGGAATTGAACAATGAGAACTCATGGACACAGGAAGGGGAACATCACATTCCAGGGACTGTTGTGGGGTTGGGGGAGTGGGGAGGGACAGCATTAGGAGATATACCTAATGCTAAATGACGAGTTAATGGGTGCAGGAAATCAACATGGCACATGGATACATATGTAACAAACCTGCACATTGTGCACATGTACCCTAAAACCTAAAGTATAATAAAAAAATAAAAAAATAAAAAAAATTATATGATCAGTTATTAATATTGATAATTATTAATATCAATTAATAATTGATATTATTAATTGTGATAAGTAATATTGCGACATTCCTCACAATATGACAGGAGGCGTGTGCACCCTCTGCGATGTTGAGCGTCATATCATCCTCTTTCGCTGTGGATATGAGGAACAATATCACGCAGTTGTGTACACCCCCTGCGGTATTGGGAGTCATATCATCCTCTCTCCCTCTGGACAGTAGGGAGAGTTTCACCGGGGTGTGTACACCCCCTGTGATATTGGGAGTCATGTCATCCTGTGGCCCTGAGGAGAGAAGGCATTTCTTTTTCTGTCTCCTGTCTCTGAAGAGGAGGAGGAAGTAAAAGTTGAAAACCAAGAGGATTGAAGTCAGTGGCAAGACCAGCCGGTGCCACTGATGAGCCGGCCTGAGGTGAAAAGATGACCCCTCCCCCCACTGTAAGCACATATGCTCTGAATCCATCACGACCCTTTCACATGGAACCTCTTAGAGTTGTAAGCCCTGAGAAAAGGCCCAGGAACTCTGTCTTCCTTCGGGGCGCTCTGCTCTTAAGACGCAAGTCTGCCGACGCCCCCAGCCGATTAAAAGGAAGCTCTTTCTTCTTGAATCCGGTTTACTGAGGGATTTTGTCCCCGGCTCGTCCTGCTCCATTTCTTGGTTCACATGTCCAGGACTCGAACCTGGGCTGCGGCGGTGAGAGCGCCGACTCCTAACCACCAGACCACTGGGGAACTTCGAACTTTGTGGGGAATAGATTGCCTAATATTAGAAGTGGGCCGTCAGAAGGAAGCCTGGACAGGTCCCTTGTTTCTCAAGTGTGGCACAAGGTAACTGGGAAAGGATACCTAGACCGCTTCCCGTGCATAGACACTTGGTGACAGCTGGTGCTAGACCCCCCACAGTGGCTAAGAGGGCAGGCAGCAGCAATACTAGTAGCCAAGGGACAGATAGCTAAGGAAGGATCCCGCTCCACCCGCCCAGGGAAATCAACTCCTCAAGTTCTGTTCGACCCAATATCAGAAGATCCATTGCAGGAGATGGCACCAGTGATCCCAGTGGTGCCCTCCCCTTACCAGGGAAAGAGGCTCCCCACCCTTGAGCCCACAGTGCTTGCGCCTCCGCAAGACAAGCGTATCCCTAGGCCACCCAGAGTAGACAAGAGAGGAGGTGAGGCCTCGGGAGAAACCCCTCCCTCCCTTGGCAGTTCGTTGACCCAAAACGGGGATACAAATGCCCCCGACAGAGCAGCGGTATACTGGGGTAGATGAGGATGGTCACGTGGTGGAGAGGTGTGCTTTTCTGTACCAGCCCTTCACCTGTGCCGACCTTCTCAACTGGAAAAACAGTAGCCTGTCCTATATCGAAAAGCCACAAGCTCGAATTGATTTGCTCCAAACTATTATCCAGACCCGCAACCCCACCTGGGCTGATTGCCACCAGTTGCTCGTGGTCCTCTTTCACAGAGATGAAAGGTGGAGAGTGCTCCAGGCAGCAACTAAGTGGCTAGAGGAACATGCACCAGCTGATTAGCAAAACCCCCAAGAGTATGGAAGGACCCAGTTACCAGGAACCAGCCCCCAGTGGGACCCAAATGAAAGAGAGGATATGCAAAGGCTCAACCGAGACAGGAAAGCTCTCTTGGAAGCATTCAAGAGGGGAGCTCAGAAGGCCACAAACGTTAACAAGGTCTCTGAGGTCATTCGGGGAAAAGAAGAAAGTCCAGCACAATTCTGTGAGAGATCATGTGAGACCTATCGTATGTATACTCCCTTTGATCCCAATAGCCCTGAAAATCAGCACGTGCTTCACATGGCTTGAGTCCGTCAAAGCGCAGAAGACATGAGAAGAAAACAGCAGAAACAGGCTGGGCTTGCAGGGATGAATACATCAGAATTATTAGAAAGAGCTAACCAGGTGTTTGTAAACAAGGATGCAGTAAGCTGTAAGGAACACCGCAAAGAGAATGAACGCCAGGCCCGGCGAAACGCTGACCTACGTGTTAGCTGCAGCAATCAGAGGGGTCCCCCCAAAGAGGCAAGGGAAGGGGGGCCCTGGGAAAGAAACTCAGCTTGGCTGTCAGAGTTGGCAGCGTAACCAGTGTGCTTATTGTAAAGAAATAGGACATTGGAAGAACAAATGCCCTCAGCTTAAAAGAAAACAAGGCGACTCAGAGCAGGAGGCCTCGGACAAGGAGGAAGGGGCCCTGCTCAACCTGGCAGAAGGGTTCTTGGACTGAGGGAGAGCGGGCTCAAGTGTCCCCAAAGAGCCTATGGTCAGAATGGCAGTCGGGGGTAAAGACGTTGATTTTCTTGTGGATGCTGGTGCTGAACATTCGCTAGTAAGCGCCCCGGTCGCCCCCTTCTCCAAAAAGACTATTGACATCATTGGAGCCACGGGGGTTTCAGCAAAGCAAGCTTTCTGTTTGCCTGGGACTTGCACTGTAGGAGGACATACAGTGATTCATCAGTTTTTGTCCATGCCTGACTGTCCCTTGCCCTTGTTGGGGAGGGACTTGCTTAACAAGCTGAGAGCCACTGTCTCTTTGACAGAGCACGGCTCTTTGCTGCTAAAGTTACCCAGAACGGGAGTCATTATGACCCTTACGGTCCCCCGAGAGGAGGAATGGAGACTTTTCTTCACTGAGCCGGGCCAAGAGAGAAGACCAGCTCCGGCTAAGCGGTGGCCAAGAGTAGGGGCGGAAGACAACCCCCCAGGGTTGATATGGGGAGTAATATCATCCTCTCCCCGTTGGGATATTCGGAACCATATCCCAGGGGGGTGTCCACCCTCTGCGATATTGGGAGCAATGTCATCCTCTGTTTCCTTGGATATTAGACACAATATCACAAAAAGGTGTACACCCCCTGCGATATTGGGAGTAATATCATACTCTCCTTCCCTGGATATTAGAAAACAATATCATCAGCGCTGAACACCCCCTGCGATAATGGGAGTAATATTTTCTTTTTTTTCTTCTTTTTCTTTTTCTTTGTCTTTCTTTTTTTTTTTTTGAGACAGAGTTTCACTCTTGTTGCCCAGGCTGGAGTGCGATGGCACGATCTCGGCTCACTGCAACCTCTGCCTCCCATATTCAAGCAATTCTCCTGTCTCAGCCTTCCAAGTAGCTGGGATTACAGGCATGCGCTACCACGCCCCGTTCATTTTTTTGGTTTTTTCTTTTTGTTTTTTTTTTTTTTTTTGTATTTTTAGTAGAGACATTGTTTCTGCATACTGGTCAGGCTGGTCTGGAACTCCCGACCTCAGGTGATCTGCCCGCTTCGGCCTCCTAAAGTGCTGGGATTACAGGCGTGAGCGACGGCGCCCAGCCACCACTTAGCATTTTCATTTTACATTTGTTGAAGTTATAGATTTCTACACGCATTGACTGCTGCTTTATTATACACTTACATATACATAAAATGGGAAATAGAAAAGAATAAAATGGGCACAGTATCCCTAAAGTTTCACATTCCGAGACATTTTAAAAATATTTGCTTTTTAGAAATTTGTTTCAATGGCTGGGCGCGGTGGCTCACGCCTGTAATCCCAGCACTTTGGGAGGCTGAGACGGGCAGATCATGAGGTCAGGAGATCGAGACCATCCTGGCTAACACGGTGAAACCCCGTCTCTACTAAAAATACAAAAAATTAGCCAGGCACGGTGGCAGGCGCCTGTAGTCCCAGCTACTCGGGAGGCTGAGGCAGGAGACTGGCGTGAACCCGGGAGGCAGGGCTTGCAGTGAGCCAAGATCGTGCCACTGCACTCCAGCCTGGGTGACAGAGCAAGACTCCATCTCAAAAAAAAAAAAGACAATTCAAAAAATTAGCCGAGTGTGGTGGCGTGTGCCTATAGTCCCAGCTACTCCGGAGGCTGAGGCACAAGAATCGCTTGAACCCGGGAGGTGGAGGTTGCAGTGAGCCCAGATTGTGCCACTGCACTCCAGCCTGTGCGACAGTGAGACTCCATGTAAACACAAAACAAAACAAAATGAAACAAAACCAAAAAACAAAAACAAAACCAGACAGGTACTTCTGATACAGGCTGCAACATGGATGAACCTTGAAGACATTATCGTCAGTGAAATAAAGAAATCCCCAAAGGATAAACATGACCAGGCTCAGTGGCTCACACCTGTAACCCCAGCACTTTGGGAGGCTGAGGCAGGCGGATCCCTTAAGGTCAGGGGTTCGAGAGCAGCCTGGCCAATATGCTGAAAGCTCGTCTCTATTAAAAATACAAAAACGGCCGGGTGCGGTGGCTCATGCTTGTAATCCCAGCACTTTGGGAGGCCGAGGTGGGTGGATCACGAGGTCAGGGGATTGAGACCACAGTGAAACCCCGTCTCTACTAAAAATACAAAAAAAATAGCCGGGCGTGGTGGCGGGCGCCTCTAGTCCCAGCTACTCTGAGAGGCTGAGGCAGGAGAATGGCGTTAACCCGGGAGGCGGAGCTTGCAGTGAGCCGAGATTGCGCCACTGCACTCCAGCCTGGGCGAGAGAGCGAGACTCCGTCTCAAAAAAATAAATAAATAAATAAAATAAAAATACAAAAACTAGCTGGGCGTGGGTGCGCACGCTTGTAATCCCAGCTACTCGGGAGACTGAGACACAAGAAATCGCTCAAACCCACGGTGTGGAGGTTGCAGTGAGCCGAGATCACGCCACTGCACTCCAGCCTGGGCGACAGAGAAAGACTCTGTCTCCAAAAAAAAAAAAAAAAAAAAAATCAACAGGGTGTGATTCCACTTCTATCAAGTGTCTAGAGTAGTTAAACTCATAGAGTTGCAAATTAGAATGGTGGCCCCGGGGGTGGGCGAGAGAGAGGAATGGAGAGTTTGGTGAATGGGTGCCATTTCCATTTTGAAAGATAAAACTGTTCTGGAGATGATGGCGGTGATGGTTGCTAAACAATGTGAATGTACTTAATGTCATTCAACTGTCAACTGAAAAATAGTGGAAATTGTCAATGTTTATACTGGCCATTCTAGATGAAATCATATATATTTACAATTTTTAGTGTTGATACATGGTATATTTTCCCATAATAAAAGATGAAAATGAAAGCAGTTGGATCTTTAAAAAGAAAAGGAAGAAGTGAAGGATACACACAAGCTTCCTCTTGATTACAGGAAGAGCCCCAAAGCTTCTATGGACATTTCTTCCCGCATTCTTATGAGGAAATCTTTAGAGATTGGGGAGCTTGGGCGACTTTGGCTAATGAGGGGCTCTCTGCCTTGAGCCCCCCAGGCCATAGAATAGTCAATACTCAGTCTGTGCCTCCAGCCCTGCAGTGTGAGGTTACAGTCCTGTGGGCTCCACACCCGTCACCTGTATCAGGAGGCTCATGTCTCACCCTGTCTTCTTGCCAGCCTTGAGGACGGAGTCTGAGCCTCCATCGTGCACCACGCAGGGAGGACAGTGGACCTATTCTCCGCGGTCATGGCCCGGCAGAGGGGAAGGGCAGTTCAGTGAGTGCTGAGGGACAGTCGGGAGCCTTGCTTTGCTTCCTCATCCTCAAGACAAACAGGACAGTGCGGTGGGCAGATGGGAGGAGACCAAGGTGCAACCTGTCAGCTCAGCAGACTGTGGAGTTTCTGTTCTTGCTTGTGGTGGGGGGGTCTCAGAAATCTTATTCAAAATGTTGCCTTCCTCCCCCACTGGTTGGCCTTTTCATAGACACCTCACCCATGATAGCAGGGAATGAGTCCCTCTAAACTATTCCCTAAGAACAACAAAGATGATGAAGGTGATAAAGAGGATGAAGACAGACACCAGGGCATCGTGAACCCTCACTGAGGGCTTCCCAAAGGCCAGGCTCTGAGCTCTGTGCTCTATGCATCTTGTTTCATTTCATCTGCGTAGTCTCCCAGTTATGAGTGCACATTTCATGATGATTTTACAGACTAGAGAAGGAGCAACGCATTTTCATAGGACTTGTACCAGATCACGAAGTCAAAAGGGGTGAAGTCCAATTTGGACCAGGCAGTCTAAGTGCGGACACATGGCATTTGGCCAGTCCTCTCCCTGCATCCAACCTGCCCTCTCAAATCCTTGTCACTCAGGCCAATGCCCCTGCTCATTGTGCCCTTCCCTTTGGGGGTTCCTTGTAGACCACAGCTAGACCAGTGGGTGCCACAATCACTGTGTCAAGTAGAGAAAGGGCAGCTGAGATCACATCAAATGTTCCAGAAAGAATGGGCACAGGATCATTCGGGACGCATCTCTCCCTTGCCCCTGTTCCTGGCTTTCCTTACAGCTCTCGACTTCCTCAAAGGAGTCATCAATTCGGAGTTTGGCTTCCATTCCTATTGAGGAAGCTGGAAACCGTTTCAAAAAATGCTCCTCAGATGTGCCTGTGGTTAAGACCTCTGAGCTCTGCTTACAAGTTTTGGAAGCTGGGCGCAGTGGCTCACGCCTGTAATCCCAGCACTTTGGGAGGCTGAGGCAGGCGAATCACAAGGTCAGGTGTTCGAGACCAGCCTGGACAACATGGGGAAACCCCGTCTCTACTAAAAATAGAAAAAAATGAGCTGGGCGTAGTGGCGGGCGCCTGTCATCTCAGCTACTCGGCAGGCTGAGGCAGGAGAATAGCTTGAATCTGGGATGCGGAGGTTGCACTGAGCCGAGATCACTCCACTGCACTCCAGCCTGGGCAACAGAATGAGACTCCGTCTCAAAAAAGCAAAAACAAAAACAAAACCCAAACCACAACTTTTTGAGAGTTGGAAGACCATGAAGTAGAGTACCCGGGACTTACGAGTCTGGCCATGAATTTGGAATACCACCCTTTCGACTTCTCTGTATGGCAAGGGGTGAGATGTCCATCCTCTGAGACTCAGCACTCTCATCTGAGCTGATTTCTAGTTGATCCAATGGAAGCGAGCGATGATGAAACTGATGGTGGGTGCGCGCTTCGTGATCTCTCTGTGACAGATGCATAAAGTCAAGGCAAAGTGAATCTTCGATACATTCGTTAATATTTTAAGCTTCAACTCCATACAATTCAACGGAAATATCCCCTGACCTGAAGTTCTGCTTTCCCTGCATTCCAGACAGGACATTTTCTTTTGTCCTTATCTCAGTAAGTACTGAGTATTGTGAGAGGAGCAAGTGAGTCTCTTTTGTTTCTGATTCCCCAGAGCCTATATCTTGCTTGGCACAGAAGAGATAGCAAAAGTCAAAATCTATGTTAATTCTTGAATTGACACTTCCTTGGTTCACAAAAATTGGATGTCATCGGTGTGACTTCGACTTACTTGATTCTTTTTGTTTTTTGAGACGGAGTTTTGCTCGTGTTGCCCAGGCTGGAGTGCAGTGGTGTGATCTCGGCTCACCGTAGCCTCTGCCTCCCAGGTTCAAGCCATTATCCTGCCTCAGCATCCCTAGTAGCTGGGGCTACAGGCACGTGCCGCCATACCGGGAGAAGTTTTTGTATTTTTAGTAGAGGCTGGGTTTCACCATGTTGGCCAGGATGGTCTTGATCTCCTGACCCTGTGATCCACCCTCCTCGGCCTTTCAAAGTGCTGGGATTACAGGCGTGAGCCACCGCGTCCGGCCAAACTTTCTGATGAAAACTCTAAGTCTACCTAAGCTAAGGACAGGAGTTATAGCTTACGTGAATTTTCAAAGAAGACCCACCGATTTGAGGAAGCAATTACTCTCTTGAAGGAGAAAAGTCAGAAAACGGA
The DNA here is from genome assembly GCF_006542625.1 of Nomascus leucogenys. Lineage (NCBI taxonomy): Eukaryota > Metazoa > Chordata > Mammalia > Primates > Hylobatidae > Nomascus > Nomascus leucogenys. The sequence goes on along the minus strand of NC_044383.1, from coordinate 99,066,013 downwards.
ATGATGAAATCACTAGGACCTAACCGGCATGTGAAACTATTTTCTGCTTATGAACTATCAACTTTCATTTCATTTCCAGATGACATGGTCTCAGCTCCTGTTGCCCAGGCTGGAGTGCAATGGCTCGATCTCGGCTCACCGCAACCTCCGCCTCCCAGGTTCAAGCAATTCTCCTGCCTCAGCCTCCCGAGTAGCTGAGATTACAGGCATGCACCACTACGCCCGACTAATTTTGTGTTTTTAGTAGAGACGGGGTTTCCCCATGTTGAGGCTGGTCTCGAACTCCTGACCTCAGGTGATCCGCCCGCCTCAGCCTCCCAAAGTGCTGGGATTATAGGCGTGAGCCACTGCGCCCGGCCCAGTCTCAGCTGTTATACAGTGTTTATAAATGTTCTAAATCAAGGGAATTTGTATCAATCTAGTAGAATAAAATAAACTATTTGAGTTCTTAACTTCCTTTAATTAGCATAACCTTTTTCTTCAAGTGAAGAGAATGGTTTCATGACGTATTTTTCTTCGGACAAGATAGGCTGTATTTTCTAGCAGTTACGCATTTGTTATATATGATGATCTGGTTCTTGGAACATTCTTGAATCTAGTGTCTCTAAGGCGGGTGTGTACAGCAAGAAGTGAATAACACAGAAATCAATGATGAAAGCATTAGAAGACAATTGAGTTTGTCAGAACTGCAAAATATTGCTGAGTGTGGATTGCTCTGAAATCTGAAAACAATACTTGTGAATTGCTTCTATCCAAAATGCAGACACAATGCCGGTGTTGGTTTACTTGTTTCCCATTTTTCAACCCCCTTTTCTAGGCAAAAGATGTCGAAACCATGCAGACCCACAGAATCTAACAGATGTCTCTAGATGCCTCCTCCTAGAACTCTCAGGGGATCCAGAAGTGCAGCTGATCCTCGCCGGGCTCTTCCTGTCCACGTGCCTGGTCACAGTCCTGGGGAACCTGCTCATCATCCTGGCCATCAGCCCTGACTCCCACCTCCACACGCCCATGTACTTCTTCCTCTCCAACCTGTCCTTGCCTGACATCCACCATGGTCCCCAAGATGATTGTGGACATCCAATCTCACAGCAGAGTCATCTCCTAGGCAGGCTGCCTGACTCAGATGTCTCTCTTTGCCATTTTTGGAGGCATGGAAGAGAGACACGCTCCTGAGTGTGATGGCCTATGACCGGTTTGTAGCCATCTCTCACCCTCTATATCATTCAGCCATCATGAACCTGTGTTTCTGTGGCTTCCTAGTTTTGTTGTCTTTTTTTTTTTTTTCTTTTCAGTCTTCTAGACTCCCAGCTGCACAACTGGATTGCCTTGCTAATGACCTGCTTCAAGGATGCGGAAATTCCTAATTTCTTCTGTGACCCTTCTCAACTCCCCCATCTTGCATGTTGTGACACCTTCACCAATAACATAATCATGTATTTCCCTGCTGCCGTATTTGGGTTCTTTCCCATCTCGGGGACCCTTTTCTCTTACTATAAAATTGTTTCCTCCGTTCTGAGGGTTTCATCGTCAGGTGGGAAGTAGAAAGCCTTCTCCACCTGTGGGTCTCACGTGTCAGTTGTTTGCTGAGTTTATGGAAGAGGCGTTGGAGGGTACCCCAGTTCAGATGTGTCATCTTCCCCCAGAAAGGGTGCAGTGGCCTCAGTGATGTACACAGTAGTCACCCCCGTGCTGAACCCCTTCGTCGACAGCCTGAGAAACAGGGATATTAAAGGTGTCCTGCGGTGGCCACACGGCAGCATGGTCTAATCTCAATATCTTTTTATCTGTTCCATTCCTTTTGTAGTGTGGGTTAAAAAAGGCAGTAAGGTCAAATAAGAATGATAACACAGGGTGAACACCCACTGTGACATTAGGAGTAATACGTCCCTAGGATATAAAAAATACTGTCACCAATTATACACACAAGGGGTACACCCACTGTGATATTAGAAGCAATATCTCCCTATAATATGAAGAAAAAGATCACAGGGTGTGCACACTGTGTGATCTTAGGAGTAATCTTTACCATGGATATTACGACTAACGTCAAGGGTGTACACACACGGGGTACGCGCACTGTGATATCAGGAGTTGCATCTCCCTAGGATATCACGAATCATATCACAGGGTAGACACTCTGTGTGTACATCCACTGTGATATTTGAAGTCATATCTCTCTATGACATTACAAATAATATCAGAGGGTGTACACCCCTGTGACATATTAGGAGTAACACCCTTCTAGGGTATTACAGATAACGTCACAAGGTGAACACCTTCTGTGACGTTTTGTACACCCTTTGTGACATTGAAAGAAACATCCCCCTAGGATATTATGAAGAATGACACAGGCGGTGTACACACATTGTGAAATTAGTAGTGAACTCCCGCAAGGATATTACGAATCTGATGACAGGGTCTGCACGCCCTGTGACATTAGTAGTGACGTTTTCCCAGAATATTACAAAGAATATTAAAGGGTGTACAGGAACTGCGACTTACGACTAACATTTCCAGAGAATATTACACGTAATATCACTGTGTGTACACCCCGTGTGACATTAGGAGTAACTTCCCACAAAACTATAACGAAATATTTCACAAGGTGTACACCCTCTGTGACATTAAAAGTAATATTTCCGCAGAATGTGACGACAATATAACAGAGTGTACACCCTCTGTGATATGAGGAGTGACATCTTCTAAGGATAATATGAGGGATTTCACAAGGTGTAGAAACCCTGTGACATAAGGGGTGACATCCCCCTAGCATATGATGAATAATATTAAAGGGAACATAGCCCGTGTGGCAATCAAAGTAACTTCCCCTTAGGAGACTGAGAATAACACCCCACGGTGTACACACATTATGATATTCTTATTATTGTCCCGCTAGGATATTGTGAATAATATCACAGTGTGCAGAGTCCTGTGACATGAGGATGAACATTCCCCTACATTGCGGATATAGCAGGGTGTGTACCCCCTGTGACTTTAGTAGTGGCATCTTCCCAGAATACGGAAAATAATGTCCCAGGGTGTCAACCAAGTGTGGCAGTAGAGAAAACATCCTAGGAGTAAAGGATTAACAGGGCGCCGCCCTCGATGGGGGAGTAATATCACCCCCCTCTCCCCCCCGGATATTACGAGCAACATTGCAGGGGGGCGAGGGCGTCCCCCGGTACTAAGAGCCAGTGGGGGAGAGGGGCTGGCTCTTACTCCCCGTATCGCGGAGGGCGCCTCGCCCTCCTACGATGGGGGTCCCAACAGCCAGCGGGGGAGAGGGGCTGGCTCTTACTCCGTGTATCGCAGGAGGTGTCTACAGCCCCTGCGATCTTGGGAGTAATATCATCCTCTTCCCTGAATAGAAGAAACAATATCACAGGAGGATGTACACCCCCTGCGATATTGGAAGTAACATCATTTTCTCCCCCTAGGGATATTCGGAACAATATCAGAGTGGGTGTGTACAGCCCCTGCGACATTGCCGCCACTATCTTCCTCTCCCTCCCAGGATAGAAGGAACAATGTCACAAGGGGGTGTACACCCCCTGCGATATTCGGGGTATTATCTTCCTCTCCCCCGCTGCCTAATAGGAACAATGTCACAGAAGGGGTGAACACCCCCTGCTATACTGGGAGTGATAGCATCCTCTCCGTCCCTGGATATCAGGAACAATATCCCTAGGGAGTGTACACCTCCTGCAATATTCAGACTAATATCATCCTCTCCCCCTGGATATTAGGATCAATATCACAGGGGTGGTGTGCACCCCTGGCACAATTGGATGAAATATCATCCTCTCCACCTTTGGATGTTAGGGACAGTATCACGGGGGAGGTCTCCGCCCCCTGCGATATTGGGAGTCATATCATCCGCTCCCAACCAGGATATTAGGAACAAGATGACCGTAGGGATGGACACCCACTGCGATATTTTCAATAATGTCATCCTCTACCCCCTGGCTATTAGGAGTAACAACATAGAGGGGTGTACACTTTCTGCGATATTGGGAGTCATATCCTCTCCCCCACGGATATCAGGAACAGTTTTATTAATTATAATATTAATAAATATAACAACAATTAATAGTAATCATCGTTATTAATAATTAATAATAATTATTAATGATTACAGTAGAGACAGTAAAACTTAATGTGGATTAAAAATATTAACGATTACTCTTAATAATTAATAGCAATATCACTATTAATAATAAAATAATGATATCAGTAATTAATGTTACTGAAATCAATAATAAGTGATGTTGGTAATAAAACTATAATTAATAGTAAGATTAATAACTAATATTATTAAAAACGACATTAATAGTAATAATTAATTTTAATCATGCATAATCCTCTCTTTAATCATTAATGATTAATAACGTTATGCCATTAATTAATATTACCATTGATAATTATTAATGAGACTGATGTTTAATAACTCATAATATTATTACTCCTAATACTGCAGGGGGTGTACACCTACCTGTGATATTGTTCCTAATATCCAGGGATGGAGAGCATGATATTAGTTTTAATATCACAGTAGGTGTACACTTACCTTGTGACACTGATCCTAATATCCAGCGGGTAGAGTACGACATGACTGCCAACATAGCAATGAATGTACAGCCACCCGGTGATATTGCTCCAAACATTCACGGAAGAAGCGTATGATGTTACTCCCAATATCGCAGGGAGTGTACACCCCTTCTGTGATATTATTCCTAGTATCCCGAGGGGGAGAGGATGATAATAATTCCAGCATCGCAGGCTGTGTTCACCCACCCTATGATATTGTTATTAATATCCTGAAAGGGAAACGATGATGTTACTCCCCATAATAGATAGATATTACTTCCCATAATCGAGCAGGAGGTGTACACCCACCCTGTGATATTCCTCCTAATATTCAGAGGCCAAGAGATTGATATTACTCCCAATATCGCAGGAAGTGTACAACCCCATGTGAGATGGTCCTTAATAATATTCCAAGGCGGAGGGGGTGATATGACTACATATATAGCAGAAAGTGTACACCCGCCAGGGATATGGTTCCCATGATCCTGGACGGAAGGGGCTGATATTACTTTAAATATCACAGAAGGTGGACACGCCCCCACTGATATTGTTTCTAACTGTAACGTGGGAGAGGACGACATGACACCCAATATCGCAGGGAGTAGAAAAACCCCTGTGATCCTGTTCTTAATATTCAGGGAGGAAGAGCATGATATTACTCCCAATACAGACGGGTGTACACCCGTCTGTGCAACAGTTCATAATTTCCAGAGGGAGAGATGATATTACTCACAATATGGTAAACAGATTGTGAGTCCACCGCGGGTCCTAAGAGCCAGAGGGGCCGAGGGGCTGGCTCTTACGCCCCGCCTCGCGGGGGACACCTCGCCCCCCTGCGATGGGGGTCCTAAGAGCCATCCTCTCACCTAGGCCTCCCAAGTCACTGAGACCACAACCATGCACCATCACACCCAGTAACAGGTAATTCTTGATGGCATACTTTGAGCTAAGCACAAACAAGAAGTATGATTCTGACAATCTTCCACATATCTCAGTAGCTTTAACATCTCTCTTCCACTCATGGTAGGAACTTCCACTAGGAGTAATTATAGAAATTGGCCTTGCTCTGTGTGCTATCTGTGAAATGGCACCTCCAGAAATCTCTCTAGGGCCCCCACAGGCACTGTATTACCTGGACTTTCATGCTCTCAGTGATCTGTCTGATCTCCTCTAGCCCTAAACTTCGTTCACATTGCTTTGTTCTGACCTCAGAGCTTTTAGCGCTGATTGTTCCCTCTGCTAAAGGACTACTCTCCAGCTTTTTAAAGAGATGATCCCTCTTATTATTAATGGTTTCAATCAAATGTCAGTCTCCTTAGAGAAGCCTTCCTTAATCACTCTTTTTGAAGTAGCCCCTCTCTGTCCCCTTACTTGGCTTTATTTTATTTTTAATATTACTCTCTGAAATAATACTACCTATTTAGTTTTTAGTGTCTGTCTCCTCCACTAGAATGTAGTTCCATGAGACCTTTTTCTGTTTTGTTTTTCCCCTGCCAGCGTTATTCTTAGCATATAAAAAGCAATAAATATGTGTTGAATCAATACTTGAATGAATGAATGAATGGATAGGTTCTGCCTTCCACCTACTCAAAATCCAGAACCTATTTGTTCACTTTTGATCATTGCAATTGCATACATTGCTTAAGGATAAATATTTTTTCTCTGTCTGAATTTTTTGGATTTGTATAAAGGCAGCATAGCACAGTGGTTTATAGCATTCACTCTGGGGTTGGCATACTCGGGTTAAATTTCACATCAATCAGTTGGTAGCTGCGATGTAACTTTATCTTTCTTGCTCAGTTTTCTAACAGTTATATCCATCTCGGGAGATTTTTCTGAGAATTAAATGAGAAAATATATTTAACTCACTTAAGGTTGGCACAACAGCAACTCTGGATATTTAATATTGCTATTAATATTAATATTATCATTATTGAATATTTCAGTTTTTCTGTCTCCTGTCCTCAGTAATGGCTGCTACTTTGATTCCCCTGCTTATCTCATGCCCCACAATCAATACAGCTGTCTTGTCCACCCAGGATCATACAGTGCTAGCCTCCTGCCAATACCCCAGCCATCTACCCTCAATCTGGGAGAGGAGATTGAAAATCTCCTCATTGAACCTTGATTAATCCTATGAAATGGGTATCACCACTACATCCATATTCTCCTTAGAAAAGTTAAACCAAGTGGTATTAGAGAAGTTAAACCAATCTCCCAAGGTCACACAGCTTATAAGTATCTGAGCTGTGATTCAAATATGGTCTTGCAACTTAATTACACTTTCCTTTTAAGTGAATCTTTTTGACTATATTATCCTGTTCCTTAAGTATCACCAGTACTGAATAGACTACCTTAATGCTTACTGCTGCACTGGTCACATAAGCCTGCAAAGATTTTTTTCTGAGTACAGTGATCCACGTTAAACAGTGTTGCTATTCAAAGGAAAAGGAAAGTAGGATTTTACAAGAATTTGCCTATTTAAAACAGAAATGATTTTTTATAAGGGCCAAACTTTAGAAAGGCAGGTCTTTGACCAACTTAACACAAATTTATAGAATTAATTGGATATGTCAAAACATGGCTGCCATTAAATGCCCATTACTCCAACCTTTCAAGAAACTGACCTTTTTTCTAATCTTTTTTTGGAAAAAATAAGGGTTAATATGTAAATAGAAATAAATAAATAAATAGAATAAGACCACAAATATGCAATTTGAGCTTTTCATTTATACCATCTTTAGAGTAGACCTACATTTTTTCAAATGTTTTTCTTTTATGCAAATACATTAAAAGTTCTTACAATTTTTAATAGTATCATTATGTAAAAATGAAGTGCAATAGTTACATTCTGCAACTGAACACCTCTATTATAACCATCTTTTTGTATTGTGACAGTTCCTAAGATTTTCTGAAGAAAGAGCTTTTGTGCTAATCAGAGAAAAAGCTCAACCTTAAGTTTCCTATGAAAACTTAGGGAGATGGAACTCATTTTGCATTGTAAGAATTTCTCAAATTCTTTAAACTATGTCCCAGAATAATTGCCTACAGGTAAATTACTGCAAGCCTGGCCTGTTTTCCAATGGTTCTCATTACCAAACTGCAGATGTATTTCCATAGAAATTATGTGCTTCTCTAGGAGAATAAAAATCATATCTAAAAAGAAATTAGTTATCATTATTAAAATACTGAAAACACTGAAGTTACCAATACCAGAAATGATGAATTAGAGATGTTACAAGATTTCATAAAATGTGAACCCTTCATTTTCTAACCCTTTGTGTCACTAAAACATGCAAAGTAGTTTCTGTCATTTTTGGAGGAACAAAGTGGAGAATAATATGAGTAGATCAAGGAAATTACCCCTCCTTTTTCCTGTTCTCTTCACTGCTCCACTAAAGTCTTGTAAAACATCATACAAACACCCTACTATTTTCTTTTCTATAGCTCTTCTCATTCTCAAAATAAAGTACAAATGATTATTGGTTTTTGTATCAGTTATCTATTGCCACAGTAATGCTATGTAACAAAACACTCCAAATTTCATGGCCTTTAAACAACAGCAATTTATTTTACTCATTGGTCTCAGGTCAGCAATTGAGGCTGTGGTCAGTTCAGAGCTGCTTCTAGTCTGGCCTGGGCTTGCCCCTGCAGCTTAGGTCAACTATGGCTTAGAGCTGGGATAGAGTGACCTCGACTGTGACAACTGAATTCTGTTCTCTATGTGACTCTACTCTGCACATCTTCTTTTCCAGCAGGTTAGCCTGAGGATATTCTCCATGTAGAACTCTATATATGTTCTCATGGCAATTTCAGAAATGGAAGAAAGAGAAAAGCTAAAGTAGGCATGAAAGTGCACACCTCCTAAAAATTCAGTGGTGTAAAATAACAGCTATACATTATTTTTTATGAGTTTATAATACTGCTGGGTAATTATGCCAATCTTTGCTGTGCTTGTTCATGAGTGTTTAGTCAGCTGTAGAATGGGTAGTATGGCTTTAGGTGAAAGACCCGAGCTGTGTTCCATGTGATTCATCTTTGGGAAAGGTGACCCAGGCATGATTTTGTTGTGGTCACAGAGGAAAAAACAAAGGTAAAAACGTGTAAGGACCTTTTTCCAGCCTTTGCTTGCATCACATTTTCTAACATCTCATTAGTCAAAGCAAGTCACACAGTTGAGTCTAGAGTCAAGAGGTGTGGCAGAATACCCCACCCATAATGAGCTGGGTAAAGAATTGTGGTCATGGGAGGGTGTATTTGTCGAGGAATTTATCCATTTCTTCTAGATTTTCTAATTTATTTGCATAGAGGTGTTTGTAGTATTCTCTGATGGTAGATTGTATTTCTGTGGGATCGGTGGTGATATCCCCTTTTTCGTTTTTAATTGCATCTATTTGATTCTTCTCTCTTTTCTTCTTTATTAGTCTTGCTAGCGGTCTATCAATTTTGTTGATCTTTTCAAAAAACCAGCTCCTGGATTCATTAATTTTTGAAGGGTTTTTTGTGTCTCTATTTCCTTCAGTTCTGCTCTGATTTTAGTTATTTCTAGCCTTCTGCTAGCTTTTGAATGTGTTTGCTCTTGCTTTTCTAGTTCTTTTAATTGTGATGTTAGGGTGTCAATTTTGGATCTTTCCTGCTTTCTCTTGTGGGCATTTAGTGCTATAAATTTCCCTCTACACACTGCTTTGAACGTGTCCCAGAGATTCTGTTATGTTGTGTCTTTGTTCTCGTTGGTATCTCTGAATAGACCAATAACAGGTTCTGAAATTGTGGCAATAATCAATAGCTTACCAACCAAAAAGAGTCCAGGACCTGATGGATTCACAGCTGAATTCTACCAGAGGTACAAGGAGGAAGTGGTACCATTCCTTCTGAAACTATTCCAATCCATAGAAAAAGAAGGAATCCTCCCTAACACGTTTTATGAAGCCAGCATCGTCCTGATACCAAAGCCTGGCAGAGACATAACCAAAAAAGAGAATTTCAGACCAATATCCTTAATGAACATTGATGCAAAAATCCTCAATAAAATACTGGCAAAACAAATCCAGCAGCACATCAAAAAGCTTATCCACCATAATCAAGTGGGCTTCATCCCTGGGATGCAAGGCTGGTTCAACATACGCAAATCAATAAATGTAATCCAGCATATAAACAGAACCAAAGACAAAAACCACATGATTATCTCAATAGATGCAGAAAAGGCCTTTGACAAAATTCAACAACCCTTCATGCTAAAAACTCTCAATAAATTAGGTATGGATGGGACGTATCTCAAAATAATAAGAGCTATCTACAACAAACCCACAGCCAATATCATACTGAATGGGCAAAAACTGGAAGCATTCCCTCTGAAAACTGGCACAAGACAGGGATGCCCTCTCTCACCGCTCCTATTCAACATAGTGCTGGAAGTTCTGGCCAAGGCAATCAGGCAGGAGAAGGAAATAAAGGGTATTCAATTAGGAAAAGAGGAAGTAAAATTGTCCCTGTTTGCAGATGACATGATTGTATATCTAGAAAACCCCATTGTCTCAGCCCAAAATCTCCTTAAGCTGATTAGCAACTTCAGCAAAGTCTCAGGATACAAAATCAATGTACAAAAATCACAAGCATTCTTATACACCAATCACAGACAAACAGAGAGCCAAATCATGAGTGAACTCCCATTCACAATTGCTTCAAAGAGAATAAAATACCTAGGAATCCAACTTACAAGGGATGTGAAGGACCTCTTCAAGGAGAACTACAAACCACTGCTCAATGAAATCAAAGAAGATACAAACAAATGGAAGAACATTCCATGCTCATGGGTTGGAAGAACCAATATCGTGAAAATGGCCATACTGCCCAAGGTAATTTATAGATTCAATGCCATCCCCATCAAGCTACCAATGACTTTCTTCACAGAATTGGAAAAAACTACTTTAAAGTTCATATGGAACCAAAAAAGAGCCCGCATTGCCAAGTCAATCCTAAGCCAAAAGAACAAAGCTGGAGGCATCACGCTACCTGACTTTAAACTATACTACAAGGCTACAGTAACCAAAACAGCATGGTACTGGTACCACAACAGAGACATAGATCAGTGGAACAGAACAGAGCCCTCAGAAATGATGCCGCATATCTACAACTATCTGATCTTTGACAAACCTGACAAAAACAAGAAATGGGGAAATGATTCCCTATTTAATAAATGGTGCTGGGAAAACTGGCTAGCCATATGTAGAAAGCTGAAACTGGATCCCTTCCTTACACCTTATACAAAAATTAATTCAAGATGGATTAAAGACTTAAATGTTAGACCTAAAACCATTAAAATCCTACAAGAAAACCTAGGCAATACCATCCAGGACATAGGCGTTGGCAAGGACTTCATATCTAAAACACCAAAAGCAATGGCAACAAAAGCCAAAATTGACAAATGGGATCTAATTAAACTAAAGAGCTTCTGCACAGCAAAAGAAACTACCATCAGAGTGAACAGGCAACCTACGGAATGGGAGAAAATTTTTGCAATCTACTCATCTGACAAAGGGCTAATATCCAGAATCTACAATGAACTCAAACAAATTTACAAGAAAAAAACAAACAACCCCATCAAAAATTGGGCAAAGGACATGAAGAGACGCTTCTCAAAAGAAGACATGTATGCAGCCAAAAAACACATGAAGAAATGCTCATCATCACTGGCCATCAGAGAAATGCAAATCAAAACCACAGTGAGATACCATCTCACACCAATTAGAATGGCCATCATTAAAAAATCAGGAAACAACAGGTGCTGGAGAGGATGTGGAGAAATAGGAACACTTTTACACTGTTGGTGGGACTGTAAACTAGTTCAACCATTGTGGAAGTCAGTGTGGCGATTCCTCAGGGATCTCGAACTAGAAATACCATTTGACCCAGCCATCGCATTACTGGGTATATACCCAAAGGACTATAAATCATGCTGCTATAAAGACACATGCACACGTATGTTTATTGCAGCACTATTTACAATAGCAAAGAGTTGGAACCAAGCCAAATGTCCAACAACGATAGACTGGATTAAGAAAATGTGGCACATATACACCATGGAATACTATGCAGCCATAAAAAATGATGAGTTCGTGTCCTTTGTAGGGACATGGATGAAACTGGAAAACATCATTCTCAGTAAACTATCGCAAGGACAAAAAACCAAACACTGCATGTTCTCACTCATAGGTGGGAATTGAACAATGAGAACTCATGGACACAGGAAGGAGAACATCACACTCCGGGGACTGTTGTGGGGTGGTAGGAGGGGGGAGGGACAGCATTAGGAGATATACCTAATGCCAAATGACGAGTTAATGGGTGCAGGGAATCAACATGGCACATGGATGCATGTGTAACAGACCTGCACATTGTGCACATGTACCCTAAAACCTAAAGTATAAAAAAAAAAAAAGAGTTAAAAAAAAAAAAAAAGAAAATGCAGCACATATACATGGAATACTATGCAGCCATAAAAAATGGTGAGTTCATGTCCTTTATAGGGACATGGATGAAGCTGGAAATCATCATTCTCAGCAAACTATCGCAAGGACAAAAAACCGAACACCACATGTTCTCACTCATAGGTAGGAATCGAACAATGAGAACACATGGACACAGGAAGGGGAACATCACACTCTGGGGACTGTTGTGGGGTGTGGGGAGGGGGGAGGGATAGCATTTGGATATATACCTAATGCTAAATGACGAGTTAATGGGTGCAGCACACCAACATGGCACATGTATACATATGTAACGAACCTGCACATTGTGCACATGTACCCTAAAACTTAAAGTATAATAATAAAAAAAAAGAAGAAAAAAAAAAGAACTAAAATACACAACAACAACAACAACAACAACAACAAAAAGAATTGTGGTCATCAATATAAAGTATCTACTGTAGTTTACAAACATTTGTAAGATGTTTTGCCATAATGTTAACAAAGAAGTGCTCATGCTGTAATATTTTTGCCTCATCAAATTTAAAAGTATTAACATAGTACAAAGTATATTCTTCAACCTATTGGAGTTAAACTAGAAACCAATAAAGATATGTGGAAAATCCCCAAATATTTGGAAACTAAATAACATAATTTGAAAAACTCCATGGATCAATATGAAGTCATAAGGGAAATCAAAATATGTATTGAGTTTAAGAAAAATGAAAACACAACATATCAAAACTTGTTAAATTCGGCTAAAGCAATACTTAGGAGAAATTTTATTGCATTTAATATTTATACTAGCAAAGAAGAAAGATCTAATCAATGTTCTAATCTCCTACCTTAAGAAACTACAAAGACAAGAGCAAATTAAATACAAAGTAAATAGAAGAAGACAATAAAATGAGAATAATGAAATTACAGATAATAAATGTAAACAAAAGTGAGTTAATTGAAAATATTAATGTTATAAGCCTCTAGTCAGACTCATTGGGAAAAAGAGAAGAACAAATGGTCAATATCAGAAATTCTTCATAGATGCAAAATCTTCAATAAAATCTTATCAAATTAAACCCAGAGATATACAAAGAGTATAATATCTCATGATTAAGTGAGATTTTTCCTGAAATGCAAGATTGGTTCAAAATTTAAAAATCAACCAATGTGTTTCATCATATAGACTTTTTAATAGACTTAAAAAGAAGATCATGTAATCATTGCAAAAGATGAAGGAACCCTTTTGATAATATGTAATATCCATTTAGTATAAAAAGCAAATTAGAAATTAGATGGTACTTCCTCAACCTAATTAAATTGCAACAGCTACAGCTAACCTTATATTTAAAGGTGAAAGAATGATAAGGCCAGGATGTTTTATTTTACCTCTTCTATTTAACATTATACTAAAGGCTCTAGCCTGTGCAAGCAGACAATAAAAAGAAATGAAATGCATATAGATAGGAAAAGGAGGAATAAAAGTGTCTCTATTGGCAGATGACATACTGTCTACAAAGAAAATATTAAATACTCAAAAAGGTATTAGAAATAAAAAGTGAGCTGAGTCAGAATGCCAGTTTTCATGCTATTATAGGAAATCGACCGAATTTTAACTAGCAAAAAAACTTTTTAAATTTAAACTTAAAAGCAATAGTTATGATAGCACCAAAACATGAATTACTTTAAAAATATAATTCTAAAAAACATATACTACACCTTTATGACAAACAAACACAACTATATAAACAGGGAGATGTACCATGCCCATGGAGTAGAAGACTCAATGTTGTTGAGATGTCAATTTTTACAAATTACAATGACAACCTAACTTCGATACTTGCATTAAAAAAAAAAAATAAAGAATTTGAATAGCCCAAACAATTTTTGAAGACAATAAAGAAAAAATCTAGAGGGTTCACTGCACCTGATTTCAAGATTTAATATAAAGCAACAGTATTCAAGAGAGCATGATATTGGTTAAATGATAGACACATACATCAATTAAAGAGCACAGAGAGTTCAGAAATAGACCTACATAGGCAGGGTGCAGTGGCTCACACCTGTAATCCCAGCATTTTGGGAGGCCAAGGTGGGCGGATCACTTGAGGTCAGGAGTTTGGGACCAGCCTGGCCAACTTGGTGAAATCCTATCTCTACTAAAAATACAAAAATTAGCTGGGCATGGTGGCAGGCACCTGTAATCCCAGCTACTCAGGAGACTGAGGCAGGAGAATCACTCAACCTGGGAAGCAGAGGTTTCAGTGAGCCAAGATCATGCCACTGGACGACAGAGCAAGGCTTCATTTCAAAAAAAAAAAAAGTGAAGAAATAGACCTACATGGATACACAACTGATTTTTGACAAAGCTGTCAAGGTTATTCAGTGAAGAAGGATGTAAAAATGGTGCTGGAAAAATATAATCTTCATATATTTTAAAAAATGATTTTGACATATACTTTAAGTCACATAAAAAAAAATCTCTAAATGGACTATATCCCTAAATATAGAGCCTAAAATTTAAACATTTTTAGAGAAAATTATAGGAGAAAGTATTTGTGGCTTTATTTAATATAAAGCCTTCTTATATAGAAAAATCTAAGCATGATTTCAAAAAAATGTTTTTAATCAAAATTTTAAACTTTTGTTCATTCGAAAATTTTGTTTGGAAAACAAAAAGACAAGCCTTTGACCCAAACTCCTGACCTCAAGTGATCCGTCCACCTTGGCCTCCCAAAGTGCTGGGATTACAGGTGTGAGCCACTGCACCCTGCCTATGTAGGTCTATTTCTGAACTCTCTGTGCTCTTTAATTGATGTATGTGTCTATCATTTAACCAATATCATGCTCTCTTGAATACTGTTGCTTTATAGTAAATCTTGAAATCAGGTTAAAGGAAAATATTTGCAAGAAACCTATCTGAAAGAGAACTGGAATGCAGAATAAATTTTAAAATCTCTTACAGCTCAATAATAGTAAGACAAGAAATCCCCCTCAAAATGCTTAGCCAAATATTTGATGAAACAAATCACCAAAAAGATACACAGATTATTATTATTATTAAACACACAAAAAGATGCTTGATATCACTAGTCATAAAATGAGTAAAGATGAGTATCACAACTAGATACCACTACATACCTGCTAGAATGGCTACATTTTTAAAATCACAATATTAAATACTGGTGAAGAAGGAGAGGAACTAAATTTCTCTTACGTTGCTGGTGAAAATGCAAAATGGTGCAATGACTTTTTAAGACAGTTTGAAAGATTTTCATAAAGATAAACATTCACTTATCATACAACCCAACAATCTCACTCCTACCCAAGGGAAATGAAAACATGTTCACATAAAATCTTGTGTATGAATATTTTAAAAATGACTTTATTTGGAATTGTCAAAAATTGAAAATAATCCGTATGTTCATCAACAAAGTAAATGGATAAACAGTTTGTATACATCCTTACAAAGTAATACTATTTAGTAAGAAAAGGGAATGAGCCATGCAACAACATGTGTGAATCTTTAATATATTAAGTGAAAACAACCAGACTCAAAATGCTACACACTAAATGGTTCTATTTTATGTGACCTTCTCAAAAAGGCAAAACTACAGGAAGAGAACACACAGACTGGTGTTTTCAGTGGACATGTGGGAAGACCACTGGCTTCCCACATGCCCACTGGGGTGTGCGGGAATTCTTTGGAGTTATGAAGACGGTCTATATCTTGATTGTGGTGACAGGTACATGACTCTGCATTTGTCTAAATGAATAGAATTGTAACTACAAATAGGGTATATTTTGTTGTATATAAATTATACCTCCACAAACCCAATTTCCATAAAAGATATATTGCATTATGAAACTACTTATATCATTCAAGGAGAAATGCTGTTACTGTGCCAATATTTTCCTGTAACCCAAATGGTATATGTCAAGATATATTGCAACTATTTATTTCAATTTGACTGATTTTAAAATCTTCAAAGGGAGAATGCTATCTATTATTTCCCTAAAGCAATTAAAAGTAAAGCTGCTTTTTTTCCTTATAATTCATCAACATGTAAATTAATTTTTTCTCTTCATTGACTAAATGAATCCTGCAGCCCCTTTTTTCATGGATATACAATAGAAGTAAAAGCCATAGAGTTAATCTAGTTTGTAATAAAGTGCACTAAACTGACCAGTAAACAATAAAATACTGTTTAGTTAATACCCATTTAACCTCAAAATCAATTAAAGAAGGAATTAATAGACAGTATCAAAGCTGTTATGCATGCTAATTAGAGGAATGTTGAGTCATTTTTCCACTTCATTCTTAAGGATGTGAGATCTGTCAATACATCCAATTAGAAATACTCATGGTTGATGCTGGTCTTACATTAATTGCTAAAGATATTTACTCATTTCATTCTTTGTATTTCTTAGTTTTGTAATATACAGTGAGAATCAAGTACATAAAACTTAAAAAATAAAACTGTGAAATTATAAGAAACATCACCTATAAGAACCCGGCTTGAAATATTGGCAGCAAAGTGCTTTAAACTATTACGCATTTTGAAAAAGAAACTTAAATATAATAGATAAAAATAATACACTATTGCAGGAAATATTCCTAATTTTAATTGTGAAAAATAATATTTGAGTTGAAGTACAAGTTTCCACATTTTTGAATGCAGGTAAATATAGAGAACAGAATTCTTTTTGCCAGCAAAATACAGGACAGTAATAGATCATAGGATTTTCTCAACACTTTGTCAGCCTGCTCAAATTGGTCGTAAGATGGCAAAAATCAGTAAGTAATAGAATAAGTCAGCATGACTTATCTGCACAGCAAAACTGCACAAGTTGATAACAAAAAAGGCTTGTTCTGCTCTTTTTAGGCTTCGATAATCCATGCAGAACCAGGACAATCATATTTGCAGATTTTGAATCTGATTTACCACTGCCTTCCAGACATAGCTGCCCAAATGGGATTCATGTAACCTCAAGACCATCTGTAAATGCATACTTACATTCCAGTTATCCCCTGTGAGACATACTCCATGAAACTCACAGTCCTTGGTAGATGATTAATCTCCTCATAATCTTTTGGTTAGATCTAACCATCTGTCCCTTCACCTTCAGAATTTCTCTCAAGAAATGTGGAGAGTATTTCTATCTGCCTATGTAAAAGCAAATATTTTTACTGTCATACTTATCTGTGTTAAAATATGTAATCTTACTAAGAAAATTTAACAAAGACTACATTTAATTTATTTGTTTCTTTCAATAGCAGTGTCTCCTCCATTTAACCAACTTTAACATCTTAAAATAAAATCACTTTATGATTAGGAAGATTGCAAACAAAAGCAGTGCTTTTTAGTAAAATGTTCAATGATAAGTCTGGTGAATCTTACTCCTTAGAAATCCTGCCACAATGCAAATGTTTTAACAAATACAAATATGGAGTCCTTAACTCAGTGGAACAAGTGGAGCAGATGTTTCTAGGACTGGTTAATTTTACTACTTCCTAATTCATACCAATCTTTAAATATTTTCTCTGGCACAACCATAGGATGATGACCGAAAAATACATTGGAAAGTTCTTTTTGTTTCCTAAATTGAATTATAATAATATCTTAATTTAATTGAGAGTTTCCCATAAACATGCTAAAATTTTAATATAGTACACAGACCCAAAGAACCCTCAAATATCTGTGAGAACTGTGGTGTTTAAAAAAAAACATAAATGCAAGAAAATGGAAAATTTATAGTCCCAACTTTTTCCAAAAATATAAGATATAGATAATATTAAAACATAGTTCAGGATGCATTAAAATAACATAAAACTTGCTATAGTTGGTGACCAATTTATCTTTATGCCTATTGTATTAGTTGCATGCCAAGATGCACTGAAGTAACTCAAAGAGTCAGCATCAAAGTATCAAAATAGGCATTAGGGTATTTGCATATTTATGCTCTGAGTCATAAAGACAGTTATAAAAACAGGGTCTTTGCAAAATCTGGAAAACCAATAAACAGTTGCGGAGCAATGATGTGTTTTAATATATGTATTATTAGTGGATTCAGCTTTAAGACATTTTCACTTAAAACATCTGTTTCTCAGTTGCACTCTGTGTGCAGTGGTATGATTATTAGTGGTCTTGTTACTTCCCAAAATATAGAGTTTGTTATTAACTTTGATAAGTATATAATTTCACTTTGCTCTTTCCACATGTGTTACTGATATAAGATGTATTGCTTGTTTCTGTTTCAATTTGGCACCACTTACTATTGTTTTTGGTGAACAATTGAATTCACATTTTGAATGTTTTTCCATGTGGATTATGAAGTACACAATTGGAACTAAAGAAAACCTCCAGCAAATTTCTGTAACATTGTAGAGTCCATGAAGCAGATAAATACAATGCATTGGCTCTGAAACAATATTTTTACCTCAAAAAAGTAATGAATATATCACAATTTTAACAATATTAATTTGATATGAAATATGTAGATGAGCTATAACATAGTTGGAGTACATCCATAGGATTCTAGAGGCTGTGATAAGAAAACCTTGGTTCTACCAATACGCATACAATTTTCATCCTAAAATAGCAAGTACTAGAGGAAGCATATGGTTACTTGAAAAATGGGTTATATTTGTTATCAACTTATTTGAGTATTTTTACATGAGAATTAAATATGTAACTAGTTGTTAAATACATCCTTATACATGAGAAATTAACAAGTCTTTCCTTCTTTCTCAACTCGCTCCCATTTTTGTCATATAATGACTGAGACTGTAGACTAGACAATTATTTGGTTGATTTGGCTGGTTATGGCTTTATTTAACTTTTCTTTCTTTTTGAAAATGTGGCTTGATAACCAAGTAAGTAAGCAATTTAAAAAGGTTTACTCAGTGTCTGTGTCAAGTGCTGGGGAGACAGGGGAAGTTAGTGTTCTCAGTGGAGACCAACATGAACAGTGGACATTAAATTCTGGAGATTTCATTGATCTGGGGATATTAGGAAAGTTGTCTTGATAAAGTATCATGTAACCTAAGACCTGAGGATGCTCATGAATTAACTAGACAAGAAAAGATGGAAGAAGATCAAAAGCATATGTAGGAGACAGAGAAGAATATATTGAGCTTTGCAGTGAGAGGAGCACAGCACATGATAGAAGTTGAAAGAAAGCATTTGAGACTGTTGCGTAGGGAATGGGTGACATTCATGTAGGGAATGGAAGAAGGCGTTGGTAAAAGGGGAACATCCCATGCAGTGCCTCTCGAGTCAGAGAGATACTTGGAATGGAACTAACAGTGTTGTCACTATCAGCGAGATGATGACATTGAAGAGAGAGTAATATGATCCGTGGTTGATTTAAAATACACCTGGCTACATTGTAAAGAGTGGATTAGATTGAGGCAGGCATGAACTGGGAGCAACAAATTAGGAATGTAGTTCAGAGTTCTATTCAAGAGACAGTAACAAATTAGTCTAGGATGGTATCAAGGGGATATGCAGAGCTGGGTAGATTCAAATACATGACAGAGAGTCTGTAAGACTCATTGACTGATTGAGTTTTGGAAAAACTTAACTGAAAGAAAGTAATGATAGTTTCCAGGATTGTTTCACTCTCAAAAACTCAGTTGACAGATACTCTATTATTTTTCTCTTGCTGCATAACAAATTACCACAAAATTTTGGCTTGAAACAGCACCCACTTATTTGTTTACAGTTCTGTAGCTTACAAGTCAGGCATGGCATGGCTGCAGCCTCGTCTCAGGGTGTCACGAGGCCGTAATCAAGATGTTGACTGGGCTGTATTCTTGTCTGAAGACTCTCAAGAAAACTTGTCTTTCAAGCTCATTCTTTTTGATGAATGTTAGATCTTTGAGATTGAAGGACTAGGGCCCTGTTTTCCTTCCTAGTTGTCAACCAGACGGCTGTTCTCTCTCTAAGAAGCCACCTGCATTTCCTTATCATGTGGCCTTCTCTATCTTGCAGGCAGCAATGCTATGTTGAGTCTCTCCCATTCTTTGAAATTTTGACTCCCTTCTCCACTTTTATAGGGCTCAGGTGATTACTTAGAGACAACTGTACCATATGACAACTCAATAACACAAGTGAAATTGGTGTTGTTCACAGTCCCAGGGGTTACAGAGGGCATGTACACCAGAGGTTGTGGCCATCTTGGAATTCTGCTTACAAGAGGAGGTGACACAAATGAGATGGAGAGCAGTGGAGGAGGAAGAGGGTAGAGAGGAGAAGATGAGTTTGGGCTTAGATAGGATGAGTTGAGAAATCCGTGAATATTCAAGTGGAGATAAAAGTGTGCTGCTGGGGAGGTGACCCTGGGGTTCAGAAGAAAGGTCTAGTCCAGAGGAAGAGAAATGAGAGTAGTTGGCATATAGTTAATAGTTGAACCTAGGAGAGTGGGTTATATCACCTATGGAGAGCTAAAAAGGTCTAAGCCCTGATAAACTGCAATATTGAAGGAATGAGTAAAAATGGAAAATTAGTGACCAACGAGAAAAGAATCTGCTGACAGAAGTTCCAAGGAAAGACAGAACGCTTAAGGAAGTAGGATTTTTTTTTTCTGTGTTAAATCTTGCTGAGGAATCTATTAGGAAAAAGACTTAAATATACCACTGAGGATTTAGTGACTCAGAGTTAGTGGTTACCATGGACAAAGCAGTTTCAGTAAAATGGTGGGTACAGAAGCCAGACTAGCGTTGTTTGAAGAGTAAGAGTCAGGACATGAAATCAATGAGTTTTAGACAATAATTGAAGTGATTTTGCTCTCCAGAAAAGGTACATAAGTCAGTATTTTGTTTATTTCTTTTAGGATGTGAGAAATTGAGCATATGTAAGCATAAATGAAAAGAATTCAGGAGAAAGGAGGAGAGTGGAGAAGGAGAATGTTACATTTGTTATCAACTTATTGATAACAAATTGAAACAAAAAAGGTAAATGATGGGAATCCAGGTGAGGTATTGATTTTCTAGAAGCACCTCTATCATTACAACCTGGCCAAAGGAGGAAAGGATGGGTGTGAAAGAAGAAAGTTTATATTCCCATCCATTGTCTAAGTAAAATAAGAAGGAAGATAAGTTTTTGAGATTGAATGAGACAGGACTGAACCGAAGGTTTAAGGAAGAGAAAGTTTACATTTGTCTTTGTGGTTAATGGGAAAGGAATCTAACTAGAAAAATGTCACAAGATTACTTGCTAGGCTTTAAACCCCAAAAAAGGACAGATTAACAGAGGAATCAGTTGATTTGTTTCTACATTTTCTCTAGTAGCACACAGCTACTATTCCTAGAGTTATGTATACAAACTAAAAATAATTGTATTCATTAAAAATTGATATTTTTTGCCAAGGAGTTGGAAAGGAGTAAACGAGTTTTATGTATTCACAAGAAAGTGGTTTAAAAGATGGATCACGGAAGCCATAACAAATAGAAGAGATAGTAGGGGGTAGCTAATGGATAATGCATAGGGAGAAATTGAAATTGATGTCTCAGTGAAACAAAAGTTGCCAGTTATAGTGTGAATAAGTAAGCATTTTATCTAAGAGGATGAGAGTATATTGGAGGACTAGAATGTCCGTATCAGTGATTTCAGAGAAAGATTTTCTCTCTATCTTATAATTACATTTAACTTTATTTACCTTGTGTTCTATGTTTATAAGGTTTCAATACTCACTGCAAATTATTTCATACCATGACTTTCCTTTTTTGAGTCAGAAATTTTGTTTAATCTCTTGCTTGACTGATAGAACTCTCTATATAGGTTTGTATATGTATATATGTATGTATATGTGTATATACACACACATACATATGTGTAAGTGCTCTTTCTCTGTGTATGCATATATATGAATGTATACATATACAGAGAGAGAGAGGAGAGAGAGAGAGAACTTACCACATTCATTCCAGCCACTTTGTTAAACACTTTATGTTCATTTTCTCATTTCATCTTCACAATAAAGACACGAGTGTGTTAATTTTACAGATTAAGGAAATACTTAACTATAGAGGTTAAGTAACTTACCCTAAACTACAGCCTATTGAGCTAGTAGTATTGAAAAAGGAACAGAGCTTCAAACAGATATGCTCAATTTCTAATTATAAATTTTAGATACTAAGCTAAAATTGGATATATATTTTTAGCCTTTATGTATTTGAGTGCCTTTCTGTTCTCTTATATGTAAATTCTAGATTGAATAGTACATATATCTGAGAATATATTCAAGTATTTTGCAATAAATGTATTAGAGTCATTGGTAATAATTCTAATAAATATGATTTCTTATTTTGAGGTCCTTGGAAAAATATGACAAAGGAGCATCTGAGAAATAATTTGGATAATTGGTAAGGCTTGATAATGAATTGATTATATCCAAGTCAAATTCATGATTCAAAGGCAGGGTCAGGATTTCCGGCCATATCAAAATTTACATGGACTGTAGCTAACCACCTCCAGGTGCAGCAGAACTCGTGCTGTGTTCTGTGGTCCCTCACAGACCACTGGCCAGACCGTCCTCCCACACCCCAGGATTGCTGCTCTGCCACACATTGACTTCTTTCCTCGTGCTCCTGTTTCTTGTCTCAATCCTAACTCCCACTCTGAAAGGAGAGTCCTGGTCTCAAGGCTGCTTTGTCTTTGCTTCTCTCTGTATCACTTTTAGATTTGCACACTGTAACAAGTATTTTTACTTCTTATTTTCAGTCTCGAATGGGGAAATATCTAGGTTGTGCAAAGTTCATCTTTCCCAGGAGTTATGGATTTCATCTCCTACTACATTCTAGATTGACTGTACATCATTTATTATCCCCATTTTCTCTCCTCTTAGTATTCCACAAACTCCCAATTCCTTGCCCTCAGCCTGTTAAAAAACAAACAAACAAAAACTTTACTTGACAGTATCTCCTACCCTCCTCATCTCCTTGTCACCATGTCATATTCCTGAGACTTTGTGGCACAGGGGGAAATTAAAATGTTTTGGAAGCAGACTAAGAGATGTCGGATTTTTTGTTACCATCAAATACTACCATTTACCACTTTGTCACTTAGCTTCCTCTGATTCAATTTCCTGACCTTCAAAACAGAAATGATACATACCATTCAATAGCATCCTCTGCAAAGCATGGTAGAAAACATGTTACTGTCTTTCCAGCCTTTTAAATGGCAAGCAGACCAGGAAAATAGATTCATAAAGATTTGTATGGCCAAGCCCCTGCGTCTTCATTGCCAAAATTCTTAAAAAATAACCATTGTCATAATTTGTAATTCTTCAACTCCTACTCATTCTTTAGTTTAATGAAATATACTTTGACTTCTGACTTCACCACTCAACAGAAATTGGTCCAAGGTTATCAAATACTTAAATCACAAGATCTCTCTAACACTTTCATTTGTCTCTTCCTCAGAATTTGTGTTTCCTCTAGGTTCTATTTGTTGTCTTCTTATAATTCTATTTAGAGGATCTGAGACGTCTCTTTAGCTCTAATAGTTTCAGTAACTGTATATCCATCTCAAAAACTATATATCCATCTCTGAAATTCTTACTGCAAATTGACTACTCAGTGTCAAATGCTAATTCGAAACTATCCAAAGGGACATCCCCATAAAACCTAATTCTGAATTCTTTAAATATCTGCTTAATGTTGTCCCAAGCCAACACTCCCAGGCAGGAAATCTTAGATTCGCTGTCAGTTTTCCTACTTATTACTTCCTTCCTGCACTTATTATTTGAAACCATGTAGTTATAAAGTCAATTTTTTTAAAAGTGTAAATTGTTGGTAAATTTAGTATATTCTAGTAACTTAAAACTTTGTCTAAGGCAGGAATTTTGCTTTACTCAGTTTTGTAATCTCAGCCACTATGACGATACCCACAACATAATAAATAAATGACTCTACCAATCAAATCTGATGCAGATCTCATTAGTAAATAAAATATTTTAGCATACTCTTGGGATTTCTAGTACTATTAGATACTACAACAATTTTGGGTTAAAATCAATATTTGGTTTCATGTTTATTTTTATGAGAAATGCAAATTAAAATATTAAATGTGCATATTTTAATGAAATATGGACTCTTCCAAAATTAAAATATCTGTTTTTAATTTTTCTTCATGGAGTATAAATTAAGTTCTCTATATAAAATGAAGACATTGGGTAAAATTGAAATTTAAAGTAAATTAACACAAAAAAATCACATTACTAGATTAACGAAAGTGAGTTATTTGTTCATTGTATACTACAAGAATGTTTGGAAAAGCCCCTGGTTATTCATATATCCAACTTTATTAATTAATATGGCATTCTGCTAAGCCATTCAGGAATTGTAAAACAGATATCTTTAATTATTCTAGACAAAAGTTTTTTTACAGATTATTATTCAGTAAATTATTATACTGTCCTTTATCTTTTAAATTCCAATTTTCTTTTGTTACTTGAGAAAATAAAGTATTTTTATAAATCCCGTACACTGAATCTGGAATTCTTGTCATCATTGACTTTTTATAATATTAACGGCATAATGAAAAAAATGAAGAATGGGAAGTCAGGAAATTGGGAATTTTACCTAACACTAAATAATTTTATGTCTTTAGAAAAGTCAGTTTACATTCTAGACTTGAACATCTTCATTAATAGCTCTGGTATGGAAATACTCTGTTTAGAAGCCTTTTGACTTTTAACTGTTAGTCACAGTCCTGTCTTTTCCCCTTTTTCAATAACACCCAAAAGCAAAACTAAGAATAAAGAAGGGGAGGCCGGGAGCAGTGGCTCACGCCGGTAATCCCAGCACTTTGGGAAGCCGAGGCAAGCGGATCACGAGGTCAGGAGATCGAGACCATTCTGGCTAACACGGTGAAACCCCGTCTCTATTAAAAATACAAAAAAATTAGCCGGGCGTGGTGGCGGGCGCCTGTAGTCCCAGCTACTCGGGAGGCTGAGGCAGGAGAATGGCGTGAACCCAGGAAGCGGAGCTTGCAGTGAACGGAGATCGCGCCACTGCACTCCAGCCTGGGTGACAGAGCGAGACTCCCTCTCAAAAAAGAAAAGAAAAAAGAAGAGAAGAGAAGAGAAAAGAAAAGAATGGGAACTCCACTTTCCTTGAAACTGTGAGATAGCTAAAATTTCAACATAAGTAATAGGAAAATGGCTTCAGAAGCATTAAAAATCTAGAGTAAAAGAAAACATAGCTCAAGAGACCCTGTAACTACAAATCTCACAAAATCAGTCCAGGTGCACTTCTCTAAGTAAGCAGCACAAAGATGTTTGTTTCAGCTAAACTTAAAAGTTTAAACGGCAACCATTTTATTATAACTCACGAAATTTGGTCAACAATTTCAGCAGTGTTCAGCTGAGTCATTCCTCTGTTCCATTTGGCCTTGACGGAAATCATTCTGTTGTAACCAACTGGTGACTGAGCTGGTCTGGATCACCCAAAACAGCTTCACTCACATATCTGGTACCCCGGAGGGGATGACCAAAGTGCCGAGCTCAGCTGGGACTGTCTAAGCTTGTGCCTCATGTGGCCTCTCCACTACAGTAGTATCAGGGTACTTGGGCTTCCTCCATCTTAGTTCAGATTCTACGAGCAAGTGTCCCATAAAATAGGGCAGAAGCCACATGGTCTGTTATGTCATCCTCTGGGGAGTCCCATTGCATCACGTTCACTGTATTCTATTTGTCAAAGCAGTCACAAGCCCGCTCAGATTTAAGGGAAACTTCAAACTTCAAAGTCTGAATGAGAAGAGTGTCAAAGAATGTGCATGTCCATGTTTTAAAATTACCACCGTGCAAGATCAATAAAACTGTATTGGCCACACGGAAACATGTGAGTACGGTGCTGTGAAGAGCTTCCTCACATCTAGTTTGGTTACAAAGAAAAGCCAAGTTGGAGATGAACAGAAAATCACAGACAACCTATATTCCAGAAAGGTGGAGAAGGAAAATACAACAATGTGAGTGCCCTAGAGGTGCTAATCTCAGCTGACTTGTGAGGAATAAACTGAAACATAATACTCAACGCTAACACTATCATAAATAAAATTCCTGTTTGCTCATAATTTGGCCCTAGTCCTTCTTACTAGTTCAGAAAGGATTCATTTTTTTTTAAGATGGTTAATCAAAAAGAACGAAAATAAGACATTTTCTTTTTCTAAAAAAAGGAATAGAAAAAAATTCCAAACAGCAGATCACAAATATTAACTTTTTAAAAGGTTCTAATATTGATAAAGAATGAAGAAAGATGTGGCTAACAGCACAGGAACAGACATAAAGTCCAGGATTTAAGTAAAGTAGGCAAAAAGAAAATGATGCCAATTTTCAAATGGATTATAGTGAAAATGTTAAATATGGAGTTTAGGTCAAAGAAATGCAAAACATTTATAACTGGAGCCCTAGAATAAGGGAAGAAAAATAATGGAACAGAAAAAAAATCATGTAAGTATATAATTAAAGAAAGTGTCCAGAAGTAAAAAAAAAAAAACAGTTGAATCTAAATATTGAAAGAATGTACTTTATCCATAGGAAAATGATGTAGAATGATCACTACTGAGGCATATCTTAGTTTAGTTACTAGTTACTGAATGTCATGAATAATGAAAGAATCTTTCTGCCAAAAAGCCAAAAGATTATGTTATAGATGCAGTTGTAAAAAAAATGCCTAGCTAGTGTCTGATTTCCCAATAAAACAGTCAACTTTGATAAAAGTGGAGCAATTTTTTACAAAGCCATCAAAAGAAAATAAAACCCAAGAATTTTATGCTGTAATTGTTGTTTAAGAATAAAAGAAAAGAAAACACATTTTAAAAAGCAAGAATTCATAGGCTATGGATCCCATGAGCCTTCTTGAAGAAAGTACTAGAAAACACTTCAATCAACCAAAAAATGTATGATAAACAATTGTAAAAGGAGTGATATCAAATACTGAAACTAATTCTGTGACTAAGACAAAACAAATATGTTGATTACGATACTAGAAGAGAATGTAAATAGGAGAAATCCTGACAGGGTAGAAATGAGACAGCTGAAGAAAGTCAGGAAGGGGAAGGACAGAAAGATAGGAGGTAATAAGTAATTTTTTAGATCAAGATGAGGATCAATCGAGATTATTTTAAATGACCAAGAAACAATAGAAGTATATTTATAATAGAAAAGATGAATATTAAATATACAAATTAATAAAAATTCACTGTCAAAGGGAAAGGAGGGAAAGAGGAAGGAAGTAAAAATCTGTCAACTTCATCATTCTTTGACAGTTAACAATAGGAAACCAATAAATTTATGAATAAAAAGTAAAAATTAAAACAATAATCCTTAGCCAGGTGTGGTGGCTGGTGCATGTAATCCCAGCACTTTGGGAGGCCGAGGTGAGTGGCCTTGAGGACAGCACTTTGAGAACAGCCTGGCCAACATGGTGAAACTCTGTCCCTAGTGAAAATACAAAAATTAGTCGGGTGTGATGGCGCATGCCTGTAGTCCCAGGTATTCGGGAGGCTGAGACAGGAGAATTGCTTGAACATGGGAGGCAGAGATTACAGTGAGCTGAGATCACGCCACTGCACTCCAGCCTGGGCGATAGAGCGAGACTCTGTCTCACTAAATAAATAAATAAATAAATAAATAAATAAATAAATAAATAAACAAACACTAGACAAAGACAAATTTCAAAATTACTTTTTAAAACCCCTACATACATGCTAGGAAAACAAAGTATGACATAGACTATGATAACAGAACTATATAAAACCAAGCCTCTTTTTTATATAAAAATTTAAATAGACTAAACACAGATGTCAAAAGAAAAAAAATACTTAACTATATGTTTTACACAAGCAAGTGGTCAGAGCCATGTTACTTGGAAAGATGATACGTCAGTATGGAGCAGAAGAATTAAATTATTTGAAAAGATTGAAAATTAAAAAATTGAAAAGACATACTAGACAAACACAAATAGAAATCAGAGATTGCAATTTTAGTATTAGATGAGATTGGATTCAGAGTGAAAGGTATTAAATGAGATGGAGAAGATATAACTCCGGTTTCAAACCAAATGAATATCTAACAATATGAATATGTCTATATCAGGTAGGACTGCACTGCATTAGCACACATGAAGGAAAAAAGTGTATCGCAGGGGGACAGCACAAGGAGAAATAGAAATCTGTTAAGAGCAGGAAACTTTAATTCACTTCTCTTAATCAATGATAGTTCAAGTGAACACAAAATTAGAAAATAGAATACACAAATAGAGTGATGATTTTTAAGGTAGGTCTACTTGATATACATCAAAGTCAGTAGAATGAAAACAAAGTTAACAATTTTTTTCTAAGAACACATGGAATATTCACAAACAATATTTATATTAGGTTTAAAAAGGCAATAAATCTACTGTGTGTGTGTTGTGTGTATTAGCTTTCCTAATCACAATGCAGTAAAACTAGAACTTTAAAAAAATTTTTAAAAACAGCAAAAAAAACTACTATTGCAAAACTTTACTATCACCCTCCTATCCACCCAGAAGTCTTCTCTTAAAACAATTCTGCTGTCCAAGAGAAATGGAAACCAAAATATCTGAATATATTTTACAGTTAAAACAAAGTCCAAAGAAAATCCATAGCCTTAACTCTTTATATTAATAAAATTTTTTAAAGTTAAAGAAACATCTATATAAGGTGGTTAGAACATGAACAATCAGACAAACTTAAAAAAGAAGACCTTTTTTTAAAGTTTGTTTTTGAGATGGAGTTTCGCTCTTGTTGCCCAGGCTGGAGTGCAATGGCACGATCTCGGTTCACTGCAGCCTCTGCCTCTGGGGTTCAAGCAATTCTCCTGCCTCAGCCTCCAGAGTAGCTGGGATTACAAGCACCCACCACCATGCCTGGCTAATTTTTTTTTTTTCTATTTTGTTTTTTTGGTAGAGATGGGGTTTCACCATGTTGGTCAGGCTTGTCTTGAACTCCTGACCTCAGGTGATCCACCCGCCTCAGCCTCCCAAAGTTCTGGGATTACAGGCGTGAGCCACTGTGCCTGGCCAAAAGAAGACATTTTTAAAGCAGAAAGTAATTAATTTGAAACATTAAAATGTAGAATTAATTGTAAAAAGCAAATAATGTTGATTTAAAGTATAACAAAACTATAAAGGAGATTTAACCAAATGAAGATAAAAGGGAAAAATACCCAATTTATTGTATAAAAGTAATTTAAAAAAAGAAATATCCACAATGAAGGAATTAATCAAATCATAAGGGTCCACTTTGATTAATTCTATGTAAAAAAAAGATGAACATCTGATGAAATGTCTTCTAGCAAATATAAATTACTTGAAATAACCTCTTAAGAGTTAGGAAATATAAATATAATAATTAATTTGGAAGGAATACACATGGTTATCATAAGTGACACTTCCCCAAAAGACACTAGAATAGGGTTGTGTCCCTAAACTTTTAAGTTCAGATAATTTCATTGTTACTGAAAGTGGTCCAAGAACATGGGAAATAAATAAACATTTTTGAATTCTTTTATTAAACTAGTATATTATTGATTGTAAAACTCATCAAAGGGACACCACAAATGAAAACTAGCAGTTCCTAAATGTAGTCTGCAAACTTCTTGGTCTCCCTCTGACACGTTCAGGGAGTCTGTATGGGCAAATTACTCATAATAATATAATGAAATTATTTGCCCTTTTGACTGCGTTAACATTTGCACTGCTGGTGCAAAAGTAATAGCAGTAACAGCACAGCACCTTAGCTTGAATCAAGGCAGAGGCAGCTGACTGTACTCTCCATTGCTGTACACTGGTGTTTAAAAATAAGCCAGTTTTGCTTCAGAATGCCCTTGATGAAGCAATAATGATTGTTAATTTTATTACATGTAGACTTCTGGGCATGGTCTTTTTAATATTCTGTGTGAGGCAATGGGAAGTATGAAGAACACATAAAGCACCCCTGCCACAATCAAATCATAGAGCCGTTTAGAGGAAAAGCATTTGTGTGATCTTTGGAATTGAGAGCTGAACTAGCTGCTTTTTCTCATGGAAATTGCTTAATACCTGTGAAGGCATGAAATGCTATTTAGCCTCACTTTGAGTTACTCCAATGGAATGTGAATGAAGGACAGAAAACTAAGAAAAGGAACTCTACAATTACACATACTTATTGAATTCATTAGCTAGATGCATGTTTTCGTGTAGTTGCTTTGCAGGATATAAGAACATTTTAGTAACTTTCTAGATACATTGTATGTCTTAAATTTTGTGGATGAAATGTATTTATATATTTAGGGCCAGAAGAAAGTTATTTTAATAAATATTAACAATTTCAGAAACGTTATCCTGTGATGGATAAAATAATGGCCACTCTGCCAGAGAAGCTGGCCTCCATATTTTCTCCACATTATATTAATGTTCAAACTGTGCTCAGATATTAGATATGTTTAGCTTTCAATATAAACATTGGCTGGTCATTTCATAATAAAATTAAGAATTAACATGTTCACATATCTGTCAATAGTTTTCCTTCACCATGTTGCCATCAATCCAGGCACATGAAGCTCTTCCTGAACTTCCTGGTTATCGAAGCGTATGCTGCTTTGAGAGTAGACAGAGGGCACCTACAGGGGGCTGCCCATGGGGAGACTGAAAATGGGTGTTAGTGCTCTGTTAGGGTTTTGCTTTGTGTCTTTGTTGTCTTGAACCTCCAGGTCATAAAGCAAATGATCCTCCCTGTTATCTGGATTCTCAGTCTTTATGGTTCTAAGTTTTCAGATATATGAAAATAACTCAATAAGTGATTTGACTATCATTTACAATAATTCTAAGTCCATCACTTTATAAATGGAAACTTGAGATTCTGGAGGCATCCAGGACTTCCCCAAGCTTACCCAGTAAGGCACAGCCCAAGCAGAAACCAGAATTTACATATTTAGAGCAAATAATTATAACCACCACATACCACCCCTTTATCCACCATCTTGGGAAAGCAAGTATTCCTATCCTTACAATACTCAACTTTTGAGGAAAAAAATGACATATGTATGTACTATATGTATACTATATATGGTATACAAATAAATTTTTTTAACTGGGTAAGTCCCCAATTTAAAAGCTTGAAGTGCTTATCAATCTTATAAAAGGAACAACTCTGTTTACTCATATGCAAATACTATATGATAGCAAGTTCGGCCAGAGGCCTGTATGTGATGACTAATCATAACTTCAGAACAAACCCCCTCCCTAACTCTCTAAGGAAACCTGCTCCGTGGTTTTACATAAGCTGAAATCCATTTTCATGCTCCAGTTTCTCTCATGTCTTTGAAATAACAGAAGGAAAAGAACCCAGTATATATAAGTAGTTTGAGAGCTGAGAAAGATAGCATATGGCAGTGGAAATGTAAGTGTTGCTTTGATTTTGGAAAGAGAAGTGAGAAGGAGTATTCTTGAGTCAAAGCTCAATTCCACCTGAATAAGATGATTTATTTTTATGCTACAGAATGAACTTTGTGTGGGTACAGATTTATGGCAAATATACAAACACCTGCACAGATCTCATTAGAGGTTTAGAGAAACACCGTTTTCCCATGACAGAAATGATTATAGATGCAGTCATAATAGTATTTTTATTTAATGCAAGTGGGATTTTTTTCACTCCTAAAAGCACCAAGCATTTATTAAAATGAATTAACTTATTTCCAATGAACTTTACACCATAAAAAGATAAGTGACAAGTTAGCTCTAAGTGACAGGCTTAAAATATAAATGGAATAGAGCTCTAAGTTTATCGTTTTGATTTAAAACAATCAAATAAAGTAAAGAGAATAGGTGCCTTCCAGTACCTCTTTAGAAGTTTTCTATTCTGCCATCTAATTTTTGTAAAATGTTATAAAGTAAAATTTAAAAGTTGCTCTCTGAGGCTGCTCCAGCACTCCCCAATAGGCTGTCCAGATTCTTGATTAAAAATACTCTTTCCACCCTGGCTTTCAAGAGAAAGAGATACCATCATCAACACATGTGTGTTTTACAAAATCTCTTGTTCAGTCTTGCCTCATTTTAGTGTTTTAAAATTGTGCGTATGAACTTTTACTATCACATGAATAACTCACACCTGAATGGGCTGGAAAAATCACTATTTTACTTTTATTGCTACCCTAAAGGAGATCTGTCTGCCTACTGCAACCCATAGAAGGAGCACTCAACTCCAGCAGATAAAATTATTATGCCAATATTGTGCCCTAGGGTCCAGCAAATGTGTCTGTGCCTGAAAGCATGGCATTAATACTATTTTTACCCATGGTGTCATGGTATACGAAAGTATAAGAATCTATCATAACTTGATCATGAGAATAATCTACAGATCATCAGGCCTTACCTATCTGTGGATACGAATTAAGTCACCTTAACATTAATAGTCAGTATTCAGTAAAGGACCTGTTCTTGTTTCTGCCTACAAAGAATCTCAGCTATCTCCCCTACAAAGTTACCCCAATTCATCAAGTATTTCCAGGAAACACTAAGGAAGATTCTGATGTGCTTCCTTAAAGTTAGACTTTGCTCCGTAGCCACCACATGGCATCTACAATGTCTGCTTTGCTTTCTCATTGATATCTACTGCCTATAAAACCATGGGGAAAAATTCACCATTGCTACTACTGACTGTGGCCGTCAGAACAATGCAGAGCCCTTTCCAAAGATGCTTCCAATGGCACAGTCTTCAAGATCCACAGCAGTGTGCCTTCTATCTGTTTTGTTCTCCACCCTGCATTCAGCACGGACCACAACGCTTGACAGAGAGCAGACATTCAATACTCAATGAATAAAACCGATTTTCAAAATTAGATCTTTTTCTAAATCACCAAAATTCTTAAATGAAGTTATTTTGTCTTTCTCCACAAGTTATGTGACACACTGGGAATTTATTTTCCATTAGAGTAAGAAAGACCATAGTTCACTAACCCTGGGTAAATGCAGTGATGCACTAAATCATTTTTAACAAAGCACCAGCATGATCATTTGGTGGGGTGTGCTCACTGCATTCCCTCATGCTCTATTGCACAAATATACGTATATTCCTAAGCTTCTCTATGTGACCTTGGAATCTTTCACCTCCTTGGGTCATTTGCCCTTTTACCAGCCTTCACATTTGATTAGCTAATTTGTAGCTTTCCTACAAGTTTATTTATCTTGGATTTTGCATTCTGAAGGAAGTTTTTGTGACCTTTTATGCCCTTCCGTTGTGCTCCCATAACACTCTCTATTTGGTAGTATCTTAACACTCACCACATGGTGGCCCCACCAGTCTCCTGTCCTGTATCCTCCTCCAGACTCTAGACAGTAGAGTATGTTCTTTGAAGGCAGTGAATGCTTTCTAATTCACCATTGTATCCCCAGCATTT
Organism: Nomascus leucogenys; assembly: GCF_006542625.1. Taxonomy (NCBI): domain Eukaryota; kingdom Metazoa; phylum Chordata; class Mammalia; order Primates; family Hylobatidae; genus Nomascus; species Nomascus leucogenys. Next base: position 99,032,552 of record NC_044383.1, on the reverse strand, counting down.
CCAATGAAGCTTGGCAGCTCCTTAGTGTTCCATGAATATTGAGAATGACCTATAATGAATCATATAGATATAGTAAATACTTCTTAGATATTTTAAACATCTATAAGGCACTTAACAAAGTCGAAGATGATTAATTTAATTAGTCATAAGTAACCATATTCATTGAGCCCTGTTCAATTAGAAAGCTGCCTGCTATTACCTCTGGCTGGTCAATATGAAGTGAATTACACTCTTGAACCAGTTTGTTACTACCTATTTAACTGCTATTTTAGCTCATTTTACATCCCAGCTATTTTTTCTTGTGTCCGATATAATTCATCTGAAGAGGCTTCATTCTACTCAGTCACTATTGCTTTCATGTCATTCGTTCTTTAAACATTTATTTATTGATTAGATATTATGTGGCACCAGATACTCAAAGTACTAGTAATACAACACTCAACTCCAAGACAAAGTCTTCGCTTTCTTGGTAGTTACATTCATGTTGATGAAGGTAGACAGTAAGCAAATAGCCAATATATCAAGAATACAATAAGAATATGAAAGTGCCAAGTTGAAAATATATTAAGGTGCTATGTTAGTGAAACACCAAAGGACTTCAGTTTAGTTAATCAAAAAGTTTTCGCCGAAGTTTGAGTTGAGACCTGAATGGCAAGAAGGAGTCAAGAATGAGAAGGAAGCTCTAGGGAAACAGCTTTCTAGCTGAGGAAATAACTAATGCAAACACCGTAAGTTAGGACTCTGCTTGGCATGTTCATAGAAAAAGACTGTCTTTCTTCCCTCAATTCTCAAAATTTTAAGATGTAGTATGCTTGTCTCTTTCATTTAAATATCTGTGGATGACGCTTGCCTGCCCGCCAGCTCCCTTGCTAGCTCGCGCTTTCGCTCGCCCTCTCCTCGAGGATCCAGGGGGCTCTGACCACAGCGTGCAGCAAGGAAGGGAGACAGAGGCGGCGGCTCAGGGGAAACGAGGCTGCAGTGGTGGTGGTAGGAAGATGTAGGGTGAGGACCAGCAGCAGAAGCAAACTATCGCCGAAGACCTGGTCGTGACCAAGTATAAGATGGGGAGCGACATTGCCAACTGGGTACTTCCGTCCTTGGTGGAAGCATCTAGCTCAGGTGTATTGGTACTGAGCCTGTGTGAGACAGGTGATGCCATGATTATGGAAGAAACGGGAAAATCTTCAAGAAAGAAAAGGAAATGAAGAAAGGCATTGCTTTTCCCACCAGTATTTCAGTAAATAACTGTGTATGTCACTTCTCCCCTTTGAAGAGTGGCCAGGATTATATTCTCAAGGGAGGTGACTTGGTAAAAATTGACCTTGGGGTCCATGTGGATGGCTTCGTCGCTAATGTAGCTCATACTTTTGTGGTTGAGGTAGCTCAGGGGACCCAAGTAACAGGGAGGAAAGCAGATGTTATTAAGGCAGCTCACCTTTGTGCTGAAGCTGCCCTACGCCTGGTCAAACCAGGAAATCAGAACACACAAGTGGCAGAAGCCTGGAACAAAGTTGCTCAGTAATTTAACTACAGGCCAGTAGAAGGTATTCTGTCACACCAATTGAAGCAGCATGTCATCAATGGAGAAAAAACCATTATCCAGAATCCCACAGACCAGCAGAAGAAGGACCACGAAAAAGCTGAATTTGAGGTATATGAGGTCTATGCTGTGGATGTTCTCGTCAGCTCAGGAGAGGGCAAGGCCAAGGATGCAGGACAGAGGACCACTATTTACAAATGAGACTCCCCTGAAGAGTGTGGACTGAAAATGAAAACTTCACGTGCCTTCTTCAGTGGATGGAAAGGCGTTTTGATGCCATGCTGTTTACTTTAAGAGCATTTGAAGATGAGAAGAAGGCTCGGGTAGGTGTGGTGGAGTGCGCCAAACATGAACTGCTGCAACCATTTAATGTTCTCTATGAGAAGGAGGGTGAATTTGTTGCCCAGTTTAAGTTTACAGTTCTGCTCATGACCAGTGGCCCCATGCAGATAACCAGTAGTCCCCTCGAGCCTGACCTCTACATGTCTGAGATGGAGGTCCAGGATGCAGAGCTAAAGGCCCTCCTCGAGTTCTGCAAGTCGAAAAACCCAGAAAAAAAAAAAAAAAGAAGTCCTCCAAGACTGCAGAAAATGCCACCAGTGGGGAAATATTAGAAGAAAATTAAGCTGGGGACTGAGGTGGGTCCCATCTCCCCAGCTTGCTCCTCCTGCCTCATCCCCTTCCCACCACACCCCAGACTCTGTGAAGTGCAGTTCTTCTTCTCCACCTAGGACATCCAGCAGAGTGGAGGTCTCCCTGCCTCCACACCGGCTCCAACTGACTCTGGTCTTGGGAGGCGAGGCTTCCCAGCCACGGAAGACTACTTTAAATGAAAAAAAGAAATTGAATAATAAAATCAGGAGTCAAAATTCATTGTCTTCAAGCCCCTCTTTCTAGCCTTTTCTTCTACTCTCTGCTTGGTCAAGGTTTGTGACCCTACTACAGAACGAGGCTAAATGAGGCACCACCACTGAAAACTCAGTCGAATTTTTTTATACCATTCTGATGTTAGCATTTTTTCGTCTGTTTGGGGCTTTTTCCTCTTTTTTCCATTCTCCCCAAGTATTTTATCTGGCTTCAAAATTAGGAGGATTATTTTTCAGATTGTTTTTATTCAGTGTGGCCGATTACTCATCTGATTCAGGCTGTACAGTCAGGCCCCTCCCATTTTAGGAGCTGGAGCCTTCATTTATGAAGCGATTCTTATCTATGAAATGGATCTTCATTTGTCAATCTTTTTTCTCCCATTTTCACAAAGCTGTAAAGAAATAATCCATCTAAACCTTACCCTTTTCTCTGGAGTCAGTGGGGTCTTCCCTCACTCCATTTTACAGAAAACTGAGCTGGAAGCTCAACTGGTTTTGTTCACTTTTGAAATATTGTGATCTCCTTCCCTTGAAAGAAAAACCAAGAACCAGAGGAGTAGACTGACTGAAGATACAACTCCTGGCTTTCTGAAGCTATGGACTTGGATTAAATTTCTGGGGGTTTGTAGGGAAAGGTAACAAATTTCAGTACCTCTGGTATGCTGTCCCAGGAAACTAGGGCTCCTACTAACTTATGAGGTTTTTAAACACATTGAAAATGACATGACATTAAAATAAATTTGAATTTGCTCATAAAAATAAAAATAAAAAATAAACAAATGTCTGTGGATAATAATAGAAATAAAATAGAAATGGCCTTTTTTATAAAATGAAATTTTACATGCTTTTATTTAATTAAAAAAAAAAAGTTTCTGACCGGGCACAGTGCCTCACACCTGTAATCCCAGCACTTTGGGAGGCCAAGACAAGCAGATCACGAGGTCAGGAGATCGAGAACAGCCTGACTGATGTGGTGAAACCCCGTCTCTGCTAAAAATACAAAAATTAGCTGGGCGTGGTGGCTCGTGCCTGTAATCCCAGCTACTTGGGAGGTTGAGACAGGAGAATCCCTTGAAACAGGGAGTCGGAGTTTGCAGTGAGCCGAGATCGCGCCACTGCACTCCAGCCTGGCGACAGAGTGAGACTCCATCTCAAAAAAAACAACTACAAAAAAAACCCACACATACACAAAAATGAGTTTCTGAGGAGAAATCGTCACAAAGGCTGAGGAATTAGACAAGTGGCCTCAAACCTTTTTTTACTGATACATAATGATCGTATACATTCCTGAGGTACATGCAATATTTTAACACATGCATACAATGTGTAGTGATCAAATCAGGGTAATTGGGATATCCAATGCCTCAAATGTTTACCATTGCTTTGTGTTGGGAAAATTCCAAATCTTTCTTTCAGCTATTTTGAAATGTACAATAAGTTATTGTAACAGTAGTTTCCTCCTGGGCTATGGAACACTGGAACTCAACTATAGATTATGTATTGAACTTGGGGATTTTATAATTAAAGCCCCACTGCTACGACACAGACAGCACCCAAGGGTTTGCTGATCACCTTTAAAACTCCAGTCCAAATTTAGGCAAAATTCCTTTGTGTGCTTTCCTTTTGTATCGTTGAGATAGGCCAGCATAACTAGATGTGCTCCCAGAAGGTTGGTATTGCCACTAGACACCAGGCTGGCCTCTGAAACAGGCTGCCTTGATCCAGATTGTTTTCTTCTTTGTTCCAAATCCGAGCTAAAGCTATCTCTTGCCTTGTCACCAACAAATTCAAAACTTCTTCCTTCAAAAAGTACCCACGTTTCCTTGATTTGAAATTACCAGCAACATTAATGTAATTTAAGAGACAGACTTGATTCAGAACTAATGGGCAGGACTGTGCTAAATAACACAGTAACTTGGTTCCACCCACTCTATCATGGCCATTGGCTGTGACCTTCCCCACTCAAAAGCTTATTATAAAACAGTTACTTTCTCAGCTTTCTCTGCTGATGGAGTCTAAGTAGCCACACACATTCAAGTTATCAAAATGCATATGAGTTCATCTTTTAGCCAATTAATTTGTTTGTAAAGCTTTGGCCTATTAAATAATTTGTCCAAAGTGATAAAAAGGAATATAGGGTGAGGATGAGCTGTATTTCCAAAAGGATATTCAAAATCATTACCTTCACTAGGGATAATTTTCCCAAACTAATTGAAATTTGCATAGAATTCGAGCTGAGCAAACAGGAACAAAGAAAACAGTGGCAAATAATACGATTAAAAAATGGACAAAGTGCCTGTATAGATATTTATCAAAAGAAGAAATGGGAATAGCCAAGAAGTATATGAAACAATGCTCAACATCACCAATTATTGGGGAAATTAAAATTAAAACCACAATATCACCTCACATCTATTATCTAAAATATGAAAGATAAGTGTTGGTGAGGGTGTGGAGAAAAGGGAACCCTGGTGCACTGTTGGTGGTAATGTAAATTAGTACAGCCATTATGGAAAACAATATTGGGGTTCCTCAAAAATCTTAAAATAGAATAACCATAAGATCCAGCAATCTCACTACTGGGTATATATCCAAAGGAAATTAAATCAGTATCTCAAAGAAATATATGCATTTCCGTGTTCATTGCAGCATTTTTCATAAAGGCCAAGATATGGAATCAACCTGAGTGTCCACAGACAGATGAATGGATAAAAGGAGGAAATCCTGCCATTTTCAACAACAATGATAAAACTGGAGGACATTATGCTGAATGAAATAAGCCAGGCCCAGAAAGGCAAATCTTGCATGATCTCATTTGTATGTGGAATTTTAAAACGTCAAACTCATCAAAACGGAGTAGAATGGTGATTGCTAGAGGCTAGGGATTGGGAGAAATGGGGAGATGTTGGTCAAAGTGTAAAAAGTGTCAGTTATGCAGAATAAGTAAGTTCAGGAGATCTGACATACAGCATGGTAACTATAGTTAATAATACTGTATTTTATTTACTTGAGATTTGCTGAGAGAGTAGATCTTGTGTTCTCACAACAACAAAAACTGTGGTAACTGTGAAATGATGAATACATTAATTAGCTTGATTGTCATAATCACTTTACAGTGTATGTGTATATAGAAATATCATATTTAATACAGTACATACATTCATTTCTATCAATTATGCCTTAATAAATTTGGAAAATTTTAAAAAACAGAGGCAAAAAGGTAAAGGCCTCCAATTTGTAAAAACATAATATTAATTGAAGATGAAAATGGGTGTAAAGGAGGCAATGAATTCAAAAGCAGAAAGAACTCGGGAGTGAAAGCAGGGGAATACAGAAGTCAACTTCCTTCTCTTCTTCCTCTTCCTGTCTTGCTCTCCTTTCCCTTCTCTTTGCTTCACTCCCTCTTCTTTCCTTGTCTTCCCTTTCCTTTCCTTCCATCCTAAATAACTTAATCCAAAAGCTATTAGGGGAGGTAAAGCAAGGTAGACATTGGTAAGCAGGGGAGGAGGGACCCAGATCAGTGTTAGAGCTTGAGGAGGTATAGAGGCTCACACAGAGGGGCAGCCTAGCTCCGAATGTGACAGCCCAAGGGTGTGAGGAGAATATTAGAGTAGGAGAGTGGTTCAACAGGGGGTAGTAGGGCCTGAGCAGAGGAAGCATAGCATTTGTGTGAGGTGAGGTGGATATGGCCTAAGATTAGTTACATTTGGGGAGATTGATGAAATAAGTAAATATTTTAAGGACTACGAAAGCCAAGATTTTTGCTGTTGCAGTTAGAAGCTGCAATTATGGAAAAGGAAAAACCTAGAAGAAATCTTGTGGCTTTGGTTTGGAATTAGAGGCATTGGTGTGAACATATGATTTTTAATATATACGGATAAATGTATAAATAAAGATGTAATTGTGTGTGGAAAAGCCACCTGATCAGGTTTATCAAACTTAATGTCCCTAGAGTCACTATAACATAGTACAAATAAAAATAAGATGCAATAAAAACACTTCTGTGGTATTTCTGCCAAAAATTCATAACCCAAATCTAATCATGAAGAAACCTCAGATAAAAACACATTGAGGGATGTTCTAAAAGATAACTGACCTGTAATCTTCAAAAGCACCAAGGTCATAAAAGCCAAGGACAGACCAATGCCAACCTGCTCCCCAGTGAGAGAGACTAAGGAAACATGACAGCTAGATGAGCATGTGATACTGGGCCAGATCATCTGGTAATAAAGGATATGACTGGAACACTTGGTAAAATTTAAATAGAGTCTGACGATTAGAAGGCAGTAATGTCTCAGTATCAGTGTCAATTTCATGATGAATGTTAGTGTTTATGTAGAACCATGTCTTCATTTGTAGGAAATACATACTAAAATAGTCAGAGGGGATTATATACCATATTAGCAACTTTCAAACAGTTCAGGGGACAATGATTACTATTTGTACTGTCTATGAGTATTATGTGGGCTTGAGATTCTTTCAAAATAAAAATTGAGCAAATAAAAGGGGACAGGTGCAACTAGATCCTACTGTTTTTCACTGCCCTATTTTTCTCCCTTCAAAGGAGAGGCATGCCTAGAATTGGAGCAATTGTCTCATGAATTGATACAAGATATCAATCCACCAAGCATAGTGGTGCATAAAAATACAGGTGCTATCGGATTCTAGCTGCCATGCCAAGCCTATCCTTCATACCTTTATGAGTTCTTCACTAGAGTGAAAATTATGACTATAATGCTTTATTTTAAAAAAATAGAAATGAAAGCAGGGAAAAATAAAGATGAAAACAATTAGTTGTTTAGCCAGGCATATATATTGTCTTTTCCAATCTTCTCAACAACCTTTTTGGTAAAAGCTATACACAATAAGTTGGGAATCCAGTTTGATTCTGTCTTTTGGCTCTCAGGGCTGCTTGATAGGCATGAAGTCCATAGTCATAAATGTGAACTTGCCATGAAGATAATGGGACTCTTCTCTCAGAGAAAACATAAATACTTCCCAAAGTATGGCCAAATACGCTTGCCATGCAGGAGAATGATTATACCTTGATATTTGAAATGACGTGTTGTTCTTGTTGATGAAATGGGGGTGAGGGGAGAAAGGACAAAAGAAGAAAATGCAACAAATTAACAAATGCACTTGAAACTCACAGGCACTGCATACTGGAAAAAGATTTGCAAAATGAAACTTTTTGCCAAAAATGTAGACTGTAGACTAAAGGCAGGACAAAAATAAGGAACTGCTACTTTTTATTTATTCAAAAATACCTAAATCACTGTTTTTATTGACTTCTAATTGGAAAACACCATGCTCTGGAACAGAGGGAAAAATTTAAAAAAAGAAAAATTAAAAAGAAACCACAGGTTCTTTCATTTTCCTCATCAGTAAAATTGATCAATCAAAGAGTGCATGTAATTACAAAACCTTAGAACCAAAAAAGTTTCAATTTCAACACAGAAATCACAAAGTTTTCATCTTTAATGGAGTAAAGAAGGTGCTATGGTTTGAATGTTCATCCCCTCCAAAACTCATGCTGAAATATGGTTGTCATCATACTGGTGCTGGGAGGTGGGACTTTTGGGAGCTGATTGGGCCTTGAGGGCTCTGCCTCATGGATGGGATTAATGTCATTATAAAAGGTCAAGTTTGGCCCCCTTTTGCCCCTTAGCCCTTCCACCTTCTGCCATGTGAGGATTAGCTTTCCACTTGTCTGAAGGACACAGCAATGGAGCCAGAGTCTGAACCGCTGCTGCCTTGACTTTAGACTTTCTATATTAGTCCGTTTTCATGCCGCTGATAAAGACATACCTGAGACTGGGAAGAAAAAGCGGTTTAATTGGACTTACAATTTCATATGGATTGGGAGGCCTCAGAATCATGGCAGGAGGTGAAAGGCACTTCTTTTATTTTATTTTATTTTATTTTAATTTTATTTTATTTTAATTTTATTTTATTTTATTTGAGACAGAGTCTCACTCTGTTGCCCAGGCTGGAGTGCAGTGGTGCAATCTCGTCTCACTGCAACCTCCTCCTCCCAGGTTCAAGCAATTTTCCTGCCTCAGCCTCCCGAGTAGCTGGGATTACAGCCATGCACCACCACACCCAGCTAATTTTTGTATTTTTAGTAAAGACAGGGTTTCACCATGTTGGCCAGGCTGGTCTCAAACTCCTGACCTCAGGTGATTGGCCCACCTTGGCCTCCCAAAGTGCTGGGAATACAGGCATGAGGCACCATGCCCCTCCAAAAGGCACTTCTTACATGGTGGTGGCAAGAGAAAATGAGAGAGAAGCAAAAATGGAAACCCCTGATAAAGACCTGTTCACTGTTTCGAGAATAGCATGAGAAAGCCCAATCCCCAAGATTCAATTACCTCTCACCAAGTCCCTCCCACAGCACGTGGGAATTCAAGATGAGATTTGGGTGGGGACATAGCCAAACCATATCATTTCACCCCTGGCCCCTCCCAAGTCTCATGTCCGCCCATCTCAAAACCAATCATACCTTCCCAACAGTCCCCCAAAGTCTCAACTCATTTCAGTATTAACTCAAAATTCCGCAGTCCAAAGTCTCATCTGAGACAAGACAAGTCCCTTCCAGCTATGAGCCTGTTAAATCAAAAGCAAGTTGGTTACTTCCTGATACAATGAGGATACAGGCATTGGGTAAATACAGGCATTTCAAATGGGAGAAATTGGCCAAAACAAAGGGGCTAAAGGCCCCATGCAAGTCTGGAATTCAGTGTGGCAGTCAAATCTTAAAGTTCCAAAATGATATTCTTTGACTCCAAGTCTCACGTCCAGGTCACACCAATGCAAGAGGTGGGCTCCCACAGCCTTGGGCAGCTCCGCCCCTGTGGCTTTGCAGTGTACAGCCCCCATCCTGGCTGCTCTCACAGGTTGGCATTGAGTGCCTGTGGCTTTTCCAGGTGCACGATGCAAGCTGTCCATGGATCTACCATTCTAGGGTCTGGAGGATGGTGGCCCTCTTCTCATAGCTTCACTAGGTGGTGTGTCAGTAGAGACTCTGTGTAGAGGCTCCAACCCCACATTTTCTTTCTGCACTGCCCTAGCAAAGCTTCTCCATGAGGGCCTTGCCCCTGCAGCAAACTTCTGCCTGGGCATCCAGGCATTTCCATGCATCTTCTGAAATCTAGGCAGAGGTACCCAAACCTCAATTCTTGATTTCTGCGCACAAGCAGGCTCAACACCACATGGAAGCTGTGAAGGCTTGGGGCTTCCACCCTCTGAAGCAACAGCCCAAGATGTATTTTAAACCCTTTTCTGTCACAGCTGGAGCAGCTGGGGTGTAGGGCACCAAGTCCCTAGGCTGCACACAGCAGAGGGACCCTGGGCCCAAAGGCCTCCAGGCCTGTGATAGGAGGGGCTGCCACAAAGGTCTCTGACATACCCTGGAGACATTGTCCACCTTGTCATGGTGATTAACATTCAGCTCCTTGTTACTTGCAAATTTCTGCAGCCAGCTTGAATTTCTCCTCAGAAAATGGGATTTTCTTTTCTATCGCATTGTCAGTCTGCAAATTTTCCAAACTTTTATGCTCTGTTTCCCTTTTAAAACTGAATGCCTTTAACAGCACCCAAGTCACATCTTGAATGCTTTGCTGCTTAAAAATGTCTTCTGCCAGATACCCTAAATCATCTCTCATGTTCAAAATTCCACAAATCTCTAGGGCAGGGGCAAAATGCTGCCAGTCTCTTTGCTAAAATACAACAAGGGTCACTTTTGCTCCAGTTCCCAACAAGTTCTTCATTTCCATCTAAGGCCACCTCAGCCTGCGCTTTATTTCCTTATTGCTATCAGCATTTTGGGCAAAGCCACTCAACCTATCTTTAGGAAGGTCCAGACTTTCCCACATTTTCCTCTTCTTCTGAGATCTCCAAACTGTTCCAACCTCTGCCTGTTACCCATTTCCAAAGTTGCTTCCACATTTTTGAGTATCTTTTCAGCAGCACCCCATTGCTAGTTCCAATATACTGTATTAGTCAGTTTATACACTGCTGATAAAGACATACCCAAGACTGGGCAATTTACAAAAGAAAGGGATTAAATGGACTTACAGTTCCACATAGCTGGGGAAGCCTAACAATCATGATGGGAGGCAAGGAGGAACAAGTCATGTCTTACATGGTTGGCAGCAGGCAAAGAGAGAGAGAGCTTTTTCGGGGAAACTCTGCATTATAAAGCCATCAGATCTCGTGAGACTTATTCACTACTGTGAGAACAGCATGAGAAAGACCTGCCCCATGATTCAGTGACCTCCTACCAGGTACCTCCCACAACATGTGGGATCTCAAGATCAGATTTGGGTGGGGACACAGATAAACCATGTCACTTTTCAACCTCCAGAACTGTAATGTGGTATGTTGTGGTTTTTATACATTATTCAGCCAGTAGTATTCTGCTACAAGAGCACAAAAACAGATTAAGACAGAAGAAAAAGAGTATGATTGAGTATAAAGGTACCTGGATGTGTATGTTTCAACTTTACATCCCTGCCACACTACACAGAAGTAGTAGGGTGTAAATAGTTTATGAATCAATGAATGAAATGAACCTAGATTTCAGTATGTTTTCCGCTGAATGTAATTCAAACTACTTTATTTTACTGGTGACAAGTGTCTACACATGAAAATATTCTTTGTCTATGTCTATTTGTAAATACTCACATGTGCCAGTTTGTTTTTTGACAGAGAGCTTGGTTTAAGTGTGGCACAACAGATAGAACATGTTCTATAAAATGGGCATGATGCTTTTTTACCTTAATGGCTTTGTGAAACCCAGTTTTAATGCCCATTAAAATGGCAAAAATTTAACTTCTCTTTAAATGATTTGATAAGTATCATTACACTGATTCATAGCAACAAATACTGAGATTTTCATAATTACACAGCACTGTATTCTTGATAAGTTAAAAAGAGCAAAGGGATAAAGGGTAAGTGGTCTGGGGATAATTCAGCTATAGAAAAGTTTTTTCAATGTTTTAGACTATTTTAAATTTCAATTGTCCTGCAGTCATTTTGCATCTGTATTTCTAATAAGAGACTAAACTTCAGTTTTAGAAATTTACCCCTAAAATAACACCTTGTTTTGAAAAGTAAGAATTTAAAATTAGTTAGCAAGTCGATTTATAATTTAGAATTTTCACTAAAGGAAACAACATTGGTGGTGTATATGTTTTTATCACAGTTGCCATAGTAATAAAATAAACAGCCGTAGGATCTCACAGCTTCACTGTCATTCAGAATACATTTTTCTCACCATCATTTTTCAGCAATATATTTTAATGAAAGTGATATTATATTTCACTGCAAGTTAATAAAGATCCAACAGCCATTAATTTGCCAAGCATTTGTTTTTAATGGTTATGAAGTTCGTGTCAGAATGTAAAATGCCAGAATATTATCTTCATCAAGCCCTTTAAGGCTAAGCACTCACAGATTACAGAGCAGTACATAATACATTTCTTAACTGGAAAGTTCATAACTATTAACCTTTTGACAAGGCTCACCAGAGCTGCCATGCTGTAAATTACCTCCTGGCCTCCTTAGATCAAGAAGGTTGTAAAGAAGTGCTGCTGGCCATGGCAACCTGGCAGGAGCAGCCCAGCACAGCCCAGCTCAGCAGCAAGAGGTGGGCCAGCTCTGCAATGTGCAGCTTCTTCCTGGCTGACTCTGGATTAGTTTTAAAATGAAGTGCTTGAACTCTTTAATCAGCATCACATCACTCTGCAGAACAACTCTAAAAATTGTTTCCATGGTAGCAACTGAAGACTTATTCAGAAGTCCTCATATTGCCTACATAACCTACTTAATTACACAGGAACTACTAAACTACTAAACTGTGTGTATGCATATAAATATATAAATTTACATATTTATAAATTTATAAATTTTATATTATATTATATATAAATTTTATATAAATATAAAAATTTATATTTTATAAATAATTATTCCAAAAAGGATTAACACTAATATATATGTACTAGAGTTAATCCTTTGTGAAATTAATTGCCAAGCCTCATTACTTTAACAGAATTTTAAAAATACATATGCCCATAAAATCTTCAAAATTAACGGAAAAAGACAATAAAGAATGAAAATTCTAATATTTATTTTGTGATCCCATTTGATTTGATTTACAAACTGCATAAGCTAAAACCTGTATTTTCACACCTCATGAAAATTACTTCTCTATGTATTTCTGGAAATATTATTTACCTGAAATATAAAAACCAATTATTCTGCCTTTCAAGTCATCTGGATGTTTTTCTTTTTCTTTTCTTTTTTTTCTCTTTCTTTTAATTTTTATGAGTACACAGTAATGTATATATTTATTAGTTACATGAGATTTTTGATACAGACATGCAAAGCATAATAATCACATCAGGGCAAATGGGGTATCCATCACCTCAAGCATTTACCCTTTGTGTTGTAAAAAATCCAGTTATACTCTTTTAGTTATTTTTAAATGTACAATTAAATGATCTCTGACTATAGTCACCCTGTTGTGCTAACAAATACGACGTCTTATTCATTCTTTCTCACTACTTTTTGTACCCATTAACTATCCCCACTCCCCCCAACACTACCCTTCGCAGCCTCTGGTAACCATCCTTCTACTCTCTATCTCCATGAGTTGAATTGTTTTAATTTTTAGTTCCCACAAATAAATGAAATATGCAATGTTTGTCTTTCTGTAACTGGCTTATTTTACTTAACATAATGACTTCCAGTTCTATCCATGTTGTTGCAAATGACAGGAGCTCGTTCTTTTATATGTCTGAATTGTACTCCATTGCACGTATGTACATTGTCTTTATCCATTCATCTGTTGATAGACACTTAGATCGCTTCCAAATCTTGGCCATTGTGAATAGTGCTACAGTAAACAGGGGAGTGCAGAGATCTCTTCCATACGTGATTTCCTTTCTTTTGGGTATATTTCTAGGAGTAGGAATGCCGGATTGTATGGCAGCTCTATTTTTAGTTTTTTGAAAAATCTCCAAACTTTTCTTCATAGTGATGGTACTAATTTACATTCCCAGCAAAAGTGTACAAAAAGTTCTCTTTTATCTAGAGATAAATCTATACACATCCTTGCTAACATTAGTTATTGCCTGACTTTTGGATAAAGGTCATTTTATCTGAAGTGAGATGATATCTCATTGTAGTTTTGTTTTGCATTTCTCTGATAATCAATGATGTTGAGTACCTTTACATATACTGTTTGCAATTTGTATATCCTCTTTTGAGAAATGTCTATTCAGGTATTTTGCACATTTTTTAATCAAATCATTAGATTTGTTTTTCCTATAGAGTTGTTTGAGCTCCTTATATATTCTGTTTATTAATCGCTTGTCAAATGGATAGTAAATATTTCCTCCCATTTCTGTGGGTTACCTCTTCGTTTTGTTGATTGTTTCCTCTGCTGTGTAGAAGCTTTTTAAGTTGATACGATCTCATTTGTCCATTTTGGCTTTGATTGCCTGTGCTTGTGTGACATTATTCAGGAAATCTGCTCAGCCCAATGTTCTGGAGAGTTCCCCAATGTTTTCTTTTAGTAGTTTCATAGTTTGAGGCCTTAGATTTAAGTCTTTAGTGCATTTTGGTTTGATTTTTGTATATAGTGAGAGGCAGGGGTCTACTTTTATTCTTTTGCATATGGAAATCCAGTTTTCCCAGCACTGTTTATTGAATAGAATGTTCTTCCTTCAATATAGATTCTTGGTGCCTTTGTCAAGAATGATTTCACTTTAAAAGTATGGATTTATCTCTGGATTCTCTATTCTGTTTCACTGATCTATGTACCATGACATTTTGGTTACTATAGCCCTGTAGTGTAATTTGAAGTTAGGTAATATGATCCTCCAGTTTTGTTCTTTTTGCTTAGGATAGCTTTGGCTATTCTGGGTCTTTTGTGCTTTCATATAAATTTTAGAATTGCTTTTTCTAATTCTATGAAGAATTTCATTGGTATTTTGATAGGGATTGCATTAAATCTGTAGATTGCTTTGGATAGCATGGACATTATAACAATATTGATTCTTTCAATCCATGAACATGGAATATCTTTCCATTTTCATGTGTCTTCTTCAATTTTTTACATCAGAGTTTCATAGTTTTCATTGTAAAGATTTTTTCCATTTTTTAAGTTTGTTCCTAGGTATTTTATTTTATCTGCAACTATTATAAATATATCATTTTCTTGATTTCTTTTTCAGATTGTTTGCTGTTGGGATATAGAAATGCTACTGATTTTTGTATGTTGGTTTCTATCCGGCAACTTTACTGAATTTATCAGTTCTAACAGTTTTTTGGTGGAGTCTTTAGTTTTTTCCAAATATAAGATGATATAATCTGTAAACCAGGATAATTTGACTTCTTCCTTTCCAGTGTGAGTGCCCTTTATTTATTCCTCTCATCTGATTGCCCTAATATGACTTTTAGTACTATGTTGAGTAACAGTAGTGAATGTGGGCATTCTTGTCATATCCCAGATGTTAGAGGAAAGGCTTTCCATTTTCCCCATTCATTGTGATACTAGCTGTGGGTCTGTTGCATATGGCTTTTATTATGCCTCAATTTTTTGAGGATTTTCATCATGAAGGATGTTAAATTTTATCAAATACTTTTTCAGCATCAATAAAAGTGATCATACTTTTTGGTTCTTCATTGTGTTTAGATGATATAACACTTTGATTGATTTGCATGTGCTGAACCACCCTTGCATTCGTGGGATAAATCCGACTTGGCAATTATGAATGATCTTTTTAATGTGTTGTTGAATTCAGTTTGCTAATATTTTGTTGAGAATGTTTGCATCAATATTCATCAGAGATATTGGCCTATAGTTTTCCTTTTTCTTTAATGTGTCTTTTTCTGGTTTTGATATCAGGGTAATACTGGTCTTGTAGAATGAGTTTAAAAGTATTCTCTCCTCCTCTATTTTTCAGAATAACTTGAGTAAGATTGGTATTAGATCCTCTTGAAATGTTTGGTAGAATTCAGCAACGAAGTCATCAGGTCCTGGGATTTTCTTTACTGGAATACATTTTATTTTGTCTTTGATCTCACTACTTGTTATTGGTCTGTTCAGGTTTTGGATTTCTTTATGTTTCAATATTGGTAGGTTGCATGCATCTAGGAATTTATCCACTTAAATATTTTCCAATTTATTGGCATATAGTTTCTCATAGGAGGTACTAATGATTCTTTGAATTTCTGTAGTTATCAGTTGTGGTGTCTCTTTTTTCATTTTGAATTTTATTTATTTGGGTCTTTGTTATTTTTTTCTTAATTAGCCTGGATAAGGGTTGGTCAATTTTATTTATCTTTTCCAAAAGCCAACTTTTTGTTTTGTTGATACTTTGTCTTACATTCTTCATTTCAAATTTATTTATTTCTGCTCTGATCATTATTATTTCTTCTACTAACTCTGATCATTATTTTTCTTCCTTTTCTAGTTTTTTTTTAAGATGCATCATTAGGCTATTTATTTGAAACTTATCTTTTTTTTTTTTTTTTTTTTTTAAACGAACTCTTGCTCTTGTTGCCCAGGCTGGAGTGCAATGGCATGATCTTGCCTCACTGCAAACTTCTCCCTCCAGATTCAAGTGATTCTCCTGCTTCAGCCTTTAGAGTAGCTGGGATTACAGGTGCCTGCCACCAAGCCCTGCTAATTTTTGTATTTTTAGTAGAGACAGAGGTTCACCATGTTGGCCAGGCTGGTCTTGAACTCCTGACCTCAGGTGACCCACCCGCCTCAGCCTCCCAAAGAGCTGGGATTACAGGCATGAGCCACCATGCCTGACCTTATCTTCTTTTTTGATGCAGGCACTTATAGCTATAAACTTGCCTCTTAGTACTGCTTTCACTATAACCCACAGGTTATAGTATGTTATCTTTCCATTATCATTTGTTTCAGTAAATTTTTACTTTAGCATTTCTTGTAGGATCAATCTGGTGTTGATGAAATCCCTCAGCTTTTGTTTGTCTGGGAAAGTCTATATTTCTCCTTCAATTTCAAAGGATATTTTTGCCAGGTATATTATTCTATGGTAAAAGCTTCCCCCGCTCCCTTCAGCATTTTAAATATTTCATGTCACTCTCCTGGGCTGTAAGATTTCCATTGAAAAATCTGGTGCCAGATGCATGGGAGCTTCACTATATGTTATTTGTTTCTTTTCTCTTACAGCTTTTAGTTTCCTTTCTTTATCCTTGACCTTTAGGAGTTTGATTTTTAAATGCCTTGAGGCAGTCAGCAGCTGGCAAGGCCAGCCAGGCTTGTGTCCTTCCCTTCAAGGTGGTGAGTTCTTCTAGGCACTGAGAGAGCCCAAAGGTGCTGTCCAGGAGCCAATCACTGGACTCAGAAACCTTAGAAGTCTACCTGATACTCTACCGTACTGCTGCTCAGAGGACACTCAAACGAGGAGATGCAGTCCTTCCCACTCTTCCCTCCTCTTTCCACAGGCAGAGGAGCCTCACTCTATGGCCATCAACACCACAGGCCCATGGGGAGTACTGCCAGGCTACTGCAGATGTTCCCTTAAAGACCCAAGGACTCTTCACTCAGCTTGCTGCCTGGCCTGAGACTCACCCTTCAGGGAAGTGAGCTCCCCTATGGTCCAAGGTAGGTCCAGAAATGTCATCCAAGAGCCAATGCCTGGAATTGGGGACCCTCAGAGACTGCTTGGTGCTCTTCCCCACTCGGTGGCTGTGGGGAGCCAAATTCACATTCCCATGCATTGGCAAAGCCTGCAGACAGGGAAGTAGGTGGCATGGCAAAGACCCCACTGAAGATCCTGTTATGGGTAGCTGTTACTGTACTGTTATTGTAAAGCAACTCGCTTTTGAAAACGCGAATGGCACTTGTCAAGCCGCTATTCGCCCATACAAGAAAAATGGGACTCTGGAAGATTATATTCGTTTATGTTCTGAAATTGGTCCTGCTTTTAATCAAGGTGTGGCTTATGCTGCAGCTATGAAAGGAGTTCCTGTTTCTCAGATTTATTTGCAGGTGCAGGGTAGGGGCCAAAATAAGCGGCTTCAAAACAAGAGAGGTAATCAAACTTGTTTTAATTGTGCTAAAGCAGGACATTTTAAGAACCAATGCCGCCACATGCCCGCAAGTTCAGGGAAATCACCTAAGGCTCGACCTACTTCATTGTGCCCTCGATGCCAACGTGGGTTTCATTGGATGAATGAATGTAGGTCTCGTACTGATTCTCAAGGCAACCCTCTTTCCCCTCAGGGAAACCAGAAGTGGGCCTCTCCCCGGGCCCGACAAACAATAGGGGCCCTTCAGACAGTCCCTCCAGTGACCTCCATGAGTCCCTCCAATCCCTTTCGCGAGCCACCCCAGGGTCAGCAGGATTGGACTTGTATGCCACCTCCAGCTACGTACTAACACCTGAAATGGGTCCGCAGCGCATTCCTACAGGAGTGTTTGGGCCTCTCCCTAAAGAGACTGTTGGGTTAATTATTGGAAGAAGCAGTGTCCTCTTTAAGGGGTTAATTGTCTATCCTGGAATAATTGATTCTGACTATACTGGGGAGCTTCAAGTTATGACTTCCACCTCTCAAGCTGTGGTCACTGTATCTAAAGGTCAGCGTGTGGCCCAACTTCTACTTCTACCCTATGTTTCTCAAATAGGGCAAACAGCTTCCTCTACTGCGCACGGCAGTCGCGGTTTTGGTTCCTCTGATATCTACTGGCTGCAGGCTGTTGATGCCGAGAGACCTACCCTGCAACTTCTGTACTCCCCCTTTTTATTTCCTAATAGCACGTCTTCTGCTGCATCTGGTGCAGTATGGTATTAATCCTTTTGAATGCATTAAACCTTGACATGAGCCTCCACACCTCCTGCTGCAACTTCAAATAGAAGGAAAGACTTTTTCAGGCTTAATTGATACTGGAGCAGATGTTTCTGTATTCAGTTTACAATTTTGGCCCGCTTCATGGCCTCTTACTGCCTCTATAACTCATCTACAAGGTATTGGAATGTCTCAAAAGCCCCAGCAAAGTGCACAAATATTAACCTGGACTGATCAAGAAGGTCACCAGGGAAAATTTCAACCCTATGTGTTACCCCACTTACCTTGTAATTTATGGGGACGTGATGTGCTACAACAAATGGGAGTTTATGTGTTTAGTCCCAATCCCATTGTCTCTCAACAGTTGCTCCAGCAGGGACTGCTCCCCAACCAAGGATTAGGAAAACATAACACTGGCATTCTTGCTCCAGTACAAATTACACCAAAAAATGATCGACATGGTTTGGGTTTTCCCCAAGGCCACTGATCCTAGCTGCCCCCTTAACTGCAGATGCTATTCAGTGGAAATCTAATGAACCTGTTTGGGTGGATCAGTGGCCTTTAACTCAGGAGAAATTATTGGCAGCCACTCAATTAATTCAGGAGCAGCTCCTTGCTGGACATATTGAACCTTCTACTAGCCCTTGGAATACACCTATATTTGTTATTAAAAAGAAATCTGGAAAGTGGAGGCTATTGCAAGATTTGCGAGCCGTAAATGCCACTATGTTACCCATGGGGGCATTGCAACCTGGCCTTCCTTCTGCTACAGCTATACCAAAAAATTGGCCAGCTTTTGTCATAGATCTTAAGGACTGCTTCTTTACAATTCCTCTCCATTCAAGTGATAAAGTTCGATTTGCTTTTAGCCTACCCTCTATTAATTTTCAGCAGCCAATGGCTAGATATCAGTGGAAGGTCTTGCCTCAAGGCATGGCTAATAGCCCTACTTTATGTCAAAAATATGTGGCCATGGCTTTACAATCTTTTAGGGCTCAGTTTCCTCACATTTATTGTTTACATTGCATGGATGACATTTTAATTGCAGGAGAGGTTTTCGCAGAATTACGACAGGCCTTATTGTTTTTACAACAGCATTTGCCTACCTTTGGTCTGCAGATAGCAGAAGAAAAAATCCAACAAACCTTTCCTCTTATTTATCTTGGTCAAAAAATTGCAGAAACCACTGTTTCTCTTCAAAAGATACAATTTAACCTTTCCAAATTGCAAACACTCAATGATTTTCAAAAATTGCTTGGAGACATAAACTGGGTTCAACCTTTTTTATCCCTTACTACTGCTGACTTATTACCCTTGTTTAATATTCTAAGAGGAAGCAGTGATCCCACTTCTCCCCGGACTCTTACTCCAGAAGCAAAACTAGCCTTACAACTTGTAGAGTCCGCAATTCAACAAGCTCATGTTTCTCGCATAGATTACACTCAACCTCTGCTTCTGCTAATTCTTACCCCTCACTTATATCCCACAGCGGTGTTTTGGCAACACTCACCTTTAGAGTGGTTACATCTGCCCTCCACTCATCACAAGACTATCCAGCCTTATGCAGAATTAGTGAGTCAACTTATTATGGCTGGCCGCAAAAGGTCTCGCCAAATATATGGAAAAGACCCTGATATCCTCACTGTTCCTTTTACTCAACAGCAAATCGTTTCTCTTTATCAATTCAACCTTTCTTGGCAAATAGCACTTAGCAATTTTACTGGTCAATTGTCAGTTCATTACCCTAAACATAAATTGTTAACCTTTTTTCAGCGTACCTCATTTGTTCTTCCTCTTCATCATTGTCATCAACCATTAGCCCATGCTCACCTTTTGTTCACTGATGGTTCAAAAACAGGTGTTGCAGCCGTCATCGCTGACAACCGTCCTTTTCGGTTTCCCACTACTTATTCTTCTCCGCAGCGAGTTGAACTTTTTGCTGTATGCCAAGCCCTACAAATGTTCCCCTCTGAGCCCACTAACAGCTATACTGACAGTGAGTGGGTTTTTCGCAGTAGCACTCATATCGAATCTGCTACTATTTCTTCCTTGCTTGATGATGAACTTTACCAGTTACTTTCACTTCTACAATCATGTTGTCGACAGCGGACTGCTGCCTATTTTGTAGGACATATCCGGAGTCATTCTCTGTTGCCTGGACCGTTGTCTGCCGGAAATGCAGCTGCTGATAAACTTTGTTTCCTCGCGGAGAATGCTGTCCAGCGAGCAGCTAATTCCCATGCCATACGTCATCAAAATGCTCACAGTTTACGATTGCAGTTCAAAATCACTAGTGAAGCTGCTCGTGCTATTGTAAAGCATTGCTCCGCCTGCCCTCAACTGCAACCTGTTCCCCATTATGGAGTTAATCCTCGAGGCTTGCAGCCCCTACATTTGTGGCAGATGGATGTTACTCACTACCCACCTTTTGGTAAATCCAGTTACATCCATGTTTGTGTAGATACCTTTTCCGGTTTCCTTTTAGCCTCCGCGCGCTCCGGGGAGGCTGTCAAAGATGTTAAAGCTCACTTACTCTATTGTTTTCAAACCTTAGGGATTCCCCGGCAACTCAAAACGGATAACGCACCAGCTTATGTTGCTAAAGCCTTTCACTCTTTCCTTGCACAATTTAATATTTCACATTACACTGGCATCCCTTATAACCCACAAGGTCAAGGTATTGTTGAACGTGCACACTCCACCATTAAACATCAACTTGAAAAAATTAAAAAGGGGGAACTTTACCCCCGCACACCTGCGAATTATTTGCATCATGCTTTATATGTGTTGAATTTTTTGCACCTGGGTGCCGCAGGACGCTCTGCTGCTGAGCGGTTTTGGCATCCGGAGGCATCTACAAAAGCTCTTGTGAGGTGGAAGGACCCACTGACTGGACAATGGCATGGGCCTGACCCTGTGCTAATATGGGGACGAGGGAGTGTTTGTGTTTTTCCTGAAGGGTCTGATGGCGGACCTCGGTGGATTCCGGAGAGGCTCGTCCGACATGCGGAACGGATTTCTGGTGAGCGGGATGAGAAACCTCAGTCCGCACAGGTGGCCAAGCTAGTACCTAAGCTGCAAGACAAGGTCCCCTTACTTTTCCCTTTGCTTTTCTCAAGCTGAAGGAGCCTTCCATTGTAGCCACCACAGCTGGGAATGTGCTAGGTCTCATCTAAAGCCAACAAGTCTCAGAGTCTCATGCCAGGCCTACAGCATACTACCTGGGTATCGCTGCTGGTTACTCAGGGCCCAAGGGCTCTTTAGTCAGTAGGTGATAAGCCCTGTTAGGACTGAGTCCTTCACTTCAAGCCAGCAGGTTTCCTTCTGGGCCAGCGTGTGTCTAGAATTGTTGTCCAGGAGCTAGGGCCTGAAAAGAGTACATCATAACCCTAACTGGTCCCTATTCTACTGTGGCTTACCTGGTAGCCAAGGTGCAAGGCAAAATCCTCTTTACTCTTCTATCTCCTCTCCTCAAAGGAAGGAAAGGGGTCTCTTTTGGAGCCACAAGCTGTGCAGCCTGGGTAGGAGAGGGGTGGCTCAATTAATCCCTTAGCTGACCTAGCTGGTGTCTCAATAGATTGTGTGCCCCCCAAGTTCACTGGCTGAGATCAGTTCAACTCTAGGACTCACCTAGGAGTTACAGTCCTTGTGGCCTAGGCTACCTTTCAAGTTTATATAGGGCCCCAGAACATTTCAGCCCACCGTGATGTGGCTTGCCAGAACTCAAGTTCCAACCATTGGGATGAGCAATTCCCCTCTAGCTAGGGCTGGTTTAAATACTGCCTCCTTGGGCAGGCATCAGATGAGTTCAGCCAGGTTTTTCTTTCTGCTGTGGCAGGGCAGCACTGAGGTCAATTCAATGTTTCACAATTGTTGTGCTCTCCCTTCCCTGAGAGCACAGTGTCTCTCTCTCTCTCTCTGTGCCATATGTCTGCTGCCAGGGGGAATGGGAGAGGCGTCAGTGATTCAAGACTACCTTTCCTACTTTTCTCAGTGCTCTTCCAGTGATATGAAGTTAGAACCAGGGATTGAGTGCTCACCTAATTTTTAGTTCTTCTGAAGATGTTTCTTTGTGTGTGTAATATTTGTTAACTTGGTGTCCTTGCAGGAGGTGATGGTCTGTGGAGCCTTCTATTAGGCTGTCTTGTTCCTCAAGTCATCTGAATTGCAGTGTAAATAAATTAAGATGGGCATCTGGGGAGAGCGATAGGTCATCTGTATTTCTTTCCCTTTGTATCTAAAGCATGTATTCATTCTTTCAGCACATATCAATTTAGTCTCAGATTTTGCACAAGGTTTTGGATATAAAGCAATGAAAGATAGTTTGTGTGAAAATTGGTGAACACACCATGGGCTGTGGCAGCATTTAATAAAGACAGCAGGGGGGAAGCCAAGAGGCTTCCTGGAGATGAAATCTTAGCTGAATTTTGATGGCTGAAGAAGAATCTACCAAGTAACGTAGAATGAGGAAGGGATTAAAGGCATTCTTGGAAAATAAACAATATATGCCAAGCAAAGAAGACACTTGACGGAAGTTGAAATAGTATTCTGTAGCTAGAATGTGGGATGCACCAGGAATGGCCATGTCAGGCTGGAGAGAATGGAAGTTAGCCACAACAAGGAGAGAAATGGAAGGATTTTGAAGAGTATATGAGTTTTCTAAAGGTCATTCCAGTAGCTTTCCAATGATGTACCTAAGAGGGCTGAAGATGAGGAGACCCACATAAAAATTAAGAGGAACTAGGCTAAGGGAGTCTGATAGAGATGGTGGGTATGAATCTGAAAAAGAAGAGGTAGAGCTGCCAGTTTTGAGTGATTGATTTTTATCTGGGCAGTGAGTATGAAGAGCAGTTTTAGATGGCATCGAGATTTGTATTTGGATTATTGACTTCTTAAAAGAAGTATTTGCAATTCCTGCCTCTATTTTCTCACATTATCCTCATTCCTCAACCCACTGAATTCTAGATTCTACCACTAACCTATTGAAATAACTCATACTAAAAACATATCTGACTTCAATGTTGCTAAATGCAATGGATCTTCACTTTGCAGCTGGGATCATTTGATTACATCTGCATCCTTGGAGCATCCATCACCTACAGTAACTGTGATAACCTATTTCCCTGAGTCTCCATCTCCTCTTGAACCTCTCTTCTTCTTAACTTCTGTCTCATGTATCCTACTCCCTGTAGGACTCAGATTTCTCTATGTTACCACAAATGAATGTACTGAGTCCTAATTTCACCATTTTCCCATCTGCCTTTCCTCCCAAACTTAACCCTATTTCTTTTTCATTGTTCCCTATCTCAGTAAGTATTTCCACAACTAGCCTTAGTTTTCCAAGCCTAACACTATTTATTATTATTAAATGCTTCATTTCCCTTGAGGCCTATATTCAACCAATGACCATGTCCTATTAATTCTAGCTCCTAAAAATTCTCTCTATTCC
This sequence comes from Nomascus leucogenys, assembly GCF_006542625.1. Lineage (NCBI taxonomy): Eukaryota > Metazoa > Chordata > Mammalia > Primates > Hylobatidae > Nomascus > Nomascus leucogenys. The sequence goes on along the minus strand of NC_044383.1, from coordinate 99,008,863 downwards.
CATTGCCATCAACCTGATACAAACCATCATCGACCCTTTTAATAATCCTCTAATTGCTTGAAATTGCCTTTGTCCCTCTTCATTTTGTTTTCCAGACAACAGTGTGTTTCTTTTTTATTGCAAATCTGATTATGTCACTCTGTTACTGAAAACGTTTCAATGGTTTTCTGTTGCATTAAAGATAAAATTCACAACTGGTAACATTACCAGTGCCAACCTTGACTATCTTTCCACTGCCAACACCTCCACCCCTGCCTAGTATAATTATCCCCCTAAGATGTTGGTCTTTGACATTATGGAGGCAACGTATTTCCTATAGTTGACTAATCCAATATGGGGTCAGGAAAACAGGTTAAAAAGTCAAGGAGTTTGAAGGCCAAGGGCATAAGAGGTGAAGGTAATGTTACCTGTGTAGATACTAAATTTACACAAGATGATAGCAGGAATTAGAATAGAAAAACAGTAGTTCTCCATGAATCTTTTTTTAATTTGCTTTATTGATAACAATAAGTTTGTTGATAAGAATTACACAGAACATGGAATAATAGAACAACAGATTTTGTGAGCTAACATACCAAGTTTTATTCAAGGAAAAAATGTAATGGTTTAGTAAAAATAGTAGGAAGCTAATACAGTCCAGGGTTTATTAAAGTTCTCATTCTGGGCACAACTCAGAGGCCACAGAATATTGCAGGAGGAGTTAAAGCTCTGAGTTCAAGACCTAATTTTATACCTCACTTTTCTTCTTATGTTGGTTACTGAAATTTCTGAAACTCAACATTCTCCTCAATAAAATAGCAATTATGCCAATTTCCACAACTACCTCACAGACATACAATGAAGACTTAATGAGATAATGTGCATAAACAGACTCTATGTACCTTAAAACAGTCTCTATGTGCCTTAAAACCTCTATGACCTTAGGCAACTTATTTTCCTTCTCATTCTCATTAAGGTGAACCACCTCAAATAATTTCTAAGGTCTTTTCATCTCTATAGATAAAATTTATTGTTTTTTATTATCCAGGAGTTGTTTAAGAGGTAGAAATTGGTTAATAAACTATCATCAAATGCTTGTGTCCACCATCACCTATTGGGGCATACTAAAGAAATGAATGAATAAAGCATGGCAATAATGCCATGGGAGGTGTAAGTGTGAGCGCCTCTCCTGTTGGCTTCAGAGTGCATGCCTGCTGTCCTTTGCAAGTTTACTTTTCATTATCAGTCAGTTTTTGCAGTCTATGTCTTCTCCTGCATCAGCCGAGTCCTGGCTTAGAACTTTCCATCACCCTCTCCACAGGGCAACCATGACCCTCCTGTTATCCAGTTGTCATTCCGGCCCAGGCAACATGCAGTAGACAATTAAGGTCATCCATTCCATAACTGGTGTCACGAAATGCAGAACTCAGCACCTGAAAAGAAATGAACACTGAGATTGTATCTGAAGAAAAGCTAATGAGCAATATGTTGTCTGAAACTAAAGACTAGCCATGCATTTAAAGAAGCTCCAGGCCTGAATTGCAAAGTAGCTTGACAAGCTTTGTGTCTCATAAACCCCAAAGCATATGTCTAATGCTCCAGGCAGGGAATTCCCATTCTGAGTAATCTAATCCACTTTCCATTTTTCATTCCCCTGGGTCAAAGAGAGTCCTTCATGAAACGTAATTCTTGTTTATAGGTAACTGTTGCTTTAACAAATTATTAAGATTATTGAATTTATTTTTTCAAATTTAACATTCAGGTGGAAAATGTCTGAAAATTTGGTGTATGTTGAAGGTTTCCTGATTCTTGTGTTCTGTTTCTATTGTTTCTGGCAACAACACTCAACCCTTGCCAGTTGGAGAGTCACTTAATTTATCTAGCACAGCTTCAGAAAAACCAAATAATAATGCTATCTACTGACATGCTGAAATTATGTTAATGAGGTTTCCAAATCAAAAGATTACAACTACTCTGATGGACTGTGCAAATGAGGTGATTGTTTCTTACATTTTGTATTTCATGTTCGGCTATGTAAAATAAGTAGCAAGTAGCAATAAGGAATTTAATTATATTTTTTAGTAATGGAGTAGCAGATTGCTCTCTCTCCCATTACAGATGAACTATATTTTCAACATGTATCTCTCCATGCAAAGATTATACAGTGACAACTCTAAGATATTGGCATTTCCTGTTCAATTTAAGCCCTGGTAATATGATGGGAATAAAGTCGTCTTAATTCTCTTTCTAATCACCTAGTCTAGGAGAAAGAGGGTTATAAGATTAAAGCCACTGCTGACATGAAAGATTAAGATATTCACATGTAAATTACATTCAGAACATATATCTATCATATGCTCTGGGCTGCAGCAAAGAAAACTCTTTCCAGTGGTTAGGTAACTGGACATTATACAAAATAAGTTACAGAGAATACATATGAATACAAATCATTGGGACAGATATTGATGGAAGCAAACAGAACAGTCCCCCACTTTATGGAACTTATATTCGTTTAGAGAGACACACATAACAAATAAATAAAAGATAAAGCATGAAATTCTTCTTCTGGCCAAGATGAAATAAAAGAAAATCAATTTGTTCTCTCATTTGAAGCAACATAAAATGGAGCAAATGTGTAAAACAACAGTTTTCAAGACACTGAGCATCAGGCAATGAAAGAGAGTGATCCCTGAAATCAGTTAATTTTTTCCTCACTGAACTTTTTTCTCTAGCAGTTTAAAATATATTCAGCTGATTTTTAAAGTTGTTATTCTTCATTTATTCAACAAATTTTAATAAGCATCTAATATGTGTCTGACAATCTTCTAGGTAGTAATCATATAGCATTGGAGTAGGGGACAGACAGTAAATTGTGTTGTATGTCAGAGACAGTAAGTGTTATGATAAATAAGGTAGGGGATTTGTTGTCTGTGGACAGAGCACTTGCAATTTTAAATGAGGTCATCAGGGAGAGCCTTGCTTAGAAGGTGACTTTTGAGCAAAGTTGTGTAGATTGTCAAGGAGAAAGATATGCAGGTATTGGAGGAAAAGCTAAACTAGAAATGGGAGTAAGAAAAATTCAGTGTGGTCCACACATCCTGTGGCATTACAAGCTGCTCTTCACACCCTCACTCACCCAAAATGCCAAACACTTCCAGCCAACACAGGGTCTGAGAGATTTTTCTCCCCTTCCAGATAGCCAGCCACAAATGAGCTCTAGAATATGGAATTAGCAGGATAGAACCATGACATGCCAAGTGCTGGGAGTCAACCTGAGTCATCCTTGGGTTTGAGGAGTTACTAACTGGAAAATACTTGTGATTTGTTATTTTCTTCCATTCTCTACCATTCTATCACATAAACAACCAAGTCAAACTTCTGAGCTGGGTTAAGAAACTAGAATTCCTGGGGCTATGGCCCAGGCTCTTACTAGCTCTGACATTGGGAAAGTTGGTTAAGATCATTGTGCTTCAGTTTTCTTATCTGTAAAGTGGGGAAAATACATGAATTAGTATATGTCAAGTGCTTAGTGGATTGTCTGGCACATGTAGAGTGCTATAAAAATGTTCATTGCTAAAACTAATAATAATAAACTTGAAACGAAGCCCTAGGAAATGGTTTTGCTAGATGTAATGGTTTCTAAAGGTGAACAGTCAAAATAAATGGGGAAATTTTTTTAAAAAGAAAGAAAAATGGTATATGAATTCCATGAAGTTTCATACTATAGAATGTATGGTTCAGTGTAGAAGCAGGCACACCTCACTGACTGACAATTCCTCTGAATGTGAAAAAGAGAATGTTGGGGAAATAAATGGAGGAATCTCAAAAGAATCCCATATAAAACTCCTAATTTGGCAAGGTAAAGACAAGCAGTAGGGCAGGCAGCCAAAACAAGCAAATTCAGTGCAACAGGGATTTCTTACAGGCTAAAATAAATCAACAAACTGTGTGGTGTGGCTTCCTTCCAGAGCAGGTGTCCCCCACAGGCGACCAACACAAAACAAAGTCCTGGAGAAAAAAACCTATCCTAGGGTAATTTTTTTTCCAGTACAGGGGGCCAGAGACAGAAATCTATGGTCCTAAACCCACTGAAATAAGAAAAAGAACTAAATAACTTATCAAAAATAATAAGAATTTGCTTATTGAGGGTAATGATTGAATGCTTTGTCATGAACCATCCCCCCTCCTCCAACCCCTGCTGAACTGTTCCAAGAGTGACTAGAAAAGTTATGCAGAATATTTACATAAAAATGAAAAAAATACATTGGAAACCATCAGAAAGCTACTAAGTCATCCAGGACTTGAGAAGACAAAGATCTTGGAGATAATGAATGCTCTTTTGAAGAGACCTAACATTATGTACTGCTTTTTCTGTGGCAATCTGTAAGTAGCTAGATAGACTGAGAAACTAATCAGAAGGTGGCAGCGAAGAGACAGGAAGCTGAGCAGAACTACTGGAAACTTCAAGGGGCTGAGAAGACAAAACCTGGAGTTCAGGCCACACAAAGGAGGAAGGGCCCTGGTAAATACCCTAGTCATCCAACTAGGACATTAGAAGAGCTACACTCTAAGGGTAAGGATAACTGGAAATGAATCAACCATCATGAAAAACTCAAAACCAGTGTTCAACCACCTCATGACTGGTATTAAGGTACTCTTTCTTACTGTAACTGCCTACCAGAAAGAAATGCTTCTGTCAATGAAGGTGATCTCAGCCAGAGATTCAGAATATCTCTGTCCTTTTTTAACCATTCTATCTGGCATTTTCAAAGAAAAATTACCATGAGTCAAAATGAAATAAACAAAGGCCAAGAGAAACAACAGAAAATAGAAATAGTCCCACAGGTGATCCAAAGATTGGCTTGCAAAATGTGAACTTTAAAATAACTTTAATTAATATAGTCAACATATAAATACAAAAGAAGAATTTCACCAGCAATCAAAAAATTCAATAAAAGAGAAATTACATAGAAATTCTTGATATGAAAAATATAATCACTGAATTTAAGGACTCAATAGATGGGTTTAGCCATAGATTAAAACCAGCTGAAAAGAAGATTAGAGGATTAGTGTACTGAAAGATAGGCCAATAGAAAATATCCAGACCAAAGGACACAGAGAGGGAGAAAAGATGAAAAACACACACAAATAAGTGTAACAGCCATATGAGACAGGGTTTGGCAAACTTTTTAGGCTTTGTGGGCCATATGGTCTCTGTCATGATGACTCAACTCTTTAACTGTAGCACAAAAGCAGCATAGAAAATACATAAATTTATGGGTATAGCTGTGTCCCAGTAAGCTTTGGTGTATTTTGGAGTAACATTACCAACCAAATCCACATCATCTGTAGGCTGAACTAAAATTTTATAACAGGCTTTCAAAATGACTGGTTTTGGTCACATTTTGCCAAGAATTGAAGACATCCTTAGGGAGGACAGTATCAGCATTTGAGACATGCATGGTTTAATAAAGCCCATGGAATATTATAGAGATGGCAGGAATCAGAGACTGAGAAGTGCCAGAGATTGACTGTATGGTTGCAAGATATAGTATTTGGAATTAATTGAATTGAATGCTCCAAAAGCATCTACCTCTGAGGAAAGATACCTAACAGCCCTCAAAGAAAAATACAGTGAGGTAGAGAGATCACTGGGGTAATTATGTTGAGCTAATAACTACAAGATGGCAGAGAGATGATATGCTCTATATATGTTCAGACTTGCAAGATGTTTATAGCAAACCAATACTCTGATATAGAGCTTAGAGAATCAGAAATGGCCAGATCAAGTCAATTTATAGTCAAGAAGACAGACCAAATTTATATCTCTCTCATCTAAGTGAACTTAATTCAATACGAACACTGAAACATGACTGCTTTCAGGGAAGAAGGACTGGATATCATTATAAGAACGGGAGCACAAACCAGGTGCAGTGGCTCACACCTGTAATCCCAACACTTTGGGAGGCCAGGTGGGTGGATCATTGAAGTCAGGAGTTCGAGACCAGCCTGGCCAACATGGTAAAACCACATCTGTACTGAAAATACAAAAATTAGCAGGGCAGTGGTGGAACATACCTGTAGTCCCAACTACTCGGGAGGCTGAGGCAGGAGAATCACTTGAGCCTGGGAGACAGAGGTTGCAGTGAGCAGAGATCGCACTGGTGCACTCTGGTCTGGGTGACAGAATGAGACTTTGTCTCAAAAAAAAAGAGAGAACAAACAGACTTGATAAGCTAGAGATAAAAACAGATACAACTCTACTCTCTCAAGTTTACTTCTTGGCAAGCAAATTTCACTCCAAACAAATGTTTTGTCAGAATTAACTGGGTCTGAGCTGGTGATGCTGCTACCTCCTTTGCTAGATGCCTAGCAGAGTTGGTCACCAAAGCATTTTTACAAATTATATTTTGTAGACCCCAGCATCTGGGAAATAGTTTTAGTGACAAACCCAAGACTACACACATAGAACATCTTTGTACTCTCTATGTTCTTTGGGTTATGGCAAGGAAACACAGATTATGGAAGGCCGCACCATGAGGAAAATTTATTAGCAAATATATCGTTCGGCTTCCTATAGAGGAAAGATCATGTAGGTAGATACTGAAATGGCAAAAAGTCTCACTTAAACACAATCCCTTTAAATCTTGATGTTAATATATTTTCCTCATTAAAGCTACAATTTCCCCTGCTGAGTTATTTTGTTTATTTGTTTATATGGTACAAGAACAATAAAACATATTGTATCCAGAATTTTTGGAGTGGGGCTTCTAATCTCACAGCTGGGGTAAATCTAGTGGAAGGTTTCCCTTTACAGAGCTCCATTAAGCTAAACAGTCTGTTCTGGTTATCTGCTGCTGCATAAAAAAACTGCTCCAAAACATAATGGCTTAAAAAACATTTATTTTACTCATAAATCTGCAACGTGAACATGGCCTGGGGGGAACTTCTTATCTCTGCTCTACTTTTTAGCTGGAATGGCATGAAGCCTGGGAACTGGAATCAACTCAAGGCTACCTTACTCACATGTCTGGCAGTTGAGTACTCATCTGTCTGGATTCAGCTGGAACCCCCACTAAATCTGTGAAAGGTACACCTAGCCTCAGGAGTCAACCATGATTATTTTGGGAGGTGTTGGGAGATGCTTCTCCATAGTCTCTTGTGTTTCTGCATGTCTTGTGAATAGAGGCTCTGACTGCCTTTGGTCTAGGCTATCTTTTCAGAAATGCTTATACAGTCAACAGCATTGAAATATATAGTGCACAGTCCTGAGAAACGGGCAGTCATGCTTACTACCCAATATAATAAAAGGTAATGACTCCCTCTCCAAAGGAAAAGAAGACATGCATACTAACCTTTTCTAAATGATTTGAGTTCCCTAAAGTTTCTTTCCTATGTGTGCAGATGTCACCTGATCCTCTTTGCCTCCCTGGGGGAATTAGAATTTAGGTAATTAGGGGACCAGAAAATGCTGATACTCTGGCTGTTGTTATTGTTGTAATAAAATTCTTTTCTGACTCAAGAGGCTGCAAGCAATCCTAAAACTGTAGCAGGCAAACTCATTAGCTTGAATGTAGAGTAAACTCTCAGATCTTTTCTATTTTTTTTCATGTTAAGATGGTTCTATATTCAAAGAAAGGCAATTGGACACCCTTTCGATGGGAGTGGTATTTTAAAAAATTCAAAAATATTTCAAATCACCACAGAATCCATACCAGAGAATATTGGAGCTTATCTCTCACAGATATTTGACCAATGCATAATAAGGGGAATAACTGTGCAGATGTTCAGCCAGAGAGGGAGGGAGGGAAAGTCAATGGAAAACATGGCTCAAAAAGAAGCCCAAAGAGTTTGAATATTTTGGTGTGCAGAGTATGAAATAGTTTTGAGAAAAATACTTAGGTAAAAATTTATGATTAATTCAAGACTTTGAGAGGCTAAATTTTGCCTTGTGCCTAGTGCATGAACCAAGGCAACAAAATGTGTTTTCACCCTGGAAAATACAGCCTGAACCAAAGACAATCAGTGCCTCTATTTATAAGACATCTGGGAAGTAATATAAAACACATGTATCCATTTTCTAATCAGCTAAACCTCACCCTCGTATGATCCAAAATATTTAACCATTAAAAAAATGCTAAGTTTGACTGCACATCTGTGTGCTTTTTAAAAATAGATGATTCTACATAATCCACCTTTCCATTAATGATCAGTCACCATTATGACTGCCAATGTTGTACTTTGGTTTCCAGTTCATCTTTGTGGTCAGGTTGTCACCTGTCATTTCCGATATCAGTATGCCTGTTTCTCAGAGGCTCTGCTTTTCCAAGTAACAGCTTTCAAATTTCTACAGCCCAAAATATAAGATGACAACACTTGTAAATGCTTTAGAGCTTTGGAAACACATTGAAACATATTAGTTCTTTGAATCTCCACAAAATGCTATTCTTGCAAGAAAGAAATTATTATCTTTATTATATAAGAAAAAAACCAGGGCTTAAGAAAGGTGAAAGTTTGTCACAAATTAAATGATCAGTGAATAAAGAAACAAAACTTAGAACTTAAAACGTACAAACCTTATTTTGGTGCTTTTTCTACTATATCAAGCTGCTCCTGTAGAGGATTCCATGTTGGGGGAGAAAATATTATATTCTTCAGGTTTTATAGGAGCAAAATCCTACTTTTCTTTCATAGTTCTCTAGTAAGCTCAAAACGGCTGGAGTTGCAATGCCAGAAATTCACATTTTGCCATGAGGCTAATATTACATTAGGAGTGAATAATTAAAACAATCATTCTTTAATTTTCCGCCATCAAATTGTCTTACATAGGACATAATGGCATCTATGTGTCTTTCCAGAAAGACATAGATCCAGAATTTCCCTTCCAGAAAACCTCATCCCCAGTGCATAATAAGTATCAGAGAAAATTTTCCAAACAATAAAGAGTATTGTCCTTATAGAAAGAATGTCTCAGGGCCAAGCAACTGAAAAGCATCTGTATCCCTAAGTAAAAGTTTATATATTTTTGTTCTCTGGCAGCAGTTAGTCCTGCCCAATGAATCCTTCTGTGGCAGAATGAAGGAATGCACAAGAAGATCAACAAAACTTTGGATGCTAAATGATTAGAGAATTCTATTTCTCACCAAGCTAAGATTCTTCCCTCCTGAGACCATGCTGAGGATAGATTTAAATGTTAATATTCGAATCTCATGGTATATTGATCTATAATACATTTTCTATAATTGTGCACAAGTAAAAACCTCTAGGCCAGGTGCGGTGGCTCATGCCAGTAATCCCAGCACTTTGGAAGGCGAAGGTGGAGAGATCACGAGATCAGGAGTTCAAGAACAGCCTGGCCAACATGGTGAAACCCCATCTCTACGAAAAATACAAAAATTAGCTGGGTGTGGTAGCGGGTGCCTGTAATCCCAGCTACTAGGGAGGCTGAGGCACGAGAATTGCTTGAAACTGGGAGGCAGAGGTTGCAGTGAACCGAGATCGTGCCACTGCACTTCGGCCTGGGCAACAAGAGCAAGACTTCATTAAAAAAAAAAAAAAACCCCTCTGAAGTGTGGTTTCTTACTCTCAAATAAACTTGGCTTCATAAATTCCTAAATTTTAAAAACAATTAAATGTTATTATAAACATCATGAATTGGTTGACATTTAAACAATTATTAAAGAGAAGCTTCTGGTGCTTACAGAGGCAAAATTAGGCATAACTCACTCTCAACATTCCTGCTTTACCTAAGTTCTTTCCCCCGCCATCTTACTTTTCTAAAAACTGTAATTGCCCATGCCAAAAGCTGATGTTTAGTCTCACATATATTCATAATACCAGCATTAGGTTTCCTTCAGTCTATTAAAAAATAAACTTAATTTTACTAAATATTAGTTCCAATAAACATAAAATTATAATTTCAACTTTACAGACAAATATTCTTAACCCTTCACCCATCCACTCATCTCCCTACATCGGGCACTGACCACCAACATAAGCATATTTTAGCTACTTCTTAATATCTTCATAGAGTAGAATTAATCCGGCTCTTAAGTAGAGACTATCTCAGTCAAGATTGTACCTAACTAAAAGTAGAGGTTTATTACATGACGTAACAGAAAGTCCAGATGAAAGCAGTTACGAAGTTTATTTTTTCCACAGCCCAGAATTGTCAGAGCCTTTGGCTTACTTCCTATGGTTACAGAATGGCTGTCATAATTTTCATCATTTCATCCTCCCAGGACAATGTCCAGAAGCAGCAAGGAAGAAGGTATTTCTTTTCACTGGTCTCTCTTATTTTAAAATAGTAAAACCATTCCAGAAACATGCAGCACTTCTTCCATCCCATTGGACTTAGCTATCAGGGATACCAGAAAATGGACATCTGAACTTTTTCTGCCTCTATGGTGGGTGGCAAATTCTGTCAGAATGGAAAAAGCAGGAGAAAATGGCCATTGGGTGAGCAATCATTGATATCTGCCATAAAGACAAACACGTCTTCTTATTAGACTCCATCCATTCTCATATGTTTGCTATTTCAGGTTTTCACTCTGGATTTTATCTTGAAAGCAAATAGGTAGAAAATTATCTTTTTAAATGCATTATTTCTTCCCAATAAATTTGAGAATTTTTTCCAAATAAATAAGTTTATTTGAAAATATTAAATATACTTTTATAGTCTAAACATGTTAATGTATTTCCAAAATCAGTTGTCTAAGTATTTAGTCACTATTCAGAGTATGCTCAACCCAAATTAATTGCCTCAGTATAGAACAAGAGAACCTATATTCATTTATAAAACATGGTGAATATATCATCCTTTTGTTCTATTAATATTTAAAATGAAAAATACTATTTTAGTAGTAATATTACTCAGTCTCAAAAATAAATCTAGCTGTCAAGCCTAACTTGAAATATCTTTAAGTTTTTATAGGCACCACAAATTTTATATAGTTGGTATGAAAACAGGCAGAAAAATGTAGAAAAAGTAATGATAATCTAGGGTAGCAATGAAAAATTACTAATAATCGAAAGCAAACTTCACCATAAAAAGGGGTATTTTGCTTCTTTTCTGATATGACTAAGAAGAATTTCACTTACTGAATTTCTATAATGCCATGTCTTTTTATATTGTATTATCTTAGTTACTGAAAGTGCAGAAGGACCAATAAAACAGAATTTGAAGCCAAGCTGTATTTCACCTAAATTTCAGTGTCTGGAGGAATTTTTTTTGTATTTAAGTGTATCCTCACAGATCAAAAAATAGCAATTCTGAATTAGGTACTACTAGTGATAATGTCCGTATTCGTTTAGTGACATTCAGTAAAGAAACACTAAAAACATATTAGATCAGAAGGTACTGGGGTCCTTAAATAAAATAATTGTTGGTCAAGAATTTCATGTCCAGCAAAATGAAGCTTCATAAGTGAAGGAGAGATAAAGTCTTTTACACACAAACACATGCTGAGAGAATGGCCACTACCAAACCAGCACTACAACAAATGCTAAAAGAAGTCCTAAATCTTGAAACAAAACCTCAATATACACCAAAATACAACTTCCTTGAAGCATAAATCTCACAGGGCCTAATTAACAATAACACAATGAAAAAAAGATATTTAAGCAACAACTAACGTGATGAATAGAATAGTATCTCATATCTCAATACTAGTGTTGAATGTAAATGGCCTAAATGCTCCACTTAAAAGATACAGAATGGCAGAATAGATTAAAAAAAAAAACCACCAACCAAGTATCTGCTGTCCTTTAGAGACTCACCTAACACATAAGGACTCACATAAACTTAAGGTAAAGGGGTGGAAAAAGATATTACATGCAAATGGAAACCAAAAGTCAGCAGGAATAGCTATTCTTATATCAAACAAAACAGATGTGTATACACATGTAACAAACCTGCACATTGTGCACATGTATATTTTGTTCTAAACATATAAAACATATAATATAAAATGTATAATATATGTTTTGTTCTAAATATATATGAACCTAACACTGAAACTAACACTGAAGCTCCCAAATTTATAAAACAATTACTACTAGACCTAAGTAATGAGACAGTCACATAATAACAGTGGGGGATTATTATAGTATAATAATAATAAAATTTTAAAAAGCCACAACAGTAAAAATAGACAATGAAGGACATTATATAATGATAAAAAGATTAGCCTTACAAAAATATATTACACTTCTAAATATATATGAACCTAACACTGAAGCTCCCAAATTTATAAAATAATTACTACTAGACCTAAGTAATGAGATAGTCACATAATAACAGTGGGGGATTTAAATACTCCACTGACAGTGCTAGACAGATCATCAGGACAGAAAGTCAACAGAGAAACGATGGACTTAAACTATACCTTAGAACAAACAGACTTAACAGATATTTATAGAACATTCTTCCCAATGAATGCAGAATATACATTCTTCTCATCAGCACATGGAACATTCTCCAAGATAGACCATATGATAGGCAACCAAACAAGTCTTAGCATATTTATGAAAATTGACATCGTATCAAGTATCTTCACAGACCACAGAGGAATAAAACTAAAATTCAACACCAAAACGAGCCTCAAAAACTTTACAAATACATGGAAATGAAATAAATAATCTGCTCTTAAATTATCTTTGAGTTAACAATGAAGTCAATATGGACATTAAAAAATTCTTTGAAATGGACAATAATGGTGACACACAACTTATCAAAACCTTTGGGATGAAGCAAAAGTGGTGCTAAGAGAAAAGTTCACAACATTAAATCCCTACATAAAAAAAGCCTGAAAGAGCACAAATAGACAACGTAATATCACACCTCAAGAAACTAGAGAAACAAGAATAAAACCCAAACCGAGCAGAAGAAAAGAAATAAGCTCAGAACAGAACTAAATGCATTGAAACAAACAAAAAATACAAAAAGATAAATAAAACAAAAAGCTTCTTTGACAAGATAAACAAAATTGAGATACCATTAGCAAGATTAACCAAGAAAAGAAGAGAGAAGATCCAAATAAGCTCAATTAGAAATGAAACGGGTGATATTATAATCAATACCACAGAAATACAAAAGATCATTCAAGACTACAATGAACACCTTTATGCACACAAACTAGAAAATCTAGAGGAGATGGATACATTTCTGGAAATGTACAATTCTCCTAGATTAAATCAGGAAGAAATAGAAACTCTGAACACATCAATAACAAGTAGTGTGACTGAAACAGTAAGAAAAAAAAAATTGCCAACCAAAAGAAGTCCAGGACCAGATGGATTCACAGCTCAATTTTATCAGACGCTCATTCAAAGAGGAATTGGTACCAATCCTACTGAAACTATTTCAAAAGATAGAGAAAGAGGGAATGCTCCCTAAACCACTCTATGAGGCCAATATTACCACTCTAATATCAAAACCAGGAAAAGACATAACAAAAAAAAAAAAGAGAAAACTACAGACCAGTAACCCTGATGAATATAGAAGCAAAAATCCTTAACAAAATGCTAGCTAACTGAATCTAATAGCATATAAAAAAGATAATACATCATGATCAAGTGGGTTTCATACCAGTGATGCAGGGATGGTTTAACACACACAAGTCAATAAATGTGACTCATCATATAAACGAATTTAAAACAAAAATCATATGATCATCTCAATAGAGGCAGAAAAAGCATTTGATAAAATTCAACATGCCTTCATGATAAAAACCCTCAACAAAATTGGCATAGAAAGGGCATACCTCAAAGTAATAAAAGCCATCTCTGACAAACCCACAGCCAACATCAGACTGAATGAGAAAGCTGAAAGCATTCCCCCTGAGAACTGGAACAAGACAAGGATGCCCACTTTCACCATTTCAATTCAACATAGTACTGCGAGCCCTAGCCAGAGCAAACAGACGAGAGAAAGAAATAAAGGAAGTCAAACTGTCACTGTTCACTGATGATATGATTATATACCTAGAAAACCTAAAGCTCATCCAAAACCTCCTAGATCTAAGAAATAAATTCAGTAAGTTCTTAGGATACAAAATCAATGTACACAAATCAATAGCACTGCTATACACCAACAATGACCAAGTTGAGAATCAAATCAAGAACTCAACTCTTTTTATAACATCTGCAAAAAAAATAAAATATTTAGAAACATATTTAACCAAGGAGAGAGGTTTCTACAAGGAAAACTACAAAACACTGTTGAAAGAAGTCATAGATGACATAAACAAATGGAAACATGTCCTATGCTCATGGATGGGTAGAATCAATATTGTAAAAATGGCTATACTGTCCAACGCAATTCCCATCAAAATACCATCATCATTCTTCACGGAACTAGAAAAAAACAACCCTAAAATATATATGGAACCAAAAAAGAGCCTGCATAGCAAAAGCAATACTAGCAAAAAGTATTGCTGGAGGCATCACATTATCCAACTTCAAATTATAGAACAAGGCTATAGTTACCAAAACAGCATGATTCTGGTATAAAAATAGGCATGCAGACCAAAGGAACAGAGTAGAGAATTCAGAAATACAGCCAAATAAAGCGGGGAAAGGACACCCTATTCAATAAATGGTTCTGGGAAAACTGGCAAGCCACTTGTAGAAGAGTGAAACTGGATCCTCATCTCTCACCTTATACAAAAATCGACCCAATATGGATCAAAGACTTAAATCTAAGACCTGAAACCATAAAAATTCTAGAAGATAACATTAGAAAAACTCTTCTAGACATTGGCTTAGGCAAGGAATTCATGACTAAGACCCCAAAAGCAAATGCAACAAAAACAAAAGTAAATAAATGGGACCTACTTAAACTAAAAAGCTTCTGCACAGCAAAAGAAATAATCAGCAGAATAAACAGACAAGCCACAGAGTGGGGTAAAATATTTACAAAGTATACATACAACAAAGGACTAATATCCAAAATCTACAAGGAACTCAATCTAATTAGCAAGAAAAAAACAAATAATCCCATCAAAAAGTGGGCAAAGGACATAAATAAATAATTCTCCAAAGAAGATATACAAACAGCCAACAAACATATGAAAAAATGCTCAGCATCACTAATTATTAGGGAGATGCAAATTAAAACCACAATGAGATATCACCTTACTCCTGCAAAAATGGCCATGATTAAAAAATAAAACAATAGAGGTTGGCATGAATGTGGTAAAAGAGAACACTTTTACAATGCTGTCTGGGATGTAAACTGTACAACCACTATGGAAAACAGTATGGAGATGTCTTAAAGAACTAAAAGTAGAACTACCATTCAATTCAGCATTCCCACTACTGGTTATCTACCCAAAGGAAAAGAAGTCATTATATGAAAAAGACACATGTTTATGGCAGCACAATTCGCAATTGCAAAAATATGGAACCATCCTAAATACCCATCAACCAATGAGTGGATAAAGAAAATGTGGTATATATATATATATGCCATGGAATACCACTCAGTCATAAAAAGGAATGAAATAATGGCCATTGCACCAACTTGAATGGAGCTGGAGGCCATTATTCTAAGTGAAGTAACTCAGGAATGGGAAAACACATGTCGTATGTTTCCACTTACAATTGGGAGCTAAGTTATGAGGATGCAAAGGTTGGAGAATGATATAATGGATTTCTCCCAGGGAAAAAATTGGGAGGTGGGTGAGGGATAAAAGACTACATATTGGGTATAATGTACACTGCTGCACCAAAATCTCAGAAATCACCACTAAAGAACTTATACATGTAACCAAAAATAATTATGTGTTGTTTATATTAAAAATCCCCTGGACCCTCAAAACTATTGTAATTAATATATACAAAATGTTAGTCTGATAAAGTTGCAGTTTTGCTTTCCTAATAAAACATTTGAGATGGAAAAATGGAAGGCTTCTTATCAAAATAGATCTATACATTCACACTTGGTTTAATATTTTGTTGTTGTTGTTCTCATGGTAATTATAGACACAAAATAGTAAAACTAGGCTCAAAATATCTTCAATGTCCATAAAAGAACAAAAGCCTAAAATGATAAGCAGAAGAGAAGGCAGAATCCAGTTAGGCCCCTCATCCAAGAGTAGCGAGTTGGGCCTAGATGTTGGCTCCTGTGAGATACAAAAGAGCAAAAGTGATTGAGTGGGTGGGAGATTGGGGAACTAGAAAACCAGAGTCAAAGTCTTGCTCTTTAAACCCAAGACCTAGAGTGTCACTGGAAAGAACTTTCTGTGGTCTGTAGAAGGATGCAGTCCCAAAGAAACAAGAAAGCATAGATTCAAGAACTGAGGCAAGTTGCTCATTTCTTTGAAAATACTATTGTTATGATCCCATTATAATGGTGCAGGATCTCAGATGCTCTTATAGAACCTAATTCTGGACAAGGGGTCTGGCAAGCTCTAGGCATGCAACAGAAAACTCACAGCCAGAGAAGTGTCTGCAGAGAGTAAGATTGAACAAGAGAAATAAAAATAGAAGGAAAAAAAAGCAAACACTTGAAAACACTGCCCACTTTAAATAACTCTGGAAACTAATATTTCAAAATGTCTAATGCTAATATCTTTTTAAATCACCAAGCAGTTCAGAAGAAATTACTTTTATGAAACAGTCTTTAAAGATGACTTAAAATTAATATGTATTCTATGTTTAAAGAGAAAAATGAAAACACATCTTCCTTTAAAGTTGTGTTGAATATTTTTTAAAGTGGAAATGAAACAAGACCAAGAAAACGTGAAAAATCACAAAAGCAATAGATAAGATAAAGTCTAGATGAGTGCATTTTAAACTATTTGTGGTAAAAAATCATTCTTTTCCAATTTGATATTTTTATAAAATAAAATAATTAAATTACAAAAACTACCACAATGTGCAAAGTGCAAGCACAATCTTTATATTCAATAGACATAAAATACATTTTAATAAATAAAATAAGAACAGAAAAAAGAAAATAATTTTGAATATTATATACCTGCTTTGAAAGCAATTAATATATGGAGACATTATTGCACTAGTAATTTACAACCATTCCTTAGTTATTAGTAAAATAGTGCTGCTTTTTCTTAAACACTTTGAATGACATCAATGTATATCAATAAACATTTGAAGTTTTTTATATAACAAGTGTGCTTGCTCCTTGCTTATGAATTACTTAGGAACATATTAGCAAAAATGCTCCTCACGGGGCATAATGTGCATTTAAAATGTTTC
Organism: Nomascus leucogenys; assembly: GCF_006542625.1. Lineage (NCBI taxonomy): Eukaryota > Metazoa > Chordata > Mammalia > Primates > Hylobatidae > Nomascus > Nomascus leucogenys. The sequence continues at coordinate 98,991,664 of NC_044383.1, read as the reverse complement.
TATGTTTTGTTTTAATATCACTTATAATAGAGGAACCACATTCACAAGAGATCTCATGACACTCATTTTTAGCTTTCATCCAAAATGAAACAAATGACGCTATTGTCAAATATCATCATCAATTTTTCATTAGTATCCAGATACAACAATTTATAAGGCAAAATTATAATAATTAACTTTAAATTACCTTCCGATGAAAGAAATAGACTCTAGATCTATGAATTTTTTTCTAACCATGCATATCTCTTCACTAAACAAAGAAAATCGGCCAGACTCAGTGGCTGGCAAAACCCCTTTTCCACTAAAAATACAAAAATTAGCCAGAGTAGTGGCAGGCACCTGTAATCCCAACTACTCGGGAGGCTGAGACAAGAGAATCGCTTGAACCCCGGAGGCGGAGGTTGCAGTGAGCCGAGACCACACCATTGCACTCCAGCCTGGGCAACAAGAGCGAAACTCCATCTCAAAAAACAAAACAAAACAAAACACAAAATATCAAAACATTCTATCACATTACTTCAGTCTAATCATGAGTAAATGTTAGATGGCCTCAAATTTAAGGACATGCCACAAAATACCTGCTCTAATCAAAACTCTTCAAAGTAATCAAAGACATTTAAAAAGAAAAGGAAAAGGCAAGACTGAGAAACTGTCCCAACTGGAAGAGACCAAGGATATGTGACAAGTAAATACAACATGGTATCCTGGGTTGAATCCTGGAACTGAAAAAGGACATTAGCAAAAAAACAGCAAAATCCAAATGAAGCCTGGAATTTAAGCTAAAACATGTATGTTAAATCCAATGACGTTTGGTGATACATTTTTGCAGATGTGCAATAGCAAGACAATAACTTGTTTCATTGACAAATAATATTAAATTATGAAATTTGTCATAATAAGCAATAGAAACTTGTTTTTGCCTTTAATCTTATCTGCAGTTGAAAAATATGTTGTGTTCCCTCCTTGACATGTGAGTATTGACATCATTAAAATACTGACTTAGACAGTTAGGTAGGACAAAATTGCCAGTTCGCATATTTAAAAAATTGAGACTCAATAGGTTTCTAATCTTTCAGGAACACTAGGAGATCCTGCTATGGTTCTAACACTTCTACCAGAACATTTACCCTGGAAAACTGTCATTATCAGCAAGCATTAATAGTTGTTTATGATCAGCTGTCATATCATCAAATAATAAAGAGAATAATTTTGATTAACACAGTAGCATTTACCTAATTCACAATTCCATGTCATTAAGCACATAGTTCCTCTGACATTTATTTCCTCTAAAAAATCATTGCATCTCAGCATACAATAGCAGTAATTTATGATAATTTTTTTAAAGCACACACAATTGGAAACTTACATATCCAGTTCTAAATAGCTCATGTGATAAATGTCAGATCATAGCAGTTGTGAAAAAGCATTTAAAATTGAAAGTAAAGGGCCTATAAATTTCTGTTAATTATAGTAAAGAACCTATAAATTTCTGTTAATTAAAGCTGTCTTAATGGAACAAATATAGCTTAAAGTAAAGGCTATGAAAAAAATTAAGAAAGATTTAAAAAATGGTTTCAGCAGTTAAGTCAAGCAGCTAGCAAAAAAATTATGGAGATAATAGAAAGACCAAAACAAAGGAGATAATTAAGCGTAAAAACGAATTGTGAGGGAGCGGTGGCTCACCACTGTAATCCCAGCATTTTGGGAGGCTGAGACAGGTGGATCACCTGAGGTCAAGAGTTCAAGACCAGCCTGGCCAACATGGTGAAAACCCATCTCTACTAAAAATACAAAAAAAAAAAAAAAATTCAGAAAATAACAATTGATTTAATAAACTAAAGTGGATATTACATCAAAAAATTAAACTAATATAAATATTTATGAATATCTAAAAATGACAAACCATTATGAATAAAAAGACAGCTACAGCAAAGATATTTTTTAATTTGAAAAGCTTTAAAGGAATAATTTTGTGTATAAATCCAAAAATAAAAACAAAAAAGATAATTATCTGGAAAAAGTACAAATTATAAAATCTGTTCAAAAATTAGAAACTTGAATAAACTGAAGGCTAGTGAATACATTGAATTGATAATAAAAAATTGTACCCCCAATCCCCTCCCTTTCCCCTAAAATCTCCAGGCTTTTATTATTTCTATATGGGATTTATTTTGCCAAGAGAACAAATTTTTAAAAATTTCTATTCTAAAAAATTATGTCAAACAATTTAGAAAACAAAAACAGTTGAAGTGCCTCATTTTATAAGGCTAGAATAACTTCAAACCAAAATCAGCCAGATATAGTACAAGATAAGAAATTTATAGATCAGTCTCACTTTTGAACAGATGCAAATATTCTATATAAAACTCTAACATAAAATGTATAAAAAGAAAGATGAGTCATAAGCAACTTGGTTTTAAGCCAGAAATGCAAGGAGAGTACAACACCAGAAAATCTAGTATAAAATACAGCATTAGGACGGTAAAAGAAAAACTCCAAAGGTTCATCGTAGATGTTGATAAGCATTGAATGCTGTTCAACACTTTTATGAAAAAAAGAAAAAACCTAAGCAAACTGGAATTATTGACTGTTTTGAGCAGATAAAAATCATCTATGAATAACCTAAATCTGAAGTAAAAGTTAACGGTAAAATTTTAGATACATATCTTTTAAAATGAGATACCAAACAATGCTTCTATTCAACATTGTACTGAAAATTTTAGGTCTTGAAATAAAATAATTTTTACATAATAATTTCTTTTAATAAAACATATTAAAAGCATCAAGATTAAAATATAAAATTAGGCCAAAACAGAGTATTTTGAAGATGATATGATTGTTTACAAAGAAATTATGAAAAAAATCCATAGACAAACGAATACAGCTAGCAGTTCAAAATAATTTCCAGATGTAAAATGAATATACAAAATCAAGTATTCCTATATATTAGAAAGAAAGCTATGGAAATTGCCAAAGGAAAAAAAATCCATTTAAAATATCTACAGAAACTTTAAGTAGAAACTGACTTAAGAAAAGATGATAAATCTCTATGGAGAAAATTGTAAAGCCTTATAAAGGTCATAAAATAAACTGTAAATTAATAGATGCATATTATATATTTTTACAGTAAGGTGATATCGCAGAGATACTAGTTCTTCCCGAATTACAAGCTCATGCAATTTTCTTCGAACTGGGTATAAAAACCCTAAAATTAAAATAGAAACAAAAAGGCTGATAATAGATCATTCCATTTTGAGGAATAATTGTCAGGTAGGTAGATTTGTCCTCCCAGATATTAATTCTTTTTGTTTGTTTGTTTGCTTGAAACAGAGTCTTGCCCTGTCACCCAGACTGGAGTGCAGTGGCGTGATCTCAGATCACCGCAACCTCCACCTCCCAGTTCAAACGATTCTCCTGCCTCAGCCTCCCAAGTAGCTGGGATGACGGGCATGCGCCACTGCGCCCAGCTAATTTTTGTATTTTTAGTAGAGACGGGGTTTCACTATGTTGGCCAGGCTGGTCTTGAACTCCATACCTCAGGTTATCCGCCTGCCTCAGCCTCCCAAAGTGCTGGGATTACAGACGTGAGCCACCGCGCCCGGATATTAATTACTGATTTAAGGATACGATAATATACAAATGGAAGAGAATAATGTAGTGGACTGGGAGACGGGCCAAAGAAGCCCTCCATCTTCAAGAAAGGACTTGCTGATGCTGTGTGCTTATAGCTTCAGCTCAGTTTCCTCAGGGTTTGCCTCAGGCAGAGGCCTGCCTTTCCACAGCACGTCCCTCCCAGAGCGGTCCACATCCCAGGACTGAATGAGGAAGTAAAAAGGCCAGGGATTTTCAGCTACCCATGGGACAATTCTCAAGGCTTGTTATATTCCTATTCCACGTTCTCTGCAAGATTGGCTGAGTCTTCTTTTTAGCCCTGTACCACAGGTTGTCTTCTTATCTGCCCAATCCTGCTTCCTTTTCCTCCCTTCCACAAGTGCTGATCCCTAATAAATACCCTGCATATCAAACATCTCAGCGCTGCATCTGGACCTCCAAAACTTTTTCTCAAAGAGCCAGAAACAATCTACACACATAAAGAATCCTGATAAAGGATGAATGAGGGGGCTCTCCCTGCAAATCAATGGAGAAATAACCTTTTCAGTACTAGTGCTGGGACAGTTGATTACATGGAATACAACAATTATATTTTACGGTGGGTACATATTGTGTTGGAAACATTCCAATTCTACTCTTTTAGTTATTATAAAATATACAATGGATTAATGTTAACTGTATTCACCCTATTTTACTACAAAACATTAGATCTTATTCCTTCTGCTTAACTGTATTTTTGTTCCAATTAACCATCCCCTCTCTCTCCCCTCTCCCCACTATCCTTCCTAGCCTCTGGTAACCATCAATCTACTCTCTATATCCATGAATTAATTTTGTTTAGCTTTCCCATATGAGCGAAAACATGCAATATTTGTCTTGTCTTTCTAGGCCTAGGTTATTTCATTTATTATAATGTCCTCCATTTCCATCCATGTTGCTGAAAATGACAGTATTTCTTCCTTTTTCATGCCTGAATAATACTGTATTGTATATATGTACCACATTTTCTTTATCCATTCATCTATTATGGATACTTAGGTTGATTTTCTATCTTGGCTATTGTGAATAGTGCTGCGATAAACATGAGAGTGCACATATTTCTTTGATACACTGATTTCTTTTCTGTTGAATATATATCAAGCAAATCCATGCATTTACAGTCAACTCATTTTTCACAGAGGTACCAAGAACATACAATGGGGAAAGGACAGTCTCTTCAAAATTTGGTGCTGGGAAAACTGGATAACCATATGCAGAAGAAAAACTGAAATTCAAGATCTGAAACTATGAAACTACTGGGAGAAAACACTTGGGAAATACTCTGGGACCTTGGTCTGGGCAAAGATTTATTGAGTAAGACCTGAAAAGCACAGACAGAAAAATGGATAACGGATCACACGAAGCTAAAAAGCTTCTGCACAGCAAAAACCAAAAAAAAAAAGAAAAAAATGAAAGCTCTTCTTCTGTTATTTTAAAAAATTGTATTAGGGCAAATAATGCTAGCAGTTATTCAGGCAAATTGTGCAATCTTACTCTCTTGACACAATACAGGTTTATTTTTGGCTCATGTTATAGGCCATTATGGCTCATAGACTTTCAGATACACAGGCTCTTTGCTTTGAGTGGCTGCTCCAGCCCCAACCCTGGGCTTTGCCAAACCAGAGTTTTTGTCCTGATTTGGCAAAAACCAAACCAAAACAAAACAAAATGAAAAAACAATCAACAAAATGCAAAGACAATCCACCAAATAGGCAAAAAAAATTGCAAACCATCCATGTGATAAGGAATTCATATATAAGGAGCTCAAACAACTCAATAGGGAAAAAATAATAATTCAGTTTAAAAACAGACAAGAGGTCTGAATAGACATTTCTCAAAAGAAGTCATACAAATGGAAACAGCTATATAAAAATGTTCTGTATCACTAGTCATCAGGGAAATGCAAATGAAAACCCCAATGAGATAACATCTCACCCCAGTTAAAATGGCTTTTATCCAAAATACAGGCAATAATGAATGCTAGGGAGGATGTGGAGAAGAGGAGCCCTCATACACTGTTGGTGGGGATGTAAATTAGTACAGCCACTATGGAGAACAGTTTGGAGGGTCCTCAGGAAACTAAAAATAGAACTACCATATGATACATTCCTTTATATCTCATCTATGTAGATTCAGTCTTTATTTCAATTCCTAACACATTTGTTATTTTTTAAATAAATGATGTCTACAAATAATCTGATATTAAAACAGAACAAGACATGTTGGGTATGTTAATAATTCTCTAGTTAATGCCTTAAGCACACTTCATATTGCAAATATACCCTTTTACTTCTTGATAAATCATCCAATGAGTATGAATCCCTAGGGCACATTCTTAGATAAAAATTATATTTTTGGTTTAAAATGAAATATTTCTGCCACTTTGATGACATTCCATAAAACCATAGCAAACATTTACTCAAGCAAATCTTGTACTTTGTTTTGAACTGCATTTCCCCCTTTTTATTAAGTAAATAGAATTAATTTAAAATTAAATACAAGATAAAAGTCATTCATAATTATTTTACCCTAACAAATCCATTATAGTACTGAACATTACGTGCTATATATTACATATAGCATTTATTAAACATAATCAGAAACTGTTCTATTAGGCACTATTGGTTAGCGCAATTTCCCTGCCTAGCCAGCCCAACCAGCGTCCCAATATTTCTCTTTGTCCATTTGCTTCCACTCAATCCAAGAAGCTACATGGGCCCAAGATTCATAGTATTCACCAAAATCCATTTTTACTACTCCTTTGTGGACTCATTACTAGACTCTCTTGCATCTGGGCATGGCCAAGTGCCTCCTTGACAGTGGATGTGGGTGAGAGTGATGTGTATCTCCTCTGGGCTAAAGTAATAAAACACAGCTGTGCTTTCTCCAAATGCACTCTTTCACCTCACCTGTGGGCCCACTGAGGTGAATTCAGTGCAGGGCTCTAAGCGCTGGGGGGTTGGGGCTGTAGCGGCCACTCAAGGTAAACGGCCTGTGTACCTGAAAGTCTATGAGCCATATCGGCCTATAACATGAGCCAAAAATAAATCTGTATTGTGTCAAGAGAATGAGGTTGCACAATTTGCCTGAATAACTGCTAGCATTATTTCCCCTAACTAATACAATTTTTTAAAATAACAGAAGAAGCGCTTTCAATTTTTTAAAATAGTTTCAACAGAAAGCATTAATGGAAAGTGTTATCTCCTCAGGGATGCCTTCTGTGATCATCTACTCACCCTACACCTGGCACTCCCTCCACCCTTCCTGGTTATATTTTCTCCACAGCATATATCACCATCTGATATACCATAAATGGAACCTATTCATTTATTTATTGTCTGTGTCTCCCCATTAGAATGCAAGTTCCATGAGGGCAGGGGATTTTCTTTGTTCTGTTCACAGCTTCATCCTCAAAACCTCCGAGAGTGACTGCCACATAATAATTGCTTTATAATTATTGGTTAACTATCTACTGAAATACAATTTCAATTCAGAAATTGTAAAATGTCTAATCTCATTTAATAATCAGAATTTAAAATTATTTAAATTGTTTTCTCTCCCTTAGCTAGTGTCTTCTGTAGATAGAAGATCAGGGAGTGAGGGAGTCCTTCTCTCTTCCCCTATCTTCCCCACTTCTACCGCATTTAGCTCACCAAGTTTCCTTACCCCTTTTGGGTTGGAGCAAAGTTTAGAAAAGAGTCTGGGCCTGTGTGGAGGGAGGAGCAGGCCGTCGCTTAGTTGACTATTCTTATATTAAGATGGCTTCAAGCACCCTGAGCCAAGAAGATGTGTGAAGCTGACTCTGTGTATGTTTTGTGGATTCTTTAGAAACTCCCAGGAGCGTTTAATGTATTTCCTATGTTATAGGCAATGCATTTTCCTCTGGGTACGTGTTCATCCCTCACCACTTTTTGCATTGAAGGCTTATTCTAAACAGACTCTCCATCATTCTTTCAGGCAACTCTCTTAGAAAGAATTAAAAATATCTACAGGATAGCTCTGTCTGTCCCCACTTAGCCTACTTCTAGGCCACTGGAAATAAGCATTATTTGCCCTAACAAAGGGTAGGAGTGTTATCTGATCTTATTCTAGCATCAAGCTTTTCTCACTCAACCACTAAAGCAGCTAACCAGCCCATCTCTCATCCTCTAGCTTTCCCAGGCTGCAGTAAGATACCAAGTCATCTGAGTGTCTCCGTTGGGGGTTCTCTAACTGACTTAAGATTGTGGAAGCACCTTTTCACTCCTGCTTGTTGATGGGAGGACAAGGAGGGTTGCCATCACTGGGCAGCTTTGTCCAAAGAAATTCTCTTCACACTTCTACCTAAAAATGTCAGCAATTAAATTTCTTTAAACTTTTGATATGAGAGAGGAACCTATAAGTTGTGTAGCCCAGTTTTTGGTTATATGTTTCTAAAATGTTTATAAAAAGGCCTATCTCACAACACATTTTTGTATCTGATATTATATCTTAATCATGCAATTATAACTTCCAATTTACATCCTTATGCACTCATATACTTAGGTTTATAGCTTTCTATGTATTTTTATTTCTGTGCACATATTTTGATTATCTCTTGCTGTATAACAAACTGCATGCTAGTCTCATAAAACAATAATAAATTATTATTATTATCTTTCTCACAAAGTACTGGGTGTTGACTGACCTCAGGTGGGCAATTTTTTCTCAGGCTGTTTTGTGCAGTGGCTGGAGCTGAAATCACTGGAAGTCTTCCTCACTCACATATCTGGTCAAGCACTTCTTCCATGGAAGCTCAACACTCCTAAGGCATATGTCTCCAGGGAGAGTCGCAGTTGGAATTTGTGTCACCTTTTATGACCTCGCCTCGGAACTCACACAGGTCATTTCTGCTGTATTCTATTAGTCCTAAACCCAGAGAGGTTCAAGAGGAGGGAACACACTCTTAATAGAGGAATGGTAAGGTTCTGTAAGAGCGTATGAAAATAGAAATATTGTTGGAGTCTGCATTAGTCAGGGTTCTCCAGAAAAACACAATAGAATATATGTGTATGATGTGCATGTGTGTGTATATATATATATATAAAAAATATATATCAAATATATAATATATATTTTACATATTTTATGTATCAAATATACAGTTAATATATACTATATATTATATATCATATATCAAGAGAGACTTATTATAAGTAATTGGCTTAATAATCCTTATATAATAATATATTATATGATTATTATTAATAATAACATAATTAATACTATAACATTAATTGTATAACATATTAATTAATAATATAATATATATTATTAATTGTTAGTAGTATTCAATCCTTAAATAATAATAATCCTTAATATGACAATCTTTAATCCATATAAAAATTATGAAGATTTACTATAATGGAAGCTGACGAGTCCCACACTGGAGATGCAAGACAGCTGATGGTATAAGTTCCAGTCTGAGTTTGAAAGCCAGAGAACCAGAAAAGCTGATGGTGTTGATCCCGTCTGAATGCTAGCAATCTCAAGACTCAAGAAGAGCCAACATTTCAGTTTGATTGCAAAGGCAGGAAAAGACTGATGTCCTGGCTCAAAGCAGTCAGGTCACAGGAGCTCCATCTTGCTCAGCCTATTTTATTTTATTCATATCTTGAATTGATTGGGTGGGCCCAGGGTGGGGCCCACTCACATTAGGGAGGGCAATCTGCTTTACTCAGCCTACCAATTCAAATCCAGAGACACCCTCACAGATGTACTCAGAAAGATATTTGACCAAATGTCTGGGCATCCCATGGCCCAGTCAAGTTAGCACATGAAATTAACCATCACAAAGTCTTTTTAAAACATATAATTCACTACAAGGCATATACCAAAACTACAAATAAAAGACTAGAAATCGGTCAAATGTTAATATCTACTGTTTTCAGAATAAAAATGATGATGCACTTTGCTGGGAATTGTTGAGGGATACATCTTTGTCCTAGTCCTACCTAAATTCCCATAGTTTACTCTAATTCTGGGTTGTACATTGGTTTCCTTTCTTACGCCAGGTGATCTCTGCTTCCGTGTATCATAACTTCTGTTCTTACTGCTGAAAATTCTTATCAGGTATTTCTAGTTTTTCAGTGTTCAGACTTTAAGCCTAAAGCCTTCATCAATTACCTTTCTACAATCCTCACAAGCCCTGCTCTTTATTTGCATTGCACAAATATTTGCAACCCTAGAACTTAAGGGAAGCTTGTTGCTGTTACTAAGTTCTAAAAAATGCCCATAGCATCCTTCACTTGCCAACAAGTGCTGTTCTCCCATGTATAATAGCTAAGAAAACGGGTTTGAAATCACACACTCTTGGCTGCAAACACTGACTCTGCAACTTACAATTTGCATTACTTACGGAAATAAAATTAATCACTCCAAGCTTCAGTTTTCTCACCTAAAAGAAAAAATGGGCTAGTTAGACCTTGCAAATTTGTTGTGACAATGAAATAAGATGATGAATATTAATATTAATTTAACATAGTGCTTGGTATAAAGTCAAATCTCAAGTACTGTCAAATATTACTGTTACTTTGATGGCTGTTGTTGTTACTTATGCCTTTGGTGTACCAGCTCCAGAAAAAAGTTTATATAGGCCACTTTAACTTGGGCAAGAAGGGGATGGCTTCTAGCCAGTGGACTCACTAACCCCCACAGCATGCTTGACTCTGTGAGACACTCTGGCAAACAAGTAAGATCTAGCAAGAAACTCCCTGGCCCATGAGACAGGCCAAAAGTTTACTCTTTAATCATTGTTTGTTCAGATTAGTAAAGGACAAGAGGAATAACATTAATTAGAACTGAATACGTAACTGCCACGATGTTAGAAACTTTACACTTGTTAAATTAACCCGGGTTTCAGTTTCCTTATGTCTAAAATGGAGGAAAGAATAATACAGATAATATAAATAGTGTTGTTGTAAGAATTAAAGGATAAAATGTATGTAATATTACAGTGTCTGAGTAAATAATTACAGTAGATTATGAGATACCATTAAGGTATAGTATTTTATTTTAAACACACACACACATATATATATATATATATATATATATATATATACATGTATATATTTTTTTCTGCATGATATTTGTCACAAGATTTTCCTTTGCTTTGGGAAAGTTACAAAGAAACACAAGTTTTGTTTGTCTGGCTTGAGTAAGCTGGAAGAAGTAATCAGAAGAGTAGCTAAGTATCTCAAGGTCACACTGCCCCTAAAATAAAGAGCTTTGACTCAAAACAAAGTACGCCTGTGCTCTTTTCAATACACTGCTTTCTTCCAAACATCTGTAGGGATAATTATACACAATATTTAAATGAATTTTGCACCAGTTAATACAAACCCTTAAAAATTATTGGGACTCAACAACCCAGGTCTGGGTTTCTAATACTATTTCCAGTAAAAGGAAGCTCCTTGAATAAATGGCCAGTTCTAGGACTGGGGCAAAATGAGATGATGTAGCATCTCACGTAAGTGCCAGAAAGTGAGAAAGTACTTCTCCACCCTCACACCAATAAAGCACCCTACCCATTGATAGAAGCATGTTAAAGGCACATAGAAACCAAACAAATAACAGACAATGGCCAAGTTTTGGAACAATTAGAGCAACAAGATAAGCAAAGTAGTAAAAATTTATATCACAACATATAAAATAAATATCCATAAGTCTTAGTCCATTTTCTGTTACTAAAACAGAATCCCTGAGACTGGGTAATTTATAATAAACGTATCTTTATTTCTTACAGTACTGGAGTCTGGGAAGTTTAATATCAAGGTGACAGCCTCTGGTAAGACCCTACTTGCAGCATCATCACATGACGGAGGGCATCAAATGGCCAGAAAGCAAGAACGTGCATGTCATGTCTCTTTTCCCCCTTCTTGTAAAGCTACCAGTGCCATTACAGGGGGTGGGGTGTCCCACTCTGAAAACTTTATTGAATGCTAATTACCTCCCAAAGCCCCCATTCTCAAACAACATATAAATTTAGGTCTTGAGTTTCCAACAATGAAATTTTGGGGACATGTCCAAATCACAGCAATGAGTCATATGAATAAATAATTGACTAAATCAATACATAGAGGCTAAAGGACAAATCTGCTATGCATAAAGAAAAATTCTTAATAATTTATGTGGACACTTCACCTTCAAGGAGGGAGAACTCTTATAATGAGTTTTTTCCATACAGTACCATAAAAAAAAGGGTGTGGGGAAAGTAACCTTACATTATAGAAATCTGGCAAATACCACCATAGCCACGTGATGAAAGTCAACATCAAAGGTGATAAATCATATTAATCATATTGATAGTAGGATCCTACAAAATACATCACTAAGTATTCCTCAAAATAGTCATGGTCATAAAAAACAGAAAAGTCTAAGAAAATGTCACAACCAAGAGAAGCCTAAGGAGACATGGTACTCTACGTAATATGGCATTGCGAATGGAATCCTGGAATAGAAAAAAAGATTTTAAAAAACTAATGAATTTTGACATTTTCTTAGACATTTCTGTTTTTTTATGACTATGACTATTATGAGGAATACTAGTGATGTATTTTGTAGGATCCTATCAACTGGAATTTTTCTCATGTTTTTCTCATGATTAGACTGGGGTTACATAATTTTGGGATGAAGACAACAGATATAAAGTTCCATTTTTATCACATCATTTCAAATTTGAAGCAAAAGATGGATTTTAGTTAATGATAATATATCAACACTGGTTTATTAATTGACAAATATGTTAGTAATAGGGGAAACTAAATTTGGATATATGAAAATTCTCTTTACTATCTTCTCGATGTTTCTGTAAATCAAATAGTGTCCTAAAGGATGAGGTTGATTTTAAAAAGATCAGAAGCAATTATGGAAGATTATTTCTAGAGCTGAGTTGTTGGTACAAGCCTCTTTGTTATACAATTCCCATATTTATAAATGTGTTTGAAATATGTCACAATAAATATATTTTTAAAGAATAATCTTTATCAGAAAGTACCCAAAGGAAGCTAGTGTATTAAAAGTCAGTTGATTGAAAGAAATTACAACTCTTAGATTCACAAACACTAGCAATAATATTAGAAACTTCTAAAATAAAAAACATTTTATAATAAAAAATATTGTGGGCTCCAAAGTGCTTTTTTTATTTGAGTTATATCTACCAGTACTTTTGCCTTAGTATAAATTAAAACTGAGAAAGTTTTAAAACACAAGAGCACACAATTACAAATTCCACTAGCCATCAGAACTGTTGTTATCACACATGACAAAGCCTCAAGAAAATTCCATTGTACCTCACAAAAGAATAAAAATGAAAAAAGACAAAATGAACGTTAAAATCCTGGGATAAAGTTTGGTTGGTCATGACGTATTTTTCTTTTTACAGATTGTTAAGTTTGATTTGCTAAAATTTTGCTTTTTGGTTTTTGGCATTACCTGAAATGCTGCAATGATAATCTTTATAAAACTACATATAAAGATGCTTTTATTTCTGATAGTTTCCCAAAAGTGAGTTGAATGGTATGAGCCTTTTGAATTTCAATAAATTCTGCCAGATTATTATCTCAAAAGGTTGTAGTAATTCATTCTTTCCTTAGTCTCTAAAAGTATTTTACCACATTCTTAACAACAACAAATGTTATAAGTATTTTTGTTAATAACTCACATTAAAGAAAATAAAATTAGGAACCTCTAGTTTTGACATAAATTATGTTAATTAATAAATATCTATAGGACAAGGCATAATCATCTCATACCTAGAGCTTTTATACAATTATCACATAGAAATCAAAATTACAAATTAGATATAAATTTGCAAAAAATCCAATATAATTAAAACATTAATTCAATGTGACAGATGATATTGATGTGCTAAAACAAATAGCAGAAGTCAGACTTAATATTAGAGAAATGTAGACAGGTCTATTTCTACATTTAATCAGTTTCCTTGTTTTCATTTCAGTAATACTAATGTAAAGAATGCCTGTTTATGTTAGCATGCTTTACAGAATGGTATACATAATTTCAAAGTTTTGTTTCTGGGTTCATGATAATCAGACTCCACATTTAACTAAAATTCTGCCAGTAAGCTATCCACAAGAGAAGTTTTATTGTAGTGTCACTTAATAACTTTTTAAATCTCTCATGTTAAGATGGGGTTGTCATGTGGCTCCACTGAAATCTGCAGCAAGTATTACTAACTTATGTTTTCTTGGTTATGTGCCTTTATTTTCTTATTTACTTAGTTGTATATTTTCTGATCCTTTCACTCACTCCCACAATGGAATGTAAACTTCATCATTATTTCTATATCCCCTCACCTAGCCCCGTTCCTAGCCAAGTGAATACTTGAATGAATTAATGCACAATTTAATCCTGGCTCAAATCAGGTACAGAAGCAAGTTCATTGCTTATTTACTGGCACACTTAGAAATAATGCAACATGTAAGTGGTATGTATACAAATAAGGTCTATCTAATGCATTTTTTCAAAATATAGCTATAGTACCTACAATCTCAGTGCCTATAGCAAATGTCACTTGGCAAGTTCAATCTTAGACCAAAGACAAATAGGGAATCTAATATTGCATAGCAGTGCTCCATTGTATGGTGATTATTTAAATGACTATGAATTAGCTTATATTAATTTTTAGATGAGCATTAAAGTTAAAGCCAGAAAAAAATTAAATTGAATTAAATCCCCAAAGCTAGTATATTTAAGAATTTCCTGGAGGTCAGTTAGCCCATTTAGGAGATACTGGTATACAGTATCTATGCATAATGTTATTTGGTCTTTGTTTTAAAAAAAATCCTCTTTGTTTCATTCAGGAAATCTATAGATTCTGCTCAGAAGCAGTTTCATGGGGTCTATGGATAGGGCTCCTGGGGTTCAATTAATCCCAGAAATTATGGATGTACGACTTAGATAAAGACAAGGAACGATAGTGACAACCCAAGTTCATAATGGCATAAAAAAGTCAAGGTCAACTCAGCCTTATATACCTGCTGCTGAAAATCCAAATCCTAAAGGAAGATTTTTAGATATAGAGAGTAAATGTAGGGGGCTTCTATTGAATATCTTGTTTTCTCTTTTTATATCCATGGAAATTAAATTTCTTGACCTGCAAAAGGTGGTTGGACCAGATAAATTTTTAATACACATCCTAATTCTCTAGAGCTTACACATAACTCTGAGTATATTTTACAGGCAAACTCTAACAACTGGCTCTCATTCATAAAATGTTCTAATATCTCAATTTTATGGTACTTCAATTAAATTTACATTCTATCCTTATTGTCATCAAACTAAATAAAACTGTAAGCTAACAGTGACAATTAATTAGGGAGCAGGCATTTCAAACTATTGTTTGACCACTAATGCAGATATATTTGCCCTTCAAATTGCAATGGGGGCATATTTTCCATGTCGAAAATTAGAATACCTGATCTGAAATGAATATTTGTATATCTTAAGTTTATAAAGGAAGTCTTGAACATGGTTACGTTTTGAAAATTTCTAGGATATTTAAATATTATAAAATGAATAAGATAAAATAAGTTGCATGAAGTTAAAGAACATGCCTGGTATATCTACCACTGTATCCCCAATGTGTACATATTGTAAGTTCTCAATCTATTTTAAAAGAACAAATCAATGAATAAATAAATGAATGGCATGACAACAAGAAGAAAGAGAGAGAGAGTAACAAGGCTCAGGAACTGCATGGCTGCCTAGAATCACAAGCAGGATGCAGGGATGCAGTTTTAATGTATCAGAAGGAAAAAATGGTACCCTGTGACTAGCCAACTGAAAAGGGGACCTGAGCAGTGGGAAAGAACTCACAGAAACCCAACTTGGCTCCTCAGAAATTTCTCAGGAACAGCTACAGACCTGAATCAGCTATGGAGTCCCATTTGTAGATCCAGTCACAGAGCTCTGAGGACAGTGGTGGAACTGATAGCAGTGGCTGACTCAAGAGGAGAAAGTAATTTGGAAAGAAAAAAGGGAGTTAAACATAAGAATATATTTTTATTTTGTCAAGAGAGATTTCACTACTTGTTTCTAGTTTGAATGCCTTTAGAAAGTGATTTTGAAAAGCATCAAAAAAAGATTGTATAACTCTATTTAAACATTTTTCACTAAGAAGATCTACCTTTCTCTCTGCCCTGGGAAGATGACCCATTTGGAAAACATCAACATGCTTCCTTACCCACCAGCATTCACTTGTCTTTGGCTAACGGGGACCCCAAGGAGGGAGGAGAGTGAGATCAAGGTATACTTTCCTCGATGCCGTCCCTGCGAGGTCTCGTAGAGCTGTAGCCTCTCGAGCAATGGTCCCTCTTCTTTTCAAGGTGATCTTCTCCACATGATGCTCCCTTTCCAGATGAAGGTTGTTCTTTTCTGTCCCTAATGTTGGACTGTGGTTCTTTCTCACTCTGTTACAGTGGGTAGCTAGTCAGACATGAGCAGAACAGGAGACAGCTCCCCCTGACACACAAGTGCACCCACACACACACCAGGAATGTTAAGTGACCAACACGTGATGGTCAGGTGGTTGTGAACTGTCTCTCTAAAATAATAATTTCCCAACATCAGGCAAAGACAGTCTCCCAATAAACAAAAACACCTGAAACTACTAATCAGCAGCTTCCTGATAAGATCTCAGGACTTGGGTGAGTGGGCTCAAACATGCACATTAAGAGGCAAAATTGTGGAGTTTAACTGGTATGACCTCCTAGGGACACTTGACTGGTAAGGGAAGAACACCTCAGGTAAGCATGGGTACAACTTCAGTAAACATACTGTGCATGCACACCTCCCAAGTGCTGGCAGGCCATTACACATGTTAACAGCCCAGCCCAAAGGAAGAATCCGGAGAGAAGGGAAACAAGACCAAGGAAATATGCCAACATATAAAATCCCAAGTCAAAATGTCAAACTGCAAACTTGATCTCTGCAGTCACCCACATGGCCCTCTTCCAAGTGTACTTCACTTCCTTTCATTCCTGCTCTAAAGCTTTCTAATAAACTTTCACTCTTGCTCTAAAACCTGCCTCAGTTTCTCCCACTACCCTATGCCCCTCAGTTGAATTCTTTCTTCTGAGGGGACAAGAATTGAGGTTGCTACAAACCTGTGTGGATTAGCTGCTGGTAACTTACTTTGGTGCCGTGTCTTGGATACATTCCACTGCTCACATACTATGGTACATTCATGACTCTGATACATTCTGCCACTAACAAATCAACTTTGTAAATGAAAACTTTATAAACTTTTCCCTCAAACTACTATATTTCAAGTGGGCCTTTGTTTCTTTATTGGTACCAGCTTCATAGAGCAACATATTCTTTTTTTCTGATTTTACCCAATTTCTGTTTCTACCTGTGCAGTTCCATCCCTTCTCCATCTCCTTCATCTCTAATTTCTAAGAGAAGACCAAAAAAAGTCCCTTTACCTAAATCCTAATAGAAGTCTCAAAATAGGAGCTGTCACTTAGATCACAGATTTCTTAGGTTACCTTGGGATAAGAAAGTTTGGATTTGAACACTGTCTGGGCTGGAAAACAAAATCATCTGCTGAGAAAGCCCACTTTATTTTCAAAAGTGTATATTTTATATTTTTAATTCAGCAAAACTTTTCTCCTTGTAGGTACTATACATTGGTTTTAGGCCTAACCCTTTGGGACTGTAGAAAATATGCATATTGATTTCTCATATTTTCTTAATTACAGGAATAAAATCACATTTATGGAGGGCCTGCTAATTGCCATGTGCTGAACAAGATGCTCTCTCTCCACTTATCACAGAGCCTAGGGGTGTTGTTGAGGCAATACTGGGTAGGTGGTAGGTAGGTGACGGATCACAGATCTGGTTACAGTTTTCTCTGCCTTCAAATCATATGCTCCCTCCCTGAAGCCAGACTATTTCTCTTCAAATACTTAAAAATAATGATCTTACCTCTCATTCCATTTTTTTCTTCTTTGAGTTAAAAGTATATAGTGGCTTAACCATTCCTTATTTACCATGACATTATTTATAATTGCTTTTCCATTTGGCCACTATGTGCTGTATTGTGCTCATTTACAAAAAAAAATTTCTCTTATTTTTTGTATGTTCAGAACTGAATGCAGTACACCCAGACCAACACCTGTTTGTTTTACTTGCTGCCTTCTCAGCAAACTGCCTGAAGGCATCCACTCTTTGAAATGCACATCATACTTTTAACTCATGCATTAATGAAAACCTCCCATTCTTTTCTATGTCTACCCCAATCCATAATTTTTTATTTAGATTTTCAACATGAACTCCAACCAATGTGTTGTTTTTCCTTTTAGTATTCCCTGCATCAGTTCTAAAGTGTTCTTCTAGCCCCTGAGACCTCTCTACATTCTGAGTCTCTGTACTGTTACCGTCCCAAAGCCAAGCAGCTTTCTTTTCATCTGAATATATCCCCAAATTCAAGTAAACATCAGATTGACCACAAGAGCCTTGTAGAAAAAGTATCTGAGAGGAAAACTTTCTTAAAATCATTACTAAAAGCATCTTCCTTCCCCCAAATGATACACACCTGGAAAGTACTTAAAATCTCACTTTCTATGTCTTAAGAATTCACTCCTGGCCCATACAACTATAATTCACTTGATGCAAATCCCTACCCCTCTCTGCAAGGTTATTTACCCACTGACATTCCTTCACCGCCCATCACCTACTGTGTAACCTTGGCTTCATCCCACTCTAACTGCTTTTCTCATGATGTCACTTCTCTGGAATCCTGAAGAATGAAGCCCCTATCGACCCAGCATTATACCAAATACTGCAATGATCTTTCCTAGCCTCTTCTCATGTGCAAATTTGATGAGCATGTCTTATATTTTTATCCAAGTCAAAGCTAAAGGTTTGTCTAGTTATTTAAATCCAATGTCACTCCTAAAAAGCGTAAGAAAAGTTTAACCCTACAATAATATGTATCCATTTATAATAACTGTATAAAGTCAAAGCCATACAAAAAAAAGGAAGCAATTGAAGCTTAAGTAATTATAGTCTGAAAACGTTACATTTGGTGCTCAGCATTCTGGCAGCAAGAGCAAACAAGAGAACGATTCTAAATACTGTAATTTCCAATATCTGCCAAAAGAAAACACAACCATTCTTTGGGAGACATAAACATTTTCCTCACACAGTAAGGCTTAATAAAAGTATTATTTGTGACAGCCCAATGGATTTTAAGCTCCTTAAAAGTAGGGACTATTTTTAGTCCCCTCCTGTATACTAATCTCCCCCTGATTTCTACTGTGCTTAAGAAGAGAGTATTGTGGTGGTTATATGTGTTGTTTGACAAGGACATTAGTCAAGTGGCTTTTTCTCATGTGTGGAATAAACACAGGAAAATATAGTTACAGCTTATGGATGCAGAAGTTGTGAGAGAAGTAAACCTGTTGAATAGTTATATGAGATATTTTAAAGAGGCCAAACTGATAGGAGAAAAACATCGTAATTTACAGAAATAGAAAAAGAAGGGAGGAGTGAAATAGTCAATTATGAGAGGCACAAAGATGGAGTGAGTACAGAAGGAAACATGAAAGCTTTCAAGGTTGGGGACCAGCAGAAGTTACACAGGGCAGGAGCATGTTAAGCTGTGATGCCTTAAATGGCATGCACAGTCAACATCCATTCATTTGTGGATAGTCTGTTTAAAGAGTTCATTTGACCCAGTTACCATGGTGTTCGACTTTGTCCATCTTCCCACACCGAGTTGAAATTCTTTTATTTGTAAAAACTATGATGTTGGACTAAACAACACATCCTTGTTGGGTACTCATTGGATTTTAATGAGCATCTGGGCAGACCCTGGGAGAGAGCTGTGTTCTCACAGCGCGAGGGCAGGCTCGATGCTTTCAGCTGTTGGCACCACTCACAGTAGATAGTGTTCTCAAGAGAAAGAGTGTTAGTAAACCTTCATTTGTGTGTGTGTGTGGCTGAAGAGAATTGGCTGCAAAAGAGAAATTCAATTCTCTTATTTCTGAAAGCAGTAAAGAAGTTTCCAAATGACTTCCTTTAATGCATTTGGTAAGTTGCCCTCAAAGACTATTGTTTGAGCATCTCAAAATACAGGCTGAGAAAATCCCCGTTAATAACTGTCATTACAACTAACCTGTTTAATATTTCCAAAGGATGAGTTTGTTAACAAATTTCACTACACCCAATATTTGGTAATAATATAGTACCCCTGTGAAATCCTGGGAGAAGAGGATGAAGAATGAGGAATTTCAATCGGAGTGGATATAAACTATCCAAATGAGAGCTATTAAAAAAAATGTCTTTGACCACTCCACCAGCAACATTAGAGATGTTGATGGGATTCACTTTGCTTTCCCGGGAAGAAAAGAATCAAATATAGCTAGAGTAACTACTGGTAGTAAGATATTCACAAACATCTAACTCATTCTATAACTGTAGATTCTCTTCCCTTCACCTAGAATACCTTTCCCTTCTTACTCTAGTCCCTGTTTTTCTTTTTTTCTTAAACTCTTACTCATCCCTCAAAATTCAGTTCACTTTGTACCAGCTCTATAAAGCTTTACTCAGGCATCCTAGGCAAGACTTTTTTCTCCCATTTTCGTGTTAAGTCTTAGGCATTGCCAGACCATTTTTCTTAGCTCAATTGAAGGTCTTACATTTACCCTAACTTCCACTTAAAGATCTATTGGATTGTGAAATATTTTAGAATGACTATTTCTTATTCATTTTTTATTCCCACTCCTAGTATAGTGTTTAATATTTATGAATGAATAAATGAATGAATGAAAAACAAGGCAGGACAAAGAAGAGCAAGGCAAATAAAGCTAAAAAGACTGGACAAAAGGAGAAAGAAAAACAAATGGCACAGGCTGAATATTAGACTAAAAGCTATTAGATACTAAAGATTGTTAGAGGTTTGTAACCTCAGGAGAACCAGGCTGGGGCAAGAAAAGACAGACAGTAGAAACACGATATTAAAGAAAATCAATCTATATCACAAACAAAAAGAACAGGGACAGTGGAGGTAGAAAGATCTTTTGAAAGCCTAGAAATAGAAAGCACTGGGTTAGGGCAAGGCAGAGTCTAAAATGTCAGACTTTTAAGGACTCCTGATAGGACCCAAATTGGAATTCCACAAGACATAGTAGAGTATTCCGATCCTAAAATATTGCTTTTCTCCAGAAACTACTGATGAAGACCCAGGCAGAAGAACTTTGTAAGTTTAAAGAAAATTGATACTTATAATAGGAAAGCTGTTACTTCCAAGAACAAGACAATATGGCATCAAACCTTTATTTAGTGTCCGTGTTGCTGTGAATTAAGGATGGGGTGGCCAATGAGAAAGATGCTTATTTCACAGACATTGGCCTGCACTAGAAAGCCTGCCCAGCTCTGAAAGGTTCACTTGTACATGCACAAGCCCTGTGCCACATGGGGTCTCCCTTCTCTAAATTCTTGTGGCAAATAGTATCATCTCATTCACGTCTTGATTCTCTACCAGATTGTAGTTTACTCAGAAAAAGGAACTATGAATGTGCTGCTGGAACCAACCTTGGCATGAAATTGATAGCTGTATTCTATTGATTGGTTGAATATTATGCTAGTTTTTTACTGGTTGAGTTTAACCATGTAAGTAAGTTAGCACTCAAAGCCTAATTTTTAGCCCTTTGAGATCATTTATTTTAATTGCTTAGTCTCTGTGCCTAATTATTGCATACTCCAACTTTATTACGGTGGTGAGGAGGGTGAGGGTGTTAATTCTAAAATTGTGTACTTGTATTATATCCTCACTTTTTTTCTATGCTCTCTACCTACTGTTAATTCTGTGGTGTCCTTTTTTCCCCCTCTCAGGGACCTCCCTCCCATAGCTTCCATCCTTCTCCAAGCTTGAGTGCCAGCTCTCTAGGCTGCCACACACCAGTTGTGCTGTTAATTATTTCCCTTTATTACTCTTTGATATAGAAATTGTTGCCCAAATTGTTTTCATTTTTGTTTTTAGTTGTCACCATTATTTTCTTGAAGAGAATCCTCAGGAGATTTCCAAAGAAAGGACAATTGCCATATTAATTTTCTAAGTTTGGTTATAGCTATATTCTCTCATTATGCTCGAATGGTATTCTGGCTATGTTTAGGATTCTAAAGCAGAAACACTTTTTCTTCAGTCACTGTAGGCATTAAAAGATAAGATTTGAAAAGTCAACCAGAATATAGTACAAAAATTTTAAAAATATATAAAGACATAAACACTTAATTATGGATCTAGTACCTGAATAGTAGGAGTAAAGGAAAGGAGAATGAAGAGAACTGAGAGAAGAAATTATAAAATAATGCAAAGAAGTTGCTCAGAGTGAAAAGAAGCATGTTCTAAAGGTTGAAATGACCTATGTACTACTGACCATGATAAAAAGAAAAAGACACACACCTGGACACATTAGTGTGACGTTGTAGAACACCAAGGAGAAAGATAAAATATCTTAGACATTTTAGTGAGGAGAACCCAGTTAAGTTATGAAGAAATGACAATCAGATTGGCCTAAGAATTTTATTTATATCAGAAGACAATAGAACACAAAGGCAATGAAAAACCAAGGATGACTCCAATATTTTTGGCCTGAAGAAATGGAAGGATGGGTGGCCTAAGTTTAACTAAGACTATGGGAATAACAAGAAGCTCAAAAGTTACAAAGGAGAGGTCGGGGTGATTAAAGAATCCTGTTTTAGATATATTGAGTTGGAAATATCAACTGAAGACAGCAAACTTAAAGAAATATAAGAAAGGAAGAGATCTGAGGTAGAAATAAAAATAGAAAACGCAGCATGTAGATGACATACTAATAATAAGAGGGCCCTGTTTAGGACCACCATGGAAGTGAATGTAAGTAGAACCACGAAGAGCACTGAGCCCTGGGCACTGCACTGCAGTGTGAATCAGTCAGGAAGATATGGAGAAACAAACAGTGAAGACTGAGCACACACATACAGAAGGATAAAGAGACAACAGAGAGTGAATGGTGTTTAGGAAGCCAAGTGAAAGATGAGTTTTGAAGAGGTGGAAATATCAATCCTGCTGTGATAAATCAAGTCAGCTATCATGTAAATTATGTGACTCTGCCTCCTGGACGGTGCTGATTGTTCTTTTGGTGGCATCTTACCCAAATTGGACCAATGAGACATTTTTCCCCTCTTTTTAATTTTGTTGGTTTTTTTTTCGTTTAGCTTGGAGGAAAAGGAGCTCATTATTTCTCTACTGACTTAGGCCATAAGAGGTAAAATTCCAATGCTGTCATTGCCCATGTTTCCAACACTTGACTAACGCTGCTGTGCAGTGAGAGAGAAGCACAGAGCCAAAGAGCAAAGAAAATGGAGATAAGTGATAGAGAGCATCCAGGCATTGTTTGGGAATATCATTCAATTTTCTTTTTTCACTTTTCTATGTTTTTACCTTTGGGTCCCAGGGATGCTCAAGCTGGCTTATAATACATTTCCCTTTTCTTAATCAAGCATGGGTTATATTTGTGCCATTTGCAACCAAAATAGCCATAATTAAAGCCACAGTATTTCAGCTATAACTTATTTCAATTTTACAATTTACTAATATACTAGAAAATCTTTTTTGAAAATCTTTTTTAAAAATCTTTTTTAAAAAGCTAAGTGAAGAAAATAAAAAGCTTGAAAATGGCAAAGGAACTATATATGTCTTTTTCCTAAATCATGGAACATAAGATTGTAAAGGCAAACTTTCAGAGGGTTACTGTCCCTTTCGAGATGATAGAAACATTACAGGTAAGTTACAGGTAATATGATAATTAATATTAGGTGTCAACTTGACTGGATTAGAGGATATCTACACAGCTGATAAAATATTTCTGAGTGTTTCTATGACAATATTCCTGTAGGAGATTGGCAAGTGAGCTAGCGAGTTGAGTGGGTGAAGATCCGCCCTCAGTGTGAGTGAGCACCATCCAATCTGGAGGGGGCCCAAAGAAAAAGGCAAAGGAAAGGTAGATTCACTCTCTTTCCCAGAGCTGGAGAGCCCTTCTCTTGCCCTTGGATAGCAGAACTTCAGGTTCTGCTAGCCTTTGGACTCTTGGATTTGTACCAGCAGCCTCAGGGTTCTCAAAACTGAGAGTTACATCACCATCTTCCTTGGTTCTGAGGCCTTTGAACTTAGACTCAGCCATGCTACCAGCATTCCTGCTTTTCCAGCTTGCAGACAGCCTATCATGAGAATTCTCAGCCTCCATTATCATGTGAGCCAATTCCTCTCATAAATCCCTACTCATATCTATCTTTCATCTATCTATCTATCTATCTATCTATCTATCTATCTATCTATCTATCTATCTATCTTTCTATCTATCTATCTATCTATCTATCTATCTATCTATCTATCTATCTAATTGGATAATCTCTCTGGAAAATCCTGACTAAATACGCTTTTGTACTTCGTGAGTCTCTATACATGTCTTAATTCTAGAATAATAAAAGCCTGATTTTTCCAGTTCCAATATTATGCAGGACATGATGCTTAAAATGACAGAATTTTACTAGGAAAAATTAAGACTTGTTCATTGGGGCTGAAGAAACACATGAATGGTAGCTCTCCATGTTGACCACATTTTTTTTTAAATATGATTTTCTTTTATTAAAAAAAAAGAAAAAAGAACTGTATTTGTAAGGTACCTGCAAGAGCAGTGGAATGAACATTTTTAGTTGCTGTGGCAACAGGAGAATGAGTAGAGCAACAGGAAAGTTAAATGCTTAAGCTTCATCAGGCATTTCACAAGAGTGGAGGGAGAAGAGCATTTCATTTATATTCTGATACACACACAGTTAAGTGGTATTTCTGCTAACGTTCAGGTTCCTTAAGGATAACTATATGTGGACTTCATCAATTACTACAAAAATAAACCTGAGGCAGGATACAAAGTCATATTGTTTACTAGCTAGAATAAGATTAAATCTACACCTATATCTACTTTTAATCTATCACCTATCTATATTTTTAAATCTCTTTCCACCTTCATATTAAAAAAGACACAACAACCCCTCTGTATCAGCATTTCCTCAGATATAAAGATAGTAACACCCACTTATTACGGTTACTGTAAAGATTTAAATTAGTTAATAGATGTAGCTTTTAGAATGGAATCTGTGACATAGTAACTGCTATAATAAGTATTAACTGTTTTATCAAATCAGACTATGGCCATTTACAATGTCAACCTAAAGTATTTACAATGTCAACCTAAAGTATAGAATGTAAAGTTAGCAGGAGGGCTGGCAGTAAGTAGCCTGACCTTGAGAAGGCATTGCTGACTACTGGAGGCTTCTAGGGGTCACTGTGTATTCACTCAACAAATATGTTTGAAACACATAGCATATCTACAATACTATGTTAAGCAGTACAGGGGATATGCAGATGGATAATACACGGTTCAAACATCCTTTAGACCATACAATAAATAGAAGTATAAAAGTTATGTACAAGTACCATGTCTAAATCAGAATACATATTATAATAGATGTACAATAATAGGTCAAGAACAAGTTTAACGAATTAACGGGAAGGAAAAGAATAAGAAAAAAGTTGAAAACAGTAGAAAATGGGGGATAAATGAAACCCCGTCTCTACTAAAAATACAAAAAAATTAGACGGCGTGGTGGCGGGCGCCTGTAGTCCCAGCTGCTCGGAGAGGCTGAGGGGGGAGAATGGCGTGGAGGCGGGAGAATGGCGTGAACCCGGGAGGCGGAGCTTGCAGTGAGCCGAGATTGCGCCACTGCACTCCAGCCTGGGCGACAGAGCGAGACTCCGTCTCAAAAAAAAAAAAAAGAGAAGGCAGAAATCTATACATAGCATGAAGAACATAGATGAAGTTGGACTTCAGCAGAATAGACATTTAATCATTAGAGCCTAGACAAAGAGAATTAAGGCTGATAATGGGGTTTGCTAAATTTGTAGTTTGGTTTGCCAAGCTAGGAAATGGAAATGAGATTCCATCAAATGAGCTCAATTTTCCCAATTATGGTTGTCAAGTGGGCAAGTCATCTGTAGACAAGCAAGTGGAAGAGGATCTTTTCGTTAACTTGGAGGAGAACAGTGAAAGTTTAAAGTAGACATTGAGGGGAATAGAATGGGATATTGAAGCAGGAAAAGTGAAAATGTTGGTAAGCATCTCCAGCTCCAGAGACCCAACTGATGTTGAGGTCATGATTTTATAGGGGCATCATTCTAGGCTGATGTAGCTTTTTCAGTCATTTTCACTGATTGGCTAAAGTAGAGAAAAGTGAACAGTACCACTAATCCAGGGTTGGGAATTTTTCTGGCAGGTACAGAGAAAGAGAAATTAATGTAATAATAATAATAATAGTAGGCTGGGCGCAGTGGCTCACACCTGTAATCCCAGCACTTTGGGAGGCCAAGGCGGGTGGATCACGAGGTCAGGAGATTGAGACCATCCTGGCTAACATGGTGAAACCCTGTCTCTACTAAAAAAAAAAAAAAAAAAAAAAAAAAAAAAAAAAAAAAAAAAAATACAAAAAATTAGCCAGGCATGTTAGTGGGTGCCTCTAGTCCCAGCTACTTGAGAGGCTGAGATAGGAGAATGGCATGAACCCAGGAGGAGGAGCTTGCAGTGAGCCAAGATAATGCCACTGCACTCCAGCCTGGGCAACAGAGCCAGACTCTGTCTCAAAAATAAAATAAAATGAAATAAAATAAAAAAAAATAATAATACTTTTACCATATGATAGATATTAGACACTATAGGTATATTAATTCCTTAATCTTATCTCCAAACATTTGCTCCCTCCTATGTAAGAGTTTCATTGATCTGTGATTCATAATGCCACCTCAGGACATGTGATAGTTGCTTAGGCCAATAGCATGTGAGCAGAAGTGGTGATGTGCTTGTTCTGAGGAGAATCTGTGAGGGAAATTGTGATTCCACTAGAGCTCTTGCTCATTTTTTACTCCAGACAGGGTTGGTTCTTTCCATCTACGTCCCAGAATGAAGCAAAGACATAGACCAAATCCATGGCAACAGATGATAATTGCTAACATGTAATATGAGCAAAAAATAAATGTTTGTGTTCTGCTTAATGTAATCACACTAGAAAAGGAACTAAAAGGTAAACAAATTTGGAAGAAGTAAAGCTGCCTTTATTCACAGGTGGCATTACTGTCACAGAAAATCCCAAAATAAGCACAAAAGAAAAAGAAAAAGAAAAAAAATCTGAAATGAATAAGTGGTTATAGCAAGGGTGCAGGATACAAGGTGATTATACAAAAGTCAAGTGTTTTTCTTTTTTTTTTTTTTTTTTTTTTTGAGACGGAGTCTCGCTCTGTCGCCTAGGTGGAGAGCAGTGGCACGATCTTGGCTCACTGCAAGCTCCACCTCCCGGGTTCATGCCATTCTCCTGCCTCAGCCTCTCTGAGTAGCTGGGACTACAGGCGCCCGCCACCTCGCCCGGCTAATTTTTTTTTTGTATTTTTAGTAGAGACGGGGTTTCACCGTGGTCTCGATCTCCTGACCTTGTGATCTGCCTGCCTCGGCCTCCCAAAGTGCTGGGATTACAAGCGTGAGCCACCGGGATTACAAGTGTGAGCCACCGCACCCGGCCAAAAGTCAAGTGTTTTTCTATATACTAGCAATGAACACATGAAATTTAAAATTAAAAACAAAATACCATTTGCATTAGCACCAAGAACAATGAAATACTCAGATATAAATTTAACAAAATATGTGTAAGAACTATTTGAAGGAAACTACAAAACTCTGATGAAAGAAATCAAAGAACTAAACAAATGGAGATATATTCCATGTTCATGGATATGAAGACTCAATATTGTCAAGATGTTAATTTTTCCCAACTTGATCTATAGATTCAATGAAATTACAATCAAAATACCAGCAAATTATTTTGAGGATATGAACAAGCTGATACTAAAGTTTATATGGAGAGGCAAAAGACCCAGAATAGTCAACACAATATTGAAGAAGAACAAAGTTAGAGGACTAACACTACCTGACTGCAAGACTTATAATAAAGCTACAGTAATCAAGACAGTATTTCTAACAAGCGAGGCCCCAAGGGGTGGAATAAGGATGTCCTGAGGTGGAAGATGCCCCATATTTTGCTTCTAGTGAGGGAGGGCTGATCATAAGAGGATCTGGCAATCAGCCCTGATGCTTCACAGATGCCAGGACAGACAGCCAGTTTGGTGTCCAGATACAGACAGAGCAGAGCAGAGGCTGTCCATATGGATGGCATCTCCTGTGGTCACTGGTCTAATTAGATACCTCACCACACATATCATAAGCAGCTTTAATACAGGACCAGAGTTATACACACCTGATATCCAAGATTTCAGCACAAATTAATAACGAATGAATTAAATATCTAACCTGGCCTGGTATTATTATCAATAATATCAGGCCCATGTTATGAAGAAAAAAATTTCAATAATATTTAGGATTATTAAAATTTCACGTAAGGAATGAAAAGAATAATGTAACCACCAATTCAGCCAATTTCACAGGTTCAAGGTTTATAAAATGTAACTTTTTTTTTTTTGAGATGGAGTCACGCTCTGTCACCAGGCTGGAGTGCAGTGGCACAATCTCAGCTCACTGCAACCTCTGCCTCCCAGGTTCAAGTGATTCTCCTGCCTCAGCCTCCTGAGTAGTTGGGACTACAGGTGCCCACCACCATGCCCAGCTAATTTTTTGTATATTTAGTAGAGATGAGGTTTCATCAAGTTGGACAGGATGGTCTCAATCTCTTGACCTCATGATCCACCCGCCTTGGACTCCCATGTGCTGGGATTACAGGCATGAGCCACTGTGCCCAGCCTGTTTCTTGACTTTTTAATGATCACCATTCTAAATGGCATGAGATGGTATCTCATTGTGGTTTTGATTTGCATTTCTCTAATGACCAGTGATGATGAGCTTTTTTTCATGTTTCTTGGCCTCATAAATATCTTCTTTTGAGATGTGTCTATTCATATCCTTTGCCCACTTTTTAATGTTTTTTTTTTTGTAAGCTTGTTTAAGTTCCTTGAAGATTCCTGATATTAGCCCTTTGTCAGATGGATAGATTGCAAAAATTTTCTCCCATTCTGTATGTTGCCTGTTTACTCTGATGATAGTTTCTTTTGATGTGCAGAGGCTCTTTGGTTTAATTAGGTCCCATTTGCCAATGTTGGCTTTTGTTGCCATTGTTTTAGGTGTTTTAGTCATGAAACCTTTGCCCATGCCTGTGTCCTGTATAGTATTGCCTATGTCCTGTATAGTATTGCCTATGTCCTGTATAGTATTGCCTAGAGTTTTTATGTTTTTAGGTCTTACATTTAAGTCTTTAATCCATCTGCATTTAATTTTTGTATAAGGTGTAAGGAAGGGATCCAGTTTCAGCTTTCTACATATGGCTAGCCAGTTTTCCCAGCACCATTTATTAAATAGGGAATCCTTTCCTCATCACTTGTTTTTGCCAGGTTTGTCAAAGATCAGATGGTTGTAGATGTGTGGTGTTATTTCTGAGGCCTCTATTCTGTTCCATTGTTCAATATATCTATTTTGGTACAAGTACCATGTTGTTTTGGTTACTGTAGCCTTGTACTATAGTTTGAAGTCAGATAGTGTGATGCCTCTAGCTTTGTTTTTGTCGTTGTTGTTGTTGTTGTTGTTTTTTGAGACAGAGTCTCACTCTGTCACCCAGGATGGAGTGCAGTGACGTGATCTCGCCTCACTGCAACCTCTGCCTCCCAGGTTCAAGCTATTCTCCTGCCTCAGCCTATCGAGTAGCTGGGAATACAGGTGCACGCCACCAGGCTCAGTTAATTTTTGTATTTTTAGTAGAGACAGGGTTTCACCATGTTGGCCAGGATAGTCTTGATACCTTGACCTCATGATCCACCCGCCTCAGACTTCCAAAGTGCTGGGATTACAGACGTGAGCCCCCATGCCCAGCTTGTGCTTTTTGCTTAGGATTGTCTTGGCTATACAGGCTCTTTTTTTGGTTCCATATTAAATTTAAAGTAGTTTTTTCTAATTCTATGAAGAAAGTCAATGGTAGCTTGATGGAGATAGCATTGAATCTATAAATTACATTGGGCAGTATGGCCATTTTCATGATAATGATTCTTCCTATCCATGAGCACGGAATGTGTTTCCATTTGTTTGTGTTCTCTCTTATTTCCTCGAGCAGTGGTTTGTACTTCTCCTTGAAGAGGTCCTTTGCATCCCTTGTAAGTTGTATTCCTAGGTATTTTATTCTCTTTATAGCAATTGTGAATGGGAGTTCACTCATGAATTCGCTCTCTCTCTATTATTGGTGTATAGAAATGCTTGTGATTTTTTGCACCTTGATTTTGTGTCCTGAGACTTTGCTGAAGCTTATCCTGAGACTTTGCTGAAGCTTATCAGCTTAAGGAGATTTTGGGCTGAGATGATGGTGTTTTCTAAATATACAATCATGTCATCTGCAAACAGAGACAATTTTACTTCCTCTCTTCCTATTTGAATATGCTTTATTTCTTTATCTTGCCTGATTGCCCTGGCCAGAACTTCCAATACTATGTTGAATTGGAGTGGTGAGAGAGGGCATCCTTGTCTTGTGCCAGTTTTCCAAGGGAATGCTTCCAGGTTTTGCCCATTCAGTATGATATTGGCTGTGGGTTTGTCATAAATAGCTCTTATTATTTGAGATAGGTTCCATCAATACCTAGTTTCTTGAGAGTTTTTAGCATGAAGAGCTGTTGAATGTTGTCAAAGGCCTTTTCTGCATCTATTGAGATAATCAAGTGGTTTTTGTCATTGGTTCTGTTTATGTGATGGATTACGTTTCTTGATTTGTGTATGTTGAACCAGACTTGCATCCCAGGGATGAAGCCCACTTGATCATGGTGGATAAGCTTTTTGATGTGCTGCTGGATTCAGTTTGCCAGTATTTTATTGAGGATTTTTGCATCAATGTTCATCAAGGATATTGGTCTGAAATTCTCTTTTTTGGTTGTGTCTCTGCCAGGCTTTGGTATCAGGATGATGCTGGCCTCATAAAATGAGTTAGGGAGGATTCCCTCTTTTTCTATTGATTGCAGAAGGAATGGTACCAGTTCCTCCTTGTACCTCTGGTAGAATTCGGCTGTGAATCCATCTGGTCCTGGACTCTTTTTGGTTGGTAAGCTATTGATTATTGCCACAATTTCATAAGAACAAAGACACAACATACCAGAATCTCTGGGACACGTTCAAAGCAGTGTGTAGAAGGAAATTTATAGCACTAAATGCCCACAAGAGAAAGCAGGAAAGATCCAAAATTGACACCCTAACATCACAATTAAAAGAACTAGAAAAGCAAGAGCAAACACATTCAAAAGCTAGCAGAAGGCAAGAAATAACTAAAATCAGAGCAGAACTGAAGGAAATAGAGACACAAAAAACGCTTTAAAAAATTAATGAATCCAGGAGCTGGTTTTTTGAAACGATCAACAAAATTGACAGACCGCTAGCAAGACTAATAAAGAAGAAAACAGAGAAGAATCAAATAGACGCAATAAAAAATGATAAAGGGGATATCACCACCGATCCCACAGAAATACAAACTACCATCAGAGAATACTACAAACACCTCTACACAAATAAACTAGAAAATCTGTAAGAAATGGATAAATTCCTCGACACATACACCCTCCCAAGACTAAACCAGGAAGAAGTTGAATCTCTGAATATTTTGTTAATAGCATTTACCCTTAAAGGTAAATTGAAGGTGAATTTTTTGTTTTTTATACTTTTCTGTATTTTTTCAAATTTTCTAAAAGACTATATATTAATTTCCATTAACCTTCTAAAAAAGTTATAATTCTATTTTCATTTCTAAGTACAGTTAAAAACTGTCAAACACAAGTAGATATAAAATGGTTTAAACAAATTGAGTAATTATAAAGTTAATTACATGCTGTTTATCTCTCTCTTAACCTAATTCCCACCCTCTTGATTAACAACTGATATTTTTGTCTTTTTGCCTAGTAACAAAGGGTAGTCACTTTTCTAGGCCATAATCCTGTATCACCCAGCAATATGTTTGTAATCTTTTTTTGCATTTGCATTATAGTCAGCCTTGGTTAGTCTCAAGTTGCCTTTTACATGAGAAAACATTCTCCTTACCTAATGTGTGGACTGTTATTTTCCAGAAGGCTAGCTTGACTGATGGATCAGCTAACTCTTCTTTTTCCTAAATACACTTTGTTTCTTTCTTTCAGATATAATATGCCTGTCTTAATTGAGGCTCTTTCCTAATAGGAGAGAGTATTAGTAAAGAGCCTCAGTTTTCAATGCCAGTGACCCTTCAACCATGTGTTCTCCAGAGGTTCTCAGCTTTCAATTCTATCCTTTCTATACATTTTTTCTTGCTAAGAATTCTAGGTTTGTGGTCACGGGTGAACCTTTAGCATCTGGTGGCTGTTTCTAAGTTTTAAAGTACTCATAGTGAATCATACTTCTAATGCTAATACTAACAAAAATAAAACTGAACGTTTTGTTACTTTTTTAAGTTAGATATTATATTTCTTTTTTAAATTTTTTTCTTTTATTTTATTTACTCATTTTAATTACTAGATAAAAAGCACTGGCATTAACACTCCTGTTAATGTACCTGATGAGACAGAGCAGCTTAGCTCAGCAAGGGCAACCCAAAGAGGTCTCCCACTCTGGAGTGAGATTGTCTCAGCACCCTAAAGGCGGTCCTATGAAGAAACTTGATGACCTGATCCCAAATCACTGCTACTGAAAATTCCGGAGGGCTTCAGGCTAAAAAATCTAGATTGCATTATGACTTGGCAGAGCTAGTGAAATTACGATTTCATATCTTCCTCTATATAGAAAAATATAGGCAACTAGACAACCCATAATATGGAATGAGAAGGAAATAGAATATATCACAATAGGAACCCTGAATATAATCACCTCCACTGTTTTAATGATAAGAAAAGTAAGAGTTCTGAAACATTTCACAATAATTTTTGAAGAAAGAATTTACCACTTACTTAAGAAAGATACTAAAATACCCCTTATAATAAACTGCCTTTTAGAAAAAACAAACAAAAGTATTAACTAATGGTCAACATTCTACTGGTTTAGATTTCCAAGGGATTAGCCATGCATATGGTTATTCTTCTTTTTTCCTATCAATAAAAACCAAGGTGAAACCAATAAAGTGAGGATTGTCTTCACTGTCTTTAGAACTGATGTGGTTACAATACACTCAATATGAGTAGCTTCTTTAAAGAGACAGAGTCTCAAATCTTCTAGCCACATCTACCATTTAATTATTGTAATCCCCTGACAGGTTCATCCTGCCTTCTGCAGAGATGAAACAAATTCACTGAGACCATGGTATTGCAGTAAAAAAAGAGTTTAATTAATGCCTGGCTAACCACTTAGAAGACAAAGTTATTACTTAAATCAGCATCCCTGAAGGCTCAGAGGTTAGAGTTTTTCAAAGATAGTTTGATGCAGCTGATTGGTCGGGGATGCACTCATAGGGGTATGGAAAACTGTCCTCATGAGTCCACCTCTGAGTAGGGAATCACAGAACACACTTGGTTATGAGTCAGAATGTGTCTGAAAAATATCTAAAAAGACTAATCTTAGTTTCTACCATGGTGATGTTATCTACAGGAACAATTGGGGAAGTCAAAAATCTTGCCACCTCTGACCACATGACTCCTGAACAGAAAGGGATTATAGAAACTATGCCTACATATTAGCAGAATTCAGACCCCTCCCATAATCATAATCTTGTGGCCTTTTATAATATTAATCTTACAAAGGTGGTTTCAGCCCCTAAACAAGGAGAGGATAAGTTTTAGGGAGGGACTATTATCATCCTTGCTTCCAAGTAAAACTATAAACT
Source organism: Nomascus leucogenys (assembly GCF_006542625.1). Classification (NCBI taxonomy): domain Eukaryota; kingdom Metazoa; phylum Chordata; class Mammalia; order Primates; family Hylobatidae; genus Nomascus; species Nomascus leucogenys. The sequence goes on along the minus strand of NC_044383.1, from coordinate 98,958,064 downwards.
AAATTCCTCCCAGGGTTAGCTTAGCCTGTGCCCAGGAAAGACTGAAGACAGCCAGCCTGTGAGGCTAGAAGGAAGATAGAGTCAATGTGGTATATTTCTCTTAGTGTCATATTCTTTGCAAAGGTGGTTTCAGTGTAAGTGAAAAGTAGAGGGCTTGTAGCACAACCAAACTATATAATAACTACAAACCTCCATTAAAAAAAAAAAAAAAAACTTCCTCTTGACCATTTCCATAAGAATAAACAGAAGGTTGAGAAGTGAAAGGAGACCTAAATGGAACACAAGATGGGGTGAAGGGCTCATTGGTCACTTTCAAAGTGCACTTTCTTAAAGTAAGCAGACAAATCAGTTTCTGATAGCGAATGGGCAGATGACAGGAGCTTATTGGATTTATTTCTCCAAGGACTCAAGAAGTGAAAGAGGAGTGAGAGAGAAAAGCTACCCTGTGTGGAATGGAAGGCAGATGAGCTTCTACAAATTCCAACCCTGCCATCAGCATAAGGATTGCCTGATTCAGACAACTGTGTGGACCTAGAGGAAGAGGCAGCATTGGCACACATCAGCACCAGGAAGGAAGGTGAAGTCCCATGCCTCTCCCTACAGGTGTGCCTGGAAGGTAGGAGCTGCTGGAGTATCCCTCTTTAACCAAAAACTTAAGTGGGAAGTGACTGGGGTGATGGGATAGGAAATGAGAGAGCACTTTTCTGAGAAACCCCAGAAAATAGTGTATTTATTGGTACTCTGTTCTGTAATGTAACCTGAGTGAGGTATAATAAAGAATTTTGCTGGTCTTTGTCTCTGGTTCCTGGGAGGGAGGCTCTAAACCCTTGGAATTTCCCAAGTGATAGGGAATGTCTTTGTTATTAATCATGGCCCCTGGAAATTTGTCTGAGTTTGTGCTAATGAAATGACACATAGTGGGCCCTTGAATAGTTTCAAGAATGGGGCTGGCCTTGCTGGAAAGACCAATCACTCGTTTACAGGGTTGAAACTTTGATCCAGCCCAATCCCAAGGAGGAGAAAGGGGCTGGAGATTTGAGTTCAATCACATGGCCAATGATTCAGTCAATAGTGCTTCTGTGGAAACACTCCAACAAAAACTCTGAACACCTGAAGATTGAGTGAGCTTCTGGGTTAGTAATATATACTGATGAGCCAAGAAGGTGATATATCCTGAGGACAAGAATACTTGGCATCTAGGACCTTCCCAGACCTCACACTGTCCATCTCTTCTTTTGACTGGTCCTGATTTGTATTATTTATAATAAAACTATGATTATATGTACAGTACTTTGTTGAGTTCTAGGAGTCATTCTAGCAAATTATCAAACCTGACAGGGTAGTGGGTGCCCCCAAATTAGTAGCCAGTTGACAGAAGTACAGATGGCCTAAGAACTCTGAAATTCACAGTTGGTGTCCGAAGTGAATGTAGTCATATAGGTGTTAAATCAAGTTTAGCTTAAAGCTGCTGATTTACATATATTGAGCTCAGCCTAAAGGTTTCTCTGTACATTGTAAACTATCCTAAATTGAGTTGTAAACAGACTGTAGCCTTCTCTTGTGCCAATCACAGAGTTTTGGACTGTCAAAAGTGGCCAACTCTTCAAACAATGTTCAAATAAGGCAGATGCCACCCTGTAACCAATTCAGCTGTTTTTGTACCTCACCTCCATTTTCTGTACCTCACTTTCCTTTTTCTCTTCATATATCTTCCACCTTATGACTGCACTGGAGTCTCTGAGCCTATTCTGGCTTGGGAGACTACCCAGTTTATGAATTGTTCTTTGATCAATTAACCTCTTTTAAATTTAATTTGGCCAAAGTTCTTGTCTTAACAGGTGGTGTCAGAAGTAGAATCCAAAGGAGAGCTTCTAACAACCCCCAGGAGTGCTGAGTGACTAAGTGAGGTTTCATCGTGTCCATTGCTCCCTCAGAGCAACTGAGGGTCATGGTAAGTTTTCTCTTGGATTCTAACGCTCAACAGAAACTTTGAGCTCCCCAAGTTTCTTTGAGCAAATTTCTGATCCAAACTGGGTTAGGAAGTTGCGACCGAATCTGGTCTGCGTCCAGCATCAGATTGGATCTGATAACTAACTGACTTGAATCCAGTTAGAGGCCTCTTATGGCTGACTGGGTCAGAAAGAAACTGGTAGGAAATGGCAATATTGCAGGAGGTATAAAATTTGGCTTTTGGAAATTCATAGGGATTTTTGTGTTCTACCTCCTTTGTTTCATTTTTCTTACATGCTTAGGTAGGGAAAAAAATCATTGGCTACACTGATCAAGGAGATCTGAGTGCCAAATATATTTGAGGTAAAAATGAAATCCTTCTTTTCTGAAGAACTGAATAACTTCCAGCTTACACATGCATACATATTAGGCCCTGGAAGCAGAAAATTCTTACAGAAATGGCAAAATCTTCTAAAGAGAAGTTACAGTGGAACATTCCAAATTAACAATACCGCACTGAAGAAGTGCATTTGAAAATAAGGACTCCCAAATTAGTCTCATCTAGGGATGCCTACTGACATGCAGAAGCTTCTAAAAAGATTTCAGTATTTTTTATTTAAAGACTTTATAAAAGATAAATAAAAAGCTTCAGTGACTAATTGATAAGAAAAATTTAATCTGCTAAACTTTTGGCTTAGATACTATTCCATTCCAAAGGTGGAAAGGAAGCTATCTTAGATAAAATGTTTATAAAAGGTAGGTACTCAGGTATAACAGGCTTGTTTCATTTTTAGGTCTATTGATGCAGAAGCCAGGCATAGAGAATGCTTTCTTTGCCCTATTCCTTAGGGGCTTCACCCTAAACTCAATAATTTTAGCTAAGAAACAGTAGTTAAGTTGAAAAGAACACCCTATTGACTAAAATACACCTTTCTGGAATTTAATTGGCTATCTCGAAACTCTTTTGCAAAAGAAATTTAAATCTAAAAAGGAAATATCCATTTTTAAGAATGTCTGCCTACGTATATTAGAAATACTCACTATCCTCCTAGATTTACAAAATAAGTCATACCTTTGTTTAAGGTACTTGTCTGGCCATCTTTTCTTAAGTAAACTTTTATTTGAGCAGCTTTTTCCCCCTGGTTTGAGCAAATGATGATACAATATTTAGGCATAAAATCTTAGCTCTATGCTAATGAAATAGAAATTTGTTTTTGTTCTACCTAAGATTTGTCCCTTTAGAAATGAAAATCTATTGCCTAGTTAACAAGTGTTTAGGGCGATGAAACAGATAACTGGAAGATTGATAGATCAAATGGGGAAAATAAAAACTGAAAGCTGACAAATGAATATCCTTTATGAAAGCTATAACATCTGCTTCCTTGTGTTTGTATGTCTATCTGCATTATGTGTCTGTGATAATATTTGGTAAAGTTAGTTTTTAAATTGTTAGTAAAATAGAAATGGCTTTGAAATTATCAGTTAAATATAATCAAATACTTGCTTGATTTGACTGTGAGCTTATGCCTTTGGTTTAGAGTCTGGATTCAGGCGGCCATCATGAGGCCTGGTGACATGTTCTTAGTGCCTAGACCAGCAGCTACAAGCCAGAATCGAGCCCAGTTACAGCCCTTTCTTCCTCTGCTTTCCCTGTTTTGCCTCCTGGCTATTTAGGGAGGGGTTGGATCCTCCAGGTATAGTCCTTCAGGTATAGCCCTGTCTTCTGTCCTGATGGGCTCAGACAGGCCCTGAACTTCATAGTCCTCCTTGGTGCCATGTGGCTACGTGGGACCTAGAATGACTGGGGGAAGACATTGGGGAGGCTGTGTCATACTTTCAAAATGCTTTTCAGTAATTTAAAATCTTAGAGTCATGTTATGTCACATTAAGTAATTGATCATCATAAAATGTCTAAGTCATCTGTAGGCGAAAATACTGAAATATCAATTATTCATCATAAGTTTAAGCCTATATGTATTGACATGTTATTTTTATATGGTATAGAAAAGCTAAATATATTCACATCTGCTAATAAACAATAATTTGAAGAAGTGTCTTTCTAAAAAATTGTAAAATGATTTTTATCTACAAATACTGATATAAAAGAGTTCAAAATTACTTTCTAGGGTTTTCACTAGAAATTAGGGTTACTAAGAGTTAAAAACTACTAGATATGAAAAACGCAATTCTGTATACAAAGTGTATAAACAAAAGTAAGATACGCATTTAATGAGAAAAATTATAAAGACATAAATATGCTTGTTAAAAATGTTGTCTGGTTTAAAGTTACATAAAGGCTTCAAACTAAAGGGGTAAAAGAAAAATAGATAAAACAAGATGAATATTACAAGTTGGGAAAAATGTAAAATGAAAGGTTTATGGAAATCTTGTGTGGTTAAAAGATGAGAGGATGACCAAAATGGGGAAATTATTCAATCAAGTTTAGCCTAAAGCTGCTTCCTTACATATTCTAAGTTCAGCCTAAAGGTTTCTCTATACATTGTAAACTATAACCTAAAGGGAGTTGTATACAGACTACAGCCAATTCTAGTGCCAATTACTGAATTTTGGCCAAAGGTGGCCACCTCCTCGAACCATGCTCAAATGAGGCAGACACCAAGCTGTAACCAATCTGGCCGTTTCTGTACCTCACTTCCATTTTCTCTAAGTCATTTTCCTTTTGCTGTCCCTAAATCTTCTTCCACCCTGTGGCTGCACTGGAGTCTCTGATCCTACTCTGGCTTGAGAGAGTGCTCCATTCATGAACCATTTCTTACTCAAGTAAACTCTTTTAAATTTAATTCAGCGGAAGTTTTCCTTTCTTCTTTTTCAAACATAAGAATTTTGCCCTAAACCTGTGATATTGAACCTAACTCCAGGTACAGCCAGAACTGCACTGCACTGAAAAAGTTACTATTGCTCCTGAATGGCTTTGAAACACTTCTCTAAGCAATAATTTTGAAGGAACTTGATTCTTGAAACATCATCTGATGTTATTTTTGTCAGTCAGGTTTCTCAATGCCAACTGTCACTGAAGCACTCACAAATTACCTTGGCCCTCCTCTAAAGTGATTGACTAAGGCCCTTTGCAGGCTAACAATTTGTCTTGGGCATCCTACTCATCTATATCCATCCCTTCCCCCATTTATGTTCAAATATTTCCAAAAGAAAATGCTACCCTCTGTATTTACCGGAGTTCTTAATGAACCCCTGCTCATGGTATCAATACAGAGAAAGAGACCAACTGACTGTCCTTATTTTCACTCCAATGTGTAACCCCTTTGTTGTGCCCATAATGTCAGGAAAGACAGGTAACAATATCCCATGGTCAGAAAGGAAGTCTTACCATGAGACTTTCTCTCCTACCCTTGGGACCCAAGGTTTGTGGCAAATATTTTCCTGTTTCACCTATTGAGTCAGCTCTCAGCCTGTAGAGGACCCATTTCAGATGGGCATTCAGGAATACTGTCTTCCCCTAGTCTACCCACTCTTTTTCCCTCTCATTATTATTCTATTTCTATCCCCCTTTCAAGTTCCATGGAGGAGAAAAAAAGCAGATCCAGTTAGTCTTCCACTCTATTGGAGGTGGCTTTAAGTCCTTCAGTATCTTCAGGGATAAATACCTGCAAGACAAACATACCTGTTCTTGCCATTACCAAAAGACTTTCAACAGTATAACAAGTCACTGGGTCAACAAAGTCACTGTTTTCCTCTTTCAAGATAAAGTATTCTCCAAGGAGAGGAGAAGGAAGAAAGGAAAGAAAGGAGAAAGTATGTAAGAAAACCTTACAGAATTACAAAACTAGATGCTAAAAGGCTAAATAGTCATAGTTTTCACTGTCTTTGACCCTGAACTTTCATAAAAACTACACCCCAGTAACTAAAATTGCCCTCCTTGTATACAGCAGTATAATAAACCACATATAGAAGCCCTTTCTTTCTCAGAATTGAATGTCTTGGCTTGGTAACAGAAAGGAGCAATTAGCAGCTGTACAGACATAGTCAAATTGTACAACTATCTGAATCTTAGTTCTCCAAGTTAATAAGCTTTTGTGATTACTGTAGCAGCAAAATGAGATAATGTATGTAAAGTATATGATCCATAGTAGGCTTACAAAAAGTAGTAGCTATTATTATTGCTATCATTGCTACTTTTGAAAGGCAAGGTGCTAAATGGTTATAAACCACTGTTTTCAAGCCTAGCAGCATAGATTAGAGGTCTTTATTTCCCTTTACTAGCTACATATTCTTGAGTATTTGCTAAACCTCTCTAATCTTTGATTTCTTCATCTGTAAAAGAAGGATAATAAATATTACCTACTTCACAAGGTTGTTTTAAACATTAAATGAAATAAAGCATATGAAGTGTTCACAACAGTGTTTGAAAAATTGTGAGCATGCAGTCAATGTTTGCTATTATTGGCAGTAGTTGTAGTGTGGAAAGAGTGGATTTCCAAAAATGAGTTTATTTTTATTGAGAACTTAAATGTTTTGAACACGCAGCCATTCAACTGCGTAATTTCAGTGATGGCAGGTACTGGCTGAATATGTCAGCTCACTCAACGGGAGAGATTCTGCTTCTAAGTTTCTTGCCTCACATTAAAAAAGGTGTTTCCATTCCAACTCTGACCCATCTTCCTGGTTAAGACAGACAAACAGGCAGACAGATACCTCTCCCATTAATATGTATCTAGATTCTTTGAGTATAGCCAAGTGGAGATTATATGAATCCTCATAGAGTTTCTCTTTCCTCCACATTGTGGTCTCCAGTTGCACAATGAGTGTTAAGTGGCTGAATGAACAACTCTACAACCATTGAAAGCAAGTTGCTGAGGGGGATGCTGTAGTGGATTCTATAGTTGTACCCTGGACTCACATAGCATCAGGTTCAAACCTGGCTATCCTGCTTACAACTCATGGCCTTACACAAGTTACTTAAATATCCAAACATCGGTTTTCTTTCAAGTAGAATGTTAGTATAGGTTATAGTCTCTTATCCAAAATCCTTAAGGTGAAATGGGTTCTGAAATTGAGGCTTTTTCAGATTTTAGAATGTTAATGAGACATATTCTGTATATTATGTGACATCCCAGCCAGAGTCTCCAGCAGTTCCCTTTAATAAAACATGCTAATATTTCAGCAGAGAATGTAGGATTATTCACATTATTACATCAAATAAACAACAATTTGCCACCAGTTGAGTTCAGGTGAGGTCATATTCTGCTACCAAATGACTTAGAAAATCAGCTTCCAATTTGTAGTGGTTTTTGGATTTCAGTATTGCAGGAAAAGTACTGTGATCTTGAAATATTTGCTCCTGCCTCCATGGTGCTTTGGAACCCATTAAACAAAATTGTCACAATAAAGTGACTCTAATTCATATTGGAGTATGAAGCCATACTCTTTAAAGAAAGAGTATTTATAACCCCAGGGACACTCAAAGACATAGAGTCACATTTTCATACAGCAAATTCTCATGCAATTGTCTTTATATGCTCTCTTTTAATCGTATGCTAGTACTTTGTCAACTAATTCTTCTTAACTCAGCTTAAGTTCCCTGGTTCTTCATTATAATCACTCCCTTGCATTCCCCCATTTCCTTTGCCCCCTCCCGCTCAATGTTCTCCCTTGGAAAAAGCCTAATCCTAATTAAATCTTACTCTTGCACCCACTTTGTGATTTCATTCCCACAGCTGAACATTGCTGGAGTAAACAATACAATCACACTGAATGGTCCCATGTTGAATTCATAACTTTGAATTCAGGTACACCCAGAGAGCTTTCTGGCTCTGTCACTCAGATCCCTTCACCTTCTCGTTCTTCTATCTTCTAAAGGACTCTTTTTTCGTCTCCCTTGAAACCTATACTTGTACCCCCATCCTCTTTCTCAGATGATGGTCCTACTTTCTATTTCAACGGGAAAACAGAAGCACTCAGAGAGAAGCTTTCATAAGCTCCCAGCACCACATCTACCCAATTATCTGCATCTATGCCTAAATTCTCTGCTGTCCTCCAGCTATAAAGGAAGTTGGCTGCCCTGGGCGCAATCCTTGGATCATTTCTTCTCTACATCTGGGCTCTCTTCCTAGATGAATGCAAATGGCTCCTCAACATCTCCACTTGGATATCTACTAGGCACTATAAACTCAAGCCATCCAAACTAGACCCCTCATCTCCCCTCAACAAATCTGTTATCCCTCATTGCTGGAAATAGCAACCCCATTTTTGCAGTTTCTCAAATTTGAAAACTTCTATAATACTTCATTTCTGTTTGTCCCTTACCATACACCTCATTCCATCATCAGATACTGTCAATTCAAATTTCAGCCTGTATTCAGACAACAAGCACTTCTTATGAGCTCCAAGGTCCCATTCTAATCCAAACCACCACCATCTCAAATTAATGCAATAGCCACCTAACTGCTTTACATGATTCCTTGCTTGCCCTATATTGTCTGGTTCTTCTTGACAATCACCAAAGTGATGCTTTCAAAACCTGCCAAACAATAGTCTCTTCTGATCAAAACCGTCAAGGAGTTTATTCAGGGAAAAAGACAAGTTTCCTACAAGGCCTGCCCCATTCAGACCTCAATCTCTCTCTCAGCTCTACCACTATTATTCTCCTTCTTGCTTGCTGCTCCAGCTACAGTACCTCATAGCTGTTCCCTGAGCACATTCCTGCCTTATGTATTTGCACAGTTTCCATTGGCTGGAACACTATTCCCCAGACATCGATGTGTCTTGGTCCCTCACCTCCTTCAGATCTTGAAATGCTGTCTTCTCAGTGAGGTCTGCCTTGTTCATCTTATTTAAATTGCAACACTCTTCCTCATTGAACTGCCTGTCTCCCTTCCATGCCTTCATATTTTCCATTCTCCTTTTCACTATCCAATACCACAATGTATTTTACTTGTTTATTTGTTCATTATGTCTTTCCCCGCTAGGATATAAGCTTGACAAAGGGTGATACTTGGGCAGCTTTATATACTATTTTTTTTCTCAGTACCTAGAATAGTGCCTGGCAATAAATATTTATTGATTGAATGATTAAAATGCAATAGCCATATTAATTTTTAATATGAACATGAGGTTCACAGAAATGTCCTACCCCTGGGGAGTACAGAACAGCTGTATGTAGTTTTACATTCATTGCCTTCTGCCTACAGGGATTCATCACTGGGAAGGTTTGAAGAGGCTTCATGTAATGTGTTCAGTCATAAATCTCATCTCAGGATCACTCTACAGCATCCTTTGCTTGAACCCAACTAAGGACTAACATAAACAGAATAGGTTTTGGCAACTTCCTTTAATATTTTTTAAAAATAAAGCAATATATTTATTATATATTTTTATATTTTATTAATTACACCCAGCATGGAACCAATGAACTCTTATTTTACATACAATTCTTACAGTGGTACCACAATTGTACTTAGCCCCTAACAGAATAAAATAGTGTGGCTATAGAAGTAGGCAAACCAGCAGGAGGAAATGTGTCCAAAAATCTTAGTAAATGAAAAAATGGGAAAACTTTTTTAATCAATTAAGCATAGGTACAAACAACCCAAAAGGATATCTGAAAATACTAAAACAAAGCATAGATAAGTGATGTTTATAGCTTTACTTCTGAATTACTGAGAAAGGCTGAAACTAAGTTCGTATTCTTTTTTTTATTTTTTCAAGACCAACTTTGAATCTTTACTTTTTCTATAACTGCTTTATTGAGATACAATCAACATAGTGTACAATTCACCCATGTAAAGTATACAGCTCAATGAGTTTTAATATATTCCAGAGTTATGCCACCATAACCACTAAGTTTAGAACATTTCCATCACCCACAAAAAACAATCTGATACTCATGAAAGTCTCTATCCCTTTCCTATGAAGCCTTTTGTGACTGGTTTCTTTCACTTACCATAATGTTTTCAGGGTTCACCCATGTTATAGCAAGCATCAGTACTTCATTCCTTTTAAGTTTAATGTATTTTTAAAGGAGGAAATTTAGTATTTCAACTAATATTTAATTCAAATAATTTAATTTTAAACTAATATTTACTAATATTAATATTCAGACCTAGCATACAAACTGTGGTCTCTAACATCATTCCCCACTGAAAACATCCAGGGGTCACTTTAAAATTGTTCGATTCAATAGGCATGAGTGGTTCAAGGTAAGCCTAGAACATCTTATGTCAAAAATCAAGAAGCTATTGGACAAATAATGGGGTCATGTCAAAAGGATGCAGGAACCAGGATGAAGGGACTCCTATTACTTTCATGGTACCTCCTTTTCCTCAGTGAAATAGGAAACAAAGCCAGCCATCATCTGAGAATGAGCATGAAGGTGGAGGCACTAGAGATTTGAACAGAGAAGAGCTCTGGGAAAGTCTTTTAGAATAATGAGGTGGTTAACATACCAGAAAAATACCCAGAAATAAAGATTGTAATCGATGTAAATACTAGGAGTCAATGAAAATTCATGAGTTAATAGCAATAATCCAAAAGGAAAAAGTCAGGAAAATTTCATATTGCTATCAGCAGTAACTCTTCAAACTACTTTTACTTTGATGATTGGTAATTAAAAGAAAGAAATTGAGCATTTATCCAGCCTTTCAAGGTAACAAATAATCACAGCTGATGACGGATTTCTCTAATTTACAGAACACTTAAGCTAATAAATGTAGAAGAAATTATAGGATTTTAAAAACATAATTTTCCAAACCCTCTTATTGACCTAGGCAAGTATTACCAAGTCATGTTAAAATCATTTAGGTGAAAGCGAGAACCATACTTGACACAAGTTACTTTCTAGTGTCTCAGGGCAAAACACTCCTGTGCAATAAAAGGATTAGACTGTCATCATCGAGATCCAGTGGCCCACCTATGCATTACTATTGGGAGTCAACTAGATAGAATGTGTCCTCTGATATGATTCAGCAAGAAACCCACAAAATCACCTATGTTGTATTCTAGACAAAGATGTTTAACTTGAATTCGTCAAGCTTTCCAAGGATGATTCCTGTTTTCGGGATACAGAGGGAATAGAGAAATTCAGTTACAGAAGGAGGAGGAGGGGAAAGGACAACAAGAACAGGAAGAAGAAAGAAAAAGAGGAATAAAGGAAGTAAAATAATTAAAGGAAGTGAAGGAAAAAGGAAAAAAGGAATCAGGAGGAAAATGGAGACACCATCAGATAAACCCAGAGAGTTTATAAACACAGAGTTTTTAACATTCTTCAAGGAAATTGGCCAGGTCTCTATAATAAATATGTGTTATGAAAGAGAAGTTGTGCTTGATCAAAAGAGTTTAAAGCAACTTAAAGACCAGATGCAATATAAAGAATATTTGGGACTCAGCTGGAAAAGTTTGAATATGGTCTCAGTATGAGGTGCAATGAAATTTTACTAAAATAGAAGGGTAGAGTTTATTGAAAAAATAAGTTACAAAAAAGGTATGTACTGTATAGACTTTTTTAATTAAAAAAATTTTGTTGTAGGAGTAGGTAGATAGGTGGCCAGAAAGACAGTTAGATCTGGAAGGATGCACAGAGGTGATTTCTGGAATTACCTTAATTTCTTTTAACTTTTGTCTGTGTTTTCTAATTTTCTGCACTGTACTTGTACCTCTGTAATAATAAAAGACTGTGCAAAATAAAATAAAAATTGAGTCAATCCCAATAAATCAATCTATAAATAATGTTTTAGAATAAAAAATAAACAGCATGATTCAAGATGGCAAATGAGAAAATCTTAATAAAACTAAAGTAATTTTTAAAGTATATGTTTAAAGACGTACCCTTTAAAGATGAGTAAATTATGAATAAAGCCATTTCCAGAGAAAAAACATTATGGAGTTATTCGTAAATGAAACAAGGTAGAGAAAGCTACAGCTTTTAAAACATACTGTGGAGCAGGGAGGACTTTCCAGCAAAAATCTAGGGCATCTCCAAACTCAGAATTAGCTAGCATAGAAGACGGAGTAAGAGGTGGGGCTAAAAACTGAAGTTAACTGGAAGTTTCGGAGTCACATAATGCTATGAAGAACAAAATTGGTCAGCTTAATTTAAAATGCTTCATTCTGTTCTTAACAAGGTATGCCCTCAGGGGAAACTATTTAACCAGAGGCTAACCTGCCAGGGTTTTATGGATGCCTAACTTTCCCAGGGGAAGGAAAAACTCTAGTCCACCGGAGGCATTCTTTCCCAGCTAAGGGAGAAGCAGACAGCTGAGAATCACTTGTAAGGTTCAAAGTCCAGAGGCACAGGTTCACCAAAAGATTGAGACCTAACTATAGAACGATAGAACACGTCCCCTCCTTTCACACCAACTCACCTATTCCTAAAGGCCTGTTTGCAGCAGTTCCTTTTATCCAGCAGTTCCTTTTACTTTATGTCCAGCTATTAAGAAGAAAGTATAAGGCATACTAAAAGGCAAAAACAAACAAACAAAAAACACACAGTTGGAAGAGACAAAGCAAACATCAGAACCAAACTTTGATATGGCAGGGATGTTGGAATTATCAGACAAGATATTTTAAAATAACTATGATTAAGATGCTAAGGACTCTAATGAATAAAGTAGATCGCAAGCAAAAGCAGACGGGCAATGTGAGCAGAGAGGGAAGTTCTAAGAAAGAACAAAGAAAAATGCTAGAGACACATACACAAAAAGCCACTGAAACAGAAATGAAGTCTGCCTTTAGAGCTTATTAGCAGACTGGACACAGCTAAGGAAAGAATCTCAAAGCTTGAGGATATTTAAATAGAAAGCTTTGAAACCGCAAAACAGATGAAAAAAAGAAAAAAAAAAGAACAATATTCAAGAACTGTAGGAAAACTGCAAAAGGTATAACATACACATAATAGGAATACCAGAAGGAAGAGAAAGGGAGAAACTAACAGAAGAAATATTTGAAACAATAATGAGTAAAAATTTCCCACAAATGTATGTCAGACACTAATCCAGAAAGCTCAGAGAATACCAAACAGAATAAATGCCAAAAAAAGTACACTTAGTATATCATATCCAAACTACAGAAAATCAAAGATAGTGAAAAAAGTCAGACGAAAAATAACCTTACCTATAGAAGAGTACTACCTTACTATTACAAGGCACTCACACTATGCATGAAGTGGTATAGAAATTGAATTACATCCAATTTCTCCCCAGAAACCATTCAAAAAAAGAAGAAAGTGAAGTGAAATATTTAACGTTGAAAAAAAACCAGCCAAAATTTTGTGCCCTGCAAAAATATTCTTCACAAGTGAAGAAGAAATAAAACTTTCTTAGGCAAACAAAAATTGTGGGACTTTGTTGCCAGGAGATCTGAGTTGTATGATATGTTAAAAGAAGTTCTTTAGAGAGAAGAAAAATGATGTAGTTCAGAAACTTGCATCTAAATAAAGAAAAGCATTGAAGAAGGAATAAATGAAGGTAAAATAAAAACTTCTATTTTTCTTATTCTTAATAGATCTAAAGTTTGTTCAAAATAGTAATAGCAACAATATATTCAATTATATCTGCTTATGTGCATGTATGCTTATGTATACATGAAATAAATGGCAGCAGTGATGCAAGGAACAGAAAGGAGGAATTTGCATAAGGGGTTCACACTATGCATGAAGTGGTATATAGTGTTATATGAAAGTCAACTTGGATTAGTTGCAAATGTATATTGCAAACTCTAGGGCAAACACACAAAAAGTTAAAAAGTATAATTGATATGCTAGGAGAGGAGAGGAAACAGAGTCATATAAAATATTCGACTAAAACCATAACAGAAAGAGGAACAAAGAACAAGGGCAAGAAATAGAAAATAGGAGCAAATATGGTAGATATCAATCCAACTATATTAATAATCACTTTGAACATCAATGTTTAAGTACATCAATTAAAATACACATTATCAGAGTAGAACAAGAAACAAGACCTAACTATATGTTGGCTACAGAAACCCATTTTAAATATAAAGATATATAAAATTTAAAAATAAAGGACTTGCTAACACCTGTAATCCCAGAATTGTGGGAGGCCAAGGTGGGCAGATCACTTGAGGTCAGGGGTTCAAGATCAATCTGGCCAACATAGTGAAATGCCATCTCTATTAAAAATACAAAAATTAGCCAAGCGAGGTGGCATGCACCTGTAATCCCAGTTACTCAGGAGGCTGAAGCATGAGAATCACTGGAACCCAGGAACCAGAGGTTGCAGTGAGTAGAGATCACACCACTGCACTCCAGCCTGGGCAACAGAGTGAGACTTGGTCTCTAAATAAATAAATAAATAAATAAATAAATAAATAAATGGATGGAGAAAGATATTCCATGCTAACATGAATCAAAAGAATGCAAAAGTAGCTATATTCATTTCAGACAGAGCAGACTTCAACCAAGGAAAGTTATCAAGGATAAACAGAGGCATTGCATAATGATAAAGGGTCCATTCTCCAAGAAGACATAACTATCCTTAACGTGTATGCACCTAACAACAGTGTTAAAACACGTGAGACAAAAACTGATAGGGCTGCAAGTAGAAATAGATGAATCTATGAGTACAATTACTTAGCACCCCCCCGTCGGAAATAAACAGATCCAGAAGGCAGAAAATCAGTAAGAACATGGCTGAACTAAACAGCACCATCAATCAACTGGATATAATTGCTATCTGTAGACTACTTTATCCAATGACAGCAGAATAACATTCTTCTCAAGCTCACATGGAACATTTACCAAGACAGACCACATTCTGGCCCATAAAACACACCTTAACACATTTAGAAGAATATAATTCATACAATGTTTGCTCTCAGACCACAATGGAATTAAAATAGGAATCAATAACAAAAAGTTAGCTGGGAAATCCTAAAATACTTGAAAATTAAACAACACACTTTTAAATTACATTTAAGTCAAAGAAGAAATCTCAAGAGAAATTGAAAAAAAATTGAATTAAATAAAAATGAAACAAGTTGATGAGCTTTTAAAATTGAAATTCTTAGGCTAGAAGAAACAAAGAAATAATATTTAAATAGAATTTAAATTAAAAACATTAAAATTAGGGAATATGCAAAATGGTATTTTAAATTAAGTAGCATACAATATAATATTATGAGTTCTGGTCTGGGAGAAAACATGCCCATGCAGAAAGAAAGACACAATGCTCTCTAATTTGAGAATTAAAGTCTATGAGTGCTATGAAAATAGCTCTTTTTTTTTTTTTTTGCAAAAGGATTATCTTTGTCATGTCTTCAACCTTAAGTTATTATGGAAATGCTATAGTACAATCAATGAGTCTTCTGCACACAATAGACTAGTGTTCTAAGTTTTCTCAATCATGTGATGTTAGAAAATTAAGCAAAATTCTGACTCAATTTCCCCAGCTGTAAAATGGGCATAAATCTCTGTTATATCTTACAGCAGTATTATGAGACTGTATTCACTCACCCTGCACAGATTTATCAAGGACCTATTACACGCGATGCCATTTCAGTATTCTTAAACAAAGCCAGTAGGCTGGTTGGTCTCCTGAGTCTACTGAAAGGAAATAATAATAAAACACCCGTTAGAGACCTCTTAAATGGTTTAAATATATATATATATATACACATATATATGCGAGTAAAATATGCTATTAAATTAAATTAAAAATGTTAACCTGATTATGGCTTCATACATCTCTTGTGCCATGCTATCCAGTAAGTTTATTTTCAGTAAGAACACATATTTCAGTGTGTACTTTTATAGGTAGTAGATAACCTAAATTTAATTACATAACACTAAAGCAAGACTTTCTCATATCAACAGCTTAAGAACTTTTAAATAAATAAGGACATAAATTATAATAATAAATGTAGAAATGTTGCTATCACCTAATGTTAAAAACAATTCTGTTAACCCAGAATGCATAGCTGCGGCGAATAATCTTTAAAGAATTTGGGAAATTGTATCACTTTTACATTTCATCTCACAAACAAGTATAATATTTCCAATGCTGTCCTCTGAATGAGGATTAGCAAAAGAATTGATTTTCATATTAAATTCCACCTAAAATGTACTGTAATTCCTTGGGTCATGAAACATAGATGTTCCATCTGGTTTGCAATGCTTACATCAGTTTGGGGTTAGTTTTTTTGGTTTTTGGTTTTTCTCCACCTAGAGAGCTTGTGCTCCCTCCACCCCTTTTTCTGAACAATAGATCTTTTAAAGACAAGAATCCACTGACCTTCTTCAAGGGTCATTTGGAACCTTGGGTAACATGTAACAGTTCTTACTGATAGACTTACCTACACAGTTACCAGAGACGTTAAGTCTATGGTAAATAGGGTCTAGGGAAATACAAACCTGGATCTGCCTGCCAACTCATTATTAATACATGTAAATGGCCTGGACCCCTGACCTACACAGTGAATCTGTAAGCAAAACTTCCCTCCTTCCTCTCTCCTCGGTATGACACTTTGGTGGTTGCTGGCTGTGCTTACTTTTGCTTTCCTCTGTAATTTGTATTCATGTAACCTCCATTACAGTATTAACTCAGATTTATTTTGTTTTCCACATCTGTTCTCCTCAGCCCTGTTGATAGCACTTCATGGTAAGATGAGCTAGGGAAAGAAAATAAGCAGGGCATGTGGAGTTGCTGGGAATAGACATGGAGCTCTTTTCCTTTGATCTCCAAAGTCATGTTTCTCCGACAGAGAGTTTCCTCTATGCATCATGGAAAGCATTAGGGGCTGAAGTCACACCACTGTGAAGTTTAAGAAGAGAAAAAGAGAAAGAAAAGACAATTAAAAGCTCTGGAATTCGAAATGAAGTCTCCTTGTGCAGTCCTCAAATATTAAAATAAACATTTTTAAAAATCCTCAGGCGAACTTCTGCAAATTGCATATGCAAGTGCACGTAGAAATAGAATTGTTTGATATATTTAACTCGAGACTTAAAGTACTCTTCAGATGAGTGTCTAATAGGAAAAAGAAAAATGTTATCACCAACAGGAGGATATTAATGTTGTTACAAAACTCAAAATATTCTGAAGTTCCCTGCTGATACTGCAGTGTCAGAGCTCGAAGAATTCTGATGATCATTCATCTCCCCATACTTACTTATTAACTAAATAATCATTATTAACAACATATATGTATTCATTGTCAAATTGGTTCATAGCCCTTTCACTGGCTTAACCATGAAAACATAAAATCTAGTCTATTATTTTTTCTAAAAAAACTAGTGAAAGTTCTTCTGGGCATTAAAATCCTATGCCTAAATGTGATTTTAGTTTCATATCACATTTTTTTACTTTTCATTTTTCTTCAGGTAAAAAATAATCAAATCAAATTGTAGTTTCCGTTTTACCCAGTTATTTTGGCCCCAAAGAGATGATAGTGAATAATTTAAATTATATTATATATTAATCATTTTTATTATGCTTTTGTTAGGCAGGAATAGTACCATTACTCCTCTATCCCTTCCCTTAAAAAAAATTCAGAAATGGGCTCATGGCTGTGAATATGGAAGGAGTTGTGCATAGTGTTTAAAAATGTTAAATCTGAGCTGAGAGAAAATTAGTTCTTTTGCAAACAATGGAAAACCAGGGAATTATTTCATTGTCACAACCCAGTAGCCACCAGATGCTTAGAATTCCATGTATTTTAAAAACAAACCATTCAACAACTCCTTTGACACCCAAAGTATGTCAATAATTCAATGTATTAGTTGGATGCAAATTTTATACAATAAGGTATGGAAAGCAAACTGTAATTGGGAGTGCCAGAGTGAATGGAGCTCTATCCTTTGACAGAGTCCATTGTTGAACCCCAGCCTGAACCCCCGACCCTTTACTTTGCAGGGATACAATAGCCTTTGATATGAGATGGTGGGAAACAGACTTAGAGACTCATTTCACATTCAGTTGCAATTCATCAATTTGGCGGGGACTTTTAACAGCTTTAATGACCACAGCAATTGATGGTTAAATCAATTTGTGCCGGTGACAGCATGGCTGGCCTCTAGACTGTAACAATCCAGGATTGCACTAGGCAGAAAAGACTCTGTTATTCAGATGTGCACGGCTCCTACTTAGCTCAAAGTGAGAACAACAGGGAGATAGAGTCTCTCACAGGGCAGGCCCTGGAGAATGCACTCATTCACTCCATTTGACTACACAATGCCAGAGCTTCTTTGTAAAGTGTTGCGGTAGAATTTTTTTTTTTTTAAGTATTGTTGGAAGTAAAAATATACAGTAGGAGACAAAGATTTCTAATATTTAACTATATCCTAAGAGAAAGTAGCAAGCCAGAAAGAATTTAACCTTTGTTTCTTTGATCGAAATGGGTGGTCCTACTACTACCATCACTAAACACCCCTCCTCCCATAAAAAACCGAAAGAAAGGAAAAGAAAATCAACAGCAGAGATTATAACAGAGGAGGTTTCCATTTAGAAAAAAAGATGAAATAGTAATTAGAAAAACACCACCACCACATTCTGTGTCCAAGAAAAGGAAGAAATATTGCTCCCTCTTCTGTTTATCACAGGTAGTTTTTTCCCAAATAGAAGACGTCTTTTTACATTTTTAAATATAAATGTTTACAGTGAAGAAAAATGGCATCAGTATAGTGAGACGCCAGGCTGGCTTATATGATTTATTTATAATAAAAAAAGTTAAATAAATAAATACTTTGCTAAGCCTACTCTATAATGTTTAAGAAATTTATAAGAAAATTTGACATTTTAAAGGTGAGGGAAGGGACAGTCATTTCACCAACATAACTTTTTGTGCCAGCATATATGAGTGTTAGAATGACTAATTAAACTCCACAGAATACTTTGCAAGTCTACATAAAATTTGCTATGTAAGGCATCTCACTGTAACTTCAAATAATGGAGGATGCCAACATATTATTTAAACATCAGAATAATAACTGCTGGAATAACATAAGGTCCACATATGCACTTGAATGAACTTCTAAGGTATGAAAACTAATTTAATAAGTGTTTAGGATTTAAAAAAAAAAACAGGCATCATGCTACAATTTTTGCAAAACAGAAATCCTCTGTAAAAGTACAAAACTCAGATACATAAAGTATTAAATTCAGGACTTGATGGAATTGACCACGGGATGGAATCTTTGTGATCTTGAGTTACCTTTTATGTTCCATTAGAAATCAAACCAAATAATAAAATATTTTTTAAAGTTGTTGAAAAGAAGGGAGAAAAGGAATCTCTCTTAGAACATAGGTGGATCCATGGGAAATGGATTGCACAAAACATGCAGCTATAGCACTGTGAAAAAAATGTAAACAACATTTTCCAACAGATTTGTCTAAACACTGAAAGAATATTGAGGTTGTACAGAGGAGGTCTTGGCACTGAGTCCAGAAGCTGAGCTTGGTAACTGGGGAGGGGGAAGAAAAGGAGGCGAGTTTCCATGGCAACGCTGGTGCCGAGTGCAAATGGAACAAGCATGCATCTTCCCAAGGGAGGAAGGGAGCATGGAAAGTGGAAATGGAGGGGGAAGGGCAGTGTAGCTTCTGCAAGGCTAGTTTATGCTGAATAAGTGTTTTGTGTAAAACTGTGACGTGATCTATATCAGAGTGTATATTCTGAGCGACCTGAGATCCTCTTGTGATGTACTGAAGCAATGATTAAAGATCATTTTGCTTCGGAATATATATTTATCTTACAATATCCATTTTGGATATATAAATATATTGAATTCATCCTGTTGCATACATTGTCTTCTGCCTTCACAATAGAATAGTATGAGGTGACTAAAACAGAATTTTGCATGGATTTTCCATATCTTTATACCTGAGAGTCAAGTTTATATGAGAAAAAAAACCTTTTATGTCTTTCTCTTAGCTTAAAAGGCAGATAGATGTGGTTTCTTATAGTGTTGAATGTGAAATTTTATTCACAATCATGGCAACAGTGTTTCATGTGTCACAAGGCAGTATATTATATGTAAGGAATAAGACTGTATAAAAGCTAACAGCTAACATTACTTATCTCATTTAAATTAAATCATTATTAATATTTTATCCCATTATAAATGACAACGTAAAGATTAAAACAAAATGACCCCAAGAAGCGGTGATAGATGGAGGGCTAACTCTCCTCAACGCTCTAGAAATCAACATATTACCACTAAGGAAAAAACCTTTCATTGGAGTTCAGATTATAGTGCAAATTAGTGTTGAGTAGAAATGCCCTGATAAAATGTGGGCTTGATTGCACAGGAATTAAACTTACACTATTGCTTGATGGTTTTAACAATTAAAAATCTGGATCATAATATATACTAGTTTATAAACTCTATGAGGGTAGTGGCTATGTTTACCTTTTCCACATAATAGTGTGAAGTTTCTCAGCAACCACCACAAAACCTACATATAGCAGATGCTCAATACATATTTGTTGACTACTGAATGAATAAAATAAGCCATTTTCAAAATTGGGAGCGACAATTTGTAAATGCACAGGAAAGAAATGAATCTTTATTCATTATCTCCGATATAATAAGCAGCATGCTCATATTATCTGACTTAACACTCACAAATACCTACAAATGTTGTTATTATTATCCCCATTTTACAAATGAGAAAAGAGAATCTCTGGACATTTAGGTAATTTCCTCAAATTTACACCACTGAAAAAGCTTGTATTCAAACCTAGTCCTATCTAAATATGCAGTTCATGATCTTTCAACTTCCTCTGCTGCCTACTTTATACCAGATAGCACTGAGTAGCGCCCACTTTGTCCAAATAGGAAGAACTGAAGTGCAAAGGATTCACTTGACATACTCATCACTCTTCTTGGGAACCCTCTAAAAGCCCAGAGTGCCATCCTTTCAGTGTCCCATCAGTACTGCTCCTTAAAAGCCATTAGAGGCCAGAAACTGAAATCCAAAGTTGAATTAATCAAGTGTAACTCTAAGCCCTTCGTATATAACTGGGATTAAAACACTGCAGAAGTAATACATATATATATATTGTTCTCAAATTCTACTGAAGTCCTAAAGGAGCCCACATTTCTACTATCTAAATGCTTCTTCCCACACTTCATAATCAAGCCAAGCCACTTCAGCCAACACTAAGCCCCTTCAGACCAGCAAAGCCTTATCCAAATCCATTTCAACCCCTTCCCTTCCTCATCCTCCCTTTGTCTGCCTCCTTTAAAAAATTAGTTCCAGTGATCCAAAGGAACCTTCATTCAACTGTCAGTAGATTTTACTACAAACAAACAGTGTCTTCATAGAAGAATCTCTCTACTGTATCCTAATGATCCTTTTCCTCTGAAATAGAGGTTGTTTGTCTTCCTTCTCCTTGCATTTCAAGGGTCATAATACTCCCAAGTTCCCACCAACATTTTCAACAATTGTTCTTTCACTCTTGTTTAAGACAGTAGGATTCATCTTTATTTATGTGCTCACTCATTATGAGCAGATAATAACATGACAGGCATTGTCTCAAGACATTGTTTTATTTTCCATAATTCTTAAGTCCACTCAAAAAAGCAATGGTTTTATACATACAACACCCCAAGCAAGTTTCAAACAGGTTAAATAACTAAACTAGTTTTTGAGGTGGAGTGGGAATTTGAACCCCCAAATGAGATTCTCTTCATAGCACCATGTTCTATTTGGCTATTCTAACCTCTTTCCACCCTCATTTCTGCCATCTTACAATCTCCGTATAACTCCCCACATTCACTGAAGACTCTTGCCCTTGACTTGTAAGACTCTATTGCCAACATCTTGGGGCATGTCAATGCCCCCACCTCGCGCAGACGTATTTGTATAATACTAACCTGTGCCCCAATAATCTTTTCCTGTGGTGAAACTCATCTGTAAGCAAGTAATGAATAAGTAAGTCTATAAGTAAATGTTTGAGGGCTGAGAAAAAGAGAGTAAATATGGTGCTAGGGGCAAAACCCTTCAGAAATGTGAAACTTCAGAGCTGAAGAATGAGAAGTGCCAGAAATTGTATTAAGCTCTTAATCACATGCTTGAAGGTTACCCATAACACAACAACAACTTAAACAGTCAATATATGTTTTATGTAACATTCAGGTTTAGAATTATCTCAGCATAACAATATATTGTTTCAGCATTTATCTGTTTTCATTTGCAGTTATTACTCTATAGCATACTGCAAATTCAGGAAAAAAATAGATCAATGGCTCCAATATTGTTTATTGAAGCATAAAGGTGGCAAAATAATCAATAAATTACTAAAATCAGGAAAGTCATAAATAGTGAACCAAACTCCAGGACAAGTGACTCTGCAAGTGCAATCACTTGCATAAACAGAGGAGGATAAAATGAAAATAGGCTGCATAATAATGAGAATCAGAATGTTGAATTTTATTGAACTAGTGATGGATTTATCTCTGCAGTTTCTGTTGCAAGTATATCAAATACTGGTATCAAGTCATAAAACCTTTTACATCATTTACAAAAAAACACAGGGACTTCTCTGGTAAACCAATTGAGTTTTTCCAAAATGAAGATGAAATAATGTTTTCCAGTATAGAATTAATGAGTTTGCTTGCCAAAAGCAGAGAAGAAACTGAAACAAAAGAGGCAGCATTCAGTTATACGCAAAAAGGTATAAGGCGTACCATTGCTGAGAAGTTTATATAGCAACCAGCAAAGTTAATTTAAAATATGTATGTGTGTTGGAAAGAAAGCAAAATGAGTTGCACACAAAATACACCAGTGTATTTTGCATAATATCAATGTTGTGTAATTTAGAAGAGCAACTGCTGTAATATTTGTGTGCTAACAGATATTTTGCTTTATAGTTCTACAAGCGTCTAACATGTAGAGCATGAATTAGGTCCCAGTATGTGTGAGATTTACACGAGGAACGAGTACTAGGTGATTATTTGTTCTGTTTACCTCTGAAAATTTGCACCAAGGGAGCTGTGATTTGGTACCTAATGATTACTTTGTAAGCAAGGTATTGAATAGCAAATTTCATTTAGATCAATACTGACAAATTTTCAACTATGTATAGAGCAACAGAATATGTTACTACACAAATAAAACTAATTGCACTTTCATATCAATCAATACACATCTTCATTCACAGAGAACTGTTGATAATGAACAAAATACTGCCTGATGTATACTCAGTATTGAAAGAAACATAAAACTCTATGAACATAATTAATAGGACCACTGGGCACATGCTTTTTCAATACTTTAAGGAGATATCCGAAGGGCAGTAACTATTGAAAGTTCACTGGGTATTGATTTCAAAAATATCAACAAAGATGTAAACACTTCTTTTTTTTTTCACTTCTTAGTGACCTCATTCTGTGTATAGCTATCTCAAATAGTTTTCTTAAATACTTTATCTTGACTAACCTGCATTTATCACTTGAATATAAAATATTCCATGCCTTAATCTTGGGAATATTTTGAAAAAATTGTGAGAATTTCTTGCAAAGATGGAATTGTTTTATTAATAGGTCAATTGCTGAAAGTTTCATGCTTCTCCAACCCTTCACAATTTGTTTCACTCGTTGAAGCAACTGATACCATATTTTCAAGGTTTCTTTTTTTCAGTTGTGATAAGAAACATAAAATTCACCATTCACAAAAATTAAATTTACCAACTTATCTAGATTAAAGTGTACAGTGCAGTATTGTTAACTTTACTAACATTATGGTGAAACAGATCACCAGAACGTTTTCTTTTGCAAAATTGAAACTCTATACCCATGAAACACCTCCCTAGTTTGTCCTCCTTTCAGCCCTCGGCAACGACCATTCTACTTTCTGTTTCTGTGAGTTTTAATATTTTACAAATGTCATATAAGTGAAATCATACAATACTTGTCTTTTTTTACTGTCTTATTTTACTTACACAATGTCCTTAAGGTTCATCTATGTTGTAGCATGTAACAGGATTTTATCCTTTTTAAGGCAGAATAATATTCCATTTTACGTATAGACCACATTTTCTTTATCTGTTCACCTGTCAATGAACATTTGTGTTGCTTTCACTTGTTGGCTATTGTTAATCTGCAATAAAAATGGGTGTGCAAATATTTCCTTGAAAACCTGTTTTCATTTCTTTTGGAAAATATGGTAATTCGATTTTTAATTTTTTGAGCAGCTTTTATGCTGTTTTTATAGGGACTGCACAATTTTGCATTCCCACCAACAGTGTACGAGTTCCAATTTCTCCACATCCTAGCCAATACTTGTTATTTTCTGGTCTTTTTTTTTTTTTTTAATTAGCCATCCTGATGAGTGTGAAGTGACATCTCAATGTGCATTTTCCTGGTGTTTTTTGATGTTGAGTATCTTTTCATATGTTTGCAAGCAGTTTGTACATTTTATTGGATAAAATGTCTATTCAAGTCCTTTGCCCATTTTTTAAACTGGATGTTAGATTTTTTTGTTGTTGAGTTGTAGTTCTTTATATATTCTAGATACTAACCCAAGCCCATATCACATGTGTGTTTTCTAAATATTTTCTCCCATCCTGTAGGTTGCCATCTTACTCTGTTGACTGTTTCTTTTAATCTACAGAAGTTTTTTAAGTTGCATGTGGTCCCATCTCTCTATTTTTGCTTTTGTTGTCTGTGCTTTTGGTTTCATGTCCAAGAAATCATTGTCAAATCTCATGTCATGAAGATTTTCCCACTATGTTTTCTTCCAGGAGTTGCATAGTTTCAGGTCTTGTGTTTAGATCTTTAATCCATTTTAATTGTTGTATATGGTATAAAATAAGGGTTCAGCTTTATTCTTTTACACATGTATTATCCAGGTTTTCCAGCACTTTTATTGAAGAGACTAACCTCTCCCTATTGGCACCCTTGCCAAAGATCTTTTGACACTCTATGTGAGAGTTTTATTTTAAAACCACATTCAAATTCTATAAAAATGGCAATAAAATTTCTAGAGATAATTGCAACTAAAAAACGGGTTAGAAATCCATTTGCATTTATCTTTTGACTTCTACTTTGAGTAGGAAATGTTTGTCAACAACACTGGAAGTGGTTTTAAACAGAAATCTCCCTGAGTTTCGGGACAAGCTGATTATTCAGCACTATTTGACAGCCACCAACTAATTATTTCCAAATTGCCAACTCATGACTAATTTAATACAAATATATAAAGACTAAGAACAGAAAACTATTGAATGTGCTTCCTAATCTATGTATTAATCTATCTACAAATGAGTTTTGTATCACGAATTCAGTGAAAAACTAGGAAAATTTCTTCCTCTTAAATTAGGCCACGATCACTTTCATTAACACATATTAAAATGTTGTTTACTCTTTAATTTTTATACCATGATAATTTTTCTAGCTATTTTAAAATATTAGTCGTTTATGCCCTAAATATCAATTAAATGATTGAAGACCACATTTTGAAAAGTTCTGTTTTGATCTGTAACTATACAACTGCTAAAACAGTGCCATCCAATATAAATGTAATGCAAGCCGCATGTATAATTTTAACTTTTCCAGTAGCCACATTTTAAAAAGCAGCAGGTGAAATTAATTTTAATAACATATTTTATTTAGCCCAATATATCCCATATATTATCATTTCAATATGGAATAAATATTTAAAATAGTAACACATTTTGCATTCTTTTTTTCATTCTAAGTTTTCAAAATCTGGGCTATATTTTACACTTACAGCTCATCCCAGTTTGGAGTAGCCATATGTGACTAGTGGCTATTGTATTGAACCACATGGTCCTGAAAGCTCAAGCTTAGAAATCACATTTTCTGATCAGAACTTTCTGTCCATTCGTTCCTTCCATATTTTTCTCTCATTAACTCTAAATTTAAACTTCCTTTATCCTTTGATACTATCCTTCCCAGGATCCATCGATTCCCTCTTGCCTGTGTTGTGAAAGCTCTCGGTTTGCTTGCTCTCTAACCAGTCGGCCTCGCTTGCCAGACGCTTCTACAATGTTGGATCAGTTTAAGGACTCACTTTTCTATTTCTTCTCCAGAACCATAAGCACTACTGAAAAAAAAAATAGTCTTGCTGATTGGTACCATCTCACGTTGCTTCCATTCACCCCTGGGTGAGTCTTCAATGCTCCATTATGTATTCACTTCATTGTATTCATTCCTAGGCACATTCACTTTCCATTCTCTCAGCAGACAGTCCAAACTTACAGCATGCTCCTAATGTCTTCCTTCCCTCTCAACCCTGTGGATAGCATAGATCCCTACTCCAGAAAAAAATAGAGTAGAATATGCACAACAGGCATCCTCCTCTTCAAGGCAAATCCCTTCCACCTGAGCTCTTCATCCCATTTCCCACTGAGATCCTCCATGACTGAGTAGAGAACAAGAAGACAGATGCCATCCAGTCCTCAGTTTCTGCATCTTTAAAGTCAGATTGGATGAATTCTATTGTCTCTTTTAGCTCCAGAGTTTTAAACTCTACAGTCTCAGCATAATATCAAGCAAGCTTTCAAGTGTTGAACAGATACAGAAAAAAGAAAAATGAGTATGTGTAGGACCAGGTGGCCTCTGTTCCTTTCTGGCTCTGAAACTTTAAACAGAGACCAGAACTTCTTCAAGATTCTGTCTCCTCACCTACAAAATTGAGATAATAATAACCACTTCACAGACTTGCTCTGAAAAATTAAAGAAATAGCATCTAGATGGAAAAGCTTCTCCTGAACACTGCCTGTTCCAGAGCAGAGACTCGGTTTCCATCTTTGTTTTAGACATGGACAGAGGCATTATGGTGGTCATTGCCTGTTTGCACACAGATCTCTTCCTGCCCTTTTCCTGCAAACTAAGTTTTCCAGGTTCCCTCACTTACTGGCTTTCTGGCATGTTTGGCCACCAGAGACAATGGTGGAAGACTAAGGGTAGAAGGAGAAAAGAAATAGAGTGTTTCTCCATATTTTTTCTATTCATCAAGCACCATTTTACATGATTCTAGCTCCCTGCCAGATACCACCTACCTTGATGATCCTGAGTCCTTTATTACAAGAGAAAATCCTTAGTCCTGGGTTCTGCTAATACCACCTTCTCTCTGTGTCCCTCTGCCCCTAGAGGTAGAGTGATGTCTTGAGATTCTTTCCTCTGTTTGTAATATTTAGCAATTCCTGTTTCCTGGTTGGACCCTGATGAGGACAGTCATGATCAGTCTCAACTATCTTTGAAAAATAGATGAGGATGATAGTCTGAAATTAAGAAATAAAGTCAGAAATCTATTCAGTTGCAATGACATAATCTTATACTTTGTCAAAATTGACTCTTCATTATATTAATTTCATAGCCTAATGCTTCATTTCAGAGTTTCTTAGAGAAGTTCTGAGTTCATAGAATGAACAAAATTGGAAAATATAAAATTTGGTGAGTCCAAGATACCACAGCCAGGCTTAATAGCAAATTTACAGGGTAGAAGTTGTGTACATTGAGCTACACTGCATCGGACCAACTAGATTTTATGATACAAAGTCCAATTTTTCCACAACATATCATCCTATAGGTAATAACTTACACGTTTGAAACTCTTCTTCCATTCCTGCAGGCCTTGCTCTGTTGGAATACTGGGTTTCTAATGCTAATCTTAACTACATCCCCCACTCTTCATGCTGCACTGCAATGGTTCATAATGGATTCACATGTGAAAACTAACATTTTTAAGAAATAAAATTTAAAATTTTCTTGGGCCTATATGCTGAATAGAAAGTCATTTCTTCTACATCACATTATTTCTCAGATACACTCTATCTTGAGCTAATAGGGAGTTAACTTGCCAGAAGTTCACATCTCCTAAAAATGTCTCATTAACAGGTTTCCCTGACCTCCTAACTGTGTCTACTCACGTGCCCTCCTGGGGCAATGTCAAACATTCCATCATTGCATCTATTTGCTTCTTCCTTGACCGATAATTTGTCTAAGCTTCTGCATAGCTGACAAATAGTTGGCTTTACATTTAGTGTCTCACCTAGAGATAGAATTTACAGTATTGTATTTCATTCTGATATTCTATACATAACAGCTGTAACTATACAAATAATTTTCATAATTCTCACAAACATTTATGGAACCTGGCACTTTTCCAAGCACTTTATGTACATTCATTCATTCAATATTCACAATCACACTAAAAGGTAGAAAGCACTGTTTTCTCCATTTTACAGATGAGAAAACTGAAGTATCTAGAGATTAATTAATTTGAAATTTATACTACTACTATGTAATGGAGCTGGGATTCAAACCCCTGAATTCTGATGCCCCAACCTATATTCTCAATCACTACCCATAGTGAAATATAGTTTTAATAGTAAGCACCTTCACAATTGTAACATTTTTACCTATAATTTTTTATCATTAATTTTAATTTCTAAATGATTTCAAACATAAAAAATGTTATGAAATATTACAAATAATTTTCACATTCCCTTCTCCCAGATTCTCCACAGTACAAAATTCAAAATCAGAAAATTAACATTGGTACTGTACAATCACCAAATCTACAGACCTTATTTACACTTTTGCCAATTGGCATTACGCTAATGTCCTTCCTCTGATTCAGTATTCAATCCCAGACCAAACATTTACTTCTCATGTCTCTTCAGTCCCCTTAATCTGGAATTCTTCAACCTTTGTCTTTCATGACCTTGACACTTGACCCTGTTACTTTGTTGACTGTTCATTTGAGTGCCCAAAATAATCTTAAGATGGAGGAAGCTGGACACTAATCAGTGGGAAGTCCTTTCAAAATCACGTGGAGACACAGGACGATGTACAACTAAACCTATATTTGATGGGAGACAAAACCTAGCTTCTCGGGGAGGATCCCAGAACCTAGCAGCTTTGTGGAGATTGATATTGGTTACTGCCTCCTCCACCGCCTGCCCTACTCCTACCAGCACTCCTTTTTCAGAGCACTGTTGGTTTACAATGAATTAGAGAAATATTTCATTCTGCTGGGTAATCTATATGAATCTGATTTCTAAAGCATTATAAAACAACAATGTTGTAAGACATATGAAGAAATTTAGTTTCCATTCCTATGCATGTTCCTCCTGAATATTCCCAGCTAACTGGCTGCAGATGAATTTCCTGCATGGATAAGAGCCATACATATTATATTAAATACCGTATAAATTAAATTAAATTAAATACCATATAAATTATATACCATATATTATATTAAATACCATATAAATTAAATACCATATATTATATTAAACACCATATAAATTAAATACCACAGCCATACATATTTATATTAAATACCACATTTCTATTTTGATATGGGTATTATACACAATTCCTATATAAATATATTATTTGTCAGTATCATATTATTACCTACTCTGTGGAAGGTGAAAAATTTTTTACAGTTTATTAGCTTTATTGATACATAATAATTGTACATATTTATGAGATATATGTGATATTTTGATACATGCATACTACTTTTATTCACTAGAGGATTAAGGCAAAAGGTATAGCAAGTTATGTTGCCTGGACTAATTCCGGTGTCAGCTATAATTATCAAACTGAATTTTTTTCAGTGGACATCCTGAAAACTGAATGTAACAACATGGAGAAGGGGAAAAGGAAGACCCTCTACCAAATGGCTTGTAACTAATGCAATGTAAAATAGGCATGCTTAAAATTGGTGGATGCTGGAGTGTGAGAGCTTCCTCATGCAGTTCGATTAAAAAATGATTCCATTTTATCACTAGGATCTCTCATAGTTTGTACTGTCCTTTCTTGGACTTGATTGATCATGAGAGATATGCATTGATCAAAGTGCTTATCTCTACTTTTCCATATTAATGAGTAAGACTACACTAATACTTTGTAAAACATCAGAAGTTCTCGTACTAATGGTGTCAGTATCCCTTTAAACTCTTAAAAATTATTGAGAACTCCAAAGAGCTTTTAAGTGGAGCGATAAATAGATAGATAGTAGATAGATAGATATCTGTCATTATTTGCCATATTTGAAATTGAGACTGATAATATTTAAAAATTGTTATCAGTTCACTTAAAAATAATAATAATAAACTCAGAAAACTTTTGTGTTATTATAAAAATTGTTTTAAAATCACAGAACCCTTGAAATGGTCTCATTTTTCCAGAAAAAAAAAAATGGGAGATTTGGTGCTTTCCAAATAAAATAAAAAATATCAACCATAGGTGAGTTTTCCTATTATAAAATACTGATTTGGAAATTAATCATCATATTTAATTAGTCATTTAGTTCCCTCACCCTTTTTTATTAAAATAATGTACTTTCTTTTTTCTTTTTTTCTTTTGAGACACAGTCTCATTCTGTAGCCCAGCCTGGAGTTACAGTGGCATGATCCCAGCTCACTGCAGCCTCTGCCACCCAGGTTCAGGTGATTCTCCTGCCTCAGCCTCCCGAGTAGCTGAGATTACAGGCACCTGCCACCGTGCCCGGCTAATTTTTGTGTTTTTAGTAGAGACGGGGGTTTCACCATATTGGTCAGGCTGGTCTTGAACTCCTGACCTCATGATCCACCTGCCTCGGCCTCCCAAAGTGCTGGGATTACAGGTGTGAGACACTGCGCCTGGCCAAAATAATGTACTTTCTTAACTCATTTTATGACCACTATCCTAACACAATCCCTTGTTATTTGACCCATTTCCACTCCCTGAGAGAGCCAAAACATCAAACTGTCTTCCTTCATCTTCCTAAAGTGTCACTCTCACTATACCCTGCCCTAGTCAAACCAGGATCCATGAATACTTCTTTCCCAGGGCAAAAATTCCTGCATTTCTCATGTCTATCTTAGAATGCCTTTCCTTCACATACCACTGCTGTTAAGCCCTGAACCCTTCATTTAGTTAACGTCTACCAAGTTCTACTCACCTGTGAAGCATTTCCTATTTAGTCAGTTACTAGTAGTTTACCTCCCCCCTGCTGGCACATATAATTGGTGGCACATTATCTAAATCTTGTTATTGTAATGATTGAGCATTAGACCAGTTGCCTGAGGAAAGCTGCCACCATTCATACATTTCTGTATCCCCTGAACTGTCTGCCTAGTCTATCGTTCCTCATGCACTTGTTGATTCTGAGTTTACTCTCATTCTACTTTTCTTATATTTTCTGTCTATGTCAGTTATATTGTTCAAATGTCCTATTATGCTACTTAATGAAATATTCGCCAATCAATGCAATGCCTTAGTATAATTTGGGTGGCTGAACAAAATTCTAATGCAGGGCTTAAAGTGCTCTACTTTTACATAGGATTTGCATTATCTGGCTATGTGTTACCAAAATACATTACTAAGACTTCAACCCTAATTTACGAAGTAAGCAAAATAATGTTTAATAAGGGAAATAATTTGAAGAAGAAAGAAAAAGGAAAACGTGATGGTAGAATCTTACTGTATAGACCTGGATTTATTTCAGACTTAAGAATAAGGAGAGAAATGAGATAATCACTAAGTGCAAAGTATCTCTGTGGTGAAGGGAGATAAGAATGAACATGAGGAAGAGAGAGAAAAAAAGATAAGAAAAACTATAAACAATCACCCCTTCTTCAGTCACTGTGATGTATTTGCTTTGAGCTGTAAAACGTAACGGTTTTTCCTTAGAGCATTCTCCCACCTCAAAGTAGTTTCTGAACACTATGTTTAAAATAAAAGTTAAACTGTCCAAGTAAGCTAAACCAGATGGGCTGAGTGGTTTGAGCCCTGAGCATGTACAATGCTAGATGATTGTTGCTATTTAGTACCTAGCCTGGCACTGACACAGCCTCAAAATGTCCAAGTGGTTTAAGAATTTTCTCTGGGCATCAGTGTCTGTAATGCCCACAGCCTCACTTTTTTGATATGTGTTAGCATATAAATGTTGGACGCTTAAAAACAGGTGTTTTTTCTCTTCCTCTTCAGCCACCAATTCAAACCAACCCTGCTATTATTTAAGGCAGGAAAAAACATTAACATTGTTTTGTTATTTATAAGCATTCACTTTGCTCTTTAGGAAACCAGGACAATTTGTTGCCATGATGAATTTGTGGTGTTCTTCTCTTTACTGAAGACAGAAACAGATGCCACTCCAACCCATGTGGAATTTTAATGTAGTGTTATTCAGAGCCATAACAACATTTGGGCCACTTACATCTAGTACCTGTCCAAGACTTGCCTTCAATAATAATCAGTTACATCCATTATCTCAAATAGCTCTCAATGCTGTGAATTTGAAAAAGAGAAAAGGAAACACCTTCATAAAATGATCTTAAAGAATCCCATATTCTACTAGCTTAAATTCTGCTTGCGGTCTATAACGTGATTATGGGTTTATGAAGTATGTAATGACAGAGGTGACAGTATGAAGAGACCCTTGGTACAGCAGTATTAGGTGCCTTTTACAAAATTTTTAATTGAGTGCTGTTCTTGCCGCTACATTTAACTACCCTGCTTCCAGCGAAAGAAAAAGGAGAAAAAAAATGCCTGATACCGGTTGCTATGGCAGCTAGTGCAAAGAGTGAGTCTAAATTCTGTGTCAAGGTAATGAATTTAGCATCTACAGGAAAAGAAATAGATTTCCTGTCATACACTGTAGATCTACCACAGGAAATGAACACATTGCAGACATTTTAGGATGTTTAAACCCCATTTAAGATGCACAAAAGTGGTAGAGAGGGTGCATCAGATAACCTCGCAGGGCTCAACCCTTCCCCACCAGCGTGTTTTCATCTATATCTGTGATAGGAAAGGGAGGAAGGAGCCTTCAGTATGAAGCTAGCAGTTTGTACTTGGCAGGTCCCACTGTGATGATGGCATGGTCACAATTTTTCCTCTCAGCCCCATGGTTGCTCTGGATGTTAAAAGCCTGTTTCTCAGGGATGCTCTTTGAGAGGTCGTTTCACTCCTTCCTCAACCCTTGATGATTCCCTAGTTCTTAGCCCTGCCGGTTTACCTGGTCATCCTCCAGTGGGGCTTGCTGAGCCTACTCCTAGGCTCTCTCTCCTCCCTCACAAAAACAGATCACATTGTACTATTTTTGTTATTGGTCTGCTTAGTTAGTAGTTGAATAAGCTATACATATGAATATAAGTATGTATGACTACAAATGCTGTATCTTGCTGAGCTGAGGAATGGACATAATATATCGTTTAGATAGTGCCAAAGAGTCATAGATAACCCTCCTGAAGTAATGTTCACTCTCATAGGTACAATGGCAACTACCTCACTGGGATTACACGTGGTTTGCATAAGTCAGTTAGTAATGGTATAGCAATGATTTAATTTGGGTGCTGCAACAGACCTAAATCTCAGAAATTTAAGATTAAAAATGTTTATTTTTTACTGGTGGCTCTGCCTAATTTGGACAAAACAGCCCCATTATCTTGTAGCTCCGCCATCTGAAACACTTGACCTCTAAGGTTGACCTGGGAGAGAAAAAGAGAAGGGTGAAGAGCCAGCCTTGGAAATGGTGTTCCTTACTTCTGACCCATTCTCTGACCAGCAACCAATCATAAGGCAAAAGACTGCAAGGAAGTATGGAAAATGTGGGTGAACATGAATGGTTTCTACAACCATAAAATTCTGACTCAGACTTGGATGGACAATATTTTCTATTTTGAAAATTGGAGTAACAATTGTCGTTGATTGAGAAACACAAACCAAACTTGAGTAAATTAATATGGTAGCTCCAAAATCTTTATAGAAATTAATGACCTTTACTGGTGACTGCCCTAAGCCTTTATACATATTCAGCATTATTCTTTCTCTGTGATTTCTTTATGCCTTACCTGTTTTATCTGAAACATAAGAAAATGATCTCTAGACCTTACTAGAGAAATATTCTGAGCACATATTCTGAAATATATTTCTGTAAAAAAAAAAGAAATGATGGTAACGATAATAACAGTCTTTCACTGTACTTTCAGGCAAAATCAAAAGTTCTTGTATTCCTAGGAGCTTCTTTTCCACCTTTTAAGTATCTTTAGTCTTAGTCTTCAAAGAAGTTCACATAAAAGTGCTATTATCAAAAAATATCTTATCACTTAATTCCAATAACCGCATCCTAATGTCAGCAAAATCATAATGAAGTGCCTTCTCACCATTGTTATTTCTATAATATCTGAGGACAGCTGGGATAGTCAGAATAAAATAGATCATCAAGCCAAGTACTGTGCTAATTGTTTATATTTGTTTATTAAACACTAAGTAGAGACTAAAACAAATCAGAAAGCATGAATGGTCTCAGTCCACTTAGATGGAAAGCACAGGAACAGAATTCCCAAGTACAAACTTGGCCCTTTTGGAAGCCTAACTTGCCTATTGCTTCAGAAATTAATGGACTGCAGATGTTACTATATTTTGACAACATGTTATGCCCAGACCAGAGACTATATATGGTCCCAGCAGGACAGATGTTTTGTGCAGTCAGTGGAAAATTCAATCAAATAAGCTATAATTGCAAAAGTAATTAAAGTTCATTACTTACAGTAAGTACACTCAGAAAACTTCAATAGCTAAGGAAAAACAACTTTCTTCTCTTACCATCACGTCAGACAAAATTAAAAATACAAGAATTTGATCATTAGGGCAAGATGAAGGATTCTCTTCTAGTTCCGAGATAAGTAAATATTTGCAAATAAGTCATAAAAGTTAAATAAAATATTCAGGAATGCTTTTTATAATCAATATTTGAGTTGACAAAACAATGGGCACAGAAAATCACCAAACACATTTGATGGCAGATTTAGACATAAAATAAACTTCAAAATCATTATATAATTTCAAAATTGTACCACAGGGAATATTGCCTAAGAGGTTAAAAATATGGGAGATGTTGCCAGTTTCCTCCAAGCTTAATATCTGTTCTTTTAAAATAGCTCTGAGATGTGTCTGGAGATTTCTCTGTGCCCAAAAGTTCAATGACGTGTCACCAAATATGCATTTTATCAGAGTATTACAATAGCTACCAATTTTTATCTACTTCCTCTGTACCTAGAGCTGTGCTGAAACTTTGCAACAGTCCAGTGAAATAGGTCCTGTCATTTGCCAAATGTTATAGATGGAAGTGAGATTTAGACATTAAGTAACTTTAAAACATCACACGTAAATGGAGAAGTTGTGATGACGAATGAGACAGTTAAATTCCAGAGACCACACTCTTAAATATTATATTGACTTAGAAAGTCAAGATTCGTATTTGTTTATAAGCAATCCATTTCCCTTAGCTATTTGAAGTAGCAACAACATTTTTTTTAAATCACAGTTTATTTATGAATATCTTAAAACCTTCCTTGAACCATTTTACACTCTCTCCCTGTTGGGACGTGTTATGTAAAGTGTCCCTTTTGGTAGTACTCATATTTCAACTTTCAAGATTCAGATAGAGCCCCTTTATTGCACGTGTTCTGTATTTGATGACTGAGAATGCTGTTCACATCTTTCATGAATTTAAAATGTTGGTAGGTCTCCATTTGTTCTTACATTTCCTTTCAATTTTTAAATTTAAGCCCTGTTTTCTTTCCATTTATGCTAGCATGGAACCCTCTGAGTGCTTTATTACACTGTTATTACTCTTCAAATTATTCTCTGTGATTTTACATTCCTTATCACTTAACACATGGCAAATCAGAATTACAAAAATCTTTAACTTTGAATAAGGCCAAGCTAATGTTTTCAGTTTCATTTCTTTGCCAGTATTCCTTTGAATCACAGTAACATACTATGTTTGAAAATTCAAGAAATAGGCATTTACTTCTTCCTAGAAACCTTCCCTGGGCCGTAATTTGTAATACATTTATTTCCATTATTGTTTGCATTTTTAAAGTGTCATATACTTGCCAACATAAAAGTTTTAAAATTTGAGTGCTAGTGTCCTAAACTTTTTAAATGCATTAATAGCAATAGTTTTTTTAAAATGGAAATGCTTGCTTTTGATGGTATTGATTCTTCATTTAGATGAAGAATGAATTTAGATGAAGCTGCAAGTGGTAGCTTAGTAAATACTGAAATTGAAGTATCTGCTTTCAATTACATTTTGCTAAAAATAATTTCCCCACATTGGAGACAATTTGCAAATATAACAAGAGAAAAAAGAGTGCAAGTTAAGAGAGCAAGCCTGAAAAATTGACTTCTAAAACCATTTATATTTGGAAGTCTGGTGAATCGACTGCTTCCTGAATGATGGCTCTTGGAACACTGATCCCAAAACATTAACCCAAATGAGTCTATTATTTGGGAAAGCAGTAATTAAACAAATGAAACAAGTTTCTATACTCCAGATATCAATTCTTAATGTATATGAAAGATCATTATAAATTTTCATGAGAAAAACATGATAGGAACTATTTCCCACATTCCTTTGGCTCTAGGACCCTGATATTCATGAAACTGTTCTCAGTTCTAATGTTCTGTAAAATACACACTGGGACTTTGGGAGGCCAAGGTGGGCAGATCACCTGAAGTCAAGAGTTCGAGACCAGCCAGGCCAACATGGTGAAAGCCCGTTTCTACTAAAAATACAAAAAAATTAGCCAAAATTAGCCGGGGGTGGTGACCCGCATCTGTAATCCCAGCTACTCAGGAGGCTGAGGCAGGAGAATTGCTTGAACCCAAAAGGCAGATGTTGCAGTGAGCCAGGATCACGTGCCACTGCACTCCAGCCTTGACAACAGAATGAGACTCTGTCTCAGAAAAAAAATAAATAAATAAACCCTCCCCCACACACACTGGGAAATTCAGAGGCAAGTAATATGTTTCATAAACTATAATTATAAACTACAATGGTTTCTAATTGTAAAAGGTCTACTAGTAAATATTTGGGGTATCATTATTGCATAAGGATTTATTCTAATTGGAAGGACACTGAAGACAGCACAGAAAGAGATGTTGCTGGAGAGAGATGAAGGTAGGGTGACAAGGCACACACACTATTTATTATCAATATAACATCAATATAAGGTAGTTGATGTTATTAATTTTTCTCCTGTTTTTAGATGTCTATTTCAGTATAAATATATGAAATCATCAAGACCTTTGTTTAAACACAATTTAACTACTTCTATTTTACTATTATATGCTAATACTGACATACATAATATAGAAAATGTTTTTCTTTCTATTAAAAGTATTTGAATTGTTATAGTGTTTGTAGTATCTGTAACACAAAGCAAAAAAATGGTGGCCTCCTTTTTTAAAATTAAAAACATGAACAACTGTTCATCTGCTGGTCAGAATATGAAAGAAGTCAAGAAACAAATTATTAAAGATTGCTACTTTCTTTAGATTGTTAATTTCTTAAATGCTAGCACTACTAGCATGCTTTCTTTTATAATAATAGCACAAGTACTGCAAGGTAAAATGCCTTTTCTTCTATGATGAGGTCTCAGCTTCAACAAATATTCTAAATTTCTTAGATTTGATAAACCTTTAAAAATAGGTTTGGCCAAAAGGAGAGCGTTCTATCCAGACTTAAGGTGAGATCTGAGTGATTTTTGAGCAGTGCCAGTGAGTGACACTAAATTTGACCCCATTGTCTATCCCTTTGCTATTGTAAATAGCATCATTCCTTTGGGTCCTGAAGAAGATCCTTTCTTCTCACTAAGCGGTAATCATTGGTTCACTTATTTATCTGTTTCATTATGTTTGATCCTTCCCTATGTAGAGACACGTTCACATTCACTTTTTCATTGAAAGCAAAAAACAGTGCCTGACAACACATGTGATACTCAGTAAATGCCTGTTTTTTAAAAATGGAAGTTCTTATTAAATAACATGAGACTATTAGATCTACTTTTACTGCAATTTGATTTCCCCACTCAAAATTAAGTTTTATAAACAAAGATCTTTGGTATATTGATTAAATATATCTAGAAGGAAATAGAGAATGTTCTGAAAAATTTTATTTCTCTGGTATTATTTTGATGGGATATGCTATAAAATCAAAGAGAAAATATTTTATCTCATACCTCAAATGATTGTGAATTTATCCTTTCTTTATACTGTAAGGATGAATTAACAAAATACATAATATGGGGATTGTGAAGAACACATTCAAGTTTCAGATTGAGGTCTAAAGGCCATTCAATGATGACAAAGATGAAAGGTTAAGAATACCATGTTGGAAATCCTTTGAATCCTCCAAAAAAAGAACTATGCAAATCCACTGTTGATTGCCAAAGGTATGGCTAAATAACTATTAAAACATTTCAACACATTGTCTTTCCAAAAAAATAATTATTATAGAATGCAGATGTTGTGCAGATGCTGTGCAGTTAGACCATAGATAAAGTGTACTGCTTAACCTGTTTGGTATCTGAGTTTCATCATCTCTAAAATAAAGGATCCCTAGGCTCTTCTCCAGCTAGCTCAGATACACCTGAATAACAGTAGCTTAAACACATGGATCTTCTATTGTTGAGCATTTTGTGTATAACAATGAGTCTACTAGTGGACAAGCCCAATCTAAGCCAGCTTCTAGATTATGGCATCCAAGCCTTGGGGTCCTGCTGTTCTTCAGCTCTGCTCTCCTTTGCATGTGGTCTTCATCTTCCTGTTTGCAAGATGGCTACCATACCTATGGGCATAAGGTTTGCATTTCAGAAAGGAAGAGAGAAGAGAAAGGGGGAAGAGCAAAGGAATTTTGCCCATTAAGGTTGTACCTTTCAAAACATTTTCTAGAATACTTATTCAATGACTCCTAGTTATTTTTATTGTCTCAAACCAAGTCACATGTTCAACAATAGCTGCAAAAGAGGCTGAGGAAGTAAGCTTTCTGACTGGACACACTGCTGACACCTTCAAGAAATCAATGATTTATTAGTTCATTAACAATGGGGTATGGATATTGGATAGACCACTAGCAATGTCTCCTACACAGTTGTAGCACTCTCCAGATTCATTTACATTACCCTCTCCTCCTTTCAAATGCATGCTGCTATGGTCAGGTGAGTCACAGTGCAGTTAGTTACAATTATAACTATTACACAAGTT
Organism: Nomascus leucogenys; assembly: GCF_006542625.1. Lineage (NCBI taxonomy): Eukaryota > Metazoa > Chordata > Mammalia > Primates > Hylobatidae > Nomascus > Nomascus leucogenys. Next base: position 98,919,171 of record NC_044383.1, on the reverse strand, counting down.
CCAGAGTAATTTTCAGGAGAAAAAAACAATGGAAACATTGTACTCACTGACAACGTCTCCCCATCGTTTTCTCCTTCCTCCCTTCCCCAGTCTCTGGTACCTCATAAATATGTATATCAGGTCACTTAAAGAAACTAATGGGAAAATTAGCTTCAAATATGCAAAGGATGTAATAACGTAGAAATGGAAAAGGTTTGTGGAAAAAAGTACATCACAGTATGCTAAATATTTCAATTGAGAGATGGCCAAGAAACAAGTAAAACAATTATCTCCCTAATGAAAGAAAAAATTAAAAAGGAAGTAGAGAAACAAGGAAGGAAGGAAGGAAGGAAGGAAGGAAGGAAGGAAGGAAGGAAGGAAAGAAGGAAGGCAGGCAGGCGGGCGGGCTGGAGGGAGGGAGGGGGAGGGAGGGAGGAAGGAAGGAGGAAAGGAAGAAAGGGAGGGAAGGAGGGAAGGAGGGAGGGAGGGAGGGAGGAAGGAAGGAGGAAAGGAAGAAAGGGAGGGAAGGAGGGAAGGAGGGAGGGAGGGAGGAAGTAAGGAAATTTATTTCAAATTTCACAACTGCACAGATAGTATATTAGTCTGTTTTCACACAGCCATAAAGAAATATCCAAGACTGGGTAATAAGGAAAGGGGTTTAATTGACTCAAAGTTCCACATGGCTTAGGAGGCCTCAGGAAACTTACAATTGTGGCAGAAGGGGAAGCAGGCACATCTTACATGGTGTAGGCGAGAGACAGAGAGCAAAAGCGGGAAAAACTGCCTTATAAACCATCAGATCTTGTGAGAACTCACTAACTTTCATGAGGACAGCATGGAGGAAACCCGCCACATGATTCGATCACCTCCCACTTGGTCTCTTCCTCGACACATGGGGATTATGGGGATTACAATTCAAGATGAGATTTGGGTAGGAACACAGAGCCAAACCGTATCAGTGAGTGAAATGAAATAAGAAAATGAAAGCACATTATCAATTTTTTTGAAAATGAAAAATTCAAAACACCTCTGAGTTAATGCACCAATGTTGAGCACTAAAGGGAATACCAAAAATCTTTGCTAACACAATATTAAAATATTAGTGGACCTCAAATAGTAATGTGGTCAACATTTTTAAAGAAAACATTGTACTTCCATAAATGATGCAAGTGTAATCAGAACACTTAAAAATGAGCTCACTTTTTTTTATGATGTACATCTTAAACCTCCAAATTTGTATTACTCTAGATTTTCTCAATATACAAACGGTTTTAAAGGCTAAAATTTACTTGTTCTTGTTAATTTGAAAATTATGTATGTACTGCAATAAGGAATAATAGAACAAACACCACCCTTTGAACTATTAATAGTCTGCCATATTTGGTTCTTATATTTTCTTCATTAAAGGAAATAAAATATTAAAGCTAAATTCATCTTTCCCCAGTTATGTTCTCTATCCTACGTCTCCACAGAAATTTATTAACAAAAATTCAATATATGTGTGTTTTAAAAAATAATCATACCATACATATATGAATTCATGTATTATATTTTGTATTATTTTTTATTTTACATAAAAGTTGTCATTGTTAAATATTTTTGTACAACTTAGATTTTTTTTGAAATATGGTCTCACTCTGTTGCCCAGGCTGGAGTACAGTGGTGCAATCGTGGCTGACAGCAGCCTCAGCCTCCCAGGCTCAAGCCTCAGCTTCCTGAGTAGCTGGGACTCCAGGCACCTGACTAAGTTTTTTTATTATTTTGTGGAGACAAAGTCTCGCTATGTTGCCCAGACTGATTTTTTTTTATTCAATGTTATGTTTTACCTTATCTCTCCATCTTAATATACAGACTGTTTATTCATTTTAATTACAGTGGAATATTCAAATTTTATTTTCAATGTATTTCTTAAATAATGTCATTATCACAAATGAACTTTTATATAATGACTTTTTTTCTGCTTTCTCATCTCCACCCCTTTCTAGACTTTCATCTTAACACACACACACTCACACACACAGCTTTAATTTTAGACCTCTTAAACATCAAATCTTGTTGGTGGATGTTCTGGGATCCAGCTAACCCTCTTATGGTATATAAAGGCTAGGATAAGTGTGGACAAGAAACCTCTGAACTTTTTTCAATCTCTCTTTGGGTACATTAATTACATATAACTCAGAAATGTTTTGCACTGAGTGTGAATATATACAAATTTGAGGACTACATTTAGAATGTCATGTTTGTCTTCTCAAAGAGTTAATAGTTAAAATAGAATCTTAAGACAAAACCAACAAATAGGGTGTATAAATCACTGACTTAACAGGGTGTTTCCACTGACAATGCTTTTCAGCTGTGCAGTTTGGAAAGAAAAATGAAAAGGAAAAGTGAGCTCATCAGTTCACTCAGAAAACTAAACTCTTTCATAAAGGTTTGTTGTTGGAATTGAGATTGTTTTGGATGAAAAAACGCTGCAGCCTCCCGGTCTCTAGTTCCCATTTCTTCCATTTCTGGATGTAATTAGTTTTATATTCTTTTGCTTTACACACACACACACAAACACACACACATACACACACACAATGTCAAACTACAAGCCTGAGTATTCCAAATAATTTAGCTATATTTTATGAGTAAGATTTTATTTCCCCTACATATTGTGACACATCTATTACTTCTGCATAGTTTGTACTTCACAACTTAATGTCAATCACTTTAAAATAACTAAGTGCATGGAAAAGGAGAAGTTCAAGCTAATTTTCATCACCTCCCCTCAAAAATATCATTATTTACTTTATAGTCACCCACAGACTAATTATATTTGTAGAACTTTATATATCACAGGGATTTTATGTTACACAATTTATCTGAACAAAGCTGCGCCATGTAGGCTATAAGATGACAGAACATAACAACTACAAAGAGCAAAAATGATTCTTGTCCTCAGAGAGTTAACACTCTAATAGGTGAAATGACACAGACAGAAATAAAAGTAGCTTTGAGTACGAATGTGTTTCAATGGGGAAGAAGAGGACATTTTACCTGGGAGAAAAGAGATGCAGCTGGTAGTGAATGCCAGGTTCTAACAACTGTCCTCATCAGGAAGGAAGACACCACGGGACAGGCCAGACAGGAGACTGAGAATTCTGAAACCTTAGTCCCCATCTTGGCTGGGTCCTTACGGACTAGCATCGTGCCTGACACGTACTGGGTGCCAATGAAAATGTGTTGATTTACCATATAGCCTTGAGAACATCACAGTTTCTCAGCCCTTGTTCCTCCCCCACAAAGGGGAATAAGAGATCACTCATAAGGTTCTTGTGAAGATCAAATAAGGCAATATATGTGAAAGTGTATATAGTAAACTCTAAGGCACCAGAAATACATTGCATATCATTCTCGGAGGAGTTTAAAAATATGTCACAAAATCTTTGAAGTTGGTACATCATGCTATGAAGTGACTTCTCTATGAAAAAATGTTGGCCTGTGGTTGGGGATGGGAAAGGAAAAAACTTAGCCAGTGGTTATCCTCTTCCTTTGGCCTCAGCAACCTCCAACCCATCCATTTGCCCCTCCCTGAGTGGACAGTAGGTAGTGGACCTTAGAGACTTGTGACGTTCTTCCCCATTGGTGACTGGGACTTTTCCCAGAAGAATGCGAACCACAGAATACCTCCATGTTCAAAAAATAACACCAAACTAAAGCCAATCCGTGTTTCCTCTACAGGGTTCCATCACAATAACTTTAGGGAAGAAGAGAAGATGATTTAACAACTGAGGTTTTTCTTTTTTTTTATTGGTTGGTTGGTTTTTTTACATCAGATGGGTAATGTGCAAATGTGGTAACAAGGTTGGAGGGCAGCATATCTCACACATGAGTGTAAATACCCAATCATCACACATAAGTTGCAAAAGGATCAACAACTGCATTTTGTAAAGCTGTGAGGTTTTCTGTTATTTTAAATCTCCGTGATAGGTCAGAACCCTTTGCTAGGCATAATGGAAGAGATGGGTGTACATTATGTACAATTTCTGTGTTCTGTGGTAGCCTAAGGAAAGATGCCCAGATCTGGAAATAAAGCACAGCATCATAATGACAGTGATCAAGAGGTAATGAGGAACCTGCTCACACAGTTTAGACTCTGATTACACCCTAAGAGATAACATTCATAGTCCAAGAATAGGAACATTCTGAGCATATGGCATTGACCAAACCTTCTGTACAAAACCTCAAAATAGGCATTGTGTGAATACAATACATCAGCGTACCATATTTCATGTGCTAATCTTTTCATGACGGTCTCATGCTATAGTATTTCAGTGATGGTGTAAAGAGGAGAAATGTGATTAAACCAAAGGGGGAGGTGATGGGGATTATCCTCAGGAAAAAGAAAAACAAGGTGGAAATACTATGGTCCTTAGTTAAGCAGATAAAACAGACTAAGCAGAATAAAGAACAATGTATGGTGCTCATTCCATCTGGGCGTATTTGAGACAGCTATTTAATAGGGTATTTTGCATTTGGCAGACTTTCTGTTTAAACAGGAAATGTGTGCATATTAATAGTAACCCTCCACATACAAATCAGCTTGGTTCTAGCTACATGGCATTATTGTCAAACATGCCAGTACCTGTAAAATGTTGCAGTTACCACAAAAATTTAAAAATCACTAATGCCCTATAAATCTTCATGAGTTTTATAATTCATTCCTTATCAATCGAACTAGTTAGGATTTTTTCAATCTTTGGTTTAAATTCTTTTTCCTCATCTGTGATATAATAACACGCAGCTAATACACTTATTATTATGACATTTTGCAGAGTCCCACACACAGTTTTTGCTCCTTTTCCTTTTCCCTCATTTCTTCCTTTTGTCTATGGTATATGCCTACACTGATATGTATAGGGTGCCATAAAACAAAGTGGAGTGAGTAAGAAGAGATGATTATGAAGAATAAATAGAGATTATTTTAAAAGCGGAAAAGTTCTTGGGTAGGTAGTTTTCAAAAAGTAGCCTAAACTGAGTTTCTGATGAAAGATAAGTTGTTTCCCTGAAAGTATTTTCCTTCTTTTACCCATTACCTCGCCTGTCTTCCCCTGAGTTCTTTCTCTAACTATACTCTCCTTTGCTCTCAAATGCTTCTTTTCTGTCTCTACTATTTTTTTCTTCTGTTTTTCTCTCACTATTGGAGACTACTGCTAAATTGTTTTCTCTATTATTTCCCACACAATCTTTCATGAGAATTCTGCTTGTGGGTGAGCTTCAGTGTTTTTAGATGTAAGCAGATGAATACAATGCAGTTTGGAATCCACATCATAAAGCAAATCACTCTAAACCAGATGGCATTTTCCCATGGGAAAATGTTTGCAGTTTGGGGTTTTCATTCCTAACCAAAGACAGCCTCAAATGAATCATAGACATGACCAACAATTTGTCTTTAAAGTGAAGATATGACTATAAACTACTAGAAAAGAAAGTTAAGTTTTAAATCTTAAGAAGTAGATTTTAAATGTATAAATTGATTATTCTATTATGAACCTCTATTATGAAATAAGCCTCCAGCCAAAAGCAAAGGGTTATCTTTAATTTAGTCTAACTGTAATGTGCAAGGTATAGAAACATATAATTATTTGACAATTATTGATCTAGTATTTTTTTAACTGAAAGCAAAGAGCTCATCTAATTCAATAATGTACTCACTGGTTTTTATTTACTGATGAAGAAGTGGATTCTATTTTCCATCTTAGTATAGAAAATGGATTAGAGGGATTGTTTAAATGTCTCTAGTTTCTTTAAAAACTAAGTCATGGGTTTCTTTTCAGCCTATTTATGAATGTAGTGGTTTCTTATTACTGTGTTCATGATAAAACTCTAATACCTGTTATGTAAGTCTCCTACAGCACCAGGATGGGTATTAGTCCCTGAAACAAAGCCATAAGTAAATCAAGAAAAGTGTTGAAATTTCCAGAGAGTATAGCTACGTGTAATTAGTAATTACCATCAGCCCTCCGAATCCATGGGTTCCACATTCCTGGATTTAACCAACCAAGGATTAAAAATATTTGGAAAAAGATAAGTAAAAAAAAACAAGATAACACTAAAAAAATACAAATAAATAAAACAACTGTTTATATGGCATATACATTGTATTTGGTTATGATAAGTACTCTAGAGATCATTTAAAGTATACAGAAAGATGTGCATAGGTTATATGCAAATATTATGCCATTCTATATCAGGGAATTGAGCATCTATGAATTTTGTTACTGGAAGGATGTGGTGTCCTGGAATCAATTTTCTATGGATAACAAGGGACAGCTGTATCTGTTCTCAGTACCATTACTGAAATTTATTACTTTTCATATCATAACTATCTATAATGCTCATACCCAAAGAAATGATCTGAGTTCTAGGACTCAAAAGAGTTTGTTCTCTTTAATGTAACCCTAGAGATGAGGAATCCATGACACAGATTGAGTTAAGGGCTTTTCAACCTAAGTCAGTTGGTGAATAATAGTACAGTTTTGATGCTGCTTTGTGAATTAAGTATGCCTATAGATGTCAAAACAATCAACTAAAAAGGCTTTGGGAGGCAAAACAAGACATAAATGCGTATAAATTTCCTAAGTCCAAAAAGCCACTCTTTTGTTCACAAAATGAGCATTGATTGCCTTCAACCTGACTTATGTAAGCATGTCTTCTGATGATCTATGGCACAACAAAGAAAATCCCATATATATAATGTGTATGTGTTACTAGATGTGTTTGGCTCTTTGAGTCTTAGAAACTATGCAAGTAGCATTTGGAAACTAATAAAAATCATCGAGAGACAGATAATGGGGCAAGCTATATTCTCCAAAGAGATCCAATAGTCTGTGCTGGTATAGATTAGAGATAATGCTCTATAAAGCAGCATTTGGTAAAATATGCTGCAGGCAGAAGATGGTCAATGAATGTGGTTGGCTATTAAGCTGTGAAAGGGTCCTCCTATGGAATATACATAATCTCTATTCTGCAAAGTCTTCAAAGATATTTTCTGATAGCACAAAACTTCCTCTTATTTTTACAAAAGGGCAATAACTAGATGGATTTTGCCTGTTTTCAGGAGACTCAGGGTCCAGAGATCACTGCATTTCTCAGGGAATGTTACCTGGTGGAACTACTGGTGGGCGAAATAATAAAACTAGGTCATAGGACAAGTATAACAATAAATTTTACACTGAATTGAGGGTCTCCCTGTTAATTAAAAAATGTGTGGCAAGTTCTTTCTTATTTAAAAAATGACAATAGAATGGCAATGAATATAAAAATAGTGATGGCATTAGAAAATTTTCTATAGATACTAAAACTAAAGAGTGAAAATCTAAGTATTTTGCCAGATCACCAATATTATGTTAGACCAATATCATGTGTCTTCTGAGAAAGACACATCATCATCATCCTGCCTAAATACTGTATAAACCGAATATAATCATGAGGAAACCAGACAAACCCAAACTGAGGGACATTCTACACAGTAGCAGGCCTATACTTTTCAAAAATATTATGGACAAGAAACACAGAAAAAGTATAGAAATTTTTCTAGATTAAAGAAGACAAAAAGACATAGCAATGATGTGACGTAAGTGATCTTCTAGACCAGGAGAAAAAAAAAAAGCTATCAAGGATATTCGTGAGATACTCAATGAAATTTGAATATGCATTGTGGACTAGAGTATTTTATAAACACCAAATTCCCTGATTTTAATAAATATACTGAATATATTGTGGTCATGAAAGAGACTGTACTTAGGAAATAATCACTGAGTTTTTAGAGGTAAAGTGGCAAAATGTCTCCAGCTTGTTCTCCAACGGTTCAGTAAGCATACATAAATAAAGAGAGAAAATTTAAACAAATGAGAAAAAAATTAAACAATTACTAATCTGGTCATCTCAAATTAGCAACCATCCATTTTGCTCAGGACTAAGGGGCTCCAATCATCTATTTAGGCTTCCTTGGGCTAAAGCTGTCATCACTATTACCAGAAAAGTCCCAGACAAACCAGGGCAAGTTGATCACTCTGCCTCCCCCTTCATCCCTAAAGTACGGAGTGAAATTTCATATTGGGCATTGAAGACAGGGGTTTTTTTGCTGTTTTGTTTGAATAGTAAACTTTTTATGCATTTGTGGAAGCATAAAGTCAATGTAAGAGAATAATACTATTAGGATAAGAGAGATATGAATCGTGCTATTACAGTGTTTGGCATGCTGGAATGGTAACTCGTTAGAGGAAATTATGAAAATAGATACTTACTCGGCATCTTCTCTCTAGAGAATGCCATTTAGCCTATAAATGTGTAAGTTTATCATCAGAAAATGCAATCAATATGCAAAATCCTTTACTTGCATATAAAGAGATTGCCTCCTTATGTGGAAGATCAGAGGAAACCAATTTCCCTCATGTTGCTGTTCAATATCTAATGAGGAACTTCAATTTATTTCAACTAAGATTACATTTTAACATCCCATCTAAGGCACAGTACAATAACTGGCATGCATTATACACTGGTTCTAAAGGGAAACAGATGAAGAGTGGAATTGTATTTTCAAAACACTTTAAACAGCTTTGATGCTTGGAAAGTCACTTCACTTTTTGCCAACAAATAATGCCAATATTCTTTTGATCTTAAAAAAATGCAGATTTAAAGCAAGTTTCTCAGAAATTCATATATATTTCATTTGGGAAAAACTTTAGAAAATAAAGGCCAAACTTTCATCCTATTACTACCATAAGTTCAGCATAAACTCCCTTACAAATATGTGTTAAGCTAAATGTAAAGGGAGAATGCTGAGGATTTTTCTGTAAACATCTCTCAAGTATCTGCCCTAAAAATCTCCTTCAAAATAAGTTAGAAAATAAACTATTGAGTTTCACAAGTGTCTTCACACAGATAGTTTCTCCCTACTGTCCCAAGAGTCCTTTCTAACAATTTCTTTTCCTTGTTACTGTTTTTATTTCATTTCTCCTAGCTGCAAGGTAACTATATCTAGTAACAAAGAATAGATTGTGTGGGCAACTCATGTATGTAGCTATAAGGAGTAAATTGTGACTCTTTCTCCTAGTGGGGAGGACAGCACTTATTCCACAACACAGCATGAACTGGAGACATTCAAAGATATTTTTCTGCCTTTGTTAAGGCAATTTCTGCTAGCAAGATCTTCCATCAGGGCAGCTCTGGGCTCTGCTGGCAGCAGCTCCAGGGTGACTGCTCTTGCAGGGTCTACTCTTTGCAAAGGCCATCTACATAATTCCTATTGTTTGCTCCACAGATGTCCCCACAGCTGCCCTGAAGGGTGACTCTGGTCTGCATCTACCTGGTAGTTCTCCTAAAGAACTCCAATATTTCTTGGTAACTCCTAGTTCAGTGTCACTATCTCAGTACCATCTGTTCAACAAATGTTTGCTAAGTCCTTGCAATTTGCCTAGCACTGTGTTTGATGTATAGACCATAAATAGAAGAGTGGTGAAGTGTTCTGCAACAGTCTGGGCAGGCCTCAGCGAAGCAAGGAAGACAGATACCTGAAGCAGCTAACCTCTAGTGAGTGATTCATAACTTGGTCCCCTCTCAGCATTTCAAACCCACTTCTCTCAAGGAAATAGGTGAATATTTCTACACCTTGAATCCACAGACATATTCTCTGGCATCTGTATATGTGTGTGTGCTTTTATTTCAGTAATTAATCTTGGTTATGTAAACCAAGACTCATAAACATTTTTTGTTAAGGGCTAGATGAAAATATTTTTACCTTTGTGGGTTACACAATGTCTATCATAACTTCTTAGCTTTTCCATTGTAGCAGGAAAAAGCCACAGGTGATAACAAAACCAATTAGGTGTGAGTATGGTACAATAAAATTTTATTTACAAAAATATGTGGGGAATCAGATTGGGTTTGCAGGCTGTAGTTCAATGACCACTGATCTAAATGAACACCTTACAAGAGAATTCTGCCAAGTGACTTCAGCAGTCACATCTGAAGTATGTTTAGGAAAGGAATAGAGCCAAAAGAAGGCCAGAGAGTATGAGGACACAGTGTGCGAGTAAAACCTTACTGTAGTGTGAGAAGAGTAAGATGGTGGGGTAGGGATTTCATTATATGGAACGTGGCCTTGTATACACGCCAAACCAGAAAGTTTCTGTACACTGGGAGGGCAGCAACACATTCATATTGCTTCGTGGAGATACTGTCACTCTGTATGGCAACTTGCAATAGACTGTCAGTAGTAAGTATACAAATTCAATGAAGAGGACTTTTTTGTTTACCACTGTTCTGTTTTCTCTTTTAGCATTATATGGAAGAGTACATGTTTATATTGATTTGCCCGACAAAATAATTAAATGGTGTTTAAAAATAAGTTTACTATTAAAAAAACTAGAAAAAAAAATGACTATAATTTATCATGGGCAAAACCAAAAGATTCAAGTCAATATGAAGTTAAACACAGGATATACGAAGGACTTCAAAAAGCTTGTGGAAAATGGAATTAAAAATATAAATACAAATATAAACCTCTGTTCTCAACATAAGTTCTATGAAGTTCAAGACAGTTTTGTAGGTGATTATAACAGCCATTTAGTCCATCTCGAAAGAACTGAGGGTCCTAAGAGTTTGACTACATCAATGTCATCTTTTTTACATTATTAACTGAAGAAAACTAAGTACCCTTTAAAGTTTTTTTAATTTTTATAATATGCATTTTCTATGAATGTTTTGAAGACCCTCAGTGTTCAATTGTCTATCCTTAAAATCAATAGAGGCTGTTCAGTTTCAGAACACACATTATCCTCACATTAAATTCATGTTGTAAATTTGAATTTGGTTTTATAGATTTAATTTTATTTAACCTATGATTTTAGTTGTGTAATTACTTAAGAATTCTATGACAAGGAGTTAATACTTATTTGTACATTTTACATAACAATAAAAGTGACTAAAAGCAATTTTTTATGTCACAAAATATTTTTGCTTCAATAAGAAATGCAATGTAAAATGACTGAGGTGGAGTCATCTTCTTAGGAGACACTGTGAAGGTAGACATGAGTTATTAGATAGGCCTCTGAGGGGACACCCCACTATGTGAGGAATCCAGATGTCTGATTAGCTTGTGCCTTCTTTGGAAGATAAAAAAAAAGCCTTGAGGGAAAAAGTGTGGAATTGAGGGAATGAAAATCAAACAAATATGTATCTGCAGAATAGGGACGAACAGAGTGTGGAAATTTTAATCCTTGGGAGGTCACAAAGGAAAATGAAAACTAAATTTTTTGAAAGTACATTATGAGATGCTTTATCTAGTTATTTCCCTCAGTTCTCCTAATAATCCTATGAGATAAAAATTGTTACCTCTAATTTACAGAAGAGAAAATTTAGGTTCAGAAAAGTTGACCAAAGTTATCTAAGTTTTCACAGGCTAGTGAAGGAACACAGCTAGAATTTGAACCAAGCTTTGTACAGCAACAAAACCCATGCTATTTTCAGTACATAATTCTAAATCTAGAGGTGGTTTCTGAATAATAAGAAAGATTTATTCATTTAACAACTGAAGATTTGCTTAAAAGCCTACCAAAAAACCCTGAGTGCCTAAACCTCAGGCCCTTTGCCAACTCCTGGATAATAGTAAACAGAAAATATAATAGTAAACAGAAATGTGATTTCTAATCTCATAGAACTCAACAGCCTGGGGAAGGAGATTGATATACAAATGCACATATACTTATAAGGTACAATAAAAATCTATGAAGTAAAAGAATATTACGAGAAGAAAGGGCATTGTGATAATGTAATACCTAATCTAGCATTTTGAAGGATCCAAATTTTCACTGAGAAATTGTTGAAAGGAAAAATGGTGTAAAACAGTGATTGCTAAACTCTGCTGCACATTTGAATCATAGCATATATTTTTTTAAATAATGATGCCTGACTGCTACCCTCAGACATTCTGATGTAAGTGACCTGGTCATAAGGATTTTTAAAAGCACACTGAGAAAAAGTGGCTCAGAGAAGTCTGAGGAATGTAAGGTATGCAAAATTTATCAGTCCCAAAGAGACAGGAGCATGAGACTTCAGTCACGTCCCCTGCAGCCATGCCCAGGGGAAATTTTTAAAGGCATAGCTTTAAAACGTTTTTTTCTTTTTCCTTTCCTTTTTCAGACTAACTCATAAATGACCTAACACGTTACCATAAAGTGCACAATGTGACCCTCACTCATTATCTTCATGTTTCTGGAATTTGTGATATAAAGAACAATATATATTAAATCAATAGCTTACGTTATTTTAATGAACCAATGTAAACGCTTAGTAAAAAACTTAAGAACTTTCCCTTCCTTTTTCCTTTAAAAACCCACTTGCAACTATTTCTAATGGGAGCACATATTCAGGGCAACTTGAATCTATGTATCCTGGGCTGCAGTCCTCACCCTTGGCCCAAATAAACTCTCTATGTATATTAATTTTGCCTGTTTTTTCCTTTAGGGTGACAGTATCATGTGGTTCTAATGTGCAAAAGTTTGAAAACCTCCAATAGAAAACAAGGTTGGAAAGAGAGACAACAACTATAACAGATAAACCTTTCAGGACAAAATAAATACATATTTTTATTTTTTCTAAGTAAGTACAATGGAAATCCGTTGAAAGATCTTAAGAAGGGAATAATATGTCTCAATTTATTTTGCATAATACATATATGACTACTCTGTGACACAAGAGGAATAAGTAGGGAAGAATACAATCCAATTAAGAGGGCTCTAAGTGGACCAATAAGAAAGCTCAATTTACATTTCTTGATGCTTCGAAGACTTGAAGATAGGAAAAGTGGATAATGGCAGCAGAGAAAATGGCTTCAATTTATGGTGTATTCAACCAACAAGTCAAATGTGGGTGTTTCCTCTGAACTAGAGGGAAAGTGAGCTTGCATCAGATTTCAGTTGTCTAAAATTTCTTCATCCAGTAAGTTTCTTAGAAAACTAGGCATAAGTGGACCACCAGGAGTTTTAAATTGTTGGTGGGAGAACTTCAAAGAATAGCCAATGAGCAATCTACAGTAGTGGCAGAATATCCAAAGAACCTATGGAGCACATCACAAGAGAAAAAATCCATTTAAAAACACTACCCTGTTAACAGAAAAACCTTAAACAAATTAAATTTAACAGAGGTTAACTGAGCAAAGAATGATGTGATGATTTGCAAGTCAGACAGCCCCCAAACCAGAATAGGTTCAGAGAGGCTCCAGCACAGCCATTTGGTGGAAGATTTATGGACAGAAAAAGGGAAGTAATGTATAGAAAATAGAAAGGAGGTACAGAAACAGCTGTACTGGTTACAGCTCAGCATTTGCATTATTTTGAATGGAGTTTGACAGTTGACTGCTTTTGATTGGCCAAACTCAGTGATTGGTACGAGAGTAGGTTACAGTCTATTTATATATCCCATTAGGTATAGTTCACTGTGTATGAAGAAACCTATGGGTCAAGCTTAAAATATGTAAGGAAGCAGCTTTGGGCTAAATTTAATTTAACAAGCCACACCAGAAAGTGTTATGTGAGCTCATAGTAATCCTAGTAAAGTAAGAATTTGTCATCCCTGACTTTTCCTTTCTGGTCCCCGTTCTATCTGGGAGAAGCAATGACAGCTTGCCCTGGTTTTAAGACCACTGTGGGGGGCACTGGGGAAAGGACAGGGACAGAAACATGAGGCAATAAAATAAAAGCTTGACCACATCTCCTAGCCCTAGCAGGCACAACTGGAGGGAGGTGTGGTACATGGTACTAATACTCACCAATCACTGTCTTTCCATTCTTGAATTATGAAAGATTCGCACTCTCCAGCTCCTTTCAGCTATCTGGGGCATATGGCTACTTACAGCTAATGAACTGTGAATGGAAATTATATGCATCACTTCCAGACTACAGCCATAAGAAGTCCCTGGATAACTCTTCATTCTTCACTCTTTCACAGCAACAAGGAACCCCCATGTCAAGAAGGTAATGTCCCAAGAGCAAAGTAACTTTAATTGCTCAGTTACTACTGGGAGGAGTTACTGCCTTAGAGCATCCTGTGGTCTTGAGAGGACTTAGGATAAACAAAAAGAACAAACAAAAAGCAAACTTGTTTGGGGTTTGTATGTTACGAAAGCATAACCTGGTCTAACCTGATTAATACAAGGAGAGAAGATTTAACCCAGAAAAAAGTTTGGACTTTTGTTACTGCTTGAGACTGAACATACTAGTTACTGAACTAAAACTGTTTTAGGGGTTGGGGGAAAAATTTTATTGCTTCATTATTTCAGCCTCAAAAAATGCTTTTTGAAAATTATGCTAATTATAAAAGGTTTCTAAAAATTCTCAACAGCCTAAGACAGCTAATTTAAGATTAAATTTCTTCTTGTAACAAGAAAATAAATGGTAGCATAGCCAGAAGGAAGGAAGGAAGGACAGAGAAGAAAGAAAGAAAGAAAGAAAGAAAGAAAGAAAGAAAGAAAGAAAGAAAGAAAGAAGAGAGAACAGAAAAGAAAAGAAAAGAAAAGAAAAGAAAAGAAAAGAAAAGAAAAGAAAAGAAAGAAAAGAAAGTTCATTGCCTCTGAATTTCAGGTGTGCATAAGGGCAATTCACGAAAGAAGAGAAAGAACTGTCATCCTTTAGCAGCTAAGATTTTGTTTCTGGAAGGTTTTAAAAATTTGAATTGACAATTGTTACATTAAATTTAGTCTAAAACTGGCTCTTACATATTTTGAGTTCAGCCTAAGAGTTTCTCCATACATAGTAAACTGAAACTTAACTGTATACTGCAACCTACTCTTGTGCCAATCACTGAGTTTTACCCAATCATAGGCAGCCAGCTTATTTGCCTTATCTGAAGCACGTTCAAATAAGGCAAATCCTGAGCTGTAATCAATCTGACTGACTTCACATACCTTTTCCTGTCCATAAATCTTCTTCTGCCATGTGACTGTACTAGAGTCTCTCTGAATCTATCCTGGCTTGGGAGGCTTCCCAATTCATGAATTGTTCTTTGCTCAATTAAAATCTGTTAAACTTAATTTGTCTAAGGTTCTTCTTTTAATAAATGGTGTCAAAAGTGGGATCTGATGTAGAGCTTCTAGTGACCCCCAGAAGCATCAAGTGACTAAGTGGGGTACTTACTGAGCCCATTGTGTCTATTGTTCTGAAGCAACTGGGGATTGTGACAAGTTCTCTCTGACTCCAAAGCTCCGCAGATTTGCATTTTGAGCTCTTCAAGTTTGTTTGAGTAAATTTCCAAGCCAAACTGGGTTTGGAAGTTGCAACAGAAACTGGACTGGGTTCAGGACTGAATGGATTTAAAATTAACTTGCTTGGATCCAGTTAGAGGCATCTTATGTCTCATTGGGCCAGATAGAAACTGGTAGTAAACAGCAATATTGAAGGGGATGTAAACTTTGGTTTTCGGAAATTCACAGAGATTTTTATTTTCTACCCACTTTGTTTATTTTTTTTCTTGCCTGCCTAGATAGAGAAGAATCACTGGCTAAGTTGTTCAAGGGAACCCAAGAGCCAAAGACAAGATTCAAGGTGTATTAATGCATTCTTGCATTGCTATAAATAACTACCTGATACTGGGTAATTTATAAAGAAAAGAGGTTTAATTGGCTCACAGTTCTGCAGGTTGTACAGGAAACATGGCTGGGGAGGCCTCAGGAAGCTTACAGGTAATCAAGAGGTTGATGGGGGTGGAGAGGGAAACTTTGAAAACTGGCAAATGAAGAATCTTATAAATCTATAAGATCTGCTTCTGTCTTGTGTCTGTTATGTCTATGTATGTGTTATATATAGGTGATAATATCTGGTAAATACAGCTAGTTTTTGGATTGTTGGTAAAATAGGAGTGGCTTCAAAATTATTGGTTAAATATATTGGACACTTGATTGGATTGACTGTGAGCCTATGTTTTTGGTTTTGAAGTCCTGGATTAGGGGGTCCGGATAGGTGGACATGTGGCCTGGAGACATTTTCTCAGTGCCTAGACCAGCCACTGTAAGTCAGAGTCAAGTCCAATGTGGCCCATTCTTCCCTGCCCTAGCTTTGCCTCCTGACTATTCTGGGAGGGACTGGATCCTCGAGGCATAGTCTTCCCAAATCTATCTTCTGTCCTGAGCTCTATACCTGGTATGTAAACTCAGGTCTCAGACAGGCTCTGCCCTTCATAGCCATCTTGGGAACCACATGGCTACCTGAGACCCAAGATGACCAGAAAAGACATTAGGGAATGTACCTGTGTGTATTAGATTGTTCACACATTGCTGATAAAGACATACCTGAGACTGGGTAATTTATAAAGGAAGAAGGTTTAATAGACTCACAGTTCCACATGGTTGGGGAGGCCTCACAATCATGGCTGAAGGCAAACAAGGTGCAAAGTCATGTTTTACATGACAACAGGCAAGAGAGTGTGTTCAGGGGAACTTCCCTTTATAAAACCATCAGATCTCATGAGACTTATTCACTATCATAATAATGGCACTGGAAAAACCCACTCCCATGATTCAATTACTTCCCACTGAGTCCCTCTCAGACACATGGGAATTATGGGAGCTACAATTCAAGATGAGATTTGGGTGGCGACACAGTCAAACCATATCACTGTGTCATAGTTTCAAAATTATTTTCAGTAATTTAAAATCTTAAAGTCACAGTATGTTAAATAATAGATAATCATAAAAGTTCAGAGTCATTTGTAAGTTAAAATACTGAAACATTAATTATTAAACATAAGTTTATGTTTATATATTTTGACATCTTATTTTTATATGATATAGAAAAGCTAAATATATTTAGATCTGTTAATAAATAATAATGTAAGGAAACATCTTTCTAAATAATTATAAAATAGTTTTCATCTACAAATACTGACATAAAACAGTTCAAAATTTCTTTCTAGTGTTTTCACTATAAGGTTACTAAGAGTTAAAATTATTATTTTTATATATAATTAAAACTACTAAATATGAATAAACAATTCTATATACAGTTATAAACAAAAGGAAAATATGTTTTTGATGAACAAAGTTATAAAGGCATACAAATGTGTGTTTGTTAAAAAATGTATGTGATAACTTTAGGATCATATCATCTGGACTGCATAAAAATTCCCAGAATTCCAATGAAGACAGTGAATGGTTTATAAATCTGTTAACCCAGGCAGGACAAAAAATAATTGAATACCAAGGAAATACGTTGCCAGATTTTCATGCTAAATCAGCCAGTACTGAAACTGTTAAGATATGCAGTTTGAATGAACTCCATGGTCCAAGTCAAATTACCTATGATAACCCATCAGTTATCAGTGTTATACACATGAATTGCAGAAACAAACCTGGTATTTAAGAGAAAATAAGTCCAATATTAAGTACAGGCTCATGGAGAACCCAAACAGCCACCTGATCCTTCCTGAGTCCTTAAAGCTTTCATCACTAAAAGTTCTGTAGTCCATGACTTATCACGAAAGAGATAAATAATCCAAATTAAATAAATACATATATATATGTACACAAACACACACTTGTATGTATGTGTCTGTGTGTGGTGACTGTTCAAAATTGCTAAAATAGTTCCTGACCAATGTTTGGTTTCTCAAACTCACAATCCTGGAATAATATTAGTAATAAAAACTTCAGCTACATTTCTGCTACCAGATGGGCCGATGGGCCATTTAAACATCTATAGAGGAATTTCATTCAATTGTCATTTTTAATGCATGTTTTCTGGTAGTATAAAAGCTTTCCCATTAGATGACTTACTGGCTGAACAGAGAAGTTTCTGTGTAGTTGCTGATACTTCTACTTGCATATGGAAAAATATATTGGGTATTACAGAGATTCAGTTGTTAGGAATTCATGAACAGGCAGCTTGTTTAAAAGGGGTAAATTCTATCTGGCTCATCATTTGATCTATTTGATTATAGTCGGTTTGGTTCATGGGTACCCTAACTAAATAGCATACTCCAAACTTTTGGTATTATCCTAATGATAAACATAATAGTAGTCTCCCTCTTGCATTATCTTCTCTCAAAATTTTTAAATGTTTGCATACAGCCATCTCTAGAATGTCAAATGATCTCTCTTCAACTGGAGCAACAAAAACTCAAAGAAATGTGTGACCATAAGGACACTATAAATTAAAAATAACAAACTGAAACCAGAAACCCAAAATGATGGTAACTGAAAGTCATACTAAGGCCTTAAGATTTTGGTCATGACTTTACCTAAGTGATAATCTGCCAAAAAGCGGGGGTGGGGGGGGAGGATGGATTTTTTTTTAATTGTTAACTTTTATTTGAAATAAAATTTAACTTAGCAAAACTAACAAGAAAAAATAAAATAATTGAATATCTACATTCTATTAAGGAATGTAAATTTAAACAAAAACGTTCCACAAAGAAAACTCCAGACATGGAAAGATTGGCAGGTTAATTCTATCAAGCACTTGGGGGAAAAAAAAAAAGCAACATTACACACTCAGAAATTAAGGAAGGAAATACTTTCCAATGTGTTTCATGAGGCAGCATATCTCTGATACATAAACCTGATAAAGACATAACAAAGAAGAAATTGCAGGTCTTTTACCACTACAAACATAGTAAAAATCCTTAAAAATATTCCAAAGTTGTATTCAGAAATACATAAAAATAATAACAAATCATAATGGAGCAGAGTTTGCTATAGGATTGAAAAGTTGGTTTAACATTTGAAAATCAACTCACTAATTCACCATATTAATAGAATAAAGGAGAGAAAACTTATCTCAACAGACATTAAAAAAGTCTGACATGACACTCATTTATGTTTTAAAAAGGTAAGGCTACAAGAGAACTTCCACACTGTTCTGAAGGGTGTTTATGAAAACCTTATAGCTAGCTAATTTTATTGTTACAGATGAATCATTAAATACTTTTTCCCGGCAGTTGGGAACAGGCAAGATCTCTTCCTACTCCTGTACTCAACATTGCATTAGAATTCTTATGGTAGTGTAATTTAGCAGAAAAAAATAAATATGATATGTAAATATTGGGATACATGAAGTAGAATGATAATCATTTGCAAATTACATAAGTGTTTTTAAAATCACTAAGAAATTACAAAACAACTACCCAAGGCTACAGGATAGAAGATACACACACACACACACACACACACACACACACACACACACTACACTACAGCATTCAGAATAGATCTAGAGTAACCAAAATAACCTTGATAAAAAAAAAGTTTGAATACTTAATATGATTTGATTATTTTTTATAATGCTACTGCTGCTAGTAATAAAGTCATGTGTTATTGCCATAAGAATATTTCAGCAAAACATAATGAGTAGAGATATTTATCCACACACGTGCAGTCAATTGTTTTTTGACAAAAACACTCAAGCAACTCAATGGAAAAAAGAAGGTCTTTTTAACATAAAATTCTCAAATTACTAGATATTTGCATAAAATATGTAAACCATATACTTTCATTTTATTTCATACATAAAATTAATTTGGGATAAATCACCAACCTAACCTAAAAACCGGAACTGTAAATCTTCTCAATTTGGAAGTAGGCAATGATTTCATGGGCAAAAAATAAAAAGGATCAAGCACGAAAAAATTGATGACATTTCTTCTCAATAAAATTGCAGTTAAGAATATGAATAGATAAGAAAAAGAGTAGGGAAAAGTAATCAATATTTAATAACTGTCAAAGAATTTTTATCCAAAATATTTAAACTTTTATGAGTAAATATGAAAAAAACAACACATTAAAAAATGGTCAAAAGACTTGGGTCGTCACCTTAATATGAGTATGAAAAATATGCTCAATGCTAGTATCATTAGACAAATGCAAATTAAAACCACAAGATAAGGTTTTGCACAACTACAATGGCTTTTAGACACACACACATGCACACATGCACACACATTAACAATACCAAAATTTGGCAAGGATGTGAAACAATTGTAAACTATAGCTCCCATACACCACATTTTACGGTAGGAAAAATGTACGTAAAATAGTAACAGTTTTAGAGAAGTGTATTTAATATCTGTCAATCCTAAAATCAAGCAACCCCACTCCCAGATATTTGCCCAAGAGAAATGAAATCATATGTCACCAAAATACTTGCACAAAACTATTCATATAGCACATTTAATTCATATTAGCCAATACCTGCAACAGCTCAAGTGGCCCAAAATAGAATGGATAAATAAATTATCTTATATTCATACAATGAAATACTACACTGAAAGAAAAAGCAACAAAAATGAATGCAGGCAAAATGTGAATGAATCTAAAAAAAATCTATATTGAGGTAAAAAGTCAGATATAAAAATTATATATCATATATATGGTATATTCTCTATGTATGTGATCTGATTTATAGGGAATTTGTAAAGTAGGCAAACTATTCTGGTAATTGAAATTAGACTTGTTGCTTTTGGGCAGAAGGGGGAATGATTGAAAAGGGTTATATGGGAAATTTGGGAAATAATGGGAAAAGTCGGTATCTTGATTTGAGTAGTGGTTACATAGGCTTATAATACAATTAGCAAAACCTATCAAATACTGTACTTAAAAATGTCTCCATTTTATTTTGTATGCATTATAATTCAAATACAACTGATAAGAATTGTAGAAAATGTGGACAATATGTACAATTTTATACATTATATACATATACACATACATATATGTAATGTTTCCCTTACATTTTACCTCTTAGTCAGATTACTGTGGAAATATATTCTTTTTTTTTTTTTACTTTTTTTTTATTATTATTATTATACGTTAAGTTTTAGGGTACATGTGCACAACGTGCAGGTTTGTTACATATGTATCCATGTGCCTTGTTGGTGTGCTGCACCCATTAACTCGTCATTTAGCATTAGGTATATCTCCTAATGCTGTCCCTCCCCCCTCCCCCTCCCCCCTCCCCACAACAGTCCCTGGAATGTGATGTTCCCCTTCCTGTGTCCATGTGTTCTCATTGTTCAATTCCCACCTATGAGTGAGAACATGCAGTGTTTGGTTTTTTGTCCTTGCGATACTTTACTGAGAATGATGGTTTCCAGTTTCATCCATGTCCCTACAAAGGACACGAACTCATCATTTTTTATGGCTGCATAGTATTCCATGGTGTATATGTGCCACATTTTCTTAATCCAGTCTATCGTTGTTGGACATTTGGGTTGGTTCCAAGTCTTTGCTATTGTGAATAGTGCCGCAATAAACATACGTGTGCATGTGTCTTTATAGCAGCATGATTTATAGTCCTTTGGGTATATACCCAGTAATGGGATGGCTGGGTCAAATGGTATTTCTAGTTCTAGATCCCTGAGGAATCGCCACACTGACTTCCACAATGGTTGAACTAGTTTACAGTCCCACCAACAGTGTAAAAGTGTTCCTATCTCTCCACATCCTCTCCAGCACCTGTTGTTTCCTGACTTTTTAATGATGGCCATTCTAACTGGTGTGAGATGGTATCTCATTGTGGTTTTGATTTGCATTTCTCTGATGGCCAGTGATGATGAGCATTTTTTCATGTGTTTTTTGGCTATGTAAATGTCTTCTTTTGAGAAGTGTCTGTTCATGTCCTTCGCCCACTTTTTGATGGGGTTGTTTGTTTATTTCTTGTAAATTTGTTAGAGTTCATTGTAGATTCTGGGTATTAGCCCTCTGTCAGATGAGTAGGTTGCAAAAATTTTCTCCCATTTTGTAGGTTGCCTGTTCACTCTGATGGTAGTTTCTTTTGCTGTGCAGAAGCTCTTTAGTTTAATTAGATCCCATTTGTCAATTTTGGCTTTTGTTGCCATTGCTTTTGATGTTTTAGACATGAAGTCCTTGCCCATGCCTATGTCCTCAATGGTATTGCCTAGGTTTTCTTCTAGGGTTTTTATGGTTTTAGGTCTAACATTTAAGTCTTTAATCCATCTTGAATTAATTTTTGTATAAGGTGTAAGGAAGGGATCCAGTTTCAGCTTTCTACATATGGCTAGCCAGTTTTCCCAGCACCATTTATTAAATAGGGAATCCTTTCCCCATTGCTTGTTTTTGTCAGGTTTGTCAAAGATCAGATAGTTGTAGATATGTGGCATTATTTCTGAGGGCTCTGTTCTGTTCCATTGATCTATGTCTCTGTTGTGGTACCAGTACCATGCTGTTTTGGTTACTGTAGCCTTGTAGTATAGTTTGAAGTCAGGTAGCCTGATGCCTCCAGCATTGTTCTTTTGGCTTAGGATTGACTTGGTGATGCGGACTCTTTTTTGTTTCCATATGAACTTTAAAGTAGTTTTTTCCAATTCTGTGAAGAAAGTCATTGGTAGCTTGATGGGGATGGCATTGAATCTATAAATTACCTTGGGCAGTATGGCCATTTTCACAATATTGATTCTTCCAACCCATGAGCATGGAATGTTCTTCCATTTGTTTGTATCCTCTTTTATTTCATTGAACAGTGGTTTGTAGTTCTCCTTGAAAAGGTCCTTCACGTCCCTTGTAAGTTGAATTCCTAGGTATTTTATTCTCTTTGAAGCAAATGTGAATGGGAGTTCACTCATGATTTGGCTCTCTGTTTGTCTGTGATTGGTGTACAAGAATGCTTGTGATTTTTGTACATTGATTTTGTATCCTGAGACTTTGCTGAAGTTGCTTATCAGCTTGAGGAGATTGGGGCTGAGACAATGGGGTTTTCTAGATATACAATCATGTCATCTGCAAACAGGGACAGTTTGACTTCCTCTTTTCCTAATTGAATACCCTTTATTTCCTTTGCCTGCCTGATTGCCCTGGCCAGAACCTCCAGCACTATGTTGAATAGGAGTGGTGAGAGAGGGCATCCCTGTCTTGTGCCAGTTTTCAAAGGGAATGCTTCCAGTTTTTGTCCATTCAGTATGATATTGGCTGTGGGTTTGTCATAGATAGCTCTTATTTTGAGATACGTCCCATCCATACCTAATTTATTGAGAGCTTTTAGCATGAAGGGTTGTTGAATTTTGTCAAAGGCCTTTTCTGCATCTATTGAGATAATCATGTGGTTTTTGTCTTTGGTTCTGTTTATATGCTGGATTACATTTATTGATTTGCATATGTTGAACCAGCCTTGCATCCCAGGGATGAAGCCCACTTGATCATGGTGGATAAGCTTTTTGATGTGCTGCTGGGTTCAGTTTATCAGTATTTTATTGAGGATTTTTGCATCAATGTTCATCAAAGATATTGGTCTGAAATTCTCTTTTTTGATTGTGTCTCTGCCAGGCTTTGGTATCAGGATGATGCTGGCCTCATAAAATGTGTTAGGGAGGATTCCCTCTTTTTCTATCGATTGGAATAGTTTCAGAAGGAATGGTACCAATTCCTCCTTGTACCTCTGGTAGAATTCGGCTGTGAATCCATCAGGTCCTGGACTCTTTTTGGTTGGTAAGCTATTGATTATTGCCACAATTTCAGAGCTTGTTATTGGTCTATTCAGAGATTCAACTTCTTCCTGGTTTAGTCTTGGGAGGGTGTATTTGTCTTCTAGATTTTCTAGTTTATTTGCGTAGAGGTGTTTGTAGTATTCTCTGATGGTAGATTGTATTTCTGTGGGATCAGTGGTGATATCCCCTTTATCATTTTTTATTGCATCTATTTGATTCTTCTCTCTTTTCTTCTTTATTAGTCTTGCTAGAGGTCCATCAATTTTGTTGATCTTTTCAAAAAACCAGCTCCTGGATTCATTAATTTTTTGAAGGGTTTTTTGTGTCTCTATTTCCTTCAGTTCTGCTCTGATCTTAGTTATTTCTTGCCTTCTGCTAGCTTTTGAATGTGTTTGCTCTTGCTTTTCTAGTTCTTTTAATTGTGATGTTAGTGTGTCAATTTTGGATCTTTCCTGCTTTCTCTTGTGGGCATTTAGTGCTATAAATTTCCCTCTACACACTGCTTTGAATGTGTCCCAGAGATTCTGTTATGTTGTGTCTTTGTTCTCATTGGTTTCAAAGAACATCTTTATTTCTGCCTTCATTTCGTTATGTACCCAGTAGTCATTCAGGATCAGGTTGTTCAGTTTCCATGTAGTTGAGTGGTTTTGAGTGAGTTTCTTAATCCTGAGTTCTAGTTTGATTGCACTGTGGTCTGAGAGACAGTTTGTTATAATTTCTGTTCTTTTACATTTGCTGAGGAGAGCTTTACTTCCAATTATGTGGTCAATTTTGGAATAGGTGTGGTGTGGTGCTGAAAAAAATGTATATTCTGTTGATTTGGGGTGGAGAGTTCTGTAGATGTCTATTAGGTCTGCTTGGTGCAGAGCTGAGTTCAATTCCTGGGTATCCTTGTTAACTTTCTGTCTCATTGATCTGTCTAATGTTGACAGTGGCGTGTTAAAATCTCCCATTATTATCGTGTGGGAGACTAAGTCTCTTTGTAGGTCACTCGGGACTTGCTTTATGAATCTGGGTGCTCCTGTATTGGGTGCATATATATTTAGGATAGTTAGCCTTTCTTGTTGAATTGATCCCTTTACCATTATGTAATGGCCTTCTTTGTCTCTTTTGATCTTTGTTGGTTTAAAGTCTATTTTATCAGAGACTAGGATTGCAACCCCTGCCTTTTTTTGTTTTCCATTTGCTTGGTAGATCTTCCTCCATCCCTTTATTTTGAGTCTATGTGTGTCTCTGCACGTGAGATGGGTTTTCTGAATACAGCACACTGATGGTCTTGACTCTTTATCCAATTTGCCAGTCTGTGTCTTTTAATTGGAGCATTTAGCCCATTTACATTTAAAGTTAATATTGTTATGTGTGAATTTGATCCTGTCACAATGATGTTAGCTGTTTATTTTGCTCATTAGTTGATCGAGTTTCTTCCTAGCCTCGATGGTCTTTACAATTTGGCATATTTTTGCAGTGGCTGGTACCAGTTGTTCCTTTCCATGTTTAGTGCTTCCTTCAGGAGCTCTTTTAGGGCAGGCCTGGTGGTGATAAAATCACTAAGCATTTGCTTGTCTGTAAAGTATTTTATTTCTCCTTCACTTATGAAGCTTAGTTTGGCTTGATATGAAATTCTGGGTTGAAAATTCTTTTCTTTAAGAATGTTGAATATTGGCTCCCACTCACTCTCTTCTGGCTTGTAGAGTTTCTGCCGAGAGATCAGCTGTTAGTCTGATGGCCTTCCCTTTGTGGGTAACCCGACCTTTCTCTCTGGCCACCCTTAACATTTTTTCCTTCATTTCAACTTTGGTGAATCTGACAATTATGTGTCTTGGAGTTGCTCTTCTCGAGGAGTATCTTTGTGGCATTCTCTGTATTTCCTGAATCTGAATGTTGGCCTGCCTTGCTAGATTGGGGAAGTTCTCCTGGATAATATCTTGCAGAGTGTTTTCCAACTTGGAAACTCCAACTCCCCGTCACTTTCAGGTACACCAATCAGACATAGGTTTGGTCTTTTCACATAGTCCCATATTTCTTGGAGGCTTTGTTCATTTCTTTTTATTCTTTTTTCTCTAAACTTCCCTTCTCGCTTCATTTCATTCATTTCATCTTCCATCACTGATACCCTTTCTTCCAGTTGATTGCATTGGCCACTGATGCTTCTGCAGTCTTCACGTAGTTCTCGAAATTTGGCTTTCAGCTCCATCAGCTCCTTTAAGCACTTCTCTGCATTGGTTATTTTAGTTAAACATTCATCTAATTTTTTTTCAAAGTTTTTAACTTCTTTGCCATTGGTTTGAATTTCCTCCTGTAGCTCGGAGTAGTTTGATTGTCTGAAGCCTTCTTCTCTCAACTCATCAAAGTCATTCTCTGTCCAGCTTTGTTCCATTGCTGGTGAGGAACTGCGTTCCTTTGGAGGAGGAGAGGCGCTCTGCTTTTTAGAGTTTCCAGTTTTTCTGCTCTGTTTTCTCCCCATCTTTGCAGTTTTTTCTACTTTTGCTCTTTGATGATGGTGATGTACAGATGGGTTTTTGGTGTGGATGTCCTTTTTGTTTGT
Source organism: Nomascus leucogenys (assembly GCF_006542625.1). Lineage (NCBI taxonomy): Eukaryota > Metazoa > Chordata > Mammalia > Primates > Hylobatidae > Nomascus > Nomascus leucogenys. Next base: position 98,893,178 of record NC_044383.1, on the reverse strand, counting down.
TAGTTTTCCTCCTACCAGACAGGACCCTCAGCTGCAGGTCTGTTGGCGTTTGCTAGAGGTCCACTCCAGACCCTGTTTGGCTGGGTGTCAGCAGCGGTGGCTGCAGAACAGCGGATTTTCGTGAACCGCAAATTCAGCTGTCTGATCGTTACTCTGGAAGTTTTGTCTCAGAGGAGTACCTGGCCGAGTGAGGTGTCAGTCTGTCCCTGCCTCCCAGTTAGGCTGCTCAGGGGTCAGGGTCCCACTTTAGGAGGCAGTCTGCCCGTTCTCAGATCTCCAGCTGCATGCTGGGAGAACCACTACTCTCTTCAAAGCTGTCAGACAGGGACATTTAAGTCTGCAGAGGTTCCTGCTGACTTTTTGTTTGTCTGTGCCCTGCCCCCAGAGGTGGAGCCTACAGAGGCAGGCAGGCCTCCTTAAGCTGTGGTGGGCTCCACCCAGTTCGAGCTTCCTGGCTGCTTTGTTTACCTAAGCAAGCCTGGGCAATGGCGGGCGCCCCTCCGCCAGCCTCGCTGCCACCTTGCAATTTGATCTCAGACTGCTGTGCTAGCAATCAGTGAGACTCTGTGGGCATAGGACCCTCCGAGCCAGGTGCAGGACACAATCTCCTGGTGTGCCGTTTTCCAAGCCCATTGGAAAAGTGCAGTATTAGGGTGGGAGTGACCTGATTTTCCAGGTGCCATCTGTCACCCCTTTCTTTGACTAGGAAAGGGAACTCCCTGACCCCTTGCGCTTCCTGAGTGAGGCAGTGCCTCGCCCTGCTTCAGCTCATGCACGGTGCGCTGCACTGACTGTCCTGCACCCACTATTTGGCACTCCCTAGTGAGATGAACCGAGCATCTCAGATGGAAATGCAGAAATCACCCATCTTCTGGGTCGCTCATGCTGGGAGCTGTAGACCAGAGCTGTTCCTATTCAGCCATCTTGGCTCCACCCCGGGGGATGGATTTTTTAAACAAAATTATGGAAGATTATTGTTTCTGATGGAAGTTATACACTAGGCTCCAACAGACCAAACCAGATGAAACCAAAATGTAGTCACTCATGCCAAATGTAACATAATCAAACTAAAACTTTAAGGAAACAGATAGGTCAGAAATAGAAACTAAAATAGACCAAGTTCTGGATTTCTCCTGTAAATGGTATATTCCAATACAAGGAGGTCTGCTCTCTCACAAAAAAAAAAGTCTGAAATTCTTGTTCCCACCTTATAAAACCCACTATTCTGCCATTTACCAGTGGAATTTGAAACCAAATAAGCCCATTTATGATGATAATAGAGTGACATCAATATCTATAGTTTTGTTCTATTTCTCAAAATGAAGAGGATGACCAAATGGGGTCAGAGAGCTGCTTTCTCATTGTGTCTTAATGTGGTAGAATGAGAGAGCTCTTGTGTCTTTTCCTCTTCTTATAAAAACACCAGCCCTGTTGGATTAAGGCCCTTCCAAGGTTATTAAACATTTATCACTCTTCACAGGCCCTATCTCCAAATAAAATCACATTGAGGATTAGGGCTTTAACATATGAATGCGGTGGGCACATTGAATCCATAACAGCCCTTAAAACACTATTACTGTTGAACTTTCTATAGTAAAATTCATTTGATATTGCAAGATTAAAATTATCTAGTCCTTACCCTCCCTTTCCCCCATTAACAATTGTTTGGATAAAACACAATTTCTTAGGTATGCAACTTTCACATTATTAAAGTGAACATATAAAAATAATTACCTAAAAATTTTTGGTACAAAACGCAATACTTTACAAAGAAAAAGCATTACACTTTAAGAAATGGCTTGAAGTTTACTACATTTTTAGAAGTAAAGGAAGTCTTTAAACCAAGTGAGTCATATTTTATGTTCTATTCCTTAGAAAAACAATTCTTGATGTTACACAAAAACATCCATTTACCATTTTTTTCCTGTTCTTCCCACATATTTTTATTTTTACATTTTAGAAATAAAATGTCAACCTCTGATGTTACTTGAATAATAAAATAGAAACCATTATATTAAATAAAAGACAAAGAACACTTAAATGCCTATTGTTAAGTGAAATAATCCGAAATGAAAAGGCTGTATGTCTCCAACCATATGACATTCTGAGAGAGGTGAACTCTGGAGACAGTAAAAAGGTCAACTATTTCAAGTGTTTTGGAAAAGGGATAGAGGACGGCATTTTTAGGGCAGTGAAACTACTCTGTATGATACTGTAATGTTAGATGCATGTCACCTTATAGTTTTCAAAGTCCATAGAATGTGCAACATAATGAGTTAACCATAATGTAAACTATAAACTTTAGTTAACAATAATGTATCAATATTAGTTCATCAGTTGTAACAAATGTACCACACTAATGCAAGATGCTAATAACAGAAGAAACTATCTGCAGAGGAGACGGGGGGCATATGGTAATTCCATGTACTTTTCACTCAATATCTGCAGAGGCGAGGGGGGCATATGGTAATTCCATGTACTTTTCACTCAATTTTCTGTTAACCTAAAATTGCACTAAAAACAGTCTATTAAGTTAAATAAATAAATAAATATCCATTGTGTTAATTTACCCCTTCTCATATGATGGTTTTGGTTTCTATTATTATTGAATTACCTTTAAACACTTTTTTCCACTACTACATTATATATTTATAATGATGGAATACAAAACTGTCTAAGTTCTGAACCTAGTTTCTTATTTTATAATTTCTGTATGTGTTATTAAAACAAGTTTTCTTCCTAATTGACTTATTTTTATTGCTAATATTACTTTGATAGGCAGTTTTGAGAAATGCTTTCATTAATGTAGGTTTGCCTTCCTGAAAATCATTTTTTAAAATCAGAGCTTCATTATTGTTGGTGAATTGCAGCATTGTCAAGGTCAGTAACATGTACCCATCTGATTGCCTAAGAGAAGTTGGTTATGTTTTATTTGAAATGTTAATAGATTTTCCTAAACTTCAGAATTCAATTCACCTTTTTTCTTTGGTCAGTTATTTCTCCCTTGAATTAAAGATGATCTACAACACTGAAAGAAGTCATAAGTTTGATTATTTTCATGACTTATGCAGTAACTTAAAAATATCTGACTTATTTTATGAGATTCCCTGTGATTAAGTAGAACATACATTTGTTACCATTAGCTATTTTTTTTTTAATATTTGGTTGATGTCTATGTTTATTCAGGCCGCTATAACAAAAAGGTAGCTTACAGACAATATAAATTTATTTCTTATAGTTTTGGAAGCTGAGAAGTCCAAGATCAGGACATCAGGAGATTTGGTGTCTGGTGAGAGCCAATTTCATAGTACATAGCACTTTCTCACTGCATCCTCATATGGTAGAAGGGACAAGGCAGCTCTCTGGGGCCTGTTTTATAAGATCATTAATACCATCCATGAAGGTTCAAACGTCGTGGTCTAATCACCTCCCAAGGCCTATATTGGTGACAATATCATCATGTTGGTGATTAGATTTCAACACATAAATTTTAGGCGAACACAAGCATTCAGATCGTAACAATTGGTATTGCTTCTTTTGTTTCAATTTAATTTTTGGTAATTATATCAATGAGAAACAGAGGGAAACTATCTTAATGCATCAAGTTTGGGATTTTGTTTGGAATTCCAAGCTCATTTATTTAGCATAAACTTGAAAGTAATTTAATGATTCCTGCTTCAAAATCCTAAATGTCAGGAACCATAATACTAACGTAGAAACAAAGAAAAATATTATGTCTTGGATTTCATGTATTTTTTTCACCTACAGATTTTGGACACAGAATTTCTACTATATAGCTACTTACTAATAAAAATAGTTATCAAAGTCTGGAGCAAGTATTTTTTTAAGTTTTTTAAATTAAAAAAGGAGATTAGTCATAGTTTAATATTGCTTCTTTATAAAGTTCTCTGGTATCCAGAACTCACTAAAAATCAAATCTCTATGCTGGGTCAGCTGCTTGGAAAATAGCTGTGGAATCACCATGATTGCATAAGTTAAGATCTAATCAGGAGGAGATGCTAAATCAAGAAGTTTAATAGAGGACATTAACATAGGGAACAAGTCACAAAGGAACAGAAAGAGCTGAAAGACAATTAGGGAATGGTAAGGACACCCAGAGTTAAGCATCAACACGCAGAGATCAGTGTCAGCCAAAATTTACTCAAGAACTGAAGAGACAAAGGAAGTGATGAGTCCAGAAGCCAGAACACTCAGACACAGACAGTAGTGGAACCATAGAGGAGCAGCCACATGCGGAGGGAGGATCCCAACTGGGAACTGGGATCATGGCAGGCATTTGCCCAACAGAAGTTGTGAGTACAGAGAGAAGGTCAGCCAGAGAGAGATGGAATTATGGAGGAGAATCAGCCTATGTTAGAAATGCAGCCCAAAGATGAGAGAGAAGGCACAGAAATAACCTGGCTTCCTCTTCTAGTCCTCCAACTTCCCAGTTTTGCCTCCCATTATCCATATCTAAGCAGAAAGCAATTGGTAGAGGGATGATAGAAAATCAAGTTTGCAAATGTCACTGCCCCAAGACACTAAGCAGAAGAATAGGAAAAAAATCTTTTCTCAAATTGAGGGAGTCATGATTTGAGGCACTTGGCAGGACATCCAGAAGCCTGGACTAGGAAAGAGGTAAGACATGTCAGCTTGGAAAGTTCTGTGGTGTTTCTAACAGCAACATAATAACAGACAGAAGTATTCGCATTATTAGTGTTTAGGGTAGGTTTTATAGCAAAAACCAAAAATCTCAGGAATATTTTTAAAATATCTGAGTTCTTGGATCAGTGGGAAATTTTGTTTATGAAATCGTTGCCAAATTTCTTGTAATAAAAACCAATTATTGAACACTTACAATGTGCCATTCTCAGTGCTATTGATGTGTTTTTAAATTTAATCCTCACAAGAACTATATGAAGTAGATAGTATTATCTCCATTTTGCAGATAAAAGGACAATGACTAAAAGAGGTTAAATTGTGTGAAGTCACAGTGGCAGTAAGTGGGAGAGTCGCCATTCAAACCCCATATTTCTGATCTCCAAGCTCTGTCATTGATCCCCATGCAATTCTACCCCAATCAATAATGACTGAATGCTACTTCATTGTGTGTTATTTATAGTCACCTTTTTGTAGCAGATGGCTCTCTCCCATTTCCACAAGGCTGGCTCACAATAATGATGGTTAAAATTAAATAGGTGTTTTACATCCAATCCACTCACAGAAGGTCAAGTCATTTCTGCTTATATGATCGATGATTTTTTAAAGGCTATATTTGCATTTTTAGTCATCTCTTTAATCACCTGTAATTTCTCTGTTCTTCTATAAGATGGCTGAGAAGATAGCCATTTATACATTTCTAATGTGATGGCGGCGGGGGGGAACATGAATTCTGCTATTTTTACTTTAGACTAAATTAGATAGGTATTTGCTTAAATGTTTAACCCTAAAGGGCTTAATTAATTAATGATTAGCATCTGATACATTATATAGAATGTGGGGGGGTATGTGTGTATGTTTAGGAGGAGGGATATAGCAGGCTATTCTAGAACTCTCTGATATTCCAGAGCCTATTTTTTTAAAACAGGCATCAGTATGCAGAATAACAAAATATGTGCTAGATACTTAAACTTAATCCTTATGTTTTCCTATATAATGCTACCCAGATTACACTGGACATTTTCCTCAAGGAAATGTACCTAAAAAAATAGTAAAAACTGGGGTATCATTCTTCAGTTGCATTCACTGGACATGAAGAAAATGTATTTTCTTCAAGTTGGGGCCAGCACAACGCTGGATAGAGGGCACTAGTCAGGGATTGTGGCTTCCCGTCTGTCCTCTCCTTTCCTCCATAAGCTCGGACATGTTACTTAGCCTCTTTTGTTCATGGTTGTTTCTCTGTAGTGTGAGGCACTTACTTCCTGCATTTCTGACCTTAAATACATGTGAGTGTAAATGACATGGTTGTTAAAAATCTTTGCAAAATATAAAATGCTACACACATTTAAGTTACCATAAATATTCTTCTCAGTCATTATATGCTGGTCTAGATATATACACACATATACTGTAAATGCTTTCAGACACACAAGCCTGCGTGCGTGTACGCGCACAAGAACACACACACACACACACACACGCAGAGGTCTGGAAACCATGCCATGTATGTGATGCACACTATGCATGTGCGTGGATCATCAGAGGTACAGGAGGGGTGGGGAAGGAAGATCCATTGGTCTGATAGACTGCAGCAATTTCCTGGCCTGTATCTTACCAGTAATCTCTCTTAATATGTTGAACAAATCAAACAAAAAGGGTAGAACGTTGTGCCATGCACTGCTAGAAAAGGCATTTGTGGCAGAAAATAAAATTATTTCATCAAATTATACTGTTTCCATAACAGTTTTTCTTGGTGAGATTGGGAAAAAAAAACACTACCATCTCATCCTGACTTAGAAGAATCTAGGTTAGTACTTTCTCAGATAAATTACAAAAATAACTTTCCCGTGATTTACATTTAGAAAAATGAGAAAAGTCAAAAACTAGCATAAAGAGCAGAACTGCATTTATTATTATTTTAAATATTTCTCTATACAAGAGAATTATACTGCTGAAAACTAGAGAAATGTAAAAGTTTTGACTTAGGGGATTTAATGTCAGCCAATTTACCTTCTTTTTTTAACAAACACAAAAGCTTAAAATGTCATATCCTTATGGTTGAATTATTGGACCATCTTTTCAGTAGCTGTTACCAAACAACTTTATCATTACTAATTTTGCTCATTTAATAGGTTTTCTTCTCTTTACATATGCTAGAGATCAGCCATTCTGATTATCTTTATTTCAGAAGCTACATTAAAGAAAAATCGGAACCCACAAATTTCTATATGTGTTGGTCTTAATTTTCTTCCTGACTTCCTTAAGTCTGCTATTTATCCTTTTACCTAATTACTGAAATAAAATATGTCACACACCAAGTAATTGGCACAGTACCAGAGGAAAAACTGTGTGTGAATATACTTAGGATCTTGGACTTCAAAAACATCTTTTATGCATAATAAAGAAACACAGTTAAATAGATTTGGCCACAGGAAAATAATAGCTACTGATTTGGAAGTACTAATTATCATATTTTATTCTGGTATGTATTCTAAAGCAGCAGAAGGTTACAATTTTTTTCATAATCAACGTAAATATATTTTACAAGTAAAAAATTACAAACTTTTGTGCAAAATAGTGTTAGTTACTTGGTACTGATCCCAGGTTTCTAGAGTGGGGTGGGAGGTTACGGGCTGACAGTAGGCTGGGAGAAGGATTGAACAACTTGCCATTTCAGAAGACCAGGACTTCTGGGTTCAAGCAAAGATAGGCCATTATTTGTTCTAACTATAGCTCTGTCCTGTATGTATTTAACAGAATAAGAGAATAATTCATCAATTTTTATTTTAAGTATTATTGTGAGTTTTCATCTTTTCTTATATCTTCATAGATATTTGTGTTGCTAGAATAATGATTAAAGTTTGGATTCAAAGACAAATTACAGAAGAGCAAGCACTCTTGTAGAATGCAAAACTTCAATTATTGAGATATTTAGGTAATTATTTGATTTTAAAATAAAATGGAAAACTAATGTGTATGTATCAGTTATCTACTGTGGCAATTGAAAGCTATAAAACCGAAGCTTAAAACACTTATTTCTTCACAGTTCTGCAATTTTAGCTGCACTCAGCTGGATAGTCTTTCTGCTAAGCTCACCTGGGGGCCTCTCTTACAGCTTGCTGGCATTGAGATTTCTACTAAGAATGAATGGCCCAAAATGGTTCAGGTTTCTGGTGGTTTTCCAGAACAGCCACCCAGGGCACCTCAGTTATATTCTATACAGCAAGAGAGCCCAATTTTCCTACGGGGTGAAAGTAGATGCCTTAATGCCTGTTGAGGCCCAGGCTTACAAATCACACAAGGTCACTTCTACCATTCCACTGATCAAGACACAGCACACGCCTACTTGATCCAAGAGGTAGGAAAATAGATTCTACCCCTTGACTTGGGATAACAATCCAACATTCTAGAAATAAAACTATTCTTGCAGAAAAAAATAATTACAATAGCTGATATGTATTGAAACATTTACATGCAGCAAAGCAACTGTTCTAAATACTTAACATATATTAATTTTCAAACAGCTCTCTGGGATAGGTACCACTATTTTCATACTTTTATAAATGAGAAAACAGGATCACACAGACATAAATGTATTAAAACAGTTTCAATAATTAAATAGTTGTGGTATAATCCTGATGTAGAAGTAGACAGACTTAATTAGGACAAAATAGAGAGGCCAGAGTTACTTCTAATTATATATTGTAACTCAATCTAATATAAAGCAAAAATGTACTATGCAACAAATTATTAACTTATCTGGCAATTATTCAATAAAATGGATTATAAACAAAAAACTTGATACACATCTCATTCACCAAAATGAAATCCAAATAGGCTGAATATGTAAGTATATAAATATTAATACTATAGAAGCATGGGAATAAGGTATGAATAAATATATTTAAAATCTTAAACCAATCAAGCACATTTAGCATATTACAAAATCATATACTGAAGGTGGCTGTGAATACCAGAAAGCCAGAAGATAATTACGATTTTATTATATAACAACAATAATAGGTAAGATGCATTAAGAACTTATAGGCAATATTCTAAATGTTTTCATATATTGTAACATTTAGCACACACGATTTCTATAAGGTAGGTGCTATCATTATTCACAATTTACATGGGAGGAAACTGAGGCATAGAGTAATTTATAATCTATAGTCACATAGCTTATACATAGACAGGCTAGAATTGGAACCTCAACGTTCTGATTCCATAGCCTGTGCTCTACCATAAAAATAAAATGAGCTTTTTTTTTAAGGTGAATAAAATAAAAAAACATTATGAAGTTGAAGACATGAAAAAATGGGGAAGATATTTATAATGAAAATAGCAGGCAAAATATTAACATGACAAATGGAAGAATCTTAACAAATATGAAAAATCCTAATATTAAAGAAATTGGCAAAGAATCGAAATGGCAATTTCACACAGAAAAAGAGATAGAAATACTCAATAAATACCAAAACATGTTCAATTGTACAAGTAATCAAATAAATGAAAACAAAAATAGGAATTATCTTTCTCAATTATTTGTCTAGGAAATGTGAAAGTAATGAGTGATGCCAAGTACTTATGAAAATATGGGCAATGGCAATATATATGAACTGATGGAGGGGGTATAAATCAATAGACAATTTGACAAAAGGCACCCAAAGTTTAAATGATCACATCCTGAAGACAGGTAATATTTTCTATAGACATTTTTCCTAAAGAGATACCTACACACATAAGTACAGATGTACTTTTATCATGTTGTTTATGAAATGAGAAAAAGTAAAAGAGAGAAAAACATCTTAAAACTCCTCAATAAGGAATGGGTAATGAATTTTTGAATAACTATGTCATAAAATAACATCCTCTGCAGGCATCAATATGAATGATGTAAGTCTATTAATACTGACATTGAAATGTTTATTTACTGTATTATTGAATGGAAAAAGCAGGTTGTAGAACATTCTGTAATGTGTGATCCTCTTAATATAAAATTCTATGGTAATACATCGAGAAAGTCTGAAAGGATATTCACATTGAGGTTAACAGGGGTTGTAACTGGATGTTGAGATACAGGGGAATTGATTTTTATTCTTTATGCCTCTATTAACTATTTTACAAGAAGAAGTGTTCTCTTTGTAAAACAGAAAGTTTGACTTTCTGAATGTGGTGGCATGAAGACGTTGGAGAATCTTCTCCCCCCCCAAAAAAAAGCCTAAAACTGGAAAAATTGTTAAAAACAAACATTTCAGAGTTATAGTTAGCCAGTGGTAAACAAGAAAGTAAGAAGTGTTTACTCACGAAAGATTACCAATGTTTTGTGTAAAAACAGTGGGAGTCTATCTGCAGCCTTCTTTACCTAGCTTGCTTTCTCCCATACACACACTCACACACACGTGCACACAAACACACACATACCTAGTCAGTTGGCATGGTCATTTTACAAGGATAGGTCAGGTCCGGAAAACCAGCAGCTTTGCTGCTAGCAGGAGTGAACTTGATTTGGAGCAGAGGGCAACAATTGTGGGTGGCAGTGTTGTTAGTAAAATTATCTAAATAAATTGAGAAAGCATTAGGCTAAACTAGCCTGAGCTTGCAATCCCAGTTGAGGGAAAACACCAGAATGAGAGAAATATAAAACTATAAAAGCAAAACTGTAGCACCGTATTGTGTTTATAACATAAACAAAGTTGTTATATTTTGTTGGAATTAAATCAGTATTACCTGGTCCAGATTGTGATAGTTAAGATGTATAGTGTATCCCTAAAATAATCTACAATAACCACTAAGAAAATAACTCAAATATAGACTTAGAAAAATGAAAATGAGCCAAATCATGAGTGAACTCCCATTCACAATTGCTTCAAACAGATTAAAATACCTAGGAATCCAACTTACAAGGGATGTGAAGGACCTCTTCAAGGAGAACTACAAACCACTGCTCAATGAAATAAAAGAGGATACAAACAAATGGAAGAACATTCCATGCTCATGGGTTGGAAGAATCAATATCGTGAAAATGGCCATACTGCCCAAGGTAAATTATAGATTCAATGCCATCCCCATCAAGCTACCAATGACTTTCTTCACAGAATTGGAAAAAACTACTTTAAAGTTCATATGGAAACAAAAAAGAGCCCACATCGCCAAGTCAATCCTAATCCAAAAGAACAAAGCTGGAGGCATCACGCTACCTGACTTCAAACTATACTACAAGGCTACAGTAACCAAAACAGCATGGTACTGGTACCACAACAGAGACATAGATCAATGGAACAGAACAGAGCCCTCAGAAATAATGCCGCATACCTACAACTATCTGATCTTTGACAAACCTGACAAAAACAAGCAATGGGGAAAGGATTCCCTATTTAATAAATGGTGCTGGGAAAACTGGCTAGCCATATGTAGAAAGCTGAAACTGGATCCCTTCCTTACACCTTATACAAAAATTAATTCAAGATGAATTAAAGACTTAAATGTTAGACCTAAAACCATTAAAATCCTACAAGAAAACCTAGGCAATACCATTCAGGACATAGGCGTGGGCAAGGACTTCATGTCTAAAACACCAAAAGCAATGGCAACAAAAGCCAAAATTGACAAATGGGACCTAATCAAACTAAAGAGCTTCTGCACAGCAAAAGAAACTACCATCAGAGTGAACAGGCAACCTACAGAATGGGAGAAAATTTTTGCAACCTACTCATCTGACAAAGGGCTAATATCCAGAATCTACAATGAACTCAAACAAATTTACAAGAAAAAAACAAACAACCCCATCAAAAAGTGGGCAAAGGACATGAAGAGACGCTTCTCAAAAGAAGACATTTATGCAGCCAAAAAACACATGAAGAAATGCTCATCATCACTGGCCATCAGAGAAATGTAAATCAAAACCACAGTGAGATACCATCTCACACCAGTTAGAATGGCCATCATTAAAAAATCAGGAAACAACAGGTGCTGGAGAGGATGTGGAGAAATAGGAACACTTTTACACTGTTGGTGGGACTGTAAACTAGTTCAACCATTGTGGAAGTCAGTGTGGCGATTCCTCAGGGATCTAGAACTAGAAATACCATTTGACCCAGCCATCCTATTACTGGGTATATACCCAAAGGACTATAAATCATGCTGCTATAAAGACACATGCACACGTATGTTTATTGCGGCACTATTCACAATAGCAAAGAGTCGGAACCAACCCAAATGTCCAACAACGATAGACTGGATTAAGAAAATGTGGCATATATACACCATAGAATACTATGCAGCCATAAAAAATGATGAGTTCATGTCCTTTGTAGGGACATGGATGAAACTGGAAAACATCATTCTCAGTAAACTATCACAAGGACAAAAAACCAAACACCGCATGTTCTCACTCATAGGTGGGAATTGAACAATGAGAACTCATGGACACAGGAAGGGGAACATCACACTCCGGGGACTGTTGTGGGTTGGGGGTAAGGGGGAGGGACAGCATTAGGAGATATACCTAATGCTAAATGAGGAGTTAATGGGTGCAGGAAATCAACATGGCACATGGATACATATGTAACAAACCTGCACATTGTGCACATGTACCCTAAAACCTGAAGTATAATAAAAAAAAGAAAAATGAAAATGAAAGAGGAGACATTACTACAAATCCTAAAGAAATAAAGAGGTTTATAAAGGAATACTATGAGCAACCATATGCCAACAAATTACATAAATTAGACAAAATGAATAAAATCCAGGAAGAACACAAACTATTAAAATTGATTCAAAAAGAAAATAGAAAATCTGAATAGGCCTAGAACAGTAAAGAAACTGAATAGATAATTAAAAACTACCTCCAAAGAAAAGCACAGGACAATTTGGCTTATCTGGTAAATTCTACCAAACACTAAAAGAATTAATGCCAATTATTCACAAAGACATCCAAATATCAGAAAGAGAGGAAATATTTCTCACCTCATTCTATGAGGCCAGTATTATCCTAATCTTCAAATCAGAAAGGCATATCACAAAGAAAGAAAACTACAGACCAATATCTGTTATGAATATAGACGTAAAAATCCCCAATAAAATTCTGCCAAACAGAGCCTGGCAACATATGTAAAAGGACTATATACCATTAACAAGTGGAATTTATTTCAGAAATATAAAGTTTATGAAAATATTCACAGAGTTGAGTAGCCGTCACCACAATCAATTTTAGAATATTTTCATCACCCCCCAAAAAATCCCTGTACTCATGGACAGCCTCTCCCATTCCCCTCTAAACCTCCCACTGCCCTAGACCCAAAATCAATTAGTATAACACATCACAGTGATAGGCTTAAAAACAAAAATTACATTATCATCTCAATAGATACAGAACAGGCATTTGATAAAACTTCACACATTTTCTGATAACAACATTCAACAAATTAGGAACAGAAGGGAACCTCCTCAATCTAATTAAGGGCATCTATGAAGATCCACATCTAACATCATATTTAACAGTGAAAGAGCACTTTCCTCCTAAGATTAGAAACAATATAAGAATGTTTGCTCTTACCAGAACAGGAAAATCTATAGACACAGAAAGTAGATAATAATTTTTGAGGTCTAGGCAGGGGGAGGTTTAGGGAGGAATGGGGGAGTCTGCCCATTAGTACATGGATTCTTTTGGGGGCGATGAAAATGTTCTAAAATTGATTGTGGAGATGGCTACTCAACTCTGTGAATATACTAAACTGAATTTCACATTTTAAATATGTGAATTTTATAGTATATGAATTATCTAAATAAAGCTGTTATTTTAACAGACAGAGAAAGTAAAATGGCATGTTACAATATTTGCTCAACATAAAAATGTAATAAAGGAAGAATAGAGAAACAAAAAAGATATGATATACATCAGAAATAGAGAGCAAAATGACAGATGTAAATCCAACTATATCAATGTGTCTTTTAAAGTGTATGAACTAAATAAACACTCCAATGAGAGGACAGAGACTTTCAGACTGATAAAAAAGCAAGATCCAACTGTGTGTTGTCTACAAGAGACACTATTTGAATTTAAAGAGACAACTAGGCTGAAAGTAAAAGGATGAGGAAAGATATACCTTGCATATAGTAGCCATAAAAGAGCTGGAGTGGCTATTAATATGAGACAAAATAGAGACTAAACTAAGAAATATTATTAATGTTGAACTCATTGAAGTAGAGAGTAGAACTGTGGTTATTAGAACCTGGGAAGAGGAGTGGGGAGGGGAAGATAAAGACAGGTTGATTACCAGATACAAAAGTATAGCTAGATAGCAGGAATAAGTTCTAGTGCTCTGTAGCACTGTGGGATAACTATAGTTCACAATAATTCATTGTATATTTTCCAATAGCTGAAAGAGAGGATTTTGAATACTCCCAACATGAAGAAATGATAAATATTTGAGGTGATAGATATGCAAATTACCCTGATTTTATCATTACACATTGCATACAGATATCAAAATATCACTCTGTACCTCCTACCTATGTGCAATTATTATGTCAATTAAAAATAAAATTCAAAAAACAGAAATATAAAAAAATTACTAGTGACAAGGAATGACATTTTATGATACAAGGGTCAATATATACAGAAGTTTTAAATGTACCACACATAACATCAGAGCCACAAAGTACATGAACCAAACACAAACAGAATTGAAAGAATAAATCAGTTCAACAATTATAGGTGCAGATTTTAAAACCTCATTTTAAGTCACTGATAGAACAACTAGGAAGAAAATCATTACAGATATTGAAAATTGAAACAAACAACATTTCCAATTAACTTGACCTACCTGACATTTACAGAACACTCCCCCACTAAACAGCAGAAAGTACACTCTTCAATGACAAAAAGAATGTTCCCCAGAATGCACTATATTCTAGGCCATAAAATAAGTCTCAATAAATTTAAAAGAATTGAATCACTTAAAATATGTTTTCTGAGACCAATAAAATTAAATTAGAAGTTGTTAATTATAATTGTTAGCTCTAATTTAATTTTAGTTAAATTAGAAATTGTTAATTTTCTGTTGTTAATGAAGAAATTTGGGAGATCTCAAATATTTGGAAATTGAACAGCACATTTATAAATAACCCAAGGGTCAATTAACAAGCTACTTTGAAACTAAGAAAATATCTTGAACTGCATGAAGAGGAACATATAATATATAAAAATTTGGAAATGCAGCTAAAGTAATACTTAGAGAAAAATTAATTGCTTTAAACACATATTAGAAACGAGAAAAACTTTAAGTTTTCTCCACCTAAAGGAAAAAAAAGCAAACCAGACCCAAATTAAGTAGAAGGACATCATAAAGATCAGTGCTGTAATCAATGAGTAAGAAAATAGAAAACTAACAGAGAAAATCAATGGAACAAAAAGTTTCTTCTTTGAAAAGTCAGCAAAACTGATAAAGAATTAGACTAATTCAGGAATGAAAACGGGAGCATCAGTAACTTCCACATAAATTTAAATGATTATGAGAAAATATTACAATCCGCTTTATGCCAATGAATTAACAACTTGAATAAAATGGAAAAATTGAGACAAAGATACTTATTATTAATAGCAAAAGAGAGTCAAGAAAAAATAGAAAATTTGTAGAGAACTGTAACAAGTAAAGAAATTAAGTTAAGCCAGGCACAGTGGCTTACACCTGTAATCCCAGCATTTTGGGAGGCCAAAGCAAACAAATCACTTGATTCCAAGAGTTTGAGACCAGCCTGGGTGACATGACGAACCCCCTCTCTACAAAAAATACAAAAATTAGCCCAGCATAGTGGCACACACCTACAGTCCCTGCTCCTTGGGAGGCTGAGGTGGGATAACTGCTTGAGCCCAGAAGGTGGTGGTTGCAGTGATTGCGATTGTGCTGTTTTACTCCAGCCTGAGTGACAGAGCAAGACTCTGCCAAAAAAAAGAAAGAAAAGAAAGAAGAAGGAAGGAAGGAAGGAAGGAAGGAAGGAAGGAAGGAAGGAAGGAAGGAAGGAAGGAAGGAAGGAATAGAGGGAGGGAGGGAGGGAGGGACGGAGGGAGGGAGGGAGGGAAGGAAATTAAATTAGTAATAAAAATCATTCCCATGAAGAAAAGCCTGAATTCACTAGTGCATTCCCCCACCTGATAGTTAAAGAAAAAAGAAGAAAGGATACCAATCCTGCACAAACTCAGAAAGTAAAGGAGGAAGAAACACTTTTGATTTATTCTATGAAGTTAGCATTACTCTGATACCAAAGCCAGACAAAGACATCAAATGAGAAACAACTGTAGACCAATTCATTTAGGATTAATGAATACAAATACAAAAATCCTTAACAAAATATTAGCAATATCAAATCTTGTTAACAGGTCAAAAGGATTATATATCATGGCAAGTAGGATTTACCCACTTGGATGTGAAGATACAAAGCTTGTTTAACATCCAAAAATCAAATAGTATAATACACAGTATCAATAGAATAAAAGGCAAAAACCACATGGCCACCTCAATAGACTCAGAAAAGCATTTGAGGAAATTCCAGCATCCACTTATGATTTTAAAAAATACATTAAACAAACAGTGAATAGAAGACAGCTTCAACTTTATAAAGGAACTCTTTAAAAACCCTAGGACTAACAACCTATTTAACAGTGAAAGACTGAATGCTTTCACACTTAGACGAGAAACAAACCCAAGATGTTTGCTCTCATTGCTTCTATTCAATTCTGTGCTAGAGGTTTCAGACAATGCTATCAGGCCATAAACATAAACTAAAGGGATATAGATTGGATAAAAAGAAATAAAACTGTCTTTATTTGCAGACAACATGATCTTGTGTGTAGAAAATCTTAAGGAAACATAAAAAGGAAAGCAACCTAGAATTAGTAAACATCTTTGAAAGGTTGCAGGATACAAAACCAAATTGAGAAATCAATGGTATTTTTTAATATTAGCAATAATCAAAACTTGAAATTAAGAAAACAATTTTATTCAAAATAACATCGAAAAGAAATACTATACTTAGGAAAAAATTTAACGAAAGAAATGAAAGACTGGTACACAAAAACCTACAAAGGATTGCTGAGAGAAATTAAATACCTCTAACAAAATGAAAAGCTATTATCTATTCATAGACTCTAAGACAATATCTTAAGAGGTCAGTTCTCCCTAGGTTAATGTATGTATTTATTTAATCTAATGTCTATTAAAATTTCTGCAGTCTTTCTTAATAGAAATTGACAAGGTATTTCAACAATAAATGACAATGCAAAGGACCCAGAATACCAAAAAAGCTTTGAAAAATTAGAGTTGAAGGATTTGCACTACCTGATTTCAAGATATACTACAAAACTACAGAAATTAAGTTAGTGTGGTATTGTGTAAGGAGACATCTAAATCATGGATCAGAATTGAAACTATCACAAGGACAGAAAACCAAACACCACATGTTCTCACTCATAGGTGGGAAATGAAAAATGAGAGCTCTTGGACACAGGGCGGGGAACATCACACACTGGGGTCTGTCGGGGGATGGGATAGCATTAGGAGAAATACCTAATGTAAATGACGAGTTGATGGGTGCAGCAAACCAACATGGCATATGTATACCTATGTAACAAACCTGCACGTTGTGCATATGTACCCTAGAACTTACAGTATAATAAATAAATAAATAAAATAATCCCTAGCTATTATAACAAAAAAAAGAAACTAACAACATATTTCAACAATAACTGACAATGCAAAGGACCCAGAATACCAAAAAAGCTTTGAAAAATAAGAGTTGAAGGATTTGCACTACCTGATTTCAAGATGTACTACAAAACTACAGAAAGTTAGTGAGGTATCGTGTAAGGAGACATCTAAATCACGGATCAGAATTGAAAATCCCAAAAAAAACTTTTACATGTATGGTCACTTATTTTATTTTGGGGGTACAAGTATTTATGTAAATGTTTATGTTCCTTGTTCTATTTCATTTTCTCAACTGCCTTTTTATAAAAATAAACATTTTGTTTCAGAATAATTTTAGATTTATAGACAGCATGGAGAGTTTCATATTCCCTGTACCTTGTTTCTTCTATCGTTAACATCTTACATTACTATAGTCAGAATGAATAAACTAATATTAATAAATGATTATTACTGAATTCCATACTTTATTTGGATTTCCCCAGTTTGTACCTCATATATTTTCCTATTCTCAGATCCCATCCAAGTTACCACATTACATTTATTCAACATGTCTTCTTAGGCTCCTCTAGACTGTGACAGTTTGTCAATTTTTCCTTGTTCTTTGGTTGTTGTTGTTGTTGTTGTTATTGTTTGTTTTTACCTTGACAGTTTTGAGGCTTACGGGTCAGATATTTTGTAGAACGTTCCTCACATGGGGTTTTTCTACGTGTTTTTCTCATGGTTACACTATGGTCGTACATTTTGTGAAGGAAGATCACAAAGGTAAACTGTCCTTATCATAACATCATATCAAAGATACATTCTATCAACATGACATCACAGAGGATATTCACCTTGATAGCCCAATTGCGGTCGTGTTTGTCAGATCTCTCTAGGGTAAAGTTGCTCTTCTGACTTCCCCACCCCAATCCGTATTGTACTCTTTGGAAGGAAGTCACGATGCACAGCCCTCACTTAAGGCATCCAGGAGCTGCATTCCGCTCCCTGAAGGAGTTATATTTATATGTAATTATTTGAAATTCTTCAATATGGGACATTTGTCTCTTCTTCCTCATTTATTTATTTATTTGTTTGATTATGTATTTCTATTCCTATGAATTCATGGGTATTTATTTTATATACTGGGTTATAATCCAATACTACATTATTTATTTTGTTGCTCAAATTGTCCCAGCTTTGCCCATTGCAAGCTTTTCAAGTTGGCTCCTGTGTCACTTTGACCCTCATCATTTTGTCTTCAAAGCACTCTCTTTCTGACCCTTCAAGTTCTCTAGGCCATTCTTGTATTTTCCCTGATTCAGTTCTAGAATCAGCAATTTTTCAAAAAAGCCCTGCTTCCTTTTATCGGAGAATGGTAATAGAAATCAAGAGCCACATGCTTGGTGCGTTTGTTTTTTCTGGTATGTCATTGCTATTAGACTCTCTCAGGGGTCACAGCTAGAAAATGCGTGTGTGTATACTAGCCTGTGAATACATACATTTCTAAAATTACACACATATATTTATATATAATGGTATCATGTAACATTAATATGTGTATATATATATATTTAGATGTGTGAGAGTTTATTTAGGTTTTCAAAATTATTTTAGGACAATGCAAGCAAAATGTATTAAGACCACTGAGGAAGAAGGCGATAATATCTTTTGACTAAACAATTGCATTCTGGGACTTAGGCACAAGGAGCCATATACTAGGTCACAATATTCACTGGAGCACTGTTTGGGATAGCAAAAAACTAAACACTTACTAAAAGAGTAGTTAATAAATACATGGTACAATTACAGACCATAAACTAATGTACAGTGATGAAAGTAGATGATATAGACCTATTATACTCAAAGCATGTTCTATGGATTAGTGTCAGTTGGTAAATCATTTGTTAGCGATCTATGTCAAGATGAGAACTAAAATTGAGAGGAAATATTTAGAAACTTTTACAGCAACTTGGAATAATTTTTATCTGTTAAATGAAATAATAAAAAATTTGATGTGTTTAATTACATTTCTAATAATTTATTTTATTACATTTTAATAAGACATTGGTTCATAATAAATTGAAAATTATTAAAAACAAAAAACTTTCTTTTCCAAAGTTGGAGAAGCTAGATGAATAGACAGTGAATCTCAAAAATATAATATTAAGTAAAAAGAGAAAATTTGAAAATTGTAAATACAGTGTGTTGCCAACTATCTTGCAAGTAAATATATACATAGTAAAATATGTATTGCTTACATAGTAAATGAAATAATAAAATATATGCAACTTATACAGTAAAATGTGTAAGTATGTACTGATGAGCCGTGCATGAGCGTGACATGCATCGAACCCTAAGTAGCAGCACCCTCTGAGAAAGGGAGGAAAGAAAAGAGAACAGATTCCTGGAGTGCTAAGAGCTTCAACTATATCTGCGATGTTCTGCTTCTTTTTAAAAAGGTATCTGAAACAAACAACATGGGACAAAGTTTATTTCTTTTTAATGATTGTTCATGGGTATGTGGGTGTTTATTATATTATTGTCTATCTTCTTTTATGTTTGAAATATTTCATCATAAAATACATGAAAGCAAACTAGGCCAGGCATGGTGGCTCATGCCTGTAATCCCAGCACTTTGGGAAGCCCAGGCGGGTGGATCACTTGAAGTCAGGAGTTCGAGACCAGCCTGGCCAATATGTTTAAAACCCCGTCTCTACTCAAAATACACAAATTAACTAGGTGTGGTGGCATGTGCCTGTAGTCCCAGCTACTTGGGAAGCTGAGGCAGAAGAATCACTTAAACCCGGGAGGCAGAGGTTGTAGTGAGCCCAGATTGCACCACTGTACTCCAGCCTGAGTGACAGAGAGAGACTCTATCTCTAAATAAATAAATAAAAGCAAACCAAAGTTTTTTCCAAATGCAATAGAAACTGCAGATTGTTGGCAATTTTTCATAAGAATAAAACAAAAGAAATCTAACAGATCAAATCTCTTTTTTGGGGGAATGGGGGGATAGGGTCTCACTCTCACTCTGTCACCCAGGCTGGATTGCAGTGGCGTAATCATGGCTCACTGCAACCTCGACCTCCCTGACCCTCCCACCTCAGCCTCCTAAGTAGCTGGGACTACAGGCATGTGCCACCACGGCCAGCTAATGTTTTTTTTCATAAAGGCAATCCCAGGTTGCTCTCAAACTCCTGGGCTCAAGCAATCCTTCCACCTCAGGCTCCTAAAATGCTGGGATTACAGTAGTGAGCCACTGCACCCACCCTAAAGCTTTTTTAAATTATCTGACAAACTTTAACAGACTGAGTGTCTTTCAAAAGTGATTGACTGAATATCCCCTATATATGAAAAACTATGCAAGGGGTACTGGAAATGGGAAAAACTAGTTATTGAGGATATAAAAAGACTATTTGGAAGAAATCTGAAACTAAACAGAGGGCATATTATTCTAGATGCCTTGATATGTACCCTAAAACACAACTGGATCTCTGTATCTTAGATAGGATTTCACCTTAACAGAGACAGGATTCCTATTTTTATTACTTCATTTCCCCACATTATCAGTATCCTACATTATACTGGTCTTAGCAATATCACCTGGTAAACTGACATTTCTAGAAACAGACATCCTGAGGTTGCTTCATAACAGGGAGAAAGTTTCTAACAACAGATGCTGGACAGATGCTTTTCTTTCCTTTCCTTTTTTTTTTTTTTTTTTCTTTTTTTTAGAATTTCAAAGTTGGGCAAGCATGATCTTTATGCTGTTGCTTAACTGCTGGCCGGCTGCCTCCACAGCAGCCTCAGAATAAGTGGATTTCCTTTGTGTCTGAAATGATCCAACACCAGATGTCAGCCTGGAGGTTTCCATCACTCAGCAGCACTGGGCTGCCATATTACCTAGAACTGAGAATGATACTTCAGAAACAGTGAGTTCCAATCCTGTTTCATCAAACTGAATGAGAAGGAAAAGGGAGTTTCACCTCTTTGAGGTGAGGCTTTCTTTGACCTATGAGAAGTTTGTTGTTAAAAAAATAGAAATGCAATCACTGGAGAGATGTAAAAGATGAAGCTAAACTGGACAGCTTGTAAATCATTTAATAGTGTACATGTGATTTAACAGAAACGGGGTCAAGGTTTCCAGAGAAAGTGATTCGATGCTGATTACATGATACTAAAAATGTAGAGATGCTTCTGTGTGTCACTAAACAATGAGGACATAAGAATAGTAATAAATATTCATCATTATGACTCTGACCCTCTGGGCTCTGGTCACTTTCAATATTCTTCAATGAAAGCTAGAGCAATTAAGATGGCTGATTTCCCAGGGAGAGGGCTTTGTGTTAGCTAAGCATGACCGAGCACAAAAGCTTAGAAGACTCCTAAAATAGCAAACCCTGTTGAGAGGGCTCATATTTTTCTTTTCTGAATTCACAGCCTGAGTTAAAAGTGACTGTTTATTAGAAACCGGTATCCAATTGTTAATTAGTCTGAAAAAAATAAGATATTTTCTTGGGATGTTTGCTTATATCTAGAAATTTGCAGAAATTTACAGTGGTCATTTAGGGGGGTTTTCAGATCTAAAGAAAAAATCAGAATTGTTTTACCAAGGAAAGGAAAATAAAATGCATCACAGGTAAAAGTTTCTAGTTATTTGTAAAATTCTCTCTTTTCCCTTTGGTAATGTTTAAAGAATAAAAAGCTGAGGCAAAAATCCAGCCTGATAGATAAATTGAGATCTATGGTTCCTAAGCTATTTTTGTAGTACCACAGCATGTCTCCAACTAACCTAAAGATTTCCCAATTAATTTTCTACCACCTAAATATTTATGTTAAAACAGAAATGCAGGAGCAGAGGCGAGGTTTAGGAAATTGCAAGTCCATATCCACATCGTGTCTACTCATCCTCCCAATAGGCCCTCCACGACTGTTGAGAGCAACAGCTCTGCAGCAGGGCTAGAATTCTGCTTCCTTGTGGTAGTTGCAAAGTCACTCTAACTCTGTACCTTCATTTATTTTCTAATTCTAAAAATATTTTTTCTATTGTCTAAGTTTTACTTTTGTAATAAGAAAATAGAATTTCATAAGGAAATAAAAGATACTGTGTTAAAATTCTAGCATTTGGCCTCCCAGGACACTTTCATTCCGCTGAGGGACAACTTTCAATTTTTATACCTAAATTTGATCCCTCTAGGAAGAAATTTCCAGCCATTTCTAAGATTGAAGTCACCAGCTTCAGGAGTGGATTTCCCATTACTATAATTGTTTTGGTTCTTCTTTCAACTATGTTGGTATTTGCATATATAATTGCAAATACCAGAGATTAGTCTTAAAGCAGTGCACTCTAGTATTTGGTATACAAGTGGAAGATTCACTTTATTCACTCCATCTCCAAAGGAGCTGAGGTACCTGGCTAACAGGTGGTTAAAGTGAGAAGATCTGAAATGTGGTCTATCTTCAGAACCACCCAGAGATCTTTTTAAAAACTTCCTGGGACACTGTCCAATGCTGCTGAATTAGAAACTCTTAAGAAGGAAGTAAGGAGGACTTACTCAAAGACCTGACCTGTTTATTTTTTAATACCACCTAAGTGATGTTAGAAATTGGGCAGTTTTGTGAACAGCTACTTGTTAATTGGCCAGTTTGAAACCAGGTAATATTAGGAGAAAGTGTCACTCTAAGATTTAATAATAGTATGTGGCTTTATTTTATACCATGTATAAACATATGTGGTATGTCCTTTATAATTTCCTTTAGAAGATTTGTTTTAAGCCTATTGGCTTCCAGTAACAGAAACGCAAAGAGATTTTCTGGCAGTACATTCTGTATTTCTGGTTCCTTGCATTTGGGCCAATTCTGAAATCAAAAGGTGCTGGAAAATGGTTTGAGGAAGTGAAAGGCGGCTCTCTAGCAAGTAATCAGGCTTCAGGTTGGTGTGAACAGCAAATGAATATTCAATTATTTGTATGTCAATTGCTTGTCCACCCTTCCAGTAGAACTATGACATCAAGGTGTAATAAAGGTACAATTTCATCCAGCTTTGCTGACTTTAGATGTTTCAATCATAATCGAAAACATTCCTTTCAATCAAATCACAGATACTAGCATTATTCAAAGAGTGAATAATGCAATAGAAATTTCCAATTATTTTGCTAATCCCTTTCAAAACAAATAAGCCTTCTGATATTTCCACTTATGTATTGTAACTTAATACAATATAATAATTTAAATATGGCTTGGGTAATAAATATAAAATTTAACCAACAATTTTTCTTTCTACTGAGGGAAAGAGATGGGGTGAGAATAAATAATGGTAATTCCCTACACTCAGTTTTTACCATAAGAAGGATTTGAGCAGGCAGATGACTCCCTGGACCGCACGTCCCTAACTTTGCAACCTGAGCGTCATCAACTCTACTCATTCAAGCGAGGGGCATTTTTTCAAATTTTCAATTAAAAAATGTATCTTCATTAAACTCAAGAGATTTCTTAAAGGATTTTTTAACATCTACCAAAAAGCCCATGGTGATATCATTTTATAAGTTTAGATTGCTCTTTAAGCCCAAATATTTCCAAGTTTATGTTCTAACATTCAAATTTCAAGTAACTTGTCAGTGCACACTCCAATGTCACATTCTCAAAGTTAAAATGCCAAAATTTTAAATGGTGGTTTATAGTGTACTGTATGCCAGTTTTGACAGTAGTTTCTTTAAAATGTTTCTAAGATAAAAGCTTAGTTTTTTTTTTTTTCTTATGAAACAGGATCTTGCTCTCTTGCCTAGGCTGGAGTGCAGTAGTGCAATCACAGCTCACTGCAGCCTTGAACTTCTGGGCTCAAGCGATCCTCCCACTTCAGCCTCTAGAGTAGCTAGTACCACAGGAACCCACCACTACACCTGATTAATTTTTAATTTTTTTTTTTTTTAGAGATGGTGTCTCACTGTGTTGCCCAGGCTGGTATTGCACTCCTGAGCTCAAGCCATCCTCCCACCTTGGGGTCCAAAAGTGTTGAGATTAGAGGCATAAGCCATCACACCTGGCCTACAACTTAGTTTTTAATTATAAGATAGTTTGCCATGTCACAATGAAGGAGCCTTATCTATACGATGATTCAGATTTGGAAAGATCCCAAGTCAATAATTGAAAGAACCCAAGTCTGAATCCATAGGTGTTCTGAGTTAAAAGGACACTGCTTTGCCTATTCTTATTTGAGAACCCTTTAGAATCTGAGCATCATGGGAGAAAGCAGCAGAGTGGATTCTAGTTCTTTTCCAAATCACTTTAGCTGTGGAACGAGTGACCATATAGGCTGGGAGAGACCGTAAAGTGGACCCGGATAGCTTCAAGGCAAAGGAGGGAAGGACCAGACCAAGGGAAGTAATATATTTCTTCCGTTGATAAAAAAGCTGTTACTTTTCAAGGTTGCCCCAAACCAATGGTTTCTTGTGTTCCAAGTTATTTAGCATTCTTTTTAATATCATGGATTCAAAAAGTCCTTTCCTTCTCCAGGAAATTTTTTAATCATATTTAGTTAACCAGCCAGATTTATGAGAATTTCATTTGAAGTACAGTATTTTTGAAATATTTGGCTTGGCCACATAATGCAATGCCCAAAGTGCCTTCAGATTTTTATTCCTAAGTGGGTTTTCATATTCAATTAAATTCTCTGGCATCAAAGCTATGTAAGAAACACTCTGGGCCAAAGATATTTCAGTTACCTTTATGTCCTCTAGGGAACACCTCTCCAAAAAAATCAGGTCATTTATTCTTGAAACTCATAAATGTCAATGCAAACATACCCTGAAGGTTCATTTATCACATAGAGGTTGAGAGAACGTATGATTGGAAGTAGAATGAATAGTAATAACTTCTGAATATGTTCCATATTTTTGTACGCTCTGCAGTCTCCAGTATCAGTTTTCTTTTGCTACTCCAGAGCTGGAATTTATTAAGGTATATTAAGGATAGGACTGAGATTCATATTTCAAATATTTTGCCAGTCTCCCATGCAAAAGCAAAAAAAAATAAAAATAAGTGTTCACTGATATTGATAACTCTCACCATTGCTGACAAGTTTCACTGTTTTTTTCTTTTTTTCCAGCTGAGAAAATATTTGCTGTTGAACATCTGGCTAAGGAATGTTCAAAGTCCAAAAAGGTCTTGTGTATTATCTGAGTGAACTTTTATGGGGGAAAAAAAAGTAACATGGAGTATTAGGCATTTTCCCAGAAATGCATTTTCAGAGGAAATACTCTTTCATGAGAGTCAGAACATTCTAAACATAAAAAGATAGAATGAAAGACTTTGATTAGTATTACAAATTATTGTCATGTGAACATTGAAACGTGCCATTCTAGGAGGCTCACCTTAGAACCATAGAACCCACTGACAGCCACGGCCGGCAGACCTAGACAACGCAAGTGCTGGACAGCACCGTCTACTCACACTTGTGTCTGGCAGGAGAAAAACAGGCAAAGCTCCCAGAATTCAGATTAGAATGCTCTTCCCTGCTTGTGTCAGTGCTTCCCTTGAGGACCAGGAGGAAAGTAGATAAAATTTCTCTTATGGAATCATCTGGTCAGGCCGTTGACCATTTAGAGTTGAGTTCAAAGAATTTTTGTGCTGAAAGTATGTGTGTGGGTGGAAGCAGTGGTTGTGAGTATAATTCAGCATTGGGAGACCTAGCACCAGATTAAAGAGTAAATTTGTACATGTTTGTGCAAACACATACAAACCTCCATGAACTATAGTATCTGTGAGGTTACTCTAAAAATCTACCCCCAGTTGTACATCAACACAGGCTGAAGAGACCCTTATAAATTCAAAAGCATGAAAAATCCACCAATGGGCCGTATAGATTAGTATTTACTTGTGTTTCACTGGAAAGCCTTTGTATGAATCACATTAATATGCTTCAGAAACAAATAGCAAAAACGCTACTCAATTTGCACATCTGCACAAAATGAGACCTTCATGCCATATTATGTGTTATGTGAACCTGCAAATATAGGGCCCATATCCTGTTCATTATAGAACCTCCAAAACCTGGCAATCCTGTCTGGATTTAAATGTGTCCATTTCATATAATGATTTTTAGATCTGAAAAGGGCCAGAGAGATCATCTAGTCCAAACTTCTCATTTGGCAGTGTTAGGCAACAGGGGTGCCTTAATGGCGCCGGTTCCGGGTTCTTCTCCCTTCCTTGACCGGGCACTGTCTGAACCCGCCAAAGGAGGGCCAATCAGAAAGAAGCATCTCCCGCCTTCCCTTGGGCCCGCCCCACGTAGGCCCAAGGGATATAAAACCCAGCACACCAGCAGCTCTCTCTCTTCTCTTCTCTTCTCTTCTCTCTCTCCCCCGCGCGACCTGACCTCTACCTCTCCGATAAAGATCTCTTGGCTGCCACCAGTGTCGTCTCTGACTAGCCTGTCGCCCCTCAGGCAGAATAAAAAACTGTGATAGAAAGTAGAATATTTTTCTAAAATTATACAACTCACAGATTCGGAGCTCTTACCTCTTTCTAACATGCTGTGAAGATTTCTTTATAATCCTTGTGTTGGTATTTCTTGCCCTGATAGGGAATAATTTTATTTTAGGTTTTCTATTAACTTCTGAAATCATTAAATTATTTTGTGAGACATTAATTGTTTAACTCCTAAAATGCTGCTGTGGAGATCATGAAATATACATGTTAGAAAACTGAGGCTAAAAAAAACTAGAGCTGAATACTGGTTGGATACAGTACGGACAACCTCACACCTGAAAATAATGCTCATGGAGAGTCTCACCAGAATAAGCTCACTTATGTTCTCTTTTTCTCTCTCTCTTTCTGATTTTCTTTCTCTTTTTTCTTTGTAATAGTTTGACAAATATAGTCGTTACCATGACCAAGGAAAATAATTCCTTCAGAAATGTGCAGCCCGATATATATCAGAAATAGATATGTTAACAATTTCTCTTGAAACATGATTATTTCTATCAGAATGGTGATAATTTTCCCATTTAGTTACTGATAAATTGGTTTTGTTTTGTTTTGGCAGGGTGATTTATTTTTTTATTGTACAAAAGCAAAAAATAAAAGTTCCTTTGTAGTGCTTAGTGGTTAGGGTTTGGGTTGCAAGCTCTTCTGAGGGAGCTCACTAGCAGAAGATACTGCCTTACAAGCCCAATTTTAGTTGTCCTTTCCCTGAGAATCCTATAGATTCATACCCAAGCAACAAAGCAGCAGCAGGCTGTACCATTTCCTGTTTTCTCCATAGCTTTAAGTTGCAGACCCAATTTTCCCTGGTGAATCCTATTTGAAATCCAGCATTCCCACACAGTGTTCACGTTTTCTCATTTTCAAAATGAACAAACAAAGGACTATTATTAACAAAACCAAATTGCTGAGAACAATGTTAGCCTCATGCAGGCAACAAAACCAAAAACAAATAAATAAACAGAGGCCTCAGTCTCAAGGGAAGAAAGTTACTAACAATCCACTAGATGACTACCTTCTATTCCCTAGTGTCTCCTATTATTCAGAGACCTCCTCAGACTATAATAAATTAGTTGGACAAATTATTCCTCTCACCAGACTTATTCATCGTCTAAGAGGGGTTTTAGCAAAGGAAGCTTTGTCTGCAAGTGACACATTGAAGGCATCTGTTTAACAGATTCATTTCTTTAAGGGTCTCTGAGGGTTGCTTTCATCAGGATAGAGTGTGAGGTGCACTGGGCTTTTCATTCTCCTAGAGTTCACACCCCATTTGTCACTGTCAATCTTTCTGTTGCATCTCTGACCTGTCCTTTCCCTACCCTCTGGAGTCTCTATCTCTGCTGTCAGGGGGTTGGCTCAACCTGTTTTGTAGAACACATGCCTGTCACTCAGATGTTTCATGGACGCATTTTACTTCTAGTTTGGGGAAATCTATTTTCCAAAGATCATAAAATAAAAGCCAATATCTTTTAATCAATAAATGCATAACCATATTCCTGTACTCTCCTCAGCATAATCATTAAGATTTATTTTCCATCCTACATGGGCTTGATGAACATCAAGCATATTTATTCAAGAAGGCATTGCCACAAATACTAGAAAAAAATAAAAAACTGCTCTCTTTCCAGCCTTCATCTCTCCAATTCATTCTTCAGAGTGCAGCTACAGTCATCTTTCAAAAATGCAAGTCTGAGCACATCATAGACCCTTGAATAATTCACCACTTTTCTTATAATAAGCCTTAATTCTTTAGGATGATGTTCAACACCCTTTACAATCTGGCCTCTGCCTCCCTCAAGACCAGGTTTATCTTTCAATCCACCACTCCCTTCCCTTGTGACTTGTATACCAACTACCCAGAATGCCTTTAGTTCATCTACTGAGTGCCTTATCTAATGACATACCCTACTCTCTCACTTTCAGGTCTTTGTAGATGGAGTCCCCTCTGTTTGCAACATTCTTTCCCCTTCCCTCTCCTCCTCCTTTGGGTGACTCCTATTTTTTTATGTTGCATCTTAGCTGCCAGTACTTTAAGGAGGATACCTGTTCCTCCAAGGCAGGGCTAACTGCACATAGTCCCCGATACTTCCCTTACCATAGCTCCTAGCAATTCTGTTGTAATAGCCTATTTTTTTCCCCTCACTAGTCAGTAAGTATATTTTGTCAGGGTAAGGAGTGAATCAAATAGGTCACTACAGTCCCAGCATCTAGTACAAAAACCACAAAACATAATAGCTTGTTAAATGGTGAGCCTACAACTGTGAAATAAGAGCTTTACTTAACACCCTGCTGGTGGTGGTGGTGATTATAGCCCTTATTTTCAAGATGCTTGCAATTTAGGTAGAGTGAAGATTATTTACCCCCAAAGATATTAATAAAAGAAATAAAGTATATGAGTATAGAATACAAATGCTGTGTTAATAGAAAAACAATTACCATAGTATTTCATAGGAAAAGGAGATCAAAAACTGCATTCCAAGGAAACACTTAGAGGATAAGATTGGCCTAAACTGTGAAAGACTGAACTGCTTTCATGAAAGTAGAAAAAGGGAAGAATTAAAGGATCAAAGGGAAGAATTAAAGGATCAAAGGAAAGAAAAGTCCAGATGGAAAAGCGTATATGTAAGGCATAAATACATGTTAAATAAACAATTACCAGTTCATTAAACCTGGAAGAAAGAAAGGAAGAGCTGTATGACAAATTCTTTCATTCCAGCAACATACATGGAGCATTTACTATGTGCCAGAAGGTGTTCTCAGCATCTGCGGTATGTCAGTGGTTTAAAGAACATGAACACCACCCTCAAGGAGTTTACCACTCCAGTGGAGGGACAAACACAACAAATAATTATATACAGGCCCACAATCCCTTATCTGCCAAATCAAAGTCCAAAGAGATCTAAAAATTGGTAGTTTTTCTTAAATTGTCAGTGAAACTGACCTGGCCTGAAGTGACAAGCAGTTATGTACAGTCCTTATTGTAGCTAATGTACATATTTCTGTGTTTTGCTTCAGAAATACAAATGTATTTGAAAACACAACTCACTAAGATATAATACATGGTATATGCACTGCATTCTCTGCTAAAATATGAAAAAGACTAAATTCTGAAGCACATCTGTTCCCAGGGGGTTTTGATGGGGATTGTGGACACAAAGTGTTGTTAGGAACAGTGCCAGGGAAAAAAGAAAGAGGATCAGGGTCAGGGAAATCTGGAAGACAGGAAAGCAAGCAGGGACATGGGTGTAGCATTACATAGGGTGATCAGCGTAGGCCTCTCTGGGAAGGTGGGATTTCAGCACCTTCACTTCCAGATGTTAGGGAGTTAGCCAGGCAGACAGCCAGAGCAAGAGTGTTCCAGGCAACAAAAACAAAAGAGCAAAGGTGCTGGAAGCAGCAGAGACATAAATAAGGAGAAGAGAAGGAAAGTAGGTCAGAGAAGTAAGAGGAGGTGCTCAAAAAAGATCTCTAGACCACTAGATTCTCATTAACATAGTAACTTGATCTGACTTATCTTCTAAAAGCATCATTCCAGCTGATGTGTTAAAAATGAACTACAGGAAAATGAGAGTAGAATCATGGAGACCTATTAGGAGGACACTGGCTCCTAATTTATATGGTGGCTCAGACCAGTGTGTTGGTAATGGAAATGGTGAAAAGTAGCCAGAATCTGGACTGCTTTTGAAGATAGAGTCAACAGGACTTTTTAACAAATTGGATGTAGGTATGAAAGAGAAGAGTCACAGATGACTCCCAGATTTGGGGCCTGAACCGTTGGAAGAATGGAGACGGCACCATCTGAAATGGGGGAAACTAAAGGTGCAGCATGTTTGGAGGGGACAGTCAGGAGGGGTTGTTTTCTTATGCTGAGTTTGAGACACATCTAACTTTCAAGGGATGAGGTGGAGTTAGAGATACAAGTTTGGAGTTCAGAAGAAAAATCCAGCCAGGACATAAATTTGAGAGTTATTAGCATAGTGTTGCCATTTAAAGTCATATGACTGGATTATAAATCTAAGGAAGTAGATGCCGGTAGAGAAGAGAAGAAATCCAAGGGTTGAACCCTGAGAAGCACAGAAGATAAAATAAGGGGGGGGGACATATTGAGGAAGGTACATGTATGTATCTCTAGAATTAATATTCACTCTTACTCCAAGCCCTCTCAAATAGTATAGAACTCAAGATTGTAGACAGAACTCAATAAATCCAGGAATCCCTAGATATGGCTTGGGAGGTATAAATAAAACACCTTAGAAAATGAGTATACATTTCCTGTTCTTTAAGATATTGGCTGGGAATAGAAACAAGAATTTACTAAAGTACTGCAGCTCTCCAGTGCCTAATATATTCCTGGCAGGATTCAAATGAACATTGAAAACATGCCATTCAGACCCAAATTTTATTCCCACAGAGCTGGAAGAAATGTAATAAATGCTTTTCATTATTATTACAATAAGCATCAATTATGGTAACAACGGTGTTTGCTGCTGTGGTTAGAACTAATTGGCAGACGGTAAAAGGTGCCGGGCAGCATTCTAAGTGCTTTGTGCTTATTAACTCATTTACTCTTAGACACCAACTCTGTGCAATAAATAATATTATTAACAAAGAGGTTAAAAATATTGCCCAAGGTCACATTGTGGTGAGAGATAGAGTTCGGATTTGAACTCCAGCAATTTTGACTCCAAAGTCTACTCACTTTACTATCATGCTAAACTTCTTAGGATAAGCACTTGTTACTTAGTATCAGGTTGCTGTAATAAATTCTAAAAGTAAACCTATTTCTCCAGGGTGATAAAATGTTAAACCAAACATTACCTGGGGTTGGCATCAGAGAACACAGATTCAAGTTTATGCTCTCTCTAGCCATGTGCTCCTGAGCAAACAGTTTAAAACTGTATCTGATTCCTTTTATGCGAACTAAGGATGACAATGGCACCAACCTCAACCTGGTTTTGAGGAAGTAAGGCAAGTACAT
Organism: Nomascus leucogenys; assembly: GCF_006542625.1. Taxonomy (NCBI): domain Eukaryota; kingdom Metazoa; phylum Chordata; class Mammalia; order Primates; family Hylobatidae; genus Nomascus; species Nomascus leucogenys. The sequence goes on along the minus strand of NC_044383.1, from coordinate 98,861,375 downwards.
AGGGAAAACAGTACTCTGTAAATTGTAAAGCACAAATCTAAGTTATCTTCTAGTACCTGACATACGGGAGGAAACTTTCTAGGAAGAAACTGCTTTCTTTTACCATGACAGTGGCACCACGCTGCAAAGTGACAAGGTGCCATGCCAATTTTTAGAGTGGGGAAGCCTTACCTTGTTATAGTTTTCCCCAGAGGCAAGACCTTGGTCCCTTGCTCATGCTTCTTCCCTCTCCCCTTTGCTTCTTTCACAAAGTACTCTCATTATCCATTAGGACTCTGACCTGAAATTGTACCCAAGGGCCCATCACCCCTGTATGCCTACTTTCCCCTTCATCCTGATAGAGACTCAGAAGATGACCTCAGTAACAACTCTCTGGGCTGGAATCTGTAGAAGCCTCTAGTGCTAAGCCACTTGCCTGGATTATGTGTTTTATAAGTCTTCCGGGGCAGCAAGTGCACAATTTTTTTTGAGAAAGTGAAACAATGGCAAAGAAATTCTTGAAATATTAGTAATCTTTGTAAGGCTGGTTTTATGCCTCTAAAAATTTCCTCTTCCTTAATAATTCCATCTGAAGGCATTTCTCTAATTGTGCTGGTTATAAAGGAAACTGTATGGATTTGCTTCAAAGTGTGATCTGGGAGCAATAATTTCCTCCTGTTCAGGGCTGAGCTGTTTAATAAGGAGCTTCAAGAAGCCACTCTGCCACAGGTTAAAATCTGTGAACTGACTTAGACGGATAGCCAATGACTACATTCTCACTTCCTACTTGGACAAAAGTTAATTTGTGTTTTACAAGATTAGCAGGTGGTAAAATCTTCTGAGATAAATGTGCAATGCAACCAACAATGCTTGACTATCATATTTATCAACCCTGCAATGTGCCTAAATAATGTACCTTGCTCCCAGTTTTACACCATGACCCTGAATTCTGCATTTTTTTTTTGAATCCCATCAGGAAAATTCTCAGATGAAGAAATGAAGGATACAAAATCATGGCTACTGAAGCCACCATTGGCTTTTGGTCTTTTCCAAGGCTATATTCCACATGGGATGAAATCACCACCTTTGTCATGAGGATCCATTTCAGGTCTCATGGATACCACTACTGTAAATTTCTGAGAAATAATCCATAGAAATAAGATAAATAACATAGAAATGAAACAACTTTTTCTTTCTAATATTCATTGGAAAAAAATAAAAAGTAGAGCTCTGCTTTCTACTCATGGTGCTTTGAAGCAGGCTAATATTTTGAGGGGCTGTTCTTTGAGGAATATCTCCAAATACTGTGTTTGAGAAAAACAAATGAACCTATTAATCCAACCAAAGCATTAAGACACTATCTGGCTCAGTTGGTGGTAAGATGTTAAAGAATCCTACAAAAATCTGTGTGTGATAAAATGCAATCCTATGGAGAGAAAAGTGGGCTGTTAAAAACTTAGAAGCTCCTTTTTTCTATTTATGAAAATTAAAGGAAACAAATCATAAATAATCTTTAAAGAGTTCCTCAGAGACCCAGCTGCCAACCTCACCACTAGCCACCAAACACACCCTTCCTCCACCACAAACTCAACGTGTGCTTTTCATTATCCAATCACAAGCGGAATATGCTCAAGTGTTTACACAAAGGTTTATCACTATGAAGCAAAGTCATGATTTTAATCAAATAATCGAGATGTTTAACATCCACTTAGGCCTTTCTTTGATTCATTGACATATATAGACTTGGATTTCTAGAAGACCGTAAATATTCTCTAGCTTCCCACCCCACCTTTCCCCCATCTTGCCCAAGGCCCACTGTCACCATTACCTACATACCACCTATGTAATAAACCAGTTTATATTTATAAATTTACAAAAAAGTATAATTATCCACTTACCTGCCAAAGGTGAATCAAAAGTCCTCTTAAATTCTGCCTACTTTTATTACTTGTTAAAACAGTTTTATTGAGATATAGTTAATGTACAATCAACTGCACTAAAGTATACCATTTGATAAGTGTTCAAATATGTATTCACTAAAACCATCACCAAAGTCAAGATAATAAAAATTTTCATCACCCCCCCATAAGTCACATCATACTTCTTTTCAATGTTTCCCTTCCTCCTTTCCCTACCCTCCTCTAGCTCCAAGCAATAATGGACCTGTTTTCTGTCACTACAAATGAGTTTGCAATTTGTAGAATTTGATATAAGTGGAATCATACCATATATATTTTTGCCTGGCTTTCACACAGCATAACTATTTTGAGATTCATTAATGTTGAATGGTTCATTTCTTTTTATTGCTGAGTAGTATTCTATTATATGGATACACAACAATATGTTTGTCCATTCATCAATTTCTAGACAACTGGGTTCTTCCTAGTTTTTGACTATTTGAAATAAAACTGCTGTCAATATTTGTGTACAAATCTTTTTATGAACATTTACTTTTATTTCTTTGGGTAAATATCTGGAAGTGAAATGGCTGAGTCATATAATAAGCATATGATTAGATTTTTAAGACACTGCCAATCTGTATACCAAAGTGATTGTATCATTTTATATTTCCACCAGTAGTGTATGAAAGTTCAAGTTGCTTCATATTCTCACTAACACTTGGTATGATCAATATATTTAATTGTATCCAGTCTAATAAGTGTGTCCTAGTGTCTCATTATGGCAGAGTGTGAATATCATACTCTACCACCTATATTTGTGTCATCATTGAGTTGAGAAAGATCTGACATACAATGACTTTGCACATGAATGTAGCTCCAGAAAATACCTAGTGTCTTCAGGGGACTTGGTCCCTGTGCTGCCAGCCCTCCTGCGAGCTTCTCACTTCTCACTTCTCACACTATGCTAACCCCTGCCTCAGCTGCTACTCCCCTTACTCCACCATTTTTTCTATCTCCCAAAGGGAAAATGCTAGACTTATTGTCCTGCTCTTTATCTTGAACACATTTCCATATCAGCACATATAGATCAGCCTTACCTTTTTCAAGAGCTGCATAATATTTTATTCTATACAGGCCCTTTAATGAATGTAACCACTCCCTATTAATGGGCATTTCACAAGTTTTCATATTTTTGTTATTATACAAATCTTGTTCATGCCTTTTCACATACATGTAAATCCCCATTAGGAAATCACTGCACATGTGGTTTTGGTGCTTTTCCTGTCTCTCCTTCTGTGCATGTTCCCCACACATAAAGAAATACCACTTAAATCCTTAAATTGACAGCTAACATGCCTTTTTATGAAAAGAAAAGTCAGCCAGGCAAAGGGAAGTGAGTGACCTCCAACATCCCCTGAATTTTTACAGCCCTGGCACTGCTTCCTAGAGAGGCAGTATGGCTTGGTGGGATAGGCTTTGAGTCATACCTGACTTAAAATTCAGCTCCACCTCTAATTATCTTTATCCCTACCAGCAAATTACTTGACTATGCCTTCCACATTGCGAAATGGAGTAATTGGGGGAATACTCATATAAAACACATACATTTTTTTCCTCAGGTACAGAACAATCACAGGAGATGTTACCCTTCGTGCTGGGACAAGTATTGGAAATACCCACTGGGCCAGGAATTTGCCTTTCTGTTGCCAGATTTGGGAAAGTTTGGGGGGATAGACCTAATAAGTTCTTAGGAGACCGCACGGGAAAACATATTTAGAAGGCTCAGGGCCAACTAGTACAGACAAATACTTCAACCGCCACTCCAGTCTGTCCATATTCATCTGCAGAAGAATATCTGTGTGAAGGATTATACCTGAGATTTAGAAGCTTAATAAGCATTTACTTATCTCCCTACATATAATAAAATCTATTTATTTTATGCTTGTTTCATTAGTTATTCTGTATCCTAGACACAAAATTGTGGTTTATTACATAGGTGGTATGTAGGTAGTGGTGACAGTGGGCCTTGGGCAAGACTCAGTGCTGTGCTGGCTTCAGGTTTGACCCAGCACAGTCCCAGTGGTGATGGCCACAGGAGTGATTGTGTCACCCTTCCCCCAGCTCCAGGAAGCTCAGCACAGAGGGAGAGAGAGAGAGAGAGAGAGACCATTTGTTTGGGAGACAGTAAGGGAAGAGAAGAAGAGTCTCTGCCTGGTAATCCAGAGAATTCTTCCAGATCTTATCCAAGACCAACAAGGCATTACTTGTATGAGTCTGCAAAAAATACAGCCTTATTGAGCTTGGGGTGCCCCCTAAAGCATATACGGTTGCGGTGACCGAAAACTTGGATCACAATACTCAAGTCCCTTGGAATACCTGGAAAGCCTTGTTAAGAAGAATGAGTAAAAACAAGCCCAGACTGCGAAGACTACAATAAATATCAAACTCTTCAATGCTTAAACACCAACAAACATTCACAGGTATCAAGAGCATCCAGGAAAACATGACCTCACTAAATGAAGTAAATAAGACACCAGGAACCAATCTAAGAGAGAGAGATGTGACCTTTCAGACAGATAATTCAAAACAGCTATTTTGAGGAAACTCAAAGAAATTCAAGATAACACAGAGAAGAATTCAGAATCCTATCATGTAAATTTTACAAAGAAATTGAAATAATTAAAGAGTATCAAGGAGAAATTCTGGAGTTGAAAAATGCAATTGACATATTGAAGAATGCCTCAGAGTCTCTCTTTTTTTTTAGCAACAGAAATTTACTCTCACTGTTTTGGAGGCTAGAAGTGTGAAAGGAAGATGTCAGCAGGACTGGTGCCTTCCAGAGGCTCTGGGGGAGAATCTGTTTCATGTGTATATCCTGGCTTCTCATGAGCATAGGCAATGATTGGTGTTCCTTGGCTTGCAGATGCATCACTCCAGTCTCTGCCTCCAGCTTCTGCTTGTGTATCTCTGTGTCTCCACATGGCTGTCTTCTCATAGAAACACCATCATATGGAAATAGGGGTCCATCCCACTCCACTATGACCTCATCTTAATTTATTACATATACAGGGAACTTCTTCCCAAATAAGGTAACATTCTGAGATACTATGGGTTAGGGTTTCAACATATTTTTGGGAGGACACACAATTCAACTCATATTGGACTCTGTGAAATTACTCAAGGAATAGCTTCATAATGCATGAGAAATAAAAATTGGGGTTTAATTTGAGACGTTACAAACTTAATGTTTGTTCAAATTGACTTAAAGGAAGGGGTGGGTGTAAAAAGGAGGAGGAGGAGGGGCAACTTGTAGAAATGGAACCCAGAGAAGGAAGGGGGCCAAGAGAGCTCATAGCTAATTTCTACAAAATAAAAAATGTCCTTGCTGTCTGTGAGCTCTTGGCAGCTTTAGGTTGAGGACTGTACCCTGAGCTGTCTTCTCATCTCACAATACTGCCTAATTGTACACTCACATTTTGTCCTACAATCCATCTCCATACATTTTCTTCTTCCATCTTTGCCCCTCCAGTCCCTCCAGTTCTGCCTGGGGGCTAAAGTGAATGAAATATATCTACTGTTGTACATTTAGATCATTATAAAAAACACTTTGAGTCTCCACATTCAAATTTCCTTGCAGTGTTAGATTGCTTGCTCTAGTTTAGCCTATTAACTATGGGGAAAATACATTGACTATATTTTACTTCTCTATTTTGTGATATTAACATTTGACTTTCAACTAATCATTTAAATGTGTGCCACCAGAAAACACAGCTTTATAATTGCTTCTGTATTTACATTCCTCAGGGTTGAAGCATAGCAATTTGAATGGATGCAGTTTAAGAATTAATATAGATAGACAAAAATGACAGAGAATTGTAAAGAGGCTCCATGGTTTTGGGAGCTATTCCCTGGCAATCCCTTGTGTTTCGTTTTAAAAAAAAAAAAAAAACAAGGCAGATGTTGAGTGCTCTAGGCTATTCTGCATTTATGGAATTTTCCACTAGGTAATATGCATTCACGTCACATAGACAGTGAGATTTCCTGCAGTGAAAGTACAGATAAAAAGGCTGTGCAACTTGGTGATAATTGTGCTCCATTTAAGCAAAACATCAACTGGTGCATTTTTTTAGATAAATTGGATTTTATCAAAATTGAAATCTTTTTTTATACTTTAAGTTATGGGATACATGTGCAGAATGTGCAGCTTTGTTACATGAGTATACAAATGCCATGGTGGTTTGCTGCATCCATCAACCCATCATCTATATTAGGTATTTCTCCTAATGCTATTCCTCCCCTTGCCTTCCACCCCCTGAAAGGCCCCAATGTGTAGTGTTCCCCTCCCTGTGCCCATATGTTCTCATTGTTCAACCACCACTTATGAGTGAGAAGATGCAGTGTTGATTTTCTGTTCTTGTGTTAGTTTGCTGAGAATGATGGTTTCCAGCTTCATCTATGTCCCTGAAAACAACACGAACACATTCTTTTTTATGGCTACATAGTATTCCATGGTGTATATGTGCCATATTTTCTTTATCCAGTCTAACACTGATGGGCATTTGGGTTGGCTCCAAGTCTTTGCTATTGTGAATAGTGCTGCAATGAACATACGTGTGCATGTGTCTTTATAATAGAATGATTTATATTCCTTTGGGTATATACCCAGTAATGGCATTACTGGGTCAAATGGTATTTCTGGTTCTAGATTCTTGAGGAATCGCCACACTGTCTTCCACAATGGTTGAACTAATTTACACTCCCACCAACAGTGTAAAAGCTTTCCTATTTCTCCACATTCTCTCCATTGGCTGGAAAGGGACCTCATATTCTGTGTTTGTCCTGATTGGCTAGCAACTTAGAACTTTTTAAAAGAGGCAAAGGCAGAGGAGAACAAAGGAAGGAGGATGTAACTTGTGGAATGCTGAGAAACGTAAAAACATCTTCAAATAAGGAAGAGGAACAGGCTATGACCTAATGCTTGCTTGGACTAGTATAAGCATGCTAGGGCAAATATTTAGGTTAAATTGTGGGAGCTAAAAACAAGTACATTGATTTCGTTATTACAGCTAGCAGATATTTAAGAATGTTAGCACAGGTCTTTGAATAAATTTTGCTTCTAAGAGAAGTTACTATTTATTTCTAATTAGATGGGGAGGAAAGTCTTTGAAGAGGAACCTCTACTTTACTTTTTACAACTCTAATGATAGTTTCTTTAGAAGAAAGAAGAAGCCCTTTAGTTTAATTAGATCCCATTTGTCAATTTTGGCTTTTGTTGCAATTGCTTTTGGTGTTTTAGTCATGAAGTCTTTGCCCGTGCCTATGTCCTGAATGGTATTACCTAGGTTTTCTTCTAGGGTTTTTATGGTTTTAGGACTTACATTTTAATCCTGAATCCATCTTGAGTTAATTTTTGTATAAGGTATAAGGAATGGGTCCAATTTCAGTTTTCTGCATATGGCTAGCCAGTTTTCCCAAGACCATTTATTTTTTTTCTCAGGTTTGTCAAAGATTAGATGGTTGCAGTTGTGTGGTGTTATTTCTGAGGCCTCTGTTCTGTTCCATTGGTCTATATATCTGTTTTGGTACCAATACCATGCTGTTTTGGTTACTGTAGCCTTGTAGTATAGTTTGAAGTCAGGTAGCATGATGCCTTCAGCTTTGTTCTTTTTGCTTAGGATTGTCTTGGATATACAAGCTCTTTTTTGGTTCAATATGAAATTAAAAGTAGTTTTTCTAATTCTGTGAAGAAAGTCAATGGTAGCTTTATGGGAATAGCATTGAATCTATAAATTACCTTGGGCAGTATGCTCATTTTCATGATGTTGATTCTTCCTATCCATGAGCATGGAATGTTTTTCCATTTGTTTGTGTCCTCTCTTATTTACTTGAGCAGTGGTTTGTTCTCCTTGAAAAGGTTCTTCACATCCCTTGTAAGTTGTATTCCTAGGTACTTTATTCTCTTTGTAGCAATTGTGAATTGGAGTTTGCTCATGATTTGGCTCCCTGGTTGTCTCTTATTGGTGTATAGCAATGCTTGTGATTTTTGCACATTGATTTTGTATCCTGAGACTTTGCTGAAGTTGCTTATCAGCTTAAAGAGTTTTGGGGCTGAGACGATGGGGTTTTCTAAATATACAATCACGTCATCTGCAGAGGTAATTTGGCTTCCTCTCTTCCTATTTGAATATGCTTTATTTCTTTCTCTTGCCTGACTGTCCTGGCCAGAATTTCCAATACTGTGTTGGATAGGAGTAGTGAGAGAGAGCATCCTTCTCTTGTGCCAGTTTTCAAAGGGAATGCTTCAAGCTTTTGCCCATTCAGTATGGTATTGGCTGTGGATATGTTATAAACAGCTCTTATTATTTTGAGTTATGTTCTATCAGCACCCAGTTTATTGAGTGTTTTTAGCCTGAAGGGGTGTTGAGTTTTATTGAAGGCCTTTTCTGCATCTATTGAGATAATTATGTGGTTTTTGTCATTGGTTCTCTTTATGTGATGGATTACGCTAATTGATTTCTGTATGTTGAACCAGCCTTGCATCCCAGGGATGAAGCTTACTTGATCATGGTGGATAAGCTTTTTGATGTGCTGCTGGATTCTGTTTGCCGGTATTTTATTGAGGATTTTCACATTGATGTTCATCAGGGATATTGGCCTGAAATTTTCTTTTTTTGCTGTATCTCTGCCAGGTTTTGGTATCAGGGTGATGCTGGCCTCATAAAATGAGTTAGGGAGGAGTCCCTCTTTTTCTATTGTTTGGAATAGTTTCAGAAGGAAGGTACCGGTTCCTCTTTGTACCTCTGGTAGAATTCAGCTGTGAATCCATCTGGTCCTGGGCTTTTTTTGATTGCTAGGCTATTAATTACTACCTCAATTTCAGGGCTTGTTATTGGTCTATTCGGAGATTCAACTTCTCCTGGTTTAGTCTTGGGAGGGTGTATGTGTCCAGGAATTTATCCATTTCTTCTAGATTTTCTAGTTTATTTGTTTAGAGGTGTTTATAGTATTCTCTGATGGAAGTTTGTATTTCTTTGGGATCAGTGGTGATTTCTTCTTTATCATTTTGTATTGTGTCTATTTGATTCTTCTCTCTTTTCTTCTTCTTTTTTTATTATTATACTTTAAGTTTTAGGGTGCATGTGCACAATGTGCAGGTTTGTTACATATGTATCCATGTGCCATGTTGGTGTGCTGCACCCATTAACTTGTCATTTGGCATTAGGTATATCTCCTAATGCTGTCCCTCCCCCCTCCCCCCTCCCCACAACAGTTCCCAGAGTGTGATGTTCCCCTTCCTGTGTCCATGAGTTCTCACTGTTCAATTCCCACCTATGAGTGAGAACATGCGGTGTTTGGTTTTTTTGTCCTTGCGATAGTTTACTGAAAATGATAGTTTCCAGTTTCATCCATGTCCCTACAAAGGACATGAACTCATCATTTTTTATGGCTGCATAGTATTCCATGGTGTATATGTGCCACATTTTCTTAATCCAGTCTATCGTTGTTGGACATTTGGGTTGGTTCCAAGTCTTTGCTATTGTGAATAGTGCTGCAATAAACATACGTGTGCATGTGTCTTTATAGCAGCATGATTTATAGTCCTTTGGGTATATACCCAGTAATGGGATGGCTAGGTCAAATGGTATTTCTAGTTCCTGATCCGTGAAGAATGGCCACACTGACTTCCACAATGGCTGAACTAGTTTACAGTCCCACCAACAGTGTAAAAGTGTTTCTGTTTCTCCACATCCTCTCCAGCACCTGTTGTTTCCTGACTTTTTAATGATGGCCATTCTAACTGGTGTGAGATGGTATCTCATTGTGGTTTTGATTTGCATTTCTCTGATGGCCAGTGATGATGAGCATTTTTTCATGTGTTTTTTGGCTGCATAAATGTCTTCTTTTGAGAAGTGTCTGCTCATGTCCTTTGCCCACTTTTTGATGGGGTTGCTTGTTTTTTCTTGTAAATTTGTTTGAGTTCATTGTAGATTCTGGATATTAGCCCTTTGTCAGATGAGTAGGTTGTAAAAATTTTCTCCCATTTTATAGGTTGTCTGTTCACTCTGATGGTAGTTTCTTTTGCTGTGCAGAAGCTCTTTAGTTTAATTAGATCCCATTTGTCAATTTTGGCTTTTGTTGCCATTGCTTTTGGTGTTTTAGACATGAAGTCCTTGGATTAGTCTGGCTAGCAGTCTATTTGTTAATCTTTTCAAAAAAACAGCTCCTGGATTAATTGATTTTTGGAAGGGTTTTTCGTGTCTCTATCTCCTTCAGTTCTTCTCTGATCTCAGTTATTTCTTGTCTTCTGCTAGCTTTTGAATTTGTTTGCTCTTGCTTCTCTAGTTCTTTTAATTGTGATGTTAAGGTGTCAATTTTAGATCTTTCCCGCTTTCTCCTGTGGGCATTTAGTGCTATAAATTTCCCTTTAAACACTGCTTTAGCTGTTTCCCAGAGATTCTGGTACATTGTGTCATTGTTCTCATTGGTTTCAAAAAACTTACTTATTTCTGCCTTAATTTGGTTATTTACCCAGTAGTTGTTCAGAAGCAGATTATTCAGTTTCCATGTAGCTGTGTGGTTTTGAGTGAGTTTCTTAATCTTAGTTCTAATTTTATTGCACTCTGTTCTGAGAGACTGTTATGATTTCTGTTCTTTTGCATTTGCTGAGGAGTGTTTTACTTCCAATTATGTGGTTGATTTTAGAATAAGTGCTATGTGGTGCTGAGAAGAATGTATATTCTGTTTATTTGGGGTGGAGAGTTCTGTAGATGTCTATTAGGTCCACTTGGTTCAGAGCTGAGTTCAAGTCCTGAATATGCTTGTTAATTTTCTGTCTAATATTGTCTAATATTGACAGTGGGATGTTAAAGTCTCCCACTATTATTGTGTGGGAATCTAAATCTCTTTGTACGTCTCTAAGAACTTGGTTTATCAATCTGTGTGCTCCTGTATTGCGTGAATATATATTTAGGATAATTAGCTCTTCTTGTTGCATTGATTTCTGTACCATTATGTAATGCCCTTCTTTCATTTTTTTGAACTTTGTTGGTTTAAAGTATGTTTTATCAGAGAACAGGATTGCAACCCCTGCTTTTTTTTTCTTTCCATTTGCTTGGTACATCTTCCTCAATCTCTTTATTTTGAACCTATGTGTGGCTTTGCATGTGAGATGGGTCTCCTGAATACAGCACACTGATAGGTCTTGACTCTTTACCCAATTTGCCAGTCTATGCCTTTTAATTGGAGGATTTAGCCCATTTACATTTAAGGTTATTATTTTTATGTGTGAATTTGATCCTGTCATTATGATGCTAGCTGGTTATTTTGCCCATTAGTTGATGCAGTTTCTTCATAGTGCCAATGGTCTTTACACTTTGATTTGTTTTTGCAGTGGCTGGTACTGGTTTTTCCTTTCCATATTTAGTGCTTTCTTCAGGAGCTCTTGTAAGGCAGGCCTGGTGGTGACAAAATCCCTCAGCATTTGCTTGTCTGTAAAGGATTTTATTTCTTCTTCACTTCTGAAGCTTAATTTGGCTGGATATGAAATTCTGGATTGAAAATTCTTATCTTTAAGAATGTTGTATATTGGCCCCTACTCTATTCTGGCTTGTAGGGTTTCTGCAGAGACATTCACTGTCAATCTGATGGGCTTCTCTTTTTGGGTAACCCAACCTTTCTTTCTGGCTGCCCTTAACATTTTTTCCTTCATTTCAACCTTGGTGAATCTGAAGATTATATGTCTTGGGGTTGCTCTTCTTCAGGAGCATCTTTTTGGTGTTCTCTGTATTTCCTGAATTTGAAAGTTGGCCTGCCTTGCTAGGTTGGGGAAATTCTCCTGGATAATATCCTGAAGAGTGTTTTCCAACTTGGTTCCATTCTCCTCATCACTTTCGGGTACACCAATCAAACATAGGTTTGATATTTTCACATAGTCTTATATTTCTTGCAGGCTTTGTTTGTTACTTTTCATTCTTTTTTCTCTAATCTTGTCTTCACACTTTATTTCATTAAGTTGATCTTCAAGCTCTAATATCATTTCTTCCGCTTGATCTATTCAACTACTGATACTTGTGTATGCTTCACGAAGTTCTCATGCTGTGTTTTTCAGCTCCATCATGTCATTTATATTCTTCTCTAAACTGTCATTCTAGTTTGCTATTCTTCTAACCTTTTATCAAGGTTCTTAGCTTCCTTGCATTGAGTTAGAACATGCTCCTTTGGCTTGGAGGAGTTTGTTATTACCCACCTTCTGAAGCCTACTTCTGTCAATTCATCAAACTCATTCTCCATCCAGTTTTGTTCCCTTGCTGGCAAGGAGTTGTGATCCTTTGAAGGAGAAGAGGCGTTCTGGTTTTTCGAATTTTCAGACTCTTTGTGCTGGTTTTTCCTCATCTTCGCTAGTTTATCTACCTTTGGTCTTTGCTGTTGGTGACCTTTAGATGGAGTTTTTGTGTGGTCTTCCTTTTTGTTGATGTTTTTGCTATTGCTTTCTGTTTGTTAGTTTTCCTTCTAACAGTCAGGTTCCTGTTCTACAGGTCTGCTGCAGTTTGCTGGAGATCCACTCCAGACCCTGTTTGTCTGGTTATCACCAGTTGAGGCTGCAGAACAGCAAAGATTACTGCCTGTTCTTTCCTCTGTAAGCTTCATCCCAGAGGGGCACCCACCAGAGGGCAGCCAGAGCTCTCCTGTATGAGGCGTCTGTTGACCCCTGCTGGGAGATGTCTCCCTGTCAGGAGGCAAGGGGGTCAGGGACCCACTTGAGGAGGCAGTCTGTCCCTTAGCAGAGCTCAAGTGCTGTGCTGGGAGATGGCTCCTCTCTTCGGAGCTGGCAGGCAGGAATGTTTACGTCTGCTGAAGCTGTGTCCACAGCTGCCCCTTCCCCCAGGTGCTCTGTCCCAGGGAGACGGGAGTTTTATTTATAAGCCCCTGACTGGGGCTGCTGCCTTTCCTTCAGAAATGTCCTGCCCAGAGAGGAGGAATCTAGAGAGGCAGTCTAGCCACAGTGGCTTCTCCAAGCTGTGGTGGGCTCCACTCAGTCCAAACTTCCTGGTGGCTTTGTTTACACTGTGAGGGGAAAATCAGCTACTCAAACTCAGTAATGGTGGATGCCCCTCCCTGCACCAAGCTTGAGCCTCCCAAGTCGACTTAAGACTGCTGTGCTGGCAGCGAGAATTTCAAGCCAGTGGTTCTTAGCTTGCTGGGCTCCATTGGGGTGGGATCTGCTGAGCAAAACCACTTGGCTCCCTTACTTCAGCCCTCTTTCCAGGGGAGTAAACAGTTCTGTCTCACTGGCATTCCAGGTGCCACTGGAGTATGAAAAGAAACTCCTGCAGCTAGCTCAGTGTCTGCCCAAACAGCTGCCCAGTTTTGTGCTTGTAACCCAGGGCCTTTGTGGTATAGGCACCCGAGGGAATCTCCTGGCCTGTGGGTTGTGAAGACCGTGGGAAAAGCATAGTGTCTGGATTGGAACGCACTGTCCCTCACGGCACGGTCCCTCATGGCTTCCCTTGGCTAGGGGAGGGAGTTCCCTGACCCCTTGCACTTCCCAGGTGAGGCAACACCCCACCCTGCTTCTGCTTGCCTTCTGTGGGCTGCACCCACTGACTAACCAGTCCCAATGAGATGAACCAGGCACCTCAGTTGGAAATGCAGAAATCACTCACCTTCTGTGTTGGTCTCACTGGGACCTGCAGACCGGAGCGTTTCCTATTAGACCATGTTGCCCGAGAAAAAACCAGAGTCTCTTAATAGCAGAATTGATCAAGCAGAAGCAAGAATTAGTGAGCTCGGAGACAGGCTATTTGAAAATACCTGTCAGAGAAGACAAAAGAAGAATGAATTCAAAGTAATGAAGAACGCTAACAAGATGTAGAAAATAGCCTCAAAGGGACAAATTAAGAGTTATTGGCCTGAGGCCAGGTGCAGAGGCTTGTGCCTGTAATCTCTGTACTTTGGAAGGCTGAGGCAGGTGGATCACTTGAGGCCAAGAGTTTGAGACCAACATGGCCAACAAACCATCTTCTGTCTGACCACAATGGAATAAAACAAGAAATCAATAAAAAGAGAGCTTTTAGACACTGTACAAACATGTGGAAATTAAACAGTATGCTCCTGAAGGCCCAGTGGGGCATTGAAGGGATTAAGAAGGAAACTGAAACATTTCTTAAACAAACGATAATGGAAACACAACATTCCAAAACCTATGGGATACAGCAAAAGCAGTGCTAAGAGAGAACTTTATAGCTACAAGTGCCTACATCAAATAAAGTAAACGTCAAATAAACAACCTAATGATGCATCTCAAAGAACTAAAAAAGAGCAAATCAAACCCAAAGTTAATCAAAGAAAAGAAATAATAAAGTTCAGAGCGCAAATAAATAAAATTGAAATAAAGAAAGCAATACAAAAATTCAAGAAAACAAAAAGTTGCATTTTGAAAAAAATAAACAAAGTGACAAACCTATATCCAGACTAAGAAAAAAGAGAGAAGACCCAAATAAATAAGAGATAAAAAGGGAGACATGACAACTGATACCACAGAAATTTAAAGGATCACTAATATCTACTATGAGCAACTATATGCCAATAAATTCCAAGATCTAGAAGAAATGGATAAATTCCTAGACACATACAATCTATCAAGAATGAACCATGAAGAAAACCAAAACATGAGCAGACCAATAACAAGTAATATGATGGAAGCCATAGTAAAAAGTTTTCTAGCAAAGAAAAGCCTATGACCCAATAATTTCACTGCCAAATTTTACCAAATACTTAAAGAAGAAGTAATTATTATCCTACTCAAACTATTCCAAAAATAGAGATGGAGGGAGTTCTTTCAAACTCATTCTACAAAGTCAGTATTACCCTGATACCAAAACCAGAGAAAGACACATAAAGAAAGAAAACTACAGGCTAATATCTCTGATGAATATTGATGCAAAAATCCTCAACAAAAAAACTAGCAAACTGAATTCAGCAACACATTAAAAAGATCATTCATTATGACCAAGTGGGATTTATTCCCAAGGATGAAAGTATAGTTCAACGTATGCATATCAATCAATCTGATACATCATGTCGACAGAATGAAGGACAAAAGACATATGATCATTTCAATTGATGCTGAAAAAGCATTTGATAAAGTTCAACATTCATTCATAATAAAAACTCAAAAAACTGGGTCTAGAAGGGACGTACCTCAACATAATAAAAGCCATATATGACAGACCCACAGCTAGTATTATACTAAATGGGAAAAGACTGAAAGCCTTTCTCTAAGACCTGGAGCACTACAAGGATATCCACTTTCATCACTGTTATTCAACACAGTACTAGAAATCCTAGGTAGAACAATCAGACAAGAGAAATAAATAAAGGGCATCCAAATTGGAAAGGAAGAAGTCAAATTATCCTTGTTTGGAGACAATATGATCTCATATTTGGCAAAACCTAAAAACTCCACCAAAAAACAATTAGAACTGCCAAACAAATTCATTAAGGCTGAAGAATACAAAATTAACATACAAAAATCAATAGCTTTTCTATATACGCCAACAATAAACAATCTGAAAAAGAAATAAAGTAATTCCATTTACAATAGCTACAAATAAAATAAAATACCTGAAAATATACTTAGGCAAAAAGTGAAAGAGCTCTACAATGAAAACTATAAAATATTGATGAAAGAAATTGAAGAGGACACAAAAACATGAAAAAATATTTTATGTTCATGGATTGGAAGAACTAATACTTTTTAAAGGCCCATATTATTCAAAGCTATCTACAGATTCAGTGCAATCCCTATCAAAATACTGATGACTTTCTTCACAGAAATAGAAAAAACAATTCTAAAATTTATATGGAACCAAAAAAGACCCAGAGTAGCCGAAGTTCTCCTGATCAAAAAGAACAAAACTGAAGGAATCCCATCACCTGACTTCAAATTATATTAAAGAGATATAGTGAAAAAAACAGCATGGCACTAGCATAAAAACAGACACATGAACCAATGGAACACAATAGAGAACACAGAAACAAATCTGTACATCTACAGTGAACTCACTTTTGACAAAGGTGCCAAAAACATACATTGGGTAAAGAATAATCTCTTCACCGGGCACAGTGGCTCACGCTTGTAATCCCAGCACTTTGGGAGGCCGAGGCGGGTGGATCACGAGGTCAGGAGATCGAGACCACGGTGAAACCCCGTCTCTACTAAAAATACAAAAAAATTAGCCGGGCGTGGTGGTGGGCGCCTGTAGTCCCAGCTACTCGGAGAGGCTGAGGCAGGAGAATGGCGTGAACCCGGGAGGCGGAGCTTGCAGTGAGCCGAGATTGCGCCACTGCACTCCAGCCTGGGCAACAGAGCGAGACTCCGTCTCAAAAAAAAAAAAAAAAAAAAAAAAAAAGAATAATCTCTTCAATAAATTGTACTGGGTAAACTGGATATCAGTAGACAGAAGAATGAAACTAGATTTCTATCCCTCACCATATACAAAAATCAAGATGAAATGGATTAAAGACTTAAACTGTGAAACTACTAAAAGTAAACATTGGGGAAATTCTACAGGACATTGTAAAGGGCCAAGATGTCTTGAGTAATACTCTACAAGCACAGGCAACCAAATCAAAAATGGACAAAAGGGATTACAGCAAGTTAAAAAGCTTCTGCGATTAAATAATGTAATTGTATATTTAAAAATAAAGAGTACAAATGTATTGTTTCTAACACAAAGGATAAATGCTTGAAGTGATGGATACTGCATTTAACCTGATGTGATTATTACACATTGTATGCCTGTATCAATATCCCATATACCCCATAAATACATACACCTAGTATGTATCCACAAAATTTTTTTTAATTTTGGTTTGTCATACATTTAACATACAAAAAATAGAATCTTCATGGATTTAAAAATTTTGAAATTTAATATATTTTGATGGAAATATCACTACAAGTTGTCTTGTTTTGTGTTTTGTTTTGTCACCTAAGCTGGAATGCAGTGGCATGATCATAGCTCACTGCAGCTTTGAACTCTTGGGCTCAGGCATCCTTCAGCCTCAGCCTCCTGAGTAGCTGAGACAATTGTCAATTTTTATAGAAAACCAAATCGGTTGTCCATACTAAAAAATCATATTTGACCCATTCTCTTCTTCTATTTCTACCATCAGTACTACAACCAATAATTACCTTAGGGCCTTATACTAAGACTAGTGGTGAGGGGGCAGATAATAGTGCAAATGTTTTAGACTTTCAGCCTCCAGCTAAGAAAGAAGCACACTGACATTGTGTGAGTGAGGAACAATGGCTAGCAGGGTGGCCAGTGCCAAGTATGAAGAAGGTCTTTGGTTTGAATCTGTTAAAATGAAGCCCCAATTATCTTTGCAGCTCCCAGCACAGTGCCTGGCAAAGGGGCCAGTCAATAAAAGGCTTGTTGAACTGAAGCAAACCTGTGATTGAATCCTGGAAGAGCAAAGAGACTGATTGGAATGCCACTTCCTATTCTTGCTTTTTCTCTCTGTTGTATTGAGGGGCCAAGAAAATCTGGAAAGAAAGGCAGGCAGAAAAGAGGAGTGATTGGGAATTTAGGGATGAACTTGCAAAACACAAACTAGAAAGTCGCCATACTGCACTACAAGTGTTATCTATATACATCACAACTGGTGAAGGTAGATATCCAGTTTAAAACCCACTGGTACCTGGAACCAACCCAAATGTCCATCAATGATAGACTGGATTAAGAAAATGTGGCACATATACACCATGGAATACTATGCAGCCACAAAAAAGGATGAGTTCATGTCCTTCGTAGGGACATGGATGAAGCTGGAAACCATCATTCTGAGCAAACTATCACAAGGACAGAAAACCAAATACCGCATGTCCTCACTCATAGGTGGGAATTGAACAATGAGAACACTTGGACACAGGGTAGGGAACATCACACACCGGGGCCTGTCGTGGGGTGGGGGGAGGGGGGAGGGATAGCATTAGGAGATATACCTAATGTAAATGACGAGTTAATGGGTACAGCACACCAACATGGTGCATCTATACATATGTAACGAACCTGCACATTGTGCACATGTACCCTAGAACTTAAAGTACAATTAAAAAAAAAAAACCTGCTGGTACCAATGAGCTGGCATTCACACCTCCTATTTTTCACTGTTTATGTCTTCAAAAAGTTGAATCAAGGCACACATTCCACAGGTCTACAGGTGACCCTGAGACTCAGGATGGGGTTGCTTCCTTCATCATTGTGGTCGCAGGGACAGAGTAAATATCAAAGTTATCAGCGTGCAAACTGTGTTTTCTTTATCTAATTAAGCTCTGACAACACTTTTATTACAATCACTTTACCCTTCCAAGGTATCTTGCTCTAATTCTCAGTAATTGGTAGGCTGATTATAACAGCTCTTGCTTCCTTAATTAGGCATGTTTCTTACTTTAGGGCTAATGTTGGCTTCTCATTGTCTGAGCTAATAGGTTTTTAATATTTTAAATTATCAGTTGTTTTTCTTGGCCCTCTTACACTAAAATTAATCTTTCCTCATGATGTGTTTGCTGTTGTAGCGAAGGCTGAGGCAAGACCCAGGTAGCCACGGAAAGATGAGCCAGCCCCAGGATGTGGCCTCTAGCCAAAGGAGTCCAGGTGTTTTGAATTACAAGTGGAATGAACTGTGTTCCCGGCTTGGGATTCCCAGATCAAAATGAACTTTGGGCTAATGAAGTGAGAAACGACTGCATCCAGAAAGGTTAAATGAGTGGTTTCTGCCTCCAAAATTGCTGAGCCCCTGTGTGTTGCACATCTAAATAATCTCTTTTCTAGTTCCTATGAAAGTGATTCTCCAGGCCTCCTTCTCTCAGCCCCTTTCCTAGTTCTCAATTCACATGACCTAAAAGATGGGAATGCAATAGGAAGTTGACTATTCTGTAGACATCCCAAAGTTCAGAGAGGGATAAAATGTTTTCAGGTACTTTAGAAATACAAAGTTTAAATTTAAATGATCTTTAATAATAAGAACGCAATTTACAATCTGAGAATGCACATTATCTCAAATGGTATCATTAGGCCCATTGTATTTAGCTGAGGGAACTGAGACCCAAGAGATTAAGTGATGTCCCCAAAGATAATACAGTTAATTCATGGCCAAATTCAGAATAAAACACAGGTTTCCTAGCTGCAAGACTATAATTATTTCATTTTCTTGCCCCATCCATTGCTGTTAAAAAACCTTCCAATTTCTCTATTCTATAATTCTGAAAACAATAGAAATATGAAACTTGTAGATTTAAAATCACCCTGATTTCTTTGCGATAATTTTTTGTATAGGCTTTTGTCAACAGGTCTTACAATATATAGCATATTATGCACCATTATATAAAAGATTGGCATGCAGTAAATATGACCCACACCAAGGGAAAGGCAATGGACTGCCTTAAACCCAGATCTTATAGTTGTGAAAGTTATTGAAAGCCTATTATGTGACAGGCACTGTTCTAAGGGTTTACACGAGCTCACACACTCTTCACACAATCCTGTAAAGTCGGTAGTATTATTACTACTATTTTACATTACACCGCTAGTAAGCAGCAGATCTGGAATTTGAATTCAAGTAAGCCAATGCCCAAGTTTGTATACTAAATGCCCTGTTTTATACAAGTTGTTAATATTTAGTAAATTAAAATAGGCAAAAATATCCTTTGGGCAGAGAAACAAATACATTTTCTTAACTTTCCATCCGACCAAAAGAGGACACTAACATAAAATGATAAAATATAATGTATGAGATTCTTCCTAAATCTCTACTTACTAAAATCCTGCCTATAATTTACCTCTCAGAAGCATGTAAAATGAAAACATAAACTAATACTGTTTTTTCAAAGACAGAGTCTCACTGTGTCACCCAGGCTGGAGTGCAGTGGCATGATCATAGCTCACTGCAGCCTCAAACTCCTGGGTTCAAGCAATCTTCCTCCTTCAGCCTCCCACATAGCTGGGATTCCAGGCACACACCACCACACCCAGCTAAGTTTTAAAATTTTTTTGCAGAGACTGGAGTCTTTCTTGCTGCATTGCCCAGTCTGGTCTCAAACTCCTAGCCTCAAGCAATCCCCCTGATTTGGTCTCCCTAAGTGATGGAATTATAGGTGTGAGCCCTGTGCCCGGCCTAAACTAATACTATGATCTTGAACCACAGCTGAAGTCAACTTTAGCTAAAATTCTTAAACACATTTTAACTGGATTCCTTGAATAAAATCCAAGAGATTATGGAGACGTCAGCCATTCCATGGTGTTAGCATTTCAAAAATCTTTTAGAAAACTATTCTATCCTTTATCAAAATGATTCTAAGTCACTCTGTTAAATAACATGCAGAATTCAATGTTAGCTTGATTGAAATTTTAGTCATAAGCTAAATAATTGGTTTTTACACTTGTAACCATATTATTTCTATATCCTATCGCTTTTCATATTAACCAGCTCATTAAGAAGAATAAATTATGAATTATAAACTTCTGGAATTTATCCAATTTTTTAAGAAAATAGGTTGTTCCATTGAGAAGTTAAATGATTCATTTAGGAAATTACTCAACAAAACCATCCTCAATCACTCAATTAATTAAAATAAGAAATATCCTAGAAGAACAGAACCATTATTGTACTCTCATATTTCCAGACTATGGCTTTTGAGGTGTTTAAGTAAAATTATTTTACATCTGATGGAAGTCTGTAAAAATGAGATTAATTTTCAGTTATTCCTGCAAATAGCAAGCATTTCTTTTCAGTTTTAGTGTATGGTTGTTAGTGAAAATGATGATGCTTATAAGGGAAAGAAAATCCTCTGACTTGCCATTTAATTCTTTTTCAAGAAAACTGATTTTTTCCATTAGGCAATTTGAAACTTAAGCAAAAATAGATATCCTGTCATTGATGGGGACCTTAAAAAACTAATGACCTTCTTCTGGAGACACTGGTTTGTAACCCTAATTTGGGTTTTGATGATGATGTATGCAGTAAAGGGGAATCAAACTGAAAGAATGAAACTACTGTTCTCTTTGTAAATTGTTTGAACAAACTGTGTCCGCAGACAATTCATCTGCTCCTCGTCTATATAAAGTATATCTTCACTATGAAAACAATAAACTTTTACATTATTTTCTTCTTTTGATACTTTTATTAAAAAAATGGATAAATTCACGTAGACTAGATTAGAGAAGACATTGCAAATGTAATTTCACTCCTCATAGGAGCCATCACCTGATATCATGGAAAGAACAGATAGTTTGAGAGTCATATCTGAGTTCCAGTCTAGCCTTAGAAACTTCCTATCTGTGTGACTTCTAATAATGTGTCTAGCCTCTCTGAGCTTCAGTTCCTATGCTGGATACCTTCTTTGTGTCCTCCTAGATGTACTGTCCTCATCTCCACCCTGCTCTCACAGAAGACCAGCAGGGACTATATTGTCAGACATCCTTGCCCAATGGCTTCCCTTCAAACTCAGCTATGAGAAGACTGACAGGAGATTGAAAGGAGAGAAGTGAGGCTAGGTATTTATTTCCTTCTGGCAAAGTCATCTCTGGGCAGCTCTGTCTCTTGATTAAAGGTCACAACCTCTCTCAAGATACCATTCTCTTTCTAGGGTCCAGGGACTACTACCACTTTCTCCCCTTGTCCTTTGAGACAAGGTGTGGTAACAGCTCTGCTATGACTCGCCCTGGGAGATTGCATTATCCCCTGCAGGAGTTTACACCTTGAGGACATCTTTGAAGAATTCCTTTCTTTAGCCATCCTTCATTTATCTAATTCAGCAATGCCATCTGTCTCCTGCTGAAACCCTGACCGGTATAGTTCCCTAGCCTGTACAAATGGGGACAAGCTCACCCACCTCACTGGGTTATTGTAAAGAGGGAAAAGATAAATGTGAGCAGGGCTGGGCACTTCCTTTGCATTTATTATGCTTGTTGTCCTTATAATTCTTTTTTTTTTTTTTTTTTTTGAGACAGATTCTCACTCTCGCCCAGGCTGGAGTGCAGTGGCGCGATCTCGGCCCACTGCAGGCTCCGCCCCCCGGGGGTTCACACCATTCTCCTGCCTCAGCCTCCTGAGTAGCTGGGACTACAGGCACCCGCCACGTCGCCCGGCTAATTTTTTGTATTTTTAGCAGAGACAGGGTTTCACTGTGTTAGCGAGGATGGTCTCGATCTCCTGACCTCGTGATCCGCCCACCTCAGCCTCCCAAAGTGCTGGGATTACAGGCGTGAGCCACCGCGCCCGGCCATGTCCTTATAATTCTTTAGCTCGATTATAAATGTTGTTTACATGCAAAAGTGAATTTATGATATGCTAAAGGATGGATTGTCAGAATCCTAGGTTTAAAAATCAGTGTGATATCTCTGTGTTACAAAGACTTGAATAATCAAGTGTTGGAGACTCAGGAGGAATCCTCCTTTACCAGAAATCAGGCATTTTGTTTTCTGGTCACACAATACCTTGTTATATATAGAAGTAAGTAGAAAGAAACATAAATCTGGCCTACGTGCACATCCAGGCATATTACCTTCCCTTAAACTTAATTATGACATAGATTCTTTTGCTCACATGCTTTTTGCTGACCTTCTCCTTATTATCACCCTGCCCTCCTACTACATTCCTTTTTGCTGAAATAATAAAAATAATAATCAATAAAAACTGAAAGAACTCAGAGACCAGTGCCAGTGCAAGTCCTTAGTATGCTAAGCGCCAGTCCCCTAGGCCCACTGTTATTTCTCTATACTTTGTCTCTGTGTCTTATTTCTTTTCTCAGTCTCGTCCCACCCAACTAGAAATACCCACAGGTGTGAAGAGGCAGGCCACCGCTTCAAAGTGCAGCTCGCTGGCAGCACAGCGTTCTCGGGGAACACAGGAAATGGGTTGAACTGTGAATAAACGATTCCTCATTTCTCTATGGTCTTCTGTAGCAAGATGTCAACAGCTGTCTTTATTTTCATACATTTCCCAGGTTGTTGCTCTGATGAACAGCAATCCACGCACAGATTTAGAGCGCGTATGCGCCGTGATCCTGATTTGCCTCCTGAAGGGCAGCGACATACAGGTACTGTGGAAATTCAGTTACTCACCCTTGCAAGCATAAGGATTCCAGATTCTTCAGTGTCCCACACTTCAGACCACTCTGACATTGCTACACTGTATCTTCTTTATTTCATGTGTGCAAATTGACTAGTGTAGCACTAGTCAATCACTAGTGCTACAAATGCAGATGTATTTCCACTTCAAGTTTGGTTCACTTTCAATAGTAAAGAACATCTCAATGCAAGGTTTAGATATTTAGCTGATTGTTAGACATTGGCTAAAATGGAACTCTTCCTGAGATAATCTTGCCGCATTTTCAAACAAATGGAGATCATGTGAAACCTCCTGAAGAGCATCTCAGCTGCTTCCAGTTCAGGCAATTATGAATATAGCTGCCCTCATTCTCGTGCAGATTTTGCAATGGGCATAATTTTAAAATGTAACTGGGTTAAATGTTTAGAATTTTAATCAGTTGTTTATATAATAAGACTATGTTTTCCCTTGTAAGAATTAAGGTAGAATTCAGTAAAATCATTTTTAAAAATGCATTTTTAAAAAAGTTCTTGTTGACTCAATTTCTATAATAGATATAAGCCTACTCAGATTATCTGAGTCTCCTTTGGGTACTTATGATATAGTTTCTGCCTTTGAAGGAATTTGTTGTTTTTATCTAAGCTGTCAAATTTGTGAGCATAGATTTATTCTAAGTATTCTTTTATTATCTGCTTGATATTAATGAGATCAACAGGAATGATTCTTCCTTTTATTTATATTATTTGTAAATTGTGTCTCCTAGTTTTTCTTGGTGGTTAGCCTGGCTGGAGGTTTATCAATTCTATTTATCTTTCCTATGAAGCAGTCCTTCATTTTATTTTATCATTTCTATTATAATGATTTCTGTAAATAATTTTTTGTTCTATTTTTATGTCTGGTTTACATTACACTATAGTTTTTTCTGTAGCTTCCTAAGGTGGAAGGTAAGAAAACTGAATTAAGATTGTTTTTAGTTTTGTTTGTTTGTTTGTTTGTTTGTTTAAGACAAAGTCTTGCTCTGTCACCAAGGCTGGAGTGCAATGGCACGATCTTGACTCACAGTAACCTCCACCTCCCGGGTTCAAGCGATTCTCCCATCTCAGCCTCCCTAGAAGCTGCGATTGCAGGCACCCGCCACCACGCCCTCCTAATTTTTGTATTTTTAGTAGGGACAGGGTTTCACAGTGTTAGTCAGGCTTGTCTCAAACTCCTGACCTCAGGTGATCCACTGACCTTGGCCTCCCAAAGTGCTGGGATTACAGTGCGAGCCACTGCACCCAGCCTGTTTTTAGTTTTCTATTCAGCATTGTGAATAGAACTAATGCTACAAAGTGTGCACTTAATAATTAAAATAATACATATTGTGTATTTTTCACCACAATAATGCTTTAAAATCCAATAATATCAGGTGACTGAAGCAGGAGAATAGCTTGATTCCAGGAGGCAGAGGCTGCAGTGAGCCTAGATCATGCCACTGCATTCCAGCCTGGACAACAGAGTGAGACTCTGTCTCAAAAAAAAAAAAAAAAATCCAATAATAGAGATGATAAGTGCAGAAGGAGCATATGTAGATTCAGGAATGTTAAACATGGTAACTTTTTTTAAAATAGAGGACATTTTCCAGGCCTCTTTCTGTGAGCAGACCCTGTCCTGGAGTGATGTCGTGCATTTGTGTGCTGCCTGTGTGAACACTGCCTACTTCACAATGATGAGGGTGGCTTAGCCAGGGACCCGAGGCTGTGTCTCCCAGGGCTCTCCTGATGGTGTCTTTTGCCTGCCTTCACCACAAAAGGAGGGTGGCCCAGCAGCAGCTCAGCCCGTGCTCTCACCCACCTCCTCCACACATGCCAGCCCTGTGTCCTCAGCACCCAAGGCTGCCAGAGGTCCTTCAGCAGCTCCCACGGCTGACAGTGACTCTATGTTTCCTAGGCTTCTTCTATCTCCAGGAGTGGGAGTTTCCCTCGCTGACTTCTTGGGACCTGATCCAGGCAGCACACTCGGTAAAATCTTTCTTTGTCTGAGATGGGAATTTTATTTCTTTTGGTTTCTTTCTATTTTCTCTGAATTAAGATATGTAATTCTTACCACGGACTTTATAGATGAGCCACAGAATTTCTTGGTGGACAGAGGTATGTGAGAGCCCATTCATTGCCAACTTGGAACTTGTTCCAGATGGCAGTCATAGATGACAGTGTTAGTGACAAACTGCATGGCAGAGAGCATTGTCCTCAGGAGAAATGCATTCTTGAAAACAGCAGTGACTTTGCAACCAAAAATCATTTTTGAAAATCTCATACAACAATCTTGTGCATTTCCACAACTGTCTTCTGGGCTTTATTTGGGGGCCATTGCCTCGAGCACTATCTCCCAACCAGTTTTCTAATGTCACCAAGTGAAGAAAAGACCCATGAACACAGGACACAGCATGGTCTGACGCTCACAGTGTTTTCCTTTCTCTCTGCAGACACACTCAACGCTTCAACACCGTAGTGCGTATTCTGGGATCTCCCATTTGGTAAGGAAAAATCTTAGCTTTGAGAAAGGTGACACTTTCCTCCTTACTTTTGCTGGAGAACCACACTGGTTTGAGCTTCCTGCTGGAAATGAGGTTTGGGCAGTTTGGTGTAAAAAATGAAGGGTTTAGTCAACAACTGTGGCCATCCACTGCAGTTCCCAGAAGCAGTGATGTCACTTAAATAGTAATAGGGGTGCATCAGGGTGGGGAGGTGTGGAGGAGAGAGTCCGTGTGGAGTGATGGTGAAAGCCTTTGGGAGTGTGTGCATTTCTCTAGAAAGCATGTTCCTCTGTTCAAAGCACGACCCAAGGATCAATGTTCTAGAAACAATCCCCGCATCAGTCAACACTTCATCCTTCACCACAGCTGTGCCTGAAGGTTAGTTTAACATCCCCTGTCCTCAGATTGCAGATGGTGGAGAGATGAATTTCCCAAGCTCTCAATTTGTATTCTTGATTCTTCTATCAATATTTTTGCCTTAAATATTTTCCTCGATTTAGAAAAATGTCCCATGTCCCATGCCAATTTTATGCACACTTTTCCATACAATAGATCCAGAAGGAACAGAGCAACACTGCTTTCACCAGATGGGGAGAATCTTGATACCAAGTGCGGTGTGAGACAGCCCATGAGAGGGGGATTACAGGCCAAAGTCTTCTGAACAGAGACATCCAAACCTGTGTCTCATTAACCTCGAGGGCCCTGCCCATCAGAGTGGCTTCCAGGTCATTCGGCGGCATTCATGGAGGCACTGCCCACTCTCAGATAGCTGCTCAGGTCAGCCGTCAGCAAGATTGATGGGTCATGGATTGAATTCATCAAACCACTGATGCACCAGCCCCGATGGCCACGTTTTCAGTTAACTTCCATTAACTGCTCATGCAAGATTGGTCAGTTGAAGGAAAGTTTTTTTCCTGGCACAGCCGTTAAGTGGCAGTTGGCTTGGAACCTCCTGAGTTCTGAGCCAGCCTGGGGGCCAAACAGACCCCTGGTCCCTGGGGATGGTCACTGGTCATGTGCTCACCATAAAGCAAGGTCAGGGGTCGGAGGTTTCTGTTTGAATGATTGAAGCTCTTCTCTGGACTTAGCCACCTCCAGGCATCCACCTAGGAGAGATTCTTATTCACATAGGCAGTATGAATAGCCACATGAAAGAGAGGAAAATTATTCTATGAGGTATATTGAATCCAGATATTGGTTACATGTTACTACAGATCATAAGTTAAAAAAATTTCCATTGTTCCCTATCATCAAGAAATACCAATTTGTTAAGATAAATTCTGGCTTTTGAATCCAACAACCATAGTCATATCTTATTTCAAACCAACTTAAAATATGTTAAATATATTGATTTATTATTTTATAACAAAATAAATATAGAATTTCTCCTAAATATAGAATGTAATTTGCTTAAACATTTTTCCCGGGATTTGTAAACACTGCTACCCATTTATGCTTTTTTATTTATTGAGCCCAGATATTGCAAAATACTTTTCATATGTTTAGAATCCATCTAGCATATTTGGTAGATAATCATTTTCATAACTTTAACAAATTATTCAACTCATAGAACAGCAATTATTCACCAAACATCACTTGGTTACATTAGTTCAAGAAACCTATTTACTATTTTCATTTTGAATATAGGCTGATTATGATAATCACTGTAAGAAATTATGTTTAAATAGACAAGATATTTGAGGAACTCTGAATTATTATGTATTTCCTTAGCTGAAAAAAGAATATTTTAAAATAGAATTACAAAAGAAAAGAAAATATCTATTCTACTTCTAGGTCAATGGGAAAGTACATTTCTTTGTACTACATTGATATAATAATAGCTGAATATTCATAAGCCTTTTCTGTGCACTGTGAATGATACTAAACACTTTACACGTATTACCAAATTCAATCTTCATAACTCTCTAAGATAGGGTGTAAATGAGGAATTACATTTGATTGCATTTAGTAAAAAAATAAAATAAAATAAATAATACTGGCAATTAAATAATGATGTGGTTTTTGCATATAACAGGAGGTCCAAAACATGATCTCAGGCTGGTGCAGAAGTTCCGCTGTGTTCACAGTGACTCCATCTCCTTCCAGATGCAGTTGTGATCCACAATCTCATATTTAAAAAATGGCTTGAAGTTTCAACCATTGCATTCATATTCTAGGCAGGAACAAGAGGAAGGGAAAGAAGTAAAGGCAAAAAGGCACCAGCCGGCTAAGTGTCAAAGCTGTCAAAGCTCTAATTCATCATCTTTCACTCACATGTCTTGACCATTCTGCAAAGGATTCTGGGAAATGTAGTTATATAGCTGGGCACATTGCCAATGTCATCAAATTTATGGTTCCTTTAATAAGAAATAATGGAGAAATAGATATTGGTTAGGCAGCCAGCTGCCTCTATCATAGGGTCAGTTCCATTGTTTATCTCCATTTTATAGACGAAAAATCTAAGAAATTTGCTTTTGGATGTATCACTAGTAAGCAGAGCAAGTGGTACTACTAATACTAGAATCCACCTTGGCCATGCTATAAAACCTAGACTTTTTATTTTGTTTATTAAAATGTATTTTTCTCTTTTTTTCCTTTTTTTTTTTGAGACAAAATCTTGCTCTGTCACCTAGGCTGGAGTGCAGTGGTGTAATCTCGGCTCACTACAGCCTCCACCTCCCAGGTTCAAGCAATTCTCCTGCCTCAGCCTCCCAAGTAGCTGGGATTACAAGCACCCGCCACAATGCCTGGCTAGTTTTTTGTATTTTTAGTAGAGATGGGATTTCACCATGTTGGCCAGGCTGGTCTCGAACTCCTGACCTCAGGAGATCCACCCACCTTGGCCTCCCAAAGTGCTGGGATTACAGGCTTGAGACACCACACATGGCCCTAAAATATATTTTTCTATTACCCTCATGCCAAAAGGTAAGCTTCAAACCTTTCCTCGGGCTTATTTTAAACATTTTCAAACCTATGGAAAAGTTGTAAAAGGAAAAGGAAACATTTTTATACCCTCCCCTCAGATTTATCAATTATTAGTATTTTATCACATCTGATTTTGTCTCTTTATATTTATACCTATTAATATATTTACACAGACATACATAGACACATAAACATACACACGTTTGTTTTACATGAGTGCACATATTTTATCTGACACCATCTAAAAGTTACTAGCAAACAATCAACATTACCCATTATGCCAAATACTTCAGATTGTATCTGCTAAGAACAAGGGCATTATCTTGCATAACCAAATACAGTTATCACCAGGAAATATAATATTAATATAATATCTATTATGTGATCTATATTCGATTATCCCAATTGTCCCAGTAATGATCCAGGATGCCATCAAAGATCAGACTGCATTTTGTTTTCCTGTCTCTTTAGTCTTCTTTAATCGAGAGCAGTTTCTCTACCTTCTTTGCCTTTCATGGCACTGAGATTTTTGAAGAGTCTAGGCAGTAGTTTTGCTAAATTACACTCAATGTAGATTTGTCACATTTGTCTTCAAATTAGATACAGATCAAATATTTTGGGGAAAAATAGCTCTATTCTTTTTAGTACATTACATCAGAGATGTTTGTGCCCTAATTGATGATATTTTGATCGCTTGGCTAAGGCAATATCTGCCAGATGTCTACAATATCCATAAAAGTAGCTTTTTCCTTTTGTAATTAGTAATCTGAGGGTTAATATTTTGAGGCTATGTGAAAACACTTTCATTCATGATTTTAGCATATGGGATGATTCTTGCCTGAATCAAATTATTAGTACAGCGGTTGCAAAATAGTAATTTTTCTATTATATTTATACTATTCATTTCTTCCACATTTATATTTGGTATTCTTCTGCATAGATGGGCTTTAAGATTTGTTTTACTTTGGTTTAGTTCCATCATAGACTCATCAAATTTATTCCTGTTATTACTTATTTTGATGTTCACATTTTCCAAAATTTGGCCAATGGGAACCTGTTAAGCTAATTCTTGTGTTCTTTCGACATGTCCCTATCATTTTTTTTATACCAGTAGACTAAGACCTATCTTTTTTGAGCAATTTATTTTTTCTGTACTCACCTTATACTTTCTTCCTCTTTGCCCTAGAACTGATCATTTCTCCATGTTCTTTTCACTGAGATATGGTATTAGAAACCAAAATCGGGCCATCTGATGAGCTTACCAACAAGGATTGTTTTTGTTTTTAGATCCCTTTCATAGAGTTTTTTTGTTGTTAGTTTTGTTTTGTGTTTGTTTGTTTTTAATCACTGATACTTCTAATTCCAATCCAATACTACAGGATTCTTCTTCTTGTTCATCATTTCCACTGAAGGTGTACAAGGAATTCCTTTCAAAAATTAATTGAATTCCTTTTTATTTTATTCCCTGTGGCCATGTTATCTATTTAATGTCTAGTTAAGTTTGTTTACATCTGTATTCCAATTTAGGGGTTTTCCCATTCTTATTAAGATCATTTTATACTATGTTATACCTCCTTTAAAACAGCCAAATAACTGATATAGTAAGTCTTTCAGTATTACTCTTTTTAAAAGATGTTTAAGTTTTATTTTGTTTTTAATTGACACATAATAATTGTGTGCATTTATAAGGTATGGTGTGAAACTTCAATTACTATTTCTTTTAACAAGTGATTTTGCTTCCTTAAAATGAAAATAATGTCCTCATTGACTTAGATATTTAACCAGATCAAGATGGAAAAGAAAAATCTGAAGAGCTCACTATAATCAATGAGGTAGTTTCTGTGTGTGTGTGTGTGTGTGTGTGTGTGTGTGTGTGTGTGTGTGTGTGTGTTGGCTTAAAGAATAAAATAAATGGCAACAATAATGGGGATTAAAACAAATCTTTGCAATAGAGAAAAAAAGTTGGAGGGCAAAGAATTGTTTGCAAGGAACTTTCATTCAATTTACATGCAACATATATTAATCAACTCACAAACTTAGAAGATCAAGAAATGTAAATTTATTTTTTAACCAGATCTGATATGAGCTGGTGTGCACCAGCACAAGCATAACAGATGTTAAATATTAAAATGTTCCATTATCAGTCAAGAGCATTCCTCTCCACTATCACTGCCACCCTAAGCCCTACTCCACAAAGCCCCAGCCCTCCAAATGTCCCAGAAATTTAAGAGATGATGTCAGGCACAGCAGGCAGCTGCCAGGATTTTTCAGCCAACCTCTGATCTGATTCGTTGGTAGGAGTGTTACACAGTTGCTAAATATTTAATATTACCCTTGCCTTTATTTAAATTTAACTTCAATTTTTAGTTCCCACTCCACTGAGTGGCAGAAACAATGTCAGTTATCTGCTTTCCCAGGGGGGTTTACCTAAGTTCCAGAAAGCTTAAATAGGGCAAAAGCACTGGATATGGGGATCTGAAGATGAGTGTGGCAGAATCTTGCCCTTAGTATTGTTTTCTGTCTATATAGCAGCCACCAAGACACCCTCACAGTTGTTGGGGTCAATGGTTACTGGTTATTGATCTCAGAATTTCCCTACTGCCTCCCCTTGTTTTTTGTTTTTTGGGTTTTTTTGGTTTTGTTTTCCTTTTGAGACGGAGTCTCGCTCTGTCACCCAGGCTGGAGTGCCGTGGCGTGATCTTGGCTCACTGCAACCCCCGCCTCCCAGGTTCGAGCGATTCTCCTGCCTCAGCCTCCTGAGTAGCTGGGATTACAGGCACCTGCCACCACACCCAGCTAATTTTTTGCATTTTTAGTAGAGATGGGGTTTTGCCATGTTAGCCAGGATGGTCTCCATCTCCTGACCTCGTGATCCACCCTCCTCGGCCTTCCAAAGTGTCAAGATTATAGGCGTAAGCCTCCTCTCTTATTCCCAGCTAGCATGCAGGCTCTCTGGGGCTTCCCTGAACTGCTCTTGGAAACATGGAAGGCATCCTGCTGCTCCTACACAAGGGAGGTATGTGCAGAGATCAAGGGGCCTGTCTCACCCCATTGGTCTACATCAGCACCGTCCAGTAGAAATATAAGGCAAGCCACCTGTGCAAGCCACAAACATTATTTAAAATTTTCTAATATGCACATTTAAAACATAAAATGAAACAGCTGAAATTAATTTTAATAATGTGCTTTATTTAATCTGATACATCCAGATATCATTTCAACACGTAATCAATATAAAAAATTATTAATGAGATAGTTTCCATTCTTTTTGTACTAAGTCTTCAAAACCTGGGTATCTCTCACACTTGACAGCACAATTTGGACTAGCCACATTTCAAATACCCAAACCCCACACTTAAGTTTTGGGTTAAAAAAACATGCAAATGTTGTTTCTGTTTTCACCCACTGTTGGAATCAGGATTTCACTGGAGTCTTAGTTCCTTCCTGGATAATACCTGATCTGCTGGCCTCTGCTCTTGCATCCTCCAAACCCATGTGGAGTTTCTGTATCACTGTTCTCAACCACTCCCAGACAAAGCTTACATTTTAGAAAGAATGAGGCCCTTTCCCAAAAATCCTCTGGCCTCCTTTTTTGTTATGCACTTTCTTTCCCTGAGTCATGCTATGCACCAAAGGAGAAGAATATGAAATAAAAGGAAACAGGGCAAAAGCCCTCTGTTAATTCTGCAAAACATTTATTTAGTTCCTGCTCTAACCCAGAATTCACTTAAATATATCACAGCCGCTCCACCTAAGGAAATTATAGTGAACATAACTGGACATCCACGTTTGCCTTGGAAAGTCCCAATGTATGTCTCTTTTCATGGCATAATTAAAAGCTCCCCTTTCATTTTCAAAACTGTCTTGGTTTGGATAATAAATGATAGTCACCTAATTATAGTCTCTAAATAGTATTACATTGTTCCTCATATATCCCTATGAAATAAATAACATTGTCTAAGTTTGCAAATAAAGACACTGAGCATCAGGAGGAATTAAGCGCTTGGCCACAGTCACAGAGTCAATCCAGGGGCAGAGTTCATTCACTATCCCTGGCATTAAAGCCCCTGTTCTTTCTCCTCCATTATGCATAGCAGTTTTGGTCATCCTAGGTTCTGCAGGGTTGGAAAAACTTTCTTTGGAGATTTCCCACCTCAATTCCAACTTCACTGCCGCTCAGCTGTCAGCTGGTTAAAGACTCAGGCTCTGAAATGTTCATAGTGTGTCTACCCTGTCCCAAAAAGGTCTCACAGGCCAAGCAAATGTAGTTTAATCGTTGACAAAACAACCATTAATAACTCTAAACTTTCGAATGCCAGCTTCACTCAGGGAGAAAATTAAGAGACTTTTGATGACTTTACACCTCATTGGTCACTGAGGTTTGGAATGCAATAGTAGCAAGCTGCAAAACCTAGCAGGCCAAATAAACGAAGGAGCTAAAAATAAACTGCCGAGTGCCTAACCTCAGAGGTGCATAGAGCTCCTTCCAAAACAGGCATAATCTAGAGGTAGAAAAGGATCGGTGGGTGGGGGATTTATCAGATAGAGATCTACTACTTGAATAGACGGCAGCAGTGGCCCTAAATAAGGGGCTTAGTGGAACAAAGAATGCTTTTGCAGTTGGAGACATAACAGGCATGGAAGAAACAGAGATAGAAAAAAAATCTTTAAAGAAGAATGCAGAAAAAAAAATCTAGACGTGAAAATTTTATAAAACAGTACTACAGAGAGAAATTTTAAAAGACTAAATATAAACTGGGCTTACAGGAGCTTAAATTCAGCATCACCAGCTTTGATGATGGAATAAATGGGAAATACTGACCAGCAGTTCTCCATCCCCAATGGAGGCAAAGACAGAAGGAATGAGATTCAATTCAAGCAATACTGATTAGGTTAGGTACAAGGAACACTTTCTCCATAATAAGGACCAGGCTGGATTTTAAATACCTCATAACTATTGAAGATCCTCCTGTTACAGTTCAGAAAAGAGGGAAATGATTGACTTGGGTATACTTGGGCACCCGGAGCACTGTTATTCACTGTGGAGATCTGGATAGCATAAAAAGAAGTGTTTATAAATATTATTACTACATGTGTGCTCCATTTCTTCCAATTATATTGAAAACAGCTGCTATCAAGGAACAAACATTTGGGCCGTTCTGGGGCTGTAATTTTCAATTCCAGAATGCACCTATAAATATGACATTTAAACAGTGCTTTCAAAGGCTTAAATAAAATGTTTAAATTACAAGAGAGTTTTAACATGTTTACAAGTTCTAAGGAATTTTTTTTAAAAAAGAAAGAGAGAGTTTATTCGCCACCACATTTTTCTTCTCATTCTGGCATCACCTTTGACCCTGGTTATGAACGTTCCCTCAAGACAGGACTTAAAACCCTGAATTATGGGGAGGCTCTCTCCCCACTCCAAATCTATACTTGCACCCCTCCACTCCTGGAGCCCCATAGGTCTGCTAGGATTGAAATTTGCTTGCAATGATGTGCTGGTAAATCAAGTGGGCACCAGGGAGCTCAGATTTGTAGCATTTGCTGGTTTTCATAGTGTAAATATTCCCACCACGGCCTATTTCAAGGACAGCTATGTTTAACAAACAGCTTGCAAAATTCCTGAAAACATCACAGCATGTTTTCATGAGCTTGTGTGGGGATATCTATCATATTACTGGCAAGAGAAATTTTATGAATCCAATTCTCTGCCCCACACAAGAAATATTCCAAACCTCTGAGCAGTCTTATATAAAAACAACAATAAAAATAACAGCTGCCTCTTGCTAATCACTCTTTATGTGCCAACATTTGCAGTTCTTTAGAATAACATTATGATCCTCTATGAAGAACTTCATAGAGGCTTCATAAGGCCATTACCATTACGTCCAGGAACAAAGGCTTGGGGGCTAATAACCTGAGCAAGGTCACAGATATTGGAAGTTTATAGAAGCAAAATTCAAACTCAGGTCTATCTGACTCCAAATTCCAGGCTTCACCTCTACCCTATCCTGCTTTTTTTTTCAGTGAATCCAGTTATCCTGATGGTCTTTCAAAAAGCTCCACTCATCTTTCTTTGGTACTCTCCTGCCACTTTTCTTTACCTTCATTTTGGTCCCTCCTTATCTCTTATTCCTTACAAAGGAATTATTTGCCACTGGAGGGCAGGGCTGTGTCCCAGGCATCTTTATATACCAACAGTGCCCCGTAACTGCCCTATTAATGTTCCTGCATAAATAAATCAGTTAATTAATGGATTCAAAAAGAATCCAGGTCAGCTTTATTCCTTTGTTTAGACTGCTCACCATGTCACATTCCCTGGGCATCAAAGCCTCAGGATTAAAGATAGAGGTGGTAATAACAAGATGCAGTGGAACCTTACATTGAAGTTTATGAGACACTGCTACTACCTCCATTGGGTTTAGATTTTGTTTTGTTTTGTTTCGTTTTGTTTAAAAAAAAAAAAAAGAGCTAAAAAACTTAAGTCAATGTATCTCCAATTGACTTGTGACTTAGGTTTGTTGTTGCCTATATTTACATCTCACATAGTCTTTAAAATGTAAAAATTTTAAATGGTCATTTTATTGCTTTCCTGTCTCCTAAATGATTGAGTATCACCTCTCCAGACTGTAGGCTATAAGCAGTCACCCTGACTCCCAGCTCTTTGACCTATAAAGTAGACTCATAAAAATTACAGCCTGGAAAGCAACATCTGGAGCAGCCCATGGACAAGGCTGATAAATCATTTTATGCATTCATAAAAACTTAAGAGGGGTTTTGAATGAATAATAATAATCACACTTCAAAAGAATCTCAGCAAGTACTTTTTTAAATGAGGCACATTGAGATTTTTAAGTAGCAGTGTCTAATAGAGAATTTCTAAGTGTTTGGCTTCTTTTCATAATGTATAAATCAGTTAGGCAAGTCAACCTGCACTTTGAAGGCCTGTGACACATGTCAGATCCAAGAGATGTTAAATTTGATGTTGGTTAGATGTGGAAATCTAACTCATTTCACTTTTTCCACAGATACTTGGGCTATAGGTGATCATTTCCTTTGCAGTATAAGCTCCAGGTCTCCATTTGATGACTCCAGTGCCTAAGGTAAGAGTTTTATGAGTATGCCAATTTTTGTGGCATACCTCGGAATAACTACTAAATTAAACCAGGAGATACTCTTTCCACTTACACCATTCTTTCAGTATATGGCACAGAATTATTTTAGCAAGTTTCTTTCAAAAAGACAACTTTTTCTTTGCTTCTCCGAACAAATGAAAGTACCTTGCACATTGAGGGCCCTCGGCAATATTGTCTGATTGACTTATTGAACTTTAGTTCTGGTAAGACAGCTTGTGGGAGAGATGGAGGTTCAGATTTTATTAGCTTAGAATATCTTTTCTGCCAACGGTGACTTGACCATATCGTCTTTAAATACAAAAGATAGTTCATTATTCTGTAGCTTAGAATTCATGTGGTATATTGATGTTTCTTTTCTGCCCTCTTGGATATAGTAAAACAAAATTCTTTCCTTTTAAGAAATTTATAAAATTATGGCTCTCTGACATAAGTATTCTTAGACAATACATATCACGTATCTCATTTCAAATAGCTGTGATTTAGATCCCTACCCAGTTTTCTACTCTTAAAATGAAGACCAATTTTGAATGTATAATGATATGCTATTCTTTTTTAGAGTTCTTTATTCACTTTCCATCAATTTCATAGTCATAAAATGTCAGCATTTTTTCAAGTGTTAGAAAAATGTACAGAAGAAAAAAATTTGTAGGTGAGTTTCTTGTCCTTCCTAGAGTATTATTTATGAGGCATTTCATTTCCCCCAAAATAAGAAACTGGAATTTTCCATACTTCAACTGGATACAATCTAAGATGTTTTTTAAGTAGCAATGTCACACTTTACCATGATTGTAAATTCCATTTATAGTTTTTATAAAGTTAGATTTATACTCATGCAAACAAAACAGCTTAAAACCCACGATCAAGTAAGCTCCAACCCCGAATGCAAGGTTGGTTCAACGTAAGCAGATAAATAAATCTGATTCATCAGATACAAAACTAAAGACAGAAACCACATGATTAACTCAATAGATGCAGAAAGGGCTTTCAATAAAATTTAACATCCTTTCATGTTAAAAACTCAATAAACTAGGTATTGAAGGAACAAACCTCAAAATAATAAGAGCCATCTATAACAAACCCATAGTCAATATCATACTGAATGAGCAAAAGCTGGAAGCATTCCCCTTGAAAACCAGCACAAGACAAGGATGCCCTTTCTTACCATTCCTATTCAATGTATATTGTTGAAATTTCTGGCCAGAGCAATCAGGCAAGAGAAATAAATAAAGGGCATTCAAACAGGATGAGAAGGAGTCAAACTGTCACTGTTTGAAGATGACATGACCCTATACATAGAAAACCCCATTGTCTCAGCCCAAAACCTTCTTCAGAAGCAACTTCAGCAGTCTCAGAATACATAATCAATATGCCAAAATCTCTAGCATTTCTATACACCAACAACAGTCAAGCCAAGACCCAAATCACAAACAAAGTCCCATTCACAATTGCCACAAAAAGAATAAAATACCTAGGGATATGATTAAAATGGGAAATGAAAGATTTCTACAAGGAGAACTACAAACCACTGCTCAAAAAATCAGAGATGACACAACCAAATGGAGAAACATTCCATGCTTATGGATAGGAAGACTCAATATTGTTAAAATGGTCATACTTCCCAAAGCAATTTATAAATTCAACACTATTTCCATTAAACTACCATTGACACTCTTCACAGAACTAGACAAAACTACTTTAAAATTCATATGGAACCAAAAAGAGCTCAAATAGCCAAAATAATCCTAAGCAAAAAGAACAAAGCTGGAGACATCACAATACCTGACTTCAAACTATACTACAGGCTACAGTAACCAAAACAGCATGGTTTTGCTTACTAAACAGACACAAAAACAGACACATAGACCAATGGAACAGATTAGAGAACCCAAAAATAAGATCACACATCTACAACTATCTGATCTTCAACAAACCTGACAAAAACAAGCAATGGGGAAAGGATTCCCTATTCAATAAATGGTGCTAGGATAACTGGCTAGCTGTATGCAGAAGATTAAAATTGGACTCCTTCCTTACACCATATACAAAAATTAACTTGAGGTTGATTAAAGACTTAAATGTAAAACCCAAAACTACAAAAACTTTGGAAGACAACCAAGGCAATACCATTCAGGTCATGGGCATGGGAAAAGATTTCATGACTAAAGACACCAAAAGCAATTGCAACAAAAGGAAAAAGTTGACAAATGGGATCTAATTAAACTAAAGAGCTTCTGCATAGCAAAGGAAACTATCAACAGAGTAAACAACCTAAAAAACAGGAGAAAATTTTTGAAAACTATGCATCTGACAAAGGTCTAATACCCAGTTCTTATAAGGAACTTAAAAAAAAATTACAAGAAAAAAAAACAACCTCATTAAAAAGTGGGCAAAGGACATGAACAGACACTTTTCAAATGAAGACATATATGTGGCCAACAAACATATTAAAAAAAAAAAGCTCAACATTGCTGATCATTAGAGAAATGCAAATCAAAACTACAAGATACCATCTCACATCATTCAGAATGGCTACTATTAAAAAGTCAAAAATAGGTTGTGGAGAAAAAAGAACACTTATACGCTATTGGTGGGAGTGCAAATTAGTTAAACCAGTGTGGGATAGTGTGGCGATTCTTCAAAGACCTAAAGTCGTAAATACCATTTGACCCAGCAATGCTATTACTGGATGTGTACCCAAAGGAATATAAATCATT
This sequence comes from Nomascus leucogenys, assembly GCF_006542625.1. NCBI lineage: Eukaryota > Metazoa > Chordata > Mammalia > Primates > Hylobatidae > Nomascus > Nomascus leucogenys. The sequence continues at coordinate 98,823,088 of NC_044383.1, read as the reverse complement.
CTATTACAAAAACACATGTACACATACGTTCATTGCAGCACTATTCACAATAGCAAAGACATGGAATCAACCCAAATACCCATCAGTAGTAGACTGGATAAACAAAACATGGTACATGTATTCCATACACCATGGAATAATATGCAACCATAAAAATGAATGAGATCATGTCCTTTGCAAGGACGTGGATGTAGCTGCAGGCCATTATCCTTAGCAAACTAACACAGGAACAGAAAACCAGATACCACATGTTCTCACTTGTAAGTGGAAGCTAAATGATAAGAACACATGGACACATAGAGGGGAACAACATACACTTGGGCCTATCAGAGGGTGGAGAGTAGGATGAGGGAGGGGATCAGGAAAAATAACTAATGGATACTAGGCTTAATATCTTCATGACAAAATAATTGGTAAAACAAACCCCCATGATATATGTTTACCTATGTAACAAACCTGCACATCCTGCACATGTACCCCTGAACTTAAAATAAAAAGTGGAAAAAAAAAAGATTGCAGACGGAATTAAGGTTGCTAATCAGCTGATCTTAAAATAGAGAGAGTATCCTGGATTATCTGAGGATGACATAACCATGAGAGGCCTTAAAAGCGAAAAAGAGAGGCCAAGGAGAGTCAGAGAAAGAAATGTGATTAAAAATAAAAAGTCAGAGAAATGCTAAATGGTTGGTTTTAGAGGAGGAAAAGAACACAAGTCCAGGAACACAGGTGGTCTCTCAAAGCCGGAAAAGGAAAGAAAATGGTTCTCTCCTAGGGTCTCCAGAAAGAAACACAGCCCTGCCAGGGCCTTGATTTTAGCCCAGTGAGACATGTGCTGGACTTCTGACCTCCAGAACTAATAAACTGTTGTTTTATGTAACTGAACTTGTGATAATTTGTTGCAGCAGCCATGGAAAACTACTACAGTGCTAAATGAATAGAAAAAGCCCACCCTCCAAGGCATCAAGGAGAATTCAGTTACAGCAGGGACTGCCGAGGCCAAATCACTAAACATAGCTGCTTATGATAAGTACAGCGATTGATAAAATGAGCCAGCTCTGGAGATTGGTTGCTCAACAATGTGATGTACTTAACACTACTGAACTTTACATTTAAAAACTGTTAAGACAGTAGATGTGATGTTATGTATATTTTGTCACAATTATAAAAACCCAAACAAACCAACAAAAATTAAAAAGTCAAGCTCAGAAAAGTTTCACATGCCCCTGAATACTACAGGTCTAGGGTTATTATTTCACAAGGGGAAAGTCTAAGTTATGCTAATAGAAGAAATATCCTTTCCTCATATAAGACCAGACAGTCCTTTGGAGCAAAAACAAAAACAAAACCAACAACATTGTTCTCTGTGGTAACATGTGTTTTCTTCTCTTACCTAAAGAAAAAAGAGGAGGGAGACACCTACAACCCCCGTTCCTGTACATTGAGGAGTCCAAACCACTACAGTTAGTCACCCCTTTGCCTTCAGAATCAGCAAACATGAAATGCAGAGAGGCATCATTTATTATCTGATCAAAGCCTGAATCTCTCTAGTCTTCAATTCACAAGACTAGGCCAAAAGGACAGATCAAAAACCTCCTGTGAAGATATGTGGAATTAGAGAATGAGGAAGGGGAGAGGATAGAAAGGTGGGAGGAAGAAAGTGTCTTTGCAGAACAATGTCCTTTCAGGGGCCCAAAGTCCAATATTTCCCTCCAACAGACTCAGTCACTTTGTCAAGTTTCAACCCATATCCTCTAGGTATAACTGAAGTCTCTGACTGTCAGTAAAAGAGTGTGAGAGAGCTCCAGTTAGATGTGACTGTTTGGTTTCTGGAAGACTAGCTCCTCAGAACACAGGAAGGACTGGGAGAAAGAACAGTAATGATACAGGCAGGAAGCAGACAAATGCCTAGGCAGATAGGGGTGGGTCCCAGCTGAAACCTAACCTTCAAGCTGAAGACAGTTTAAAACCTAAGTCTCAGGTAAATCCACAGATTGGAACGAGAACCAGTCTTCCCGTTTGGCAGTGCTTTCCTCTGATTGATCCTACCCTTCACCTATTTTACATATACCTACCCATTCCTAATTGGTTTTCTACACTGTCGTGCTCACCTTAGAGTAGTGTCTTCACTTTAACCTCTTTTGCCTACTCACAAACCAATCAGCATGCACTCCCCATTCTGAGTCCATAAAAAGCCCTGGACCCAACCACAATGGGAGAAAAATCACCTGACTGTGGGTGTGGGGGACCCTCCCAGATGCCCTCTCCACTGAGAGCTGTTCCATCACTCAATAAAATTATCCTCCTTTGCCCATCCTCACATTTCAATTATCAGTATATCCTCATTCTTCTTGCACTGGAGACAGGAGCTCAGGAACCACAGAATGCAGATACAAGCTATAGCACAAGTGGGATGAGTGGGTGGGGCACCTCCAGCGGCAGGCTGGGGGCTGAGCAAGGCCCAGGCAGAGGGGTGTTACTGGCCATGGAGGTCCCTGGTTGGCAAAGTGGCCGAGAAAACTCCTACGTCAGTAACGTCTCTCTGGTCATTGTGTGGGCTCCAGGAAAAAATGAGCTTAGAGGTATGTTTCAGTAAGGGTCTTTATATTTTTACATGCATGTTAATATATATGTCATATATATGTAAGTAGGTAACATATGTGTAGAGAGAGAGAGAGAGATTTTAAGGAACTGGCTCACTTGACAATGGGAGCAGGCAAGTGTGTAGGGCAGGACAGCTGGCTGGAAACTAAGGTGGAATTTCTATGGAAAACCTCTTGAGGCTTTGAATTGATTAAATGAGGCCTACCACATTATGGAGAATAATCTCCTTTATTGGAAGTAAACTGATTGTAAATGTTAATCATATCAGACAAAACACCTTCATGGCAACCCCTAAATTAGTGTTTGAAGAAACAACTGAGCACCATAGCCTACCAAGTTGACATCTATAATTAACCATCTCAAGGAGCCTCAGTTCCCTGTGCTTTTCCCACCTTGGGGATTGCGAAGCACAGTTGCAACAGCAGAGGGACTCACAAGCAGCAGTGATAGAAATGAACCCACGAGCTAAGGGCCAGGAACGAGTATTACCCTGGTTGCCCCTGTCCCCTGGTGTATTTCAGAAAGGACTATATTCTGAGACAGAGTTTGTATGTCCCCTGGTTATTCTCACCAAAAGCAATTTTTCATGAGTATGTGGTGTTTTGCCAAGAAAATTAGAAGATGTCCTGCTTCTTCAACTTTCCCACAATAAAATGAAATGTGATATCTTCTTTTCATTGTGCATTTTGACTTCTTCTGATTGTAAAAGTAATATATGCTCATTTTAGAATATTTGGAAACTTCTGAAAAGTAGAGAGAAAATTAAAATCACCCTCATAATCCTTCTATTCAAAGACAACAATTGCTGACATTTAATGTATTTTCTTCTTCTCAGATAATTCTTTTTCATTGTATTATCTAACATATCCACAAAAATATTTTTTCCAAGAAAAAATATTGTTAGTAGGGCCAGGAGCGGTGGCTCACGCCTGTAATCCCAGCACTTTGGGAGGCTCAGGCGGGCAGATCACGAGGTCAGGAGATTGAGACCATCCTGGCTAACAGGGTGAAGCCCCATCTCTACTAAAAATACAAAAAAATTAGCTGGGCGTGTTGGCAGGCGCCTGTAGTCCCAATGAGATCTGGCCTTGCAAATCTTGCAACCAGCCACATATCCTACCACATACCCAAGGGAACCTGAGATCTAGTCACACTAGGTTACATAATCTGTCTTACCTCCATACCTGCGCTCTTTATCTTCCATCTGTCTCAACCAAAAGCCCTCAACTTTTACTCTGCTAAGTTACATTTTCAAACAGTAGAAATACCATCCAAAAAGACAGTAGGCAATTTCTAAGAGAGGGACAGGGGGAAATAGTCAACCAGATTATACTTTCTTGATTTAACAAATAAAACAAATGCTAGTTTTAAAAAGAAAATTATAATGACTAGGAATTTTCCATTTTTATATGGAACCTATGGTTATGAAGTAAAACCTTCAAGAAATATGGCTAAACAATAACATCAGTTATCCAGCCATCTTTACCAGCTAGAGTCTGCCAGGTGTTTTGCATGCATCATTGCTCATGTTCATGACACTGAAGCCTTGCACTGTATTAGCCATTTTAAAAAGAAAGAAACTGAAATTCAAAGAAGTAACTTGTTCATTATAGATATAAGGGGCAAAACTGAGATTTGACCCCATGTTGACCAATTCCAAGGCCTATGCTCTTAAAATTTCTTTTACCTAGTTCATTGGCATCAGAGCTTTGGCCAAGAAAAAACAAATGGCCAATTGTGATTTGGTCATAACTATGCCAGAACATATTTTGTCAAATTTGAAAATGTTTATTCAATTATGACTGATCAGAGAGTTTTCTCTTTTGAGGATCACCCACCATAAAGCGGTACTACACAAACAGAACTCATTTAACATGAAGAAGAAAAGGTTACGGAAAGAAATGAATATGCTTTCTGATGATAAAATTCATAGTATCAAGAATGAAATTAAAAGGTGAGAGCTAGATTCATAGCACTTACAATTTATTAAAACTAGTAAACCCATCAGGAAAAAATATAGCCTCATATGAATTACGTGTGTGTTATACCATTCTTCTGAAAAAGTTAAGGACTGAGCAAAACATCCTTGAAAACAAGGTTGCCTTCATCCAAAACTGGCTGAAACTGAAACTGTGGTCTGTTTAGCTGTACCAAAAAAAATTGCATAAGGACAGCAAAATGAATAGAAAAACAAATAATCCAATTTTTTTTCAATAAGCAGCAGAAAATAAATGAGACAATAAAGTCGTTTCCTGAAGATGAATGAGGCAAAAATATTTTGAACTTATAAATTGATATTAATTTTGCCTGCCCAGCCCCTCTTCATGCTGTAGACTCTACTAAGAACACCACAGAAGATGGGATTTTTTTTTTATTCATTCATTCATGCAATAAATACGTATTGAATAGCTACTATATGTCAGATGCTACGATAATCACTGGGAAAGCTGAGATAAATACAACAAAGAATTTGACATCATCTCGCTTATACTCTACTGGGAGAAATAGACAATAGCTATTTAAGCAAATAAATAAATAGTAATAAGTGTTATGAATTAAAATAAGAAAGGAGAATGAGGTTGGGAAAGGAAAATTTATCTAAGGTAGTTGAAGAAGGCCACCTTGAGGAATAATATTTGAACAGGGACCTGAATAATAAGAAAAGAAGCTGATGGGAGAAGACAAGTGTTCCAGGAAAAGAGAAAAACAAAAGTAAACCATAGATGGAGGAAAAGTTTATGCCTAAGTAAAATCCAGAGTACTCTGCCTGGGTGGAAAGAAGTTAGAGAAAGAGAGGAGATTACATCATAGAAAGGGTTGGCATCCGATCAGGGACTTTTATGATTTGGAATCTGGAATGTTTATTCTTAGTGAGACTGAAAGCTAATAAGCAGCTGTCAGCAGTGGAGTGACAGGATAGAGAAACAACTGTAGAGGAGCAAGAGATGATGGTGACTTGGACCAAAGTGGAAGCAGTGGAGGTGAGGAGAGCTGGTCAAATTCCAGGTATATATTCAAAGTAGGGCCATTTGTGGTGATGCAGCTGTATGGAATCAAAAGAAAATCGAAGACAACTCTGGGTTTTTTTTTTTTTAATCTAAGCAGAAATTAGACCCCATTTGTCACTCCATACACAAATCAACTCAAAATGGATCAAAGACCTAAATGTAAGACCAGGAACTATGAAATAATTAAAAAGAAAACATAGGGAAAGTGTTTTAGGACATTGGTCTGGGAAGAGATTTTTATGAATAAGACCTCAAAAGCACAGGCTACAAAAGCAAAACAAACAAACAAACAGAAATAAATGAGATTATATAAGAACTACAAAACATCTGCACATCAAAGCAAACAACCAACAAAGTGAAAAGACAACCTACAGAATGGAAGCAAATATTTGCAAACTATTCATTCAACAGGGGATTAACATCCAGAATATACAAGGGGCTCAAACATCTCAACAGCAAAAAAAAAACAAAAATCCAATTAAAAAATGGACAAATGATCTGAACAGACGTTTCTCAAAAGAAGACATACAAATGGCCAACAGATATCATTTCACCCTAGTTAGGATGGTTATTATCAAAAAGACAAACAATAACAAATGCTGGTAAGGATGTGGATAAAAAGGAACTCATACACTGTTGGTGGGAATGTAAGCTAGTACAGCCAATATCGAGAACAGTACAGAGGTTCTTCAAAAAACTACCAATAGAACTAGCATATGATCCAGCAATCCTACTGCAGGGTATATATATCTAAAGAAAAGGAAATTAGTATATCAAAGAGATATCTGTACCTCCATGTTTATCGCAGCCCTATTCACAATAGCCAAGCTATGGAATCAACTTAGGTGTCCAACAAGAGATGAATGGATAAAGAAAATGCTGTGTATATGCACAAGGGAATACTATTCAGCCATAAAAAAATAATAAATACTGTCATTCACAGCAATATGGATGGAGCTAGGTGACATTATGCTAAGTGAAATTAACCACAAAAGGAAAGTTAAACACTGCATATTCTCACTCATATGTAGATGCTGAAAACAGCTGTTAAAAGCAGAACAGAGGAGGATAACAGATACTGAAAGGAGTAGAGAAAATGGGGGAATAAGGAGAGATTTGTTAAAGGATACAAAATTACAACTAAATAGGAGAAATAAGTGCTAGTGTTCTATACCACTGTAGGATGACTATAGTTATGGAATGTTCTCAGCAAAAAGAATTAATATGCTAATTACTCCCATCTGATCACTATACATTGTATGTATCAAAACAGCACTATGTACTACATAAATATGTACAATTATTGAATACCAATTTTTAAAAATTAAATTAAGCTTTAGAAAAAGTACTTGGTGATACCACTTCACACTAAGAAGGCTCTTTTTAAAAAAGCAATGGGAAGTAACAAGTGCTAGTTAGGATATGGAGAAATTAGAACTCTCATGTATTGCTAATGGGAATGTAGAATGGTACTGTTACTTTGAAAAGCAGTTCAGCAGTTCCTCAATAAGTTAAACACAAAACTACCATATGACCTTGCAACTTTACACCTAGGTATATACCTGAAAGAACTTAAAACAGGTGTTCAAACAGGAACTTGTACACGAATCTTTATAGCAGCATTATTCACAGCAACCAAAAGGTGGAAATAATGCAAATGTCCACAAAACAATAAATGGCCACAAAATATCCATACAATGGAATACTATTTAGCTATAAAAAAGAAATGAAGTACTGACACATGCTCCATGGATGAACCTGTAAACATTATGTGAAGTGAAAGAAATCAGACACAAAAGTTCATGTCGTATGATTCCATTTATATAAAATGTCCAGAATAGGCAAATCCACAGAGAAGGAAAAGACTAGTGATTGCCAGTGGCTTGGGGAAGGAAAAAATGAGGAGTCATTGATTAATGGGTATGGGATTTCCATTTGTGGTGATGAAAATGCTCTAAAACTAGATAGTGGTAATGTTTGTACAACAACTGTGAATGCATTAAATGTCAATGAATTATACACTTTAAAAAGGCTAAAAAGATGAGTTTTACTTTATATAAATGTTACCACAATTTTTAAAAAACCATTTGTTATCAAAACAAAAACAAACCAAAAGAAACATTCTGCTCAACAGGAATCATGGTAATTGTCTTGCCCAAAGTATCTTCCTTTAATATGGCAGAAATATTAGTGTGAAAGACAGAGGACTCTAATCAGGAGCAGGAAATTAAAAAAAAAAACAACAACAACAAAAGCAGACATGAAGCGGAGGAACCATAGAGGAGCCAAATTACAAGTAAGCAGAAACTTTGAGTCAACAAAAAGTATACCATAGAGTGAAGCTGTGAGTAGAGGATGATAGTTAAGCAGAAGTCACAAAATCAGAGGGAACCCAGCAGAGAATTGAAGGCCTGAGCAGGCCCCATAAAGCCTGGTTCCACAGAGAAGCCTTGAATCTTGAATGACTCTTCCTTCTAGTGTAGCCTCTAAATTGTGTCTGTAAGCATGGCCCCTGTTCCTTTGGAATGACCTAGCTCTTCACACACTTTGTAAAACCCCATCTCCATTACTGCCACATCAATAACTTAATAATAAATCCCCATTATTTGAGATACCATGATGGTCTTACAGCCAAATATCCTGAGTATTCACTCACTCTATTTTTCAATGGCTTTCACTTTGCCATCAACAATTAATTAGCAACTGCAATTGTGGGACAATTTTCTATTTTGTGGGGTTTGGAAGCACAAAAATGCAGGAAATGTTTATAAGAGGAGGGAAATAATGGTAAGGAGCCTGACGAGGCTTCAGGATTTGGGGTTGCAGGGGTCTCGTGGGTTTTGCAGTAAACTTATGTGATTATGTTGTAACAAATTCCCATTAGGTGACTTTATTTTCACAGCCAATTAATCCCTCGATGTTGGTGCAAGTTGCCCCAAACAGTGAGAGAGTAGTCCAGGTTTTAAGTGGATCCCGTGTTCCCAAATTAGAGTTCTGACAATCAATAAGGCAGCAACAATCATCCTGATTTCTTTCAGACCAGCATATTTGCTTGGAATCCCAGCTTACATAAATCAGTGATCGTTTTCTCAATCTATTTCCATTGGCATTATGAATAAAAGTCTTCACAGATTTACTCTTCACAAAGTCTAGCAGTAAATTGCTTGACAGTTCTAGTTTTCTGTGTGGTGAAATTAAATATTTTGTTAAAATGTTTTTGTATAGATTCATATGTAAACTATGCAAGTCTCTTTCTCTGCTTCTTTGTTCCTTATTTTTTTTCTTCCTTCTTCTCTTTCTTTCTTTCCTTGGATTGGGTAGAGTAGGGTGGGTTGCAGGTAGTGAAGGCAGCAGACAGTCAAATGAGTCTTAATAATTAGTGTTTATAATAATCCCCTGTTCACTTGGCAGAGGGTGAGCTGTAGATCTCTTCATTCTTATTACAGGCTGTACCTGAAATACATTCATCACAGTCAAAAGGAAGTGAAGAGACACAGAAGGGAAGCAAGATACTGAGATGCTGCCAAGTATCCCAGAGTCCATGATGGAGTAGAGATGAAACAATAGACCCAGGTCATTCCTCTGCTGGAGGTTCTGAGGCAACCAGTAGTGCTCTGCAGATGAACATTCATGACAACTTGCCTTTCAACTGGATGTGTGTGACTGCCAGAAAAATACCATCGAGGTAAAGCTTTTTTCTCCTAGAGGAGCCACTGACTCGCCGCAGCATGTTGTTATGTGGACCTCGAGTCTGTGGACTAGTGGACCTTCACCTCCTTCAGTGTGTGGGTCTGTCCAGGGCTTCCATCCCTCCAGTAAGAACCCTGACCCACATTCCTGCATTTGATAACTTTGAATTAAATCAAGAAAAGCTTGGAAATTTGGACATAGTTGTTTATAAGTCACTCATTTTATCTATTAAAGTCTAAAAATGTTGTAGTCCCTGAATTTAGTATAACAATGTCTGTAGTGAGAGCAAAAATCTTTCAGGGAAAGCTTACTCCTCCTGATCCTCACTCCACATACTTCACTGATATTGGACAACTAACCCTTTAAAAAGGTTTTTCTTGGGCTCCTTCAAAGCCATGACAAGTACCAAGGTATATCAAAGTTCACTATCCTTTCTGTATCTTCCATAATCCCAGTCACCCTTTCTATCAGACACAAAGTGGGGACATAAGCAATGCCTTAAAGCATCCTATCATCTACACCTAATTTGGGGCACATATCTGATAATACTGACTCCTAAAACTTAATTCTGAAAACCACCATGTCTCTATTAAATGATCAAGAACATCCCACACACAACACCAGGCAATGATACATCTTCGTGTATTTCCTGAATCTAGGTTAATTAATCTATATGTAGCTTCATTTGGCCTAGTTTCTTCCACACCTTTACAACCCTGGTATTCATAAGGACTCTGAGAAACAGTTATAAATAATTATTAAATATAGACTGTCTAATTATCTTTTTACCAGCCACTTTCTCTGGAATGCTCCCTCTACAGTCTGGTGTATTATGACTTTATTTGAAGTCTACCAGCTTTAACAGAGCTCATATCCCACTGATGAAGGCAAAATATATGACTCCTAGCTCATAGCATCTCTTTTAATCTTTCGTTCTGTTCCCTGGGCACTGTGACGCTGCTAAAGTTAAAGCTTCAACAGAAACAGAAGATACATCCTCATACATTTCTGTCCTCACACTCACCTTCTGTCTCATCCCTGAATGTTTCAAATTTCAAAGATTTTAACGTGAGTTGAAATGAATAAGGCTCTAATGACTCTATCATCTACATTTATGTTAGACAAATATACAATGTAATCTACATAAATACGCATGCATTCTTAATGCATTACCCTAAAGAGAATATCACAAAAGAGGAATTTTAAAATAATGTACCTAAATTCACAGCTATCTATCACACTTTACACGTAGGTGAAATTACCTGAAATCACTGCGCATGTATATTTGGGGTCAGAGAGTTTCTGAAAGTTTGAAGCAGAGAAAATTGTAACAGCAGGGAATACTTCTGACTAGTGTCCATTAATGTTTTTGAAAACTTGCACTTACCAAAATATGTTTTCTTGCTTTTCAAAGTCAAGCATTAATTCTTAGGAGACTTTTAACAATTAATAAGATGTGTTTTAAATTTTGAATATTCAGAGTGCTAATCTACTTACTATCATTACCAGCAATAAATCAGGTCTCTGGTATCTGCACTGATACGCAAAGTAAATAATTCAATTTCCTCATCTTCAAATTGCAGGGAAGGATAACTCAGTATTAAATTATAAGTCTTGAATTGTTTGCACTTGCTTGAACAAGCTCAAATGCAAATTATAATTCTTACATGTATTTTTAAACAATCAGAATGTAAAAATCACTGTGTGACAGCAAACCAACTGAAGAAATTCAAATTCAAGTTTGTGTCAATTCCTTTGCAAGGTATCAATGACTAGCTCTGACAAACTGTATGTGCTGAGGCAAGACGCAAATCTTCCCTTTCAATTTATGTAATTTTATTAAATCATTCATATGCATACACCAATCATATTGTCAGAAATCACTTTAGTGACTGACTTAATGGCTATCTATCATGTTTTAAAGTGATTCTAATTCCAGGTTGGACATTTCACTACCACCAATATCCAAAATATTTACTGAGGTCTATTATGTTAAAAGTATTTTTCAATCCAGCATCCTTAATTCTGTTGCTTACAGTTCTGGTTGTCAATACCACAAGAAAGTTTTCCTGTTGAATGAATTGAAGTCAGTAAGTGCTCTCAGATTTCCTTTTTTTAAAGTGAACTATCAGTTTTGTTGCTATAAGCTGGTGTTTTCAGAGTAAAAAAGAGTGAAGGGTTTGAAATGACAAAAAGGTTTCCTTTGCCTTTCATAGCTACACTTTAAGTTGATGGGTATAACGAACATAGCATTACCTGTATTTTGAACTTAGAGAAAAAAAAATGCTCCAAAACTTTTTTGAGGACATGCCACTGTCACCACAGCTTCCCTATCTAAATGATTCCCTTGGGGGATAACCCAGTCTTACCTGACCCCATGCTATGGCCTCAGTTGATTGGCTCAGGAATAGACACTTCATTCAAGCTGTGCCAAGTGAAGCCCTTCCCAGGGATATCTTTGGACTGAAACTGAAAAAGTGGAACTGTCTTTTGTTTTGGTGGAAGATATAGTATCAAAAACTCATGAACTTCTGGTGGCTTATATTCTGCCCTTTGTCGTGCAAACTAGAAATGATGATGGCGATATACAGAATAGCAGAGATGAGACAGGTCATGTCCTGCTGTAATTGAGGTTCCTGGTCACATCTGCTTATGAGAACCAGATGCTTCTCAGCTTTACTGTTGAATTCTTCTGTGGATTCTGACAGACAATTTTTAGTTTGACTATGGTTAGTTAGAACCCAAAGAATCCAGGCTGATATTTTTAAATTATTATCCAGAAAAAGGTTTTCACAAGGATAGAACCTAAAATTTTGATGTGGCTGAATTCAAGTAAAATGTAAATAAGTATATTTTTGAAGGTTGAGGTTTGGAATCCAAGAATTCCATATGAACATTTTTATTACTATGTACACTTTTTGAAGGTGGTAAAGCAGTTGGTTAAACTACTGCCTGTCAGCTCTTGGGTTCAGATCCAGTAATCACGGAGACTCGAGCCTTAGGGAGCTTGATAGGAAAATGCTGCCATGACTATCATAGGGTGTTGGCCACTTCCTTCAGCATTCACAAAAATAAAGTAAGGGAGAGACAAGCTGACTCATTGAAAACTGACAGAGAACAAAAAAACATGTGGGATAGCTTTGTTATAAGACAATATTGACTCCATAACATGAAATTTCTGGAGATCAGATAATAATACAATTTGATGAATTGCAGCAAACTCTGTCTCACCCTGAAGTGTTTAGCTGACAGTCAGAATATTGGCTCCTAGAAATTGGAATAGGTGTATTCCAGAGGATCTAGAGTTATTAGTAGTCACTGATTCCTCACCTTTCCCAGAAAAAGGTGATAAAGCTTCCCATTAAAAAAATGTATTTGAGTTCTAGTTAAACATGACAAATTAATCCGAGGTGCCTACTTCTTTGAGCCCCACCCAAGTGATTACTAAGAGAAATAAAAATATATAAACCTAAAGGCAAAAAGAATGAGATAGAAGACAACTGCAAAGAAAATATATTAATAAAATTTTCAAAGGTAGAAAGAGGAAAGAGCAGTAGTAACTAACTGACTAAACAGAGTTGAGAAATATTTAACTTAAGTGCTTATAGAGGTAAGATACTAACAGGAAATGAGCTAACATATCCCACCCATGAAAGGCTCAGGGTTGAAGATACCAGATAAGTGTTAAATGTAAAGTTAAACACATTTCAATTGATGGATTTATTGACAATCTATTTAAATAGAGAGTAGCTGGAAGTCCTATCTCTCCTTCTCAAAGAGAATAAGTAACCACCCCTTCAACAATTTCCCAAAAGAAAATAAAATATTTTTTCTTTGAAGAAACCCAACCACAGAGGGTCCAGACTAAAGGATGTACAACTATGGCAAAGTATGAGACAAAAATGGGGATTAATGAAAATGTACATATTGAACTATTGGATGCCAAGAACTTTCATTGCTCCCAGAATTCTTCTCTGAAGAAACTAAACAGCTCTAGATAAAAGATATCTATGTACTGATTTTCAGCATCCTGCCAAAAAAAAAAAAAAAAAAGGGGGGGGAAGGTTTATCATGTTCACATCATACAGTGAACTCCATCAGAAAAACATTCTGGTGTTTGATACACACATTTACAATTTACAATCAACTTTTTAGTGACTCTTAATTATGAACAGCCAGAGATCACCAGACATTTGAGAAAATCTTCCAGTGTCAAGATGGGCACCAAACTAAACAAAAGGGAGGCAAAGGAAGGAGACAAACCAGAAAATTTTTTTTTATCCTGTAACTAATAACCTCAGAGAGATAAAGAAGGCAGCAAATGCTTATGGAGCTCTTGTTACAGGTCAAGCAGTGTTCTAAGTGCTTTAAGTGTATTCATTCATTGAATAATCACAACAATCCTCTGATGAAGGCCTTATCCTATTTTACAGATAAAGAAATTTAGTAATTTGTCCGAGTTTGCACAGCCATTAAATGACAGAGCTGGGATTTGAATGTAGGTGGTCTGGCTGCAGGTCTACCTCTTAACCACACACTACAATGCAATAACATAAGAAACTACTGTGTGTCAATAAAACAAGTTTCACCAATCAGAATAAGACAGAGCTCTTATAGATAGAAAAAAGGTAATCATTCTTTAAAATATAGTAGAAGAATCAAAAGATAATTCCCACAAATCTCCCAGGAAGCTGAATAAAAATACAAACAGAAAATTTCAAAAGATAATAAAATTAAAGACTCGGTATATGAAGCACAGAATATCCTAAAAACCTGCAGAAAGCAAACAGAAGCCCATGTACAAAGGAATGGAAATTCAAATAGCACCACTTTTCTTTTTTTTAATTAATTTATTTTTTAAGTTTCGGGGTACATGTGCAGGAAGTGCAGGTTTGTTACATAGGTAAATGTGTGCCATGGTGGTTTGCTGCACCTGTCAACCCATCACCTAGGTATTAAGCCAAGCATGCATCAACTCTTTTCCCTAATGCTCTCCTTCCACTGCCCTTCCCGAATAGGCCCCAATAAGTGTTGTTCCTCTCCCTGTGTTCATGTGTTCTCATTGTTCAGCTCCCACTTATAAGTGAGAACATGCGGTGTTTGATTTGCTGTTCCTGCATTAGTTTGCTGAGGATAATGGCTTCCAGCTTCATCCATGTCCCTGCAAAGGACATGCTCTCATTCCTTTTTATGGCTGCATAGTATTCCATGGTGTATATGTACCACATTTTCTTTATCCAGTCTATCATTGATGGGCATTTGGGTTGATTCCATCTCTTTGCTATCGTGAACAGTGCTGCAATGAACATCCATGTGCATGTATCTTTATAATAGAATGATTTATATTCTTTTGGGCATATACCTAGTAATGGGATTGCTGGGTCAAATGGTATTTCCAGTTCTAAATCTTTGAGGAATCACCACACTGTCTTCCACAATTTACATTCCAACCAACAGTGTAAAAGCATTCCTATTTCTCCGCAACCTCACCAGCATCTGTTGTTTCTTGACTTTTTAATAATCGCCATTCTAACTGGTGTGAGATGGTATCTCATTGTGATTTTGATTTACATTTCTCCTGTGATCAGTGATGTTGAGCTATTTTTCATATGTTTGTTGGCCACATGTATGTCATTTTTTAAGAAGTGTCTGTTCATATCCTTTGCCCACTTTGTAATGGTTTTTTTAATTATTGTAAATTTGCTTAGGTTCCTTGTAGATTCTGGATATTAGACTTTTGTCAGATGAATAGATTGCAAAAATTTTCTCCCATTCTGTAGGTTGTCTGTTTGCTCTGATGATAGTTTCATTTGCTGTGCAGAAGCTCTTTAGCTTAATTAGATCCCATTTGTCAATTTTTGCTTTTGTTGCAATTGCTTTTGGCAATTTCATCATAAAGTTTTTGCCCATGTCTATGTCCTGAATGGTATTACCTAGATCTTCTTCTGGGGTTTTTATAGTTTTGGATTTTACATTTACGTCTTTAATCCATCTTGAGTTAATTTTTGTGTAAGGTGTAAGGAAGGGATCCAGTTTCAATTTTCTGCATATGGCTAGCCAATTCTCCCAGCACTATTTATTAAACAGAGAATCTTTCCCCATTGGTTGTTTTTGTCAGGTTTGTCAAAGATCAGATAACAGTACATGCGTGGATTTATTTCTGAGTTCTCTATTCTGTTCCTTTGGTCTACATGCCTATTTTTGTAGCAGTACCATGCTGTTTTGGTTACTGTGGCCTTGTAGTATAGTTTGAAGTCGGGTAGTGTGATGCCTCCAGCTTTATTCTTTTTGCTTAGGATAGTCTTGGCTATGCAGGCTCTTTTTTGGTTCCATATGAATTTTAAAATAGTTTTTTTCTAATTCTGTGAAGAATGTCAATGGTGGCTTAAAGGGAATAGCATTGAATCTATAAATTGCTTTGGACAATATGGCCATTTTCATGATATTGATTCTTCCTATCCATAAGCATGGAATGCTTTTCCATCTGCTTGTGTCCTCTCTGATTTCCTTGAGCCATGGTTTGTAATTCTCCCTGAAAAGGTCCTTCCCTTCTCTTGTTATCTGTATTCCTAGCTATTTTATTCTATTTGTAGCAATTGTGAATGGGAGTTCATTCATGATTTAGCTCTCTACTTGTCTATTTTTGGTGTATAGGAATGCTTATGATTTTTGCACACTGATTTTGTATCCTGAGGCTTTGCTAAAGTTGTTTATCAGCTTAAGAAGCTTTTGGACTGAGACAATGGGGTTTTCTAGATATAGGATTATGTCATCTGCGAATGAAGCCGATTTGATGTCCTCTCTTCCTATTTGAGTACCCTGTATTTCTTTCTCTTGCCTGATTGCCCTGGCCAGAACTTCCAACACTGTATTGAATAAGACTGGTGAGAGAGGGAATCCTTGTCTTGTGCCAGTTTTCAAGGGGAATGCCTCCAGCTTTTGCCCATTCAGTATGATACTGGCTGTTGGTTTGTCATAAATGGCTCTTATTATTTTAATGTATGTTCCTTCAGTACCTAGTTTATTGAGAGTTTTTAACATGAATGGGTGTTGAATTTTATCGAAGGCCTTTTCTTTGTCTATTGAGATAATATCTGGTTATTTTCTTTGGTTCTGTTTATGTGATGAATTAGGTTTATTGATTTGTGTATGTTGAACCAGCCTTGCATCCCAGGGATGAAGTCAACTTGAACATGGTGGATAAACTTTTTGATGTGCTGCTGGATTCGGTTTGCCAGTATTTTATTGAGGATTTTCTCATTGATGTTCATCAGGGATACTGGCCTGAAGTTTTCTTTTTTTGTTGTATCTCTGCCAGGTTTTGGTATCAAGAAGATAATAACACCACTTTTCATGAGCAACACTGAATGCTAGAGCACAGAGGAGGAGTACCGTTCAACTTCTGAGTGAAAATTATGTTTAACCTAGCATTCTGACTCATCAGTGAAAAAGTCTGTATATTCATAATAGTGCAACAAAAATATTAACCAAAATTTGAGTTATGACTGTATTGGTTGGCAGAAGAAGATAAAAAGGATGTCTTGTAAGAGTCAATGCCTCAGCTGCGATAAAAAATGTTACAAATAAAGTCTAAATCAGCCAAATAAATCAAGAAGGAGCCCCATAAGTAACTTTTGTAAATAGACAAATGTAAATTCCAGAAGAAAAGGCTAAGAGTTGAAAGTAGTTACCTCTAGAACTGGAATTAAAGATGGAGAGAGATAGGGCGGGAAAAGTCTTCTTGATATGAGCTTTTTGGTAATTCTTTGATTTGAAAACTGTGTGCTGACATTACTTTGATGAAGAAACAACTCGATAAAAACAAAAATTAAATTTTGTGAGTTGCATTCAACTAGGACTCTGAGTGACAACATTCTAAGGCATTCTATTCTCCCCACCCCAGCCTGTGGTTTTCTTTCCCTTTTCTGTGAATGGCACAGCCCACAAGCTTAGTATTACGAAAGGGAAACTCTAAGTTCAGAATAAAGATTCAAAGGCTTGGCTAAACATGATTATTAGATAACTGAATCTCCCAAAATCAAGGTGACAAGGGACTCACTAGGCTATTAAGCTGCAATGCCAACGGGGGAATACAATAACAAGTAAGTCTGTATTTGTTCAACAACTCAGGCCATGCCCAGGTTTAAGTAGCCTCACCAGTGAGAAGGAAAAGTTTAGGCAACAGAGAAGACTCACCAAAAGAATTGTCCTTCACGTTCCTCTCAGAGTGATGCGTAGGATACTAGAAAATGAATGTGTGCTGGTAAGTGGACTCCAGGGAGGCTGCAGGCTGAGAAATTCAAAGATGCCCATGAGATTCTTAGGTCCTGCCATGTATCTCAGTGTTCTTCAAATTATTTTACATCTGTAGAATTTTGAAAAATTATGTACCTCTCACATACTGGCATTTAATATTTTTCATCAGAAATTTAAAATTGTTGCAAATAACATAATCCCTGATATATTATAAATATTGACACCAAAATAAAGACATTGTTGTCTAGTGTTTTCATCATAAATTTAAACAGAAGTAATTTAATTGTTGGCATATTTCAAGTATTGACCTTTTGATATCTTAAAATAAAACTGTTATATTACTCTTTTAAATGTATCCAATGGAATGAAAAAATCATCAGGATTTTATATCTATCATCAGCCACTTAAAAAATACATGAACATGTCCATCTTTAACAGTCAAAATTTTTACATGCATTTTCTCCTTTATCTCATATTTCCAATCTACTTCCTCACATACTTTTTACTACTGAAATCTAATTTATGCTTTAATATATTTATAGGTTTTCTTGGTCACACATTATATTTCCCTGTAGCCAAATTTCATATGTAGGTTAAAACATTAAAACATATTTTAATTTTATGATTATACATTTCCAAGCATTAAAATAAATCTTAATGACATTTGTTGTTAATACAGCTCAGTTGGTTAAAATAATCCAATTGCACAATTCTGATAAACAATTATTAAACATAAAAATAAATGTAATGAATCTATGTACTTAGGTGCTAGAATAAAACAGATCATTTAAATGTACAACCAGGGCTAATAACCAGTGTTTATAGAAGAGCCTAAGGAGTCAACTTTTAGATGTTACAAATGGCCCATCCAGCTGCAGCCATGCTTCTCAAAGTTTAATTGCAGATGAAAATGCAGATTCTGACCTGACATGGTAGGTGTGGGGCCTGAGGTTCTGTGTTCCTGGCAAGCTGCCAGGTGACTGATGCTGATGTTACTGGTCTAGGGGTCATACTTTCAGTAACAAGAAGCAGTAGCAGTGAAGTAGTGGTTCTTAATCTAATCTACACTTTGGAATCCCCTGGGAATCTTTAACATGTCCCACCCACTTCCAGACATTTTGACAACTGATCTCACAGTCTGGACTGTGGCCTGGGCACAAGGGCAGATCATCGTGTAGTGTAGGAATTCACCACTGAGGTGAAGGAGCTAGTGCTAAATGCAGTGTGAATGTTTCCTCTTGGGCCTCCCTTTGACTGAGCCTCATGCCCTGGAAGGCCTGCTACTCTAAAGAGAAATAGTGTAAATCTCGAGGTGCTATCTGAACAAATTGACTGTTGCAGGCAAGGCTGGTTCCATGGCTTTATAACCAATGCAACTGTACAGGAAGCCATGTGCAGAAGAGCCCTGCACTTGATTTCATGCTCTGGTTGTCACCATCTTTGGATTCTTAATGATACTATCTTTAAACTTTTTTGTAAGTGAAGTCTGAAAACACAATGAAGCACGAGCGGAGGAGCTACACACAGTCTGCATTTAGGGCATGCCTTGCTGCCCTATTTGCATATAGCATTCAAGAGTCCCATGAGTGTAAAGTTCCAGTGGACCAACAATGCATGGGAGTCCAGCAACACTCAAAGTGCAGGATGAATGTGTTATGTCCACGACTGAGTAAATGGGACATTGATAGCCACATTTTCCATTTAACCCAGAACTCAGAAAGGAGGCAATGATGTTCTAGAACATTCATGACTAAGAAACTATCATATTCTTTCTTGCTTGTATCACTTTCCTGTATTATTCAAGGACTTACACCAAAAGTGATGACACAGAAGGAAAGGAAAAGAAAGGGAAAGACAGGGTAACCCATATTGTACACATATCAAGAAGTAAAATAAAAACATTTGAGTTATTTTCAGCAGGTTTTCCACTATTCTGGGAAGAACAAAATACATATGCATGTACAAAATTCAAATTATGTGAGTTCAGTGATTCTGCACACAAGTTAAATACTTTTGTATTTGCATTTAAAATGGGCAATGTACATTATAAAGATGAATGGCAAAAATTTATGCTAATAATTTATTTCATTTAGGACATTAAATAACACAAACCACCATGAGAAGATGAGAGAGAGGGCCAATGGAATACAGAAACAAAGCTTTATACTTTAGAACCTTAAAAGCACTTTTTTTTCCTGTTTTTCATTAGGGCGTCCAAAATTTTCATTTTGCATTGGGTACCAGAAATTATACAGCCAACTCAGGTAGTAGATTAAAGGCGCATTGCTCCTGGTGACCAAGACTCAGTAGAGTTCCCATCTCCCACTCTCTCTTGTCCACCAGGGCCTGGTCTTCTCCCCTCAGTATTCCACATGCTAAAACTCTTAGAGCAGAGGTGGGAATTACTTATCCTTGGCTTATTTACTCCTCCAAGAAGTACCAGTCTAATTATCGAAAGTTGGATTGCTTTATCTTGCTTAGGGAAACACAGATTAAATTCCAGTTTAGTGACAGAATTTAAAGTATTTTGGTGGCTCGATTATGTTAATCAGTTTTAAATTATCTCTATTTACTTAAAGCAGAAAATTCTGAACCAAAATATACTCAAAATCTGAATCCAAACAAATTCATTTTGATTCTTATTTTAGCTTTTCTGAAAAATATATATTTTGAAACTTTCCAATGCTGTTCTTTATTTTATAATCTGTGCTTTATATATTTTTCCAATATACACATCAAGGGAATCTAATTAGAATTGCCACAGTTAATTGTTTTCTCAAAACAATCTTGAACTAGACAATTTAAATAATGCTGTGGATTAAAATTATGTCAACAATTTACATTTCTTAATGAAACACTTGTAATTTCTGTTCTTAGGAAAGTACACTATACGGGCCTGTTAATATCTTGCAGAGTGCTTCCCCTTCATTCACCAGTCAGAGACTCTGCCTTTTTCCTAAATAGTCAAAAAAGTCATCTCTATGTGGTGCTTAATTCCTGCTAGAAAATTAAACAGGGCTGGACACAGTGGCTCACGCCTGCCGTCCCAGTTACTTGAGAAGCTAAGGCAGGAGGATCACTTGAGCCCAGTGTGTGGAGGCTGCAGTGAGCTGTGATTGTGCCACTGCACTCCAGCCTGGGCACAGAATGTATAAAAATAAAATAAAACACGTAAGTAAAATTAAACAAAATAAAACTTGTGATATGCCCTATGTGATGGTAAACTAGAATTACACATTAAATTCCCATTCTGCTAATAGGCAAGATCTGCCACACCAGACAAGAATCCCCCTCTTCAGAAGCCCCACTAGCAACCGTTTTACTCTCTATGAGCTTGACTTTTTAGGGTCCATATATAAATGAAATTGTACAGTATTAGTCTTTCTTTGTCTGGCTTATTTCACTTAGCAGAATGTCCTCCAGGTTCATCCATGTTGTTGTAGGGGGGATGTGGGGAAATGTTGGTCAAAAAGCACGAACTTTCAGGTATAATAGATAAGTTCTGCAAATCTAATGGTTAGCACGGTGACTGATTAATATTGTGTTATTTACTTGAAATTTGCTAAAGGAGTAGATCTTACGTGTCCTAACCACAAATACACTCCCCAAAAAGAGTATGCATGGTGATGAATGTGTTGATTAGTTTGTGGAAATCATTATACAATGTATAGGTATATCAAAGCATCACATTGTACACTCTGAGTTTA
Source organism: Nomascus leucogenys (assembly GCF_006542625.1). NCBI lineage: Eukaryota > Metazoa > Chordata > Mammalia > Primates > Hylobatidae > Nomascus > Nomascus leucogenys. The sequence goes on along the minus strand of NC_044383.1, from coordinate 98,801,826 downwards.
TTTTTTTTAATTTCTCAACTACACCTCAGTAAAGCCAGTGGAGAAAGAAAGAAACCCTTCTGAAGAACAAAATGCCTTCTGAGTCCAAGGAGTGAATTAACTGGTGTCGATTAAAAACTGTAGTAGAGAATTCTTACAATTTGAGCAAAGCCTTCTTCTGGGGGTTGGCACCTTGAGTCATTTCAGTTTTACTCCAGATATCTGCCAAGCCATCTTTGCCTCTCCGCCATGACATAGTCTGGGACTGTCTTGCTTTTCCTGACTCTAGAGCTAATAATGGCTTTGTTCTAGAGAGCCCAGTCTGCTTTTAGTAAAAGCTCAGGCAAAGAATCATGATCTGGGTGCTACCTGCAGGTGATCTCATTCCAGCCAAGCACTGGCAACAGATGCTCTTCCATCCTGCAGGTTGCCTTTTCACCCTCTGCATATTGAAGTAGATAGAGTGTCAGCAGAGTAGAAAAAAGTTGTTTTTGTTACTGAATAAGAATTTTTCAAAATCACAAATTCATGCAAATGTTTTCTATTTAGCACTGTTTGTCACTGTCTCCTCTCTTCCTTTTCTAATTAAATCCCTCAGAAAAAGTACTATCTCTGCCCAACTTTCATTGTCTGGGTTTTTTTATATGATCTGTATAAACTATTTTCTTCAAGTTGCTTCAAATGTTTTCTGCACATTTCTATAAAGTGTTACAGCAAATAATGAATGTTAATTTATTTGAGTCAATATGCTTAAATATTGAAGGTTTCTGTATTCACTATCTCTAATCTACTCAATATATATAGGGATTTGAGAAAGTATTTCCAAACCTATTTATCACCCAAGGTTTCATTTATTTGATAGGATCTGATCATGTGAAAGCATATTAAAAAGAAATATTCATAGTATGTGATACAAAGACTCCATAAATTTAACTACTTAAATACTTATAGAATAATTTGGGATACAATCCATTCCATGTAACAATAGTACCATTATTCAAATTAAAAAATATTACATTTTTTTAATTGTGCTACCAGGTTTAATTCATTGGATATCCATATGGAAAACAAAACATATATCATTCTCAAACCATTAAAACACAGTCTAAGTAGACTGCAAATATAATTGTAACCATTAAAGCAATAAAAGTTTTTGAAGAAAATGTTAGAGGATGTTTTCATAGCAGACAAAGAGTTCCAAACAGAGCTATAATAAAGAAAAGATTATAAATTGGACTGCATCAAAACAAAACTCTGTTCATCAAAAGACATTATTGAGAATAAAAAGGGGACCCACATAATGTAATATATTTGCAATATATTTACCCAATATAGAATTTGCATCCAAAATATACCAAGAACTGCAAACTAATAAGAAAAAGACAACTTGATGGAAAATGGAGAAAACGACTTAAGCACTTAAGGTACACAACGTAATTAGGCATCACGACTATTCAAATTAAAAGCAAAATGCAAACAAAGAAATACCCAGTGTTGGCAAGAATGTAGAACAACCTAAACTCTCATATACTGATGGTGGGAGTGAAAATTGATGCAAACATATTGGAATAACTATCTGGCAGTATTTACTAATGCTGAACATATGCCTATCTTATGACCCTCTATACACAAAAGATGTGTATACATATGTTCACCAAAAGATACAAAACGAATGTTCATAGGAGCACTTTTTATAAGAGCCAAAAACTGGAATATACCCAAATGTCCATCAAGAATGAAAAATAAATTGTGGTACATTCAGATAATAGAATACTATGTAGTTCTGCTCCCCATTGATACTATTCAGAAAGAGTATACACAACTACATACAACAATATCTATAAACCTCATAAACATAATCCCAAGTGAAGGAAGCCAGACACAAAAGAGCAAATACTGATTTCACTTACTTCAAGCTCTTGATTGTTTTTTGATCTGGCTGTTTACCTGGGTGTGCTCATTTTGGAAAAAAAAAAAAAAAACGTAATTTTTACACTTCGCTGAGTGTGTGTTAGACTCAATTTAAACAACTAAAAATACTGTGCTATATGGACAGTGTCTATATTCTTAGCAGAATATTATGACACCTTGCTGTGTTAGACAACATCATCTCTATCGATAAGAAGTTAGTGTGTGTGTTCATGTGTGTATTTCAGTAAAGAGTTACCTTTGTGGCCGGGCGCAGTGGCTCCCGCCTGTAATCCCAGCACTTTGGGAGGCCGAGGCGGGCGGATCCCGAGGTCAGGAGATCCAGACCATCCTGGCTAACACGGTGAAACCCCATCTCTACTAAAAATACAAAAAAAAATAGCCGGGCGTGGCGGCGGGCACCTGTAGTCCCAGCTACTCGGAAGGCTGAGGCAGGAAAATGGCGTGAAGCCGGGAGGCGGAGCTTGCAGTGAGCCGAGATTTCGAGATCTCCCCCCTGCACTCCAGAGCGAGACTCCGCCTCTCTGGAGTCTTTAAAAAAAAAAAAAAAAAGTTGCCTTTGTGGCTCCACAAAAGAGCCATTATCCTCAATTAAATTGCTGGTTCAGGTGAATCAAATGTTTAAAGTACTTTTATCTGTTTTCCTTATACCTGCAGGGTTGAGAGGCTAATTGCTTTGGAAGGATAAGTTATTTTATTTTTTTAACTCTGCTTTACTTATTCTTCAATTCAAATTGAGTTAATTTACAACTAAGAATTGAACGCCATTTTCAGATATGAGTTTACAAAATCAAATTTTCTTAAGTTTATAAGATTTTCAAATTTGAGAAATTTAACCCTGGCCTTAAATTTTTCACATCTGGGAGTTTCAGCTATAAGTTAGCTAGTCCCGTCCACAGGAGCTGAACAACTTCACCATTGGTCATTTTCTGTCAAGGTCTTCATACCATTGACCGCCTCCATTCTATACACATGCCTGAACCTGCTCCCAAAATAAATAAAACTAAGTCACAAACCCTGATCATCACTACAGTTTCTGGAATTTTCTGAAAGCAAAGAGACATTTGACTCTGAGGAAAGTGAGGGCCCCTGAGGAAATAAGGTGTACTGATGGTCCCAGGACCAACACTTGGTCATGATTCCCAACACCCGAGCAGTCCTGGTTAAGTCATCTAAACTCTGTGAGTTATATCACTTTTATAACCATTTCCTCATTGGTGTACTGGTGATAATAATTCTCACTTTGCAACAGAACTATGAGAAGTTAAACTAAGTTGACAAACCATCTGGCCTTGAATAAATGCTCCACAATTAGTTCCTGTTATTTATCCATTTATCCATCTTGAGGCTTCTCAAGGCAGCAACCGTACATTGTTCATTTTATCCTCAATGACCAGCTAAATCCCTAGCAATTGTTAAGTGCTTGATAAATAGTTAAAATTAAAAAGTTAATAAGTTAAAGATTCTTTTAAGAGGTAAAATTCTTACAAGAGGTTTGTAAAACACACCAATCAACATTCTGTAGCTAGCTAGAGGTTTGTAAAATGCACCAACCAGTACTCTGTAAAAATGCTCTAACCAGTGCTCTGTACCTAGCTAGAGGTTTGCAAAATGGACCAATCAGTGCTCTGTAAAATGGACCAATCAGCAGGACATGGGCGGGGACAAATAAGGGAATAAAAGCTGGCCACCCCAGCCAGCAGAGGCAACTCACTCGGGTTCCCTTCCACGCTGTGGAAGCTTTGTTCTTTTGCTCTTCACAGTAAATCTTGCTGCTGCTCACTCTTTGGGTCCATGCCACCTTTAAAGAGCTGTAACACTCACCACGAAGGTCTGCAGCTTCATTCTTGAAGTCAGTGAGATCACGAGCCCACCGGAAGGAACCAACTCTGGACACAGAAGGACCATTTCAGCAGAATCTGTATTAATATAAAACTACCGGAGGACTAGAGAAGGGATGCAAGTTTGCCACAGGTTGGGAGAATAGAGATGCATAATTTGTGGAGTAGCAAACCATCCATTCCTCCTCTTCTATCTTTTGGGATAGGGCCATTCTATCAATCCCCCTGCCCCATCCCTGCGATACTGGAGATACCTAGGCCACTGCACTCAAGATTTTCAATTATCTTTTGTGTAAAAATGCTGAACCTCTGTTCTCACACAGTGCCTGTTTCCCCAAGTCTGATGGTAGAAGCATAAAGAAATGGGCAGAAGAGTGGCCTTGGTGCAGAGAGAGAACCTAGTTGGATTGCGTTACCATTTGATGTGTAAACATCTGTGGATTTCCTACAGATGTTCGAGCAAACCCTGTAGCAGGTGGTAGGGATTCAGCCACTCATTGTACTGGCCCTTCAAGAGAGCCACTTCTGGGTGAGGCAACCCTAGCAGCAACAAGATAATCTGGATAACTTGTTGTAGGGGCTACAGGTGAGAAAAACACAAGCTCAGTTGCTGGTCCTTTACCAGGGCCTCTGAAGGGACTGCCTCCTCCAACGACCCAAACATACACCCCACCACCCAGGACAGCCTGCTGCTCTGAGGAAACCGACAGTCCCATCTGGACTCATTGATGAACAATAGGAGGAAAAAACCTGCAGGTATGTGTGAAGCCTCCCTCCCTCATTTTCCTTCTCCTCTTAGCACCAGGAGGGCAAGTGCAGGAAAGGAGGTGAGTGAGAGAATGACTATACCAATGTCCACAGTTCCCAGCTGCTAGAGCTTAAAGTCCACCTGTATTCATGGGAAGAGGAATAGAGGATGCACAAGGTTAGGTCTAATATTTGAAATTCACCTCTTAATAACTAAAAGTGTTTGAAAGATTACAGAAATGACTTGAGTTGTCATTAAGGGAGCCAAAGACCCCACAGGAAAATAAGGTTTGATGCAATATAACAGTAGCACTAAAATAATAAAATAAAAAATAATGGTAGTAAATCCAAAACAAGCCCATGTGGATGGCTGATCATTTATGTAACCATTTTCTAACTTTCAGTCACCTTTCTAGCCTGCAGTTTTTGGACTCATGCAAATAAGACAGCTTTGTGGCAGGATCTTAGGAAATTTTATATCACATAGTGAGCTTCACACCACGCAGTTAGAATAATTCATATGCAGAACAAACCTGAACCAAGATGATGATATCATTTGCACTTCTCCAAATTCCTTCTGTCCTTGTGTGCTCTCAGACCCATTCCAGCCCTTTCTCTAATCTCTTCTGTAGTGGCCTGGGCTGATCCCTACAAATTCCGTTTCCTACTGCCTTATAGTTGGGTTCAGGCAGTGGGAACACTGGCAGAATATTTGAGGGTGAAAAAAAGAAGAGGCCAGGGCATTTCTTCAGCTACCTGTCTGCTTTGGAGGCATCCTTGGAAGTGGCTGGACATCCTCCAGCACTTCCAGATTCCTCTGGACAGCCTCTCCTTCTGTGCTCCCAGCCCCTCTGGACTCTGGCCATCCTACCTCCCTTTTCCCCCTTTCCTCCATTCTAAAGCTGGTAGGAAATTCCTGCTGTGGATAATAATGGGAATGCCTCTTTTTTCCCTTCCTGCCATTTTGGATCTTGCATCACTGCTGTAACTAGTTTCCCATATTGGATGCCTTCTATTGAACTAGTTGGCATGAGCTGTTTTCCTGAATGAGCACTGACAAATATTCTCTCTTAATCCCATCCATCCTCTACCACTGTGTGGTGACACTCAGATGAATGCTAAATACACACACCTCATTTCAAGATATGCCATATTTATTCATTAACCTTTAACCTATTGTATTAAAGACAGTGAGAAATACATTGTCTATTACCAATCTCAAGTTTTCAAAAAAGTGACAGCCATCAAGAGTAAAAGGGAATATCAAAGTAAATTTCTCAATCATTGGGGAAAATGGGCATAACACTGAACTCCCCATGGTTCAAGAATGGACTTGTTCAGGGAGTCAGTGTATTCTTCCATATTAGAGCACAAACCCCTGGAAAATAGGCCACAAAACCAGTTAAATTTTGATTGGAAAAGGAATTGGATTTCTTTCACTACTTAATTCTAGGTGCTGGATATACAGCTATGCATGAAACAAACAAAATCCCTGACCTCCTGGAGTTTAGTCTCAAATAAGAAACACTAAAAAAGTAAACAGATCAACAATATTAATTCAGCAAATTGCAAGTGCTATAAAGAAAGATGAAGTAGGAAAAGGAGAAGGGTAGTGGCTGGGAAAGGAGGTTTATTGATGGTTTCATAGAAGGCTCCTGAGAGGTGACAAGATAGCAGAGTCTGACTGATGAGAGAAAGTCAGGAGGACAAGAAGAAGAGCAGCCCCAGCAGAGGAGGGAGCAAGAACGGAAGCCCCGATGCAAGAATGCAGAGTGGGGCTGAGGAGTTCTGCCCTGGCTCCAGCACATGCCCTGAAGAGCCTGCATTTTGTAGTGCATTCGGATTTGTATACCAGTGCAATTATATTTCAGTCATTGTTGGGCCACCTCCCAGTTTTTCCAAAACACACACAGACTCCTCAAAAATAACTATCACTGAACTTTTCTCAATTCATTTATAAATGGTTGCACACCTCCACATTATCGACCTCAGGTTAGCTGGTGTGTCTCTCAGTGATAATCCCTAGACCAGTTGCTTCCAAGTCACCTGGGACTGGGGTTCTTGTTTAAAATGATGCCTTCGCATCCCCCTCTCAGAACTTCTGAATCTGAACCCCTGGGCTTGATGCCTAGACATCTGTGACAGTCTTTCCACATAACATTTAAGCACACTAAGTCTGGGAGTCACCGGGCTGTATACCTCCATGCCTCCATCCCACAAAATTTAGCATTACGTGGTTAGTGAAGCTGCAGCTTGCCAGCAAGTATATACAATTTCTCAGTTTAAATTCACCTCCTCCACCAAAAAAGAGTCCCTTTAAATGAAAAGCAATCAGTCAGTATGGAAATGTCCAAGCAAAACCAAAATGCATAATTTAATTTGTGATTCTGATTTCAAAGGGCCAGTTTATTTAATTCCATTTGGAACTTTACCAACACTACTAGGTATCCCCCTGTGTGTGTTTCTCCCTCTCACCCTAGAGAAGATTTGAGCCAACTTTTACAGTGGTCTAGCAAGATTTTCACTTCTGTGTCTCTGGGGCAACTGGTGAGCTTCTGCGTACCTTTGATTAAAAAGAATCTCTGGCTATCTCAATTTCTGAGCACACTCCCTCTTTAGTGCCCTTTCCCAGCGCATTCCTGGCAAAGTCACAGAAAATCACTTTCAGGCTAACGTTTCTTTAAAAGTTATTACATCTAATTTATATAAAGTACTTGATTGTTTAAAAATACTATATAATTATATGTTTAACCTTATAGCATATAGTTCTGTTTAATCTTACATTTTGCTTTAAGAGAAAACCAAATAAATTACAGAGTATATATAGTCAAAACCTTTTCTAATAAATCAAATTCACAAAGATTCTTGTTTGGAGGTTTGGAGCAAGTAACCATGATTTCAAAAATAACCAGCTACTCGGAGAGGCTGAGGCAGGAGAATGGCGTGAACCCGGGAGGCGGAGCTTGCAGTGAGCCGAGATTGCGCCACTGCACTCCAGCCTGGGCGACAGAGCAAGACTCCGTCTCAAAAAAAAAAAATAAATAAATAACAAATTGCTTGCAAGCGCATCAGAAATGTCACACAAGAACAAAGTAAAAAGGCCTTTACTAGTTTCAAAATATAAATAAACATACATTGCAAATCAAACAATTCAAATTATATATATGGGGTTTATTATTTCTAACAATTGATACTATTTTTATTACCTTTGGAGCACACTTTTAACCTAGTTCGTATATATTACATCTGTCTGAATTTTTAAAAAATTGATACTTGGACATTGTCAAAAGAAACATTACTTCAAAAAATTTAAAAATAAAAAAGAATAATCTCTGCTAGTAATGGCTTTTAGGATATTAGGTAACCATACTGCCACTTTTATCCATCACACTTTCTATCTCATTCCATGGAAATATTACCATTCCACAGTCTTCCTGAAGTTAATTGACTGGGGTCGGTGAAGACAAAATCGTAGGATTTCTTTTTTTTTTCTTTTTTTTTATTATTATACTTTAGGTTTTAGGGTACATGTGCACAATGTGCGGGTTTGTTACATATGTATCCATGTGCCATGTTGGTTTGCTGCACCCATTAACTCGTCATTTAGCATTAGGTATATCTCCTAATGCTGTCCCTCCCCCTTCCCCCCACCCCACACCAGTCCCGGGAGTGTGATGTTCCCCTTCCTGTGTCCATGAGTTCTCATTGTTCAATTCTCACCTATGAGTGAGAACATGTGGCACATATACACCATGGAATACTATGCAGCCATAAAAAAGGATGAGTTCATGTCCTTTGTAGGGACATGGATGAAACTGGAAATCATCATTCTCAGTAAACTATCGCAAGGACAAAAAACCAATCGTAGGATTTCAAGAGCAAAATTTCTTCCTGCTTTTCACAACTTGGCCAATTCTCTGTATGCCAAGTGACTTTAGTCTAATGAGAATTAAAATAATTTTTCTAATTTCACAATCACAGGGTTTTTTTACGTTTTTATATTTCCATGTCATGACACCCAGATGCTCTGATTTTCTTTTCTGTGAGAGAGTGTCTCTCCAAATTCCCTGCAAAACTTTGCCCTATTCTTCCTACACTCTGCAGAGGGCAGTAGAGTGAAGCAGCAAGGACTCTACTACATTCTACATACACACTCCCCTCTTCCAACCATTGTTGTCTTCTGGTCCTGTGGTTAGTCCTTCATACTCCTCATGTGACCACAAAGACGGCAACCAGTAAGCTACAGAGTAAAGGGTGCCAAGGATGTGTAACGTTACTCCCCATTAACTGACCCAATTGCAAGCTGTTTTGCACAGTGGTCTATGCTAGTCCTTAAAATGTTCACTAGAGGGTGCACTATTTCTTTCCAAATTATTGAAGATGACTCCTAAATAGTAATATTAAAGTCAATCTATTCAAATGCTCCACTATATTAAGTCCTCATCATTAGATTTCAAGGAAAATAATAGCCAGAAAAGTCATATTTAGTGGGTCTAGTGGACAAAAATGGAAGTAGCAGCAACTATCTACCATTAGTCCAGTGGCAGAATAATTTCTTCATCTGGAATTCTCAACCTTAGGATGAATGTGGCTGGCACCATATGCACTATGGTCTGTGCTTTCTGCACACACACAGTCCCCATTACAACCAAGGTTCTTGGAGAAAAGATGGACGAGACGAGATGCACCTCAGGATAGTAACCAGACAGAATAGCTATGACATGCTATGCAAAACCCTGTTTGACCAAAGAAGCTTGGCCCTTTTTATAGTAGCGCTCGTCTCTTTGCTGCTCTATCAGAGGAGGGTAGTTGTTTCCATGAGCTTGTTAACTCAAAGGCAGGCTTCCTTGTCAATGAAGAATCAGTAGGGGAAGCTGTTAACTGTCAGGTTATGGCCAACGCAACTGTGGAGGCCTTAACGTCAGATCGGAGTTACCTGTTACCCCATGCAAATTTTCATAAGGAGAGTGGGAAGGGGCAAATCTAAAGCTGGACATCTGAGATTACTGATATTCATTATTAAGTAAATGAACAAAAACTTTTTCCCAATATCAATTTTAGTATAATCCTCACAATATCACTCATTCCATATATTATATGGAATTTCAGCTGAAAATGCATGCTTGTGTTTAATACAATTGTCTTTCCATAGCCTCTTAGCACACTCCAAGACACCTGTTTTTTTGTTGTTGTATTTTGTGTGTGTGTGTGTATATATATATGAATATATATATATGTTGTATTGTGTGTGTATATATATATATATGTGTGTGTATATATATATTTTTATATATACATACATATGAAACCAAGGCTCCTGTTTAAACTCAACCTGCTTCACGTTGTGGTAATAGTTGACTTTCATTTCTCACCACTCATTCATTTTTATAGGGCTGACCTCTTTTCACCTCTTAACACTACCCCAGAAATTTCTGAAAGTATCATCCTCACTCCCATTCAGCTAAGATGTTCCAGATCTATCTTGCTCTTCCTGCCCAAGTTAAGCAGTTATTCCCCTCAATGGAGAGCTGGTTCATTCTGGGGAATGACAGTACATAGTCCTAAAATCTGGGTGCTTGTCTGCATTTTATATCATTCTACACCACCACTGGCAATAAACTCCCTCATATTAGAAGCCATGTGTTTTAGTAACATAAGAGTAGACTTTCAAATTCAGTCCTTCAGCTATTGATGTGGAGCAACTGGTGCTCACCAGGATTAGGTCATGATGGTGAGTGTTTATTGCAAAACATGTTGACCTCCAGTGCATATTGACATCACTGCTCTCCTGGGTGGCAGCAAAGTTGGTTGAAATTCAGAAAATGGTTCCCCTAACATGGCACAAGTCCATAATGTGACCACAGCTACACATAGCCAAATGCAGGCTTATTTTTTGTTGATTATTTTTTAAATTATCAAGTACAGCATTAAAAAAAATTATTAACACACTCTGGCAAAATGGACCTTGGCTGTTAGTCTCTGTTAACAAAGAAGCTATTCAATAAGGTGAAGTCCATTAGATTCACTGTTCTTGCTAATACTGCCCTATGGAATGTAATACATATTCTCTACAGAGGAGCAATGTATGGAGGGGTCCTGTGTTTGCTTTGACTTTCCTTTGTCCTAAGTAAGAACTTTTACTGAAGCTCTCTTGATTTTTTTTCCACCTGTTATACATCAGTGATGAATGTAGTAACTAACCTTATTTCACCTATGGCTTACAGACAAACCCTTTTTCTTTCAAAAAGAAAATACCTTTTTTAAAGCTGTTTTGAGATTATTTCTCTTACTTCATCCCAAAGAGTCTACTTTTGAAGGTGGTCTCAAGTTATTAGCTATTCTAAAATAGAACATTCTTAGCATTTTAACCAAGCCAGGTCATGATTGGAAAAGCTGCTATTTTCTGACAAGGGTCTACAGGAGTCAGAATTAATTGGCACATTTTCGGTGTGGTAAATTGAAAACTTTAATCAGGGACTGAAAGTTCGATCATTTCCAATAGTAGAATGGTCAAAGGGGAAAAGAGGTGTGCTCTTCATAGGTCTCTTAACTGAATTATTCATGATGGAAGAAGATATTACACTCTTATAAAAGTTTCCTTATGGACTTCATTTAGAATTATTTCCCTTAATCTACTTGGATCTTCAAGGGGAGTCCTGCCTAGGGTGAATATTGACTTCAGTGTCTATAAAATTTCTGAATGGCTCTGTCTTTGGGGTTCTCAGCCCAGGCAACTTAACAGCATAGCAACAGCTTTTAGGATAAACAAATTTACCCCATTAGGCTTATGAAACTGGTCCATGCCCATGAGGTCACCTATTCCTGAAACCCCCTCTGGAACAAAGTTTTCACACCTCTGTAGAGCAGAGGCCTTAGTACAAATGCTTACAGAAACCAGAGACCAATAAACATGTCTTCCATTGACTGGTGATAGACAACCGGGAGGGGAGCTGCAAAGCCTTGCTCCACATCTGTCTCACCTCCTGGCTTCCACCATACCAGATCTTAGGTGGTCAAATCTTCCTATTTCTCAAGAGAAGCTGGTGGATTTATAAGTTCGTTTATTGTAGGCATGTCAGATGGGTAGAATGGGATTAATGGGATTAATCATGCCATCAATTCATGACACATTATCTTTGTTTCTTTTTTTTTTTTTTTTTTTTTTTTGGAGACGGAGTCTCGCTCTGTCACCCAGTCTGGAGTGCAGTGGTGCAATCTTGGCTCACTGCAAGCTCTGCCTCCCGGGTTCACGCCATTCTCCTGCCTCAGCCTCTCCGAGTAGCTGGGACTACAGGCGCCCGCCACCACGCCCGGCTAATTTTTTGTATTTTTAGTAGAGACGGGGTTTCACCATGGTCTCGATCTCCTGACCTCGTGATCCACCCGCATCGGCCTCCCAAAGTGGTAGGATTACAGGCGTGAGCCACCACGCCCGGCCTATCTTTGTTTCTTATCTTATTTTTATCTCCATCTTATACAATCCAATTTCTCTTCCCCTCCACAGGCTCCCAACCTAAAGTATTTCATATTTGTACCTTCATCCTCCAATATTTTTATTTTATTTGTACCTTCAACCTCCAATATATATATTTATATATGTGTGTCTTTAAAATATGAACATTAATATTTGTGTACATGTAATTTATGTAAATAGTGCTAGACTACAAAAAGTATGTTTTCAAGATCTATTCATGTGGCTAAATATCTACTTTGTTCATTTCTTGCGACTGCTGTATAATCTAAATTTAGCCTAATTATCCCCTGGTTCTTTGCTAGCACAAATAATACTGCGATAAACATCCTCTTAAATATCTCTGGTGCACGCTTGTGAGAATTTCTATAGTGTTTAGGGTCTACAGAGTAATGAATCAATTCCACTAAGTACTGCTTTATAGCTTTCTAAGGTGACCATACCAGTCCATATCTCCCAGCAGTACGCGAGGTTTCCCATCTCTCCATAGTCCCACCAGCATTTGATATGCAATGTTCTAATTTTTTGCACCTCAGTAAGCAGTATCTCAGACTTTTAAGTTATATTTTGCTGATTAAAATGAAGTTAAACAACTCATTCTTGCATGTCATTTGTCAGCCATTAGGGTATGTCTTAATCATAATCCTTGACTTTTTATGTTGTTTTTTTCTTGCTTATTTGCAAAAATTTGTTTTATTATTCTAAATATTAATTCTTTGTTGGTGATAAATATACTATAGATCTTCTCTCAAACTATCACTTATCCTAAGTTTTTTCATTTTCTCCAAATGAAACCCCATTCCTAAATTTTGTTTGTGGTGTTTTTGATTGTCCTTTATTAAGTACTGACTAGAAAGCTAAAATGCCACCTTTCCAGACTCTAGAAGTTAGGGTAGCCAGGTAACGGTTCATTTTGAGGTAATGAAATATATTAATTTTTCTCTTTATAGTTCATACTTGAAGAATTTATTATTTATTTATGATCCAAGGTCACTCTATCTGATGGATTTATTTTAGAATCTTTCTACATGCGCAATCACAAAGAAAAATTTCTGAATTTTCTCCTATTAGCTTTACAGTTTTAGCTTTCAAATTTAATTTTTTAAATCTACCTGCTTATCTAACTCAATTTTTCCTCCTATTCCATACTTCATATTCTAAGTCTCCCAACACTATTTATTAAGTAACTCATTCATTTTCCAAAGATCAAATACTAAATGTATTTATGTGTATTTTTTTATTTCTATTGCTTTGAATAATAACTTAAACTCAGATAATTTTTTGCCCCCTTACTACTCCTCATTTTCTAAATTAGCTTAGCTATTTACACACATTCATTCATCTATGTTCATCTGGAGATCAGCTAGTGAAGATGCAAATGCAAAAGAAAAAGTTCACTGGGATTTTAATTCAACTGCCTTAAATATTTAAAATATTAAATTATCCCATCAGCAAACATGATTTACCTCCAATTTTTTTATGTTTCTTTTATGTACTTTACTTATATAAGTATGATGCACTTAAAGGTATTTCCCAGATAAGTTACAGATTTTGTCACTGGACATTGGGATTAATACTCAAAAGCATTTGAAATCACTTTTTCCCCTCCTTCCACAATGGAGGCCAGTTCTGGCCAAAGACAGAAGGTCCCTGTGAAGGGGCTTTCTTCCTCACCTCACATCCTCAAAAGCAAAGCTCGATGAGAAGGAACCCACTGAAATCCACCGGACATTGAAGTCTTTTTATCAGTAATCTTTATAACTGACACACTCAGCAAAATCCTGACACTGAGATCTCTTCAACCCAGTTTCTTCAGCCAAAGGCTCTCAAGGGAAAGAAGTGAAGAGGAAAATGTATAGATACATCAGCCAACAGCAATATTTGTATCTTATTTGGGTTTCAATTCAAACGTACACACTGGATAAACAATGTGTAAGACAATTTAGGAAATGTGCACAGTGGATGTTTGATATTATTTTAAAACTATATTTTTAGATGTGATAATGATATTTTGGTTATTTTTAAAGGATTTGGTTCTCTAAGAGATATATACAGTAAATATGTATAGATGAAATGATACGGGAACCCCTCAGGTGGCGGCGGAGGAGACGGTGAAGGCTGCCGCCCGCCAGCCCATCCGGGCTCTAATCGGCTGTCTCCGTGTCCTGCGGCGCCCAGACTATGGACCTCCGCACCGCGGTGTACGACTCCGCCCGCGACGGTAGCTGCAGCTGCTCTAGAAGGTGTTCACCAGCCGGAGCCCAGAGGAGCTGGACAAACTGACAGGCGAGGTGGCCAGCGAGTGGAACGCCGCTGCTCATCCACCTGCTCTACTTGTTGGAGAAAGTGGAGTGCACCCCCAGCACGCTCCGGCCACCTGGACGCAGTAGGATACCCGGTGAACCGGTGCGGCGCGAGGGTGGAGGCTGGCGGCTAGGGACACTTGGGTGGTGAGACCATAGAGGGCTCGCCGCCGCTGTGGGCCACCTCTGCCGCCTACCACCTGGACGTGGTGCAGAGCCTGCTGCCCCACAGGGCCTCGGCTAACCGCACCAGGGCACCAACTCCACGCCCCTGAGCGCCGCCTGCTTCCATGGCCACTGGCGAGAACCAGACCGACCCGGAGGTGGCCAACTGGCACGGCCACATGTGCCTCATGATCTCGTGCTACAAGGGCCACCGAGAGATCACCCGTTACCTGCTGGAGCAGGGCGCCCAGGTGAACCGGCGCAGCGCTAATGGCAACATGGCCCTACAAGACTGAGCCGAGTCTGGCAGCCTGGAGAGCCTGCAGCTGCTGCTGGGATGACAGACCCGCATGGGATGGCCTTCGCAGGACCCCGCTGCTGGTGCCAGCATGACGGGCCACACTAGCATAGTGGAGTACCTCATCCGGCAGCAGCCCAGCCAGGAGCAGGACGCTGGGAGAGAGGCCCAGCCAGGGCTACCCCAAGAAGGCTCTCCCCCAGCCGGGGGTGCACGCAGCCTCAGAGACTCCATGCTGCAGCTCCTCCGCGGAGGAACCACTGAACGAGGAATCTTATGAAAGCTGCTGTCCCACCAGCCCGGAAGCTGCCTTGGAAGCCTTGAAATTTCTGGGAGCCACGTATGTGGAAAAGAAGCGAGATCTGCTTGGGATCCTTAAACACTGGAGACGAGCCATGGAGTCACCTGCCCAAACCAGAACCCCAGAAGCTGGTCTTGGCATATGGCTATTCCAGGGAGGTCCACACCACCGAGGAGTTGGAAGCTCTGATAAGCCACCTGGATGAGATGCGCATACAGGCCCTGTTGATCTGTTGGCGAATCCTCTGCTCCTCTCACCCCGACACTTCCTGTTACATCCGTTACTGGGGCACGGTGTAGGCGGGCTGCGGCAATTTCCAGCGCTGCATCCACTTGGGGAAGTGGGACCTGGCCATGCAGCAGGTCAGCCAGCCTCTGAGCCCCATGACCGCCAGCAGCTTCCTCTCCTTCCCGGAACTCTTTCCTTACGTGCTGCAGGACCGGGCAGCCAAAGGCAGCTTGGGCATACAAATCGGCTTTGCAGACCTCATAGAGGTTCTCACGAAAGGGGTCTGGCAAATGGAACGTTTCCCGGACCCAAGGAGCTGCCGCTGCCCAAGGAGCCTGAAGACGCGGCCCAGTTCACCAGCGCCCTGGACATAATCCTCTACCTTCTCTATCTGTTGGAGAAAGTAGAGTGCACCCCTAGCCAGGAGCACCTGAAGCACCAGACCATCTACCATCTGCTCAAGTGTGCCCCCAGGGGCAAGAACAGCTTCACCCCTCTGCACATGGCTGTGGGCAAGGACACCATAAATGTGGACCACAAATGGAGGCAGATTCACCTCCCTGCACGCAGTCAAAGTGCTGCTCAACTGCGGGCCGACCCAGACAGCAGGTACTTTGACAACAACACCCGGCTACACATGGCAGCCCAGAACAACTGCCCGGCAATCATGAACTCCCTGATCCAAGCAGGGGCCCACACAGACGCCACAAACACCTTTAGGAAGATAGCCTATGAGCTGCTGGAGGAAAAGCTGCTGGCCAGGGGCAACACGCAGCCCTTCAACTACATGACCCTGCAATGCCTTGCAGCCCGGGCCCTGGACAAGAACAAGATGCCCTACAAGGGCTTCATCCCAGAAGAGCTGGAGGCTTTCATCCAACTGCACTGACCTGCCCAGAGCGTTTGCACCCTCGCCTCTCCCCTCTCCTGCTGAGGGAGGAATCATGAGGGCATATAGCAGATGCTGGTTCTTGCCTCCTTCAGGCACAAATCAGGAGAAGGGCTCTTCTGCCTCCCGCCCCCTTTACCTGCAAACAGAGGGGAAGAAGAGTTAGTGAGCCTTTGGTGCTAGAAGCCTTCAGGGTTCTGTGGTAGGAGGACTGTCTTTCTCTAGGAGCCCACTCACTCATCCTGAGTTGGGAAAAGAAGCAAAAACTTCACAGCCTTTCTTCCTGGGTTTTGGAGGCCTTTGCCTTGTTACCTAGAGGTGAAGGAACTGAAGCCATTGCCTTCCTTCCTGCTAGAAACAAAGGAAGAAGTTGAGAATTGGTTTGCCTTCCCTTGCCCCTGATGTGGCTGGATAGCTCCAGCTACCGAATACAGCGTTAGGACTAGGGGCCCCCAAGGTTAGAGTTTGAAAGTCAAGGAGGAAGCCCACCTCTCATTTCTTCCAGCATGATCACGCCCTGCTCCCCAGCTGGGGTAGCCATGAGCAGGCAGGCAGGGCTCTGCCCAGGGTGGCCTGCCACTTGCGTAGCTTTTGGTTGGTTTGGTGTTCTGGTTATTTAATAAGTGGCCAGGTTGGAAACATTGCACAAAAGTTCTGAGATTTTACTGCTTTTTTTGTTTTGTTGGTGGATCTTTGTTTGTTTGTTTTATATACTTCAAGTTGAAGAAATGCCTCTTTGTTTGTTTAAAGAAAGTTATTTGTCGGACTTCATAAGTGAATTTCAAGCAGTGAAGGTTCTGTGGTGCCTGAGATGCTAAGGCCATAGGGAATGAGCTCTATCATGTGAAGAATTTGGTGAGCAAGATAAAGTCCATGGTGTTGGTCCCTAAAATGTGGGTGACTGTACATTTTTATAAAACTCCACTCTACTGCCTTTTACAGGTGATATGGTTTGGATGTGTCCCCACCCAAATCTCATCTTGAATTGTAGCTTCCATAATCCCCACGTGTCATGGAAGGCACCCGGTGGGAGGTAACTGAATCACAGGGACAGTTTTCCCATGCTGTTCTTATGAAAGTGAGTAAGTCTGAGGAGATCTGATGGTTTTATAAAGGGCAGTTCCCCTGCACATGCTCTCTCGCCTGTCACCATGTAAGATGTGTCTTTGCTCCTCCTTTGCCTTCCACCATGCTTGCGAGGCCTCCCCAGCCTTGTGGAACTAAACCTCTTTTTCTTTATAAATTACCCAGTCAGTCTTGGATATGTCTTTATTAACAGCGTGAGAACAGACTAATACAACAGGCCTCCCAATTTTCTATTCTCATTAGTAAGAGAACTGTTTTTCCAAATAGGAAATAAGGTCAAGCACCAAAGGAGTGACATCAAAGCCTTTGCCATCTAGTTCTTCTCCACCTTACAAGAACTAGCACAGTTGGTTTGGGCTTGGGTTGCCAGTTTCCGAGTTAAAACTACAGGCTGCTCAGCCTTGCAAACCTCCCACAGTCTCTCTTTTCCTTGTGGGCATATCCATAACTGGCCCAAGCCACTTTTTTCAGCTTCTCTGAGGACGGGAATCCAGGTCTTCCTGAGAAAGGCCTAGGACAGTATTAACTCCATAAATCAGCTAAGATGGTGAGTGTCAAAACCAACTTGCCAGCTAACATTTGTACAAAGTCTCAACTCACCGTCATTCAGGGTAAAGTGTTGGTACTCCTAGAGGACCTGCCCCAGCAAGATTTTTCTCAAGAGCCAGATCCCATAAGCCCTGGCAGGCAGGAGCAGATTCTCAGCCTGTCTGAAGAGCAGTGAATTGCAGAAGGGGAGCCATTCTGGCTGCATTCTCCTGTGGCAGCCACAGCCCGGCCCTCAGGAGGAGCAGTGACAGTGGGTGCCCAGAAACATCTGGCCCCTTGATGGAAACTAGGTCTCATTTGGATTTGCAGTGTGTGGTAGGAAATTATGTATTTATTTACAAGACAAAGTTTTAACTTAACTCAGCCAAGGTGGGAAATGCCATCCCTGTCCTTTCCAAAGCACGAAGCAAAGAAATTAGGCAGTTAAATCATGAGTCTCAGCGCTGGTGTTCAAGTCATTAAAAAGAAGATAGTTGAAGGCAGAAAAAAGAAATGATACAGTGGCTGGGATTTACTTCAAAATAACCTTGAAACCACATGTTTATAATGATTGAGGTTGGGTTATAGATGCATTCCATTGTTTATATGCTCTATTATGTGTATGTTTAAAACTTTACATAATAAAAATCTTCCTAAAGGAGAAAGTATTGATTTTTTCTATTATTTGCTAAAAAGAGCCCAGATGCTTTTTCTAAATTTCTGAAATCCATATAAAACATACAGTTTTCCAGCTTCCCGTTCTCAAAATTGTTACAAGTTCGGTCTCTTTGGTACTTCTTTCTTATCATTCCAAGAGATGGTAACATGTTTTCTGGGCCTATGAACTTTAACCAGAAGGCTTTGTTCACACCTGCAGATATATTTAGATACAGTATCAAGAAGCAGACCGAGGTGGAAATTCTTTGAATGTCACCAATGTGCACCTTGAGTGGGGAATGGTGGGAGGCTCCATGAGAAGGGGAGGGATTGATTGCCAATAAGAAAATGAGGACTAGAAAGAAGGAATCTCAAAATTTTCAGCACAGTGCTGATGAAGACATGACTAGCAGTCAGTTATTTATCATCACTAGTGAGATCAGTCATTTTTTCTTTCATTAATACATAATATTTCACAGATTTATAGAGCACATATGTCTGTTACATACTTAGAATGTGTAATGATCAAGCCAGGGTATTTGGGGTATCCATCACTTGAGCGTTTATCAATTGCATGTATTGGTATCATTTCAAGTACTCTCTTCTAATTATGTTGAAATATATTTAATATGGCCGCCAAGTATAGTCACCCTCGTCTGCTATCAAACATTAGAACTCATTCTATCTAAATGTATATTTACACCATAACCAACCTCTCTTCATTTCCCCCTTCCCTCCACCTACCCTTCCTAGTCTCTCATATCTATTACTCTATTCTCTGTGTCCATAAAATCAAGTTTTTTAGCTCCCTCATATGAGTAAGAACGTGCAGTCTTTGTCTTTCTGTGTCTGGCTTATTTTCCTTAACATAACAACCTTGATTTGCATCCACGTTGCTGCAGATCACATGATATCATTCTTTTTATGGTCTAACAATATTTCATTGTGTACATATACCACACTTTCATATTTTCTTTATCCATTCATTCATTGATGGACATTTAGGTTGATTTTATATTTTTACTATTTTGAATAGGTCTACAGTAGTCATGCAAGTGCAGCTATCCCTTTGATATACTGATTTCTATTTCTTTGGATAAGTACCTAGTAATGACGTTGCTGGATCGTATGGTAGTTCTATGTTTAGATTTTTGAGAAATCTTCATACTGTTTTTCATAATGGTTGTACTAATTTACACTTGTACCAACAGTGTATAAGAGTATAAGAGTTCTCTTTTCTCTGCATGTTGCTTGCATGTTATTTTTTCTTTTTAATCATAGGCATTCTAACTGGGGTGAGACAATATCTCACTGTAGTTTTAATTTGCATTTTCCTGATGATTAGTGATGCTGAGTATTTTTTCATATACCTCTTGGCCATTTGTATGTCTTTTTTTTTTTTTTTTTTTTTTTTTTTTTGATAGAGGGTCTCGCTCTGTTGCTCAGGCTGGATTACCGTGGTACCATCATGGCCCACTGCAGCCTCGACTTCCAAGGCTCAACCAATCTTCCTGCCTCAGCCTCCCAAGTAGCTGGGACTACAGGTGTTCACCACCACGCCCAACTAATTTTTTTGTTTAATTTTTGGTAGAGACATCATCTCTCTTATGTTGCCCAGGCTGATCTTGAACTCCTGGGCTTAAGCAGTTCTTCTGCCTCAGCTTCCCAAAGTGCTGGAATTACAGGCATAAACCACCATTCCTGGCCTTGTATGTCTTCTTTTGAGAAATATCTATTCAAATCTTTTGCCTGTTTTTAATGAGATATCTGCCTTTTTAGAGATCAGTATTTTTAAAATCAGATCCCTTGGTTTAACATCAGAGTGTTGTCCCCCAACTTCATTAATTACATTTATCACCACAAATCAATGTCACTTTATATAACATTTAAATACATCATTGCAGAAAACTTAAGAAAATACCTAGTTTGTATTGACGTTGTTACAAGAAGAGTCCTATTGATCCTTGTGCAAAGCATTAATGTTTCTGCAAGGAGGGTATCAGGGCAAGGGAGGAAGTTAGAGGCTTTTCCTTTATAGATTCAGTAAGAATAAATAGATGACTTCGTTAATTAAGCTGATTTTGACTGGAATGAAAGAAACCTCTTATTGGACTGGCTTAAACAAAAAGTGGAGTTTAGAGGAAGGGACACTACAGTGTTTCAGGGCACAGCCGAAGAACAAAGGAAGCCAGGACGCTGTTGGGCCCCAGGCCTTTTAGAACCTGGGATGTGAAATGTCAGTTAGTCTCCCACCACCACAGCCTCTCACAAAATGCTGACTTATTTTTCTCCCTTGATATCAGCTTCTCCACATGATGGAAATCACAGATGCTGTCTGCACCAAGACTTGCAACCTGCAAACTCACCCAATGCTGAAGGAATGTTGTCTGTCTAGAAGGAATGAATCAGCAGTCTGTAACAATATTGTACAGAAATGTTGTTACCTCTGAGAGAACTGTTTCCCCTCTAAGGTTTTCAGTGTATGAACTCATATGTTCTCTAAGTAATGATCATTTGATCTCCCCTTTTCAATAGTTAGCTTTTTTACTAGCTTATAAATCAATGTCATGCTAGTAAATGTCTAACAACTGAATCTCAAAAATTAAGAGAAAAGAGAAGCAAGAAAAAGAAAAAAGGCTGTAATTGCAACATTTGCCTGTTTGCCAGTATAATTACCTCCAAAACGACCAAGGTGAAGCTGCAATATGACGTCACTGAATGCAGAGTTGGGGCCCAGTCAGCAGTCTAGAGCCCATACAAACAGGATCCGGCAGTGCTGCTTATAATTTATTTAGCCTCTATTTAGAGAGCAATGTTAAATAGCAATGATAGCAGCAAGCAGCCTTTCCTTCACCCTGATGCTTTAGTATCCAGCCGCAAATAACTTGCTCCCTGTGTGCTCCATTTGATTACACGCTTGTGGGTTCTTGGAGCTCTGTATCTGGACTTAGAAAGAGGGAATGTCGGTCGTCGGCAAAGCCTGAGTCCTGTCCCCTCGTTCTCTTCCCCGGACAGCATGAGCTTCACCACTTGCTCCACCTTCTCCACCAACTACCGTTCCCTGGGCTCTGTCCAGGTGCCCAGCTACACGCCCGGCCAGTCAGCAGGCAGCCAGCATCTATGCAGGCGCCGGGGGATCTGGTTCCGGGAACTCCGTGTCCTGCTCCATCAGCTTCCGGGGCGGCTTGGGGTCTGGCGGCCTGGCTGCGGGGATGGCCGGGGGTCTGGCAGGAATGGGAAGCATCCAGAACAAGGAGACCATGCAAAGCCTAAACAACCACCTGGCCTCCTGCCTGGACAGAATGAGGAGCCTGGAGAGTGAGAACTGGAAGCTGGAGAGCAAAATCCGGAAGCACCTGGGGAAGAAGGGACCCCAGGTCAGACACTGGAGCCATTACTTCAAGACTATCCAGGACCTAAGGGCTCAGAACTTCGCAACTACTGTGGACAATGCCCGCATCGTTCTGCAGACAGACAATGCCTGTCTAGCTGCTGATGACTTCAGAGTCAAGTATGAGACAGAGCTGACCATGTGCCAGTCTGTGGAGAGCAACATCCATGGGCTCCGCAAAGTCATTGATGACACCAATGTCACTTGGCTGCAGCTGGAGACAGAGATCGAGGCTGTAAAGGAGGAGCTGCTCTTCATGAGGAAGAACCACGAAGAGGAAGTAAAAGGCCTACAAGTCCAGATTGCCAGCTCTGGGTTGACTGTGGAGGTAGATGCCCCCAAATCTCAGGATCATTTCAAGATCATGGCAGACATCCGGACCCAATATGACGAGCTGGCTCTGAAGAACTGAGAGGAGCTGGACAAGTACTGGTCTCAGCGGATTGAGGAGAGCACCACAGTGGTCACCACGCAGTCCACCGACGTTGGAGCTGCAGAGATGACACTCACAGAGCTGAGACATACAGTCCAGTCCTTGGAGATCAACCTGGACTCCATGAGAAATCTGAAGGCCAGCTTGGAGAACAGCCTGAGGGAGGTGGAGGCCCGCTATGCCCTGCAGATGGAACAGCTCAATGGGATCCTGATGCACCTGGAGTCAGAGCTGGCACAGACCCAGGCAGAGGAACAGCACCAGGTCCAGGAGTATGAGGCCCTGCTGAACATCAAGGTCAAGCTGGAACCTGAGATAGCCACCTGCAACAGCCTGTTGGAAGATGGCAAGAACTTCAATCTTCATAATGCCCTGGACAGCAGCACCTCCATGCAAACCATCCAAAAGATCAACAGCCGCTGGATGGTGGATGGCAAAGTTGTGTCTGAGACCAAAGACACCAAAGTTCTGAGACATTAAGCCAGCGGAAGCAGGGGACCCTTTAGGGAGCAGGAGGCCAATAAAAATTCAGAGGTTAAAAAAAGAAAGAAAAAGAAAGAATGAGGGAGTGTCATTGTCAATTAGAGATGCTGACCAAGGACTGGGGAGGGGAAAATGGCTAAGCACAGCAGTGCCCCACATCTGCCCCACGATGAAGACTATGCTCTCTGAGCGAACTGTTGAGATCCACAGTCTATTTTTATCTTTTCTAGGCTATAGACTACTTAGGAAGTGAGGAGACTTAATAATTAGGCAACTTATTTAAACTCCCTTTGCCTCAGTTTCCTAATTATTTAAATAGGGGTAATAGAATATATACCTTGTATAACTTTTGTGAGGTTTAAATGAAATAATTCATGTTAGGCAACAAATTCAATGCCTCGTACACAGTAAATGCTCAATAAATGTTCTAATATCAATTTTAGTTATTTGTCTTTTTCTCTTAAATACTGTCAACCATAATATTGGTTTAATATGTTCTATATTACATTTTAAAAATATCCTTCCTGTCCTTGTTTTCTAAGTTCTTTTTGAAAAATAAAGAATGTAAATTTCATCATTTGCCTTTTTAGGATTTATTACTTAGTTTTTCTTATATATCTAAGAAGAAAGAACATTCAGTAACTCAATAGAAGCCAATAAACTCCCCCCTCATCTCTCTGCCTCACATGCCCTTTCTCCATAAGTCCTGGCCTTTTTCCAGCTGGGCTGACTCCCCCATACAGTCATGCTCATCAACAGTTTCCTTCCTGGTTACTCCTCCCACTCTCTCAATTACAGCCCCCTGCACCAGCCCTCTGCAGAAGCACCCTTTCAGCCAATACAAAATACCTTGATCAAAGTAGTCTGCCTCAATTTGTGGCTGAAAAAAAATTTTTAAGCATAAGCTTCTAAAACATTCTGTTACACGAAGTGGGAAGGGGTGTTATTTAAAAACACAACTGACTGAAGCAGCTTTTCCCTCGCAAGAAAGCTGAGACAGACTTCATTCGCTCTACGTAAAAAGTAAGAATTTGAGTTTTGGGGGAGGAAGTTGAGTTTTTTGAGTTGCCTGGGAGCAGCCCAGGAAGGAAAGGAAGCTGTCTAGAGGGGCAGCCAGGTGGCAGAGACAAAAGCAATGACTGCAGGCAGGGGTTCCATCTGGGATCATGGTCAGTTAGAATGGTTATAAGACTTTTTAAAAACCTGAGTATTTAATATCCAGGTATGAGTATTTAATATGCAATACATATCTCATCATCCTGAAAACATGATAAGACCTGCCATGTTCACAGCATTATATGTTCAGAGTACTTTCTAGAGAGAAGAGAAGATATTCGGTGGGGTCTCACTGTTGCCTTCTCCTGCTGATCCAAACAAACAGATGCAAAAGAACTGACTATATAGGGAGGTAACCAACAGTAACGTTAAAAAAAAATGTCATTTTCCTCAATTCAGCATCTAAGAAATTCCCACATAATGGAAGTATATTAGTTAAGAGTTCTCCAGAGACAGAACAAATAGGATATATTAATATATATACAGGTAGATACGAGAGAGGATTTATTAAACGAATTGATTGGCTCATGCAATTACGGAGCCTGAGAAGTCCCATGATAGGCTTTCTGCAAGCTGGAGAACCAGGGGAGCCAGCAGCATAGCTGTCCAAGGCTAAAGGAAAGTCCATGGTGTGACTCTCAGTCTGAGGCTGAAGGCCTGATTGCCCAGGGGTCTGCTGGTGCAAGTTCCCAAGTTCAAAGGCCTAAGCCCCTGGAGTTCTGATGTCCAAGGACAGGAGAAAAGAGACATCCCAGTTCCAGAATATCCTTTTTGGAAAAACAAATACACCTTTCCTCTGCCTTTTTGTCCTATCTAGGCACCCTGCTGATTGGATGGTGCCCACCCACAATGAGAGCAGATCTTCCCCTGTCAGTCCCCGGATTCGCACACAAACATACTTTCACAGACACACCCAGAAATGGTGCTTAACCAGCTATCCAGTCAGTTAACACCTGAAAGTAACCATCACAGGAGGTAAGGGCTAGCAGAAGTTCTGGCCTGTGGACCAGAACTGGTGTCCTTAGAGGACCAGCTATCCTTCCAGTTTCCGTGAATGAATGCCCAGCAGATCCCCAGAGCCTATTCTCTCCTACTTCTGCCTCTCAGCATTGGCAGCCAGAGGTGAAGGCGGAGCATCCAGGACACAGAACACACGGTTGAACATCTTGGGATCATCAATTAGACATGAAATTTCAGAGGCATTGGAACCAGAGCAACTCTATCTTGCATAGGGGCTAGGTAAAATGAGGCTGAGACCTATGGGGTTGCATTCCAAGGAGGTTGGGCATTTTTAGTCACAGGATAAGATAGGAGGTCAGCCAAAAATACAGGTCCCAAAGACCTTGCTGATAAAGCAGTTTGCTGTAAAGAAGCTGGCGAAATCCCACCAAAATGAAAATGGAGATGAAAGTCACCATTGGTCATGCTCAATGCTCATTAGATGCTAATTATAATATATTAGCATGCTAAAAGACACTTCCACCAGTACCATGACAGTTTACAAATGCCATGGCAATGTAGGGAGTCATCCTATATGGTCTAAAATGGGGGGAACCCTCAGTTCCGGGAATTGCCCACCCCTTTCCTGGAAAACTCATGAATAATCCACCTCTTGTTTAGCACATAATCAAGAAAATATCATAAAAATGGCCAACCAGCAGCACTCAAGGCTGCTCTACCTATGGAATAGCCATTCTTTTTTTTTTTTTTTTTTGAGACAGAGTCTTGCTCTGTCACCCAGGCTAGAGTGCAGTGGCATGATCTCGGCTGACTGCAACCTCCACCTCCTGGGTTCACGCCATTCTCCTGCCTCAGCCTCCTAAATAGCTGGGACTACAGGTGCCCACCACCACGCCTGGCTAATTTTTTTGTATTTTTGGTAGAGACAGGGTTTCACCATGTAGCCAGGATGGTCTCAATCTCCTGACCTCATGATCCGCTTGCCTCGGCCTCCCAAAGTGCTGGGATTACAGGCGTGAGCCACCGTGCCCAGCCCCCATTCTTTATTCCTTTACTTTCTTAATAAATTTGCTTTCACTTTGCTCTGTGGACTTGCCCTGAATTCTTTCTTGCATAAGGTCCAAGAACCCTCTCTTAGAGTCTGGATGGGGATCAGTTTCTGGTAACAGAAAGATTTTTCCACAGTGGACACACGTTAGGTCACTAGCGAGGACAAGGAGGGAGGTGGTGGTGTCAACATTGTGGGTCACATCAGTTGGAACCTCTGCATTAGATTACACATATTCAGACTTCCGTCCAGCAGAGTACAGTTCCATTTGATGAGAAATGATGCCTTCACAAGCCCTGAATTCATCCACATTAATCTCTTGGTTACTGCCTGACTCACTGAGTAGGGAAAGCCTATCGCTTCCTGTTGTCTCATCTATTCCATGATGAACTTGAAGCAAAATTGTGCCAACGTGAGAAAATATGGGGATTCAGAAAGTAATCCAAACAAGTGTAACGAGGCACCTTATTTTTGAAACTCTGCCTAGTTTGTGAAGGTCAGATGCTATTGGTTCATCATGTCTTCCAGCATTATCAAAAAAAGGAAGAAAAGAAGAATAAAGCTCAAATGGATGCTCAGTGATTATGAGAAGCAAAAGTAGATCTGCTTAAAAATATGTAGTAGTCATTGCTGAGGTTTATTTACTTAATCTTCATCAATTTGTAACATTAAGGAGGTATAACCTATAGACAGGGCACGGTGGCTCACACCGGTAATCCCAGCACTTTGGGAGGCCTACAAGGGCAGATCACTTGAGGTCAGGAGTTTGAGACCAGCCTGGCCAACATAGCAACATCCTGTCTCTACAAAAATATGAAAATTAACTGGGTGTGGTGGCACACACCTGTAATCCTAGCTACTGGGGAGGCTGAGGCAAGAGAACTGCTTGAACCTGAGAGGTCGAGGTTGCAGTGAGCCAGGATCGTGCCGCTGCACTCCAGCCTGGGCAACAGAGTGAGAAAGACTCTGTCTCAAAACAAAAAAAAACAAAAGAAAAAAAATCATTTTTACTATACCCAATAACAATGCTTGAAAAACAAAATTATTTCTTTTTTGAAAGATACAGGGTTTGAGGTCAATCTGATTTTACTGATATTTTGTAGTAATTAGATCTTCTAGAAGTCCTTTGATGGCAGCTATGACGTCATGCATTTTGGAGTGACAGGTGTTAATGACTTCCTGGAAAAACTTAAGGGAAAAGTTATGCTTATAAATCTGATTGAGAATTGTTTGCACAAAATTGACTAAGTTGATAAATGTAGTACAAAAAGTATTATCTGAGTTCTGAAAAAAGACTGTTTGAAGTCAATCTCCTTAAATATTCTCAAGTGAAAAAAAGGTGCAAAATAATGTATAGGTAGTACTAAATTTATATATAGGTGAAATACATACATATATATACACATATAGAATACCTTCGGAAGAATCCTCAAGCAATTGGTAACAGGAGTCGTTTTCAGGGAGAATGAATAAATGGGGAGTGTCAGGAAACAGTTTCACTATGTGGCATTTTAAATATTGGACCCCATGCATTTATTGCCTGGTTAAAAAAGTCTGAAGCCTTTCCGCGCTACTCACAGAGGTGTCCATACGGCATTGTTCTGGATTTCTGTTGTAACTTAAAGGGAAACTTTCACAACGTCCGGAGGCCTTGATCTCCTGCAAATGAAGGAGGAGGATGTCCTTGCAGCAGGAACCCACTTAGGTGGCACCAATCTTGACTTCCAGATGGAACAGTACATCTGTAAAAGGAAAAGTGATGGCATCTACATCATAAATCTGAAGAGGACCTGGGAGAAGCTTCTGCTGGCAGCTCGTGCCATTGCTGCCATTGAAAACCCTGCAGATGTCAGCGTTATATCCTGCAGGAATACTGGCCAGAGGGCCATGCTGAAGTTTGCTGCTGCCACTGGAGCCACTCCAATTGCTGGCCGCTTCACTCCTGGAAACTTCACTAACCAGATCCAGGCAACTTTCTGGGAGCCACGGCTTCTTGTGGTTACTGACCCCAGGGCTGACCACCAGCCTCTCATGGAGGTATCTTATGTTAACCTACCTACCATTGCTCTGTAACACAGATTCTGCTCGTGCTATGTGGACATTGCCATCGCATGCAATGACAAGCGAGCTCACTCGGTGGGTTTGAAGTGCGGGATGCCGGCTCAGGAAGTTCTGCGCATGCGTGGCACCATTTCCTGTGAACACCCGTGGGAGGTCATGCCTGATCTCTACTTCTACAGAGATCCTGAAGAGATTGAAAAAGAAGAGCAGGCTGCTGCCAAAAAGGCTGTGACCAAGAAGGAATTTCAGAGTGAATGGACTGCTTCAGCTCCTGAGTTCACTGCTACTCAGCCTGAGGTTGCAGACTGGTCTGAAGGTGCACAGGTGCCCTCTGTGACTATTCAGCAGTTCCCTTCTGAAGACTGGAGTGCTCAGCCTGCCACGGAAGACTGGTCTGCAGCTTCCAGTCTCAGGCCACTGAATGGGTAGAAGCAACCACTGAATGGTCTTAAGCTGCCTTTGCACGGGCTCTTAAGCAACATGGAAATAAGATTAATGGAAAATAAACATCAGTTTCTAAAAAAAGAAAAGTCTGAAGCACAAAAAATCCCAAAATACTTTGGGAGGCCAAGGCGGGTGGATCACGAGGTCAGGAGATCGAGACCATCCTGGCTAACATGGTGAAACCCCGTCTCTGCTAAAAATAAAAAAAATTAGCTGGGTGCGGCGGCGGGTGCCTGTAGTCCCAGCTACTTGGGAGGGTGAGGCAGGAGAATGGCGTGAATCCGGGAGATGGAGCTTGCAGTGAGCCGAGATAGCGCCACTGTACTCTGGCCTGGGTGAAAAAAAAAAAAAAAAAATCCCAAAATATGCACATAGCAAACGAGTGATTATAAATATTTATGGAAAATAAA
The DNA here is from genome assembly GCF_006542625.1 of Nomascus leucogenys. Lineage (NCBI taxonomy): Eukaryota > Metazoa > Chordata > Mammalia > Primates > Hylobatidae > Nomascus > Nomascus leucogenys. The sequence continues at coordinate 98,773,118 of NC_044383.1, read as the reverse complement.
CTTTAAAGAGGAAGAACTTTTTTATAGAAAAATAATAAAAATTTTGTTTGAAATGTCATCTTAAACAATTAAAGACTAATTAAAATTAGTTTAATTTTACTTTAGCTATAACAAAAGTTAGATGATCATTGCAACTGAGCACAGCTCCTTCAACTGAGCGAAGACTGAATCAAGTAATTTTTCTAACATAATTGGATAAAATCTCCAATCCTAATTTGTGGTTTTTAGTGGCAAAACCATGAACAGGTGCTTTTGGCATGAATGTTTCTATTTTTCCAAAGGCCTCTCTTAGTCTTTGATACTTAAATCATTCTCCTAGGAAGAAATATAGATTCATTTTCACCTTGCTATTGATTTGGAAGATCATCCACAAACCTATGCTCCCTAATGCAATTTCTTTTTTTTTTTTTTTTTTTTTTTTTTTTTTTGAGACGGAGTCTCGCTCTGTCGCCCAGGCTGGAGTGCAGTGGCACGATCTCGGCTCACTGCAAGCTCCACCTTCCGGGTTCACGCCATTCTCCTGCCTCAGCCTCTCCGAGTAGCTGGGACTACAGGCGCCCGCCACCGCGCCCGGCTAATTTTTTGTATTTTTAGTAGAGACGGGGTTTCACCGTGGTCTCGATTTCCTGACCTTCGTGATCCACCCGCCTCGGCCTCCCAAAGTGCTGGGATTACAAGCGTGAGCCACCGCGCCCGGCCCCCTAATGCAATTTCTTAAAAAGGAATGTCTTCACTTGTTGAGAGAACATTTACCGCTAGATAATCCGCCCACACTAAGAGCCCACAGGTTCAATAAAGAGTGGATCTGGCCACTAATCCCAGAAATTACTCCCTCATTACTGAGGAAACTTATAAAGAAAACAGAAACAATCTTCAGACAATGCTACTCCAGAACCAAATGAGGAGGCCGCAGAACTGAGATGTTGCTTAAGTAACATGTCTCAGAATGTGACAAATACGTGCTATCTGTGAATGTGAATTTTTCACATTTTCACCTGGACGCAAATTTGAAAGTTGAAGTTTAAGATCATTGGTGTTCTTAAAGCAAACTATACCTGGGTGACTGTAGCAGGGATGCTCAGGAGCCCCAGACAGGCATTAGGGTGGTATAATGACTTGGGGATGAGGAGGAAGTGAGGAGAGCCCTAGCTGGTTTTTCTTAAGTATCGAAAAGACGACTGGAAAAAAAAAAAGTGCCTGCTTATTTTGAAGTTGGAAATCTTAAATACAGAAAACACAAAGAGTCAAATGCAAGCAAACACTCGTTAGACCAGTTCAGAAAAGCTGGAACTGCTTAAATGGAAACCCTCACAGCTGAATCAGAAAGGATTGTGAATGTTGATTGGATATTTGATTATATTAAGGAATTATTCATTGATTATATTAAGGAATTATTCATTTTTATGTATGATAATGGCATCATAATTACATTTTCCTAAGTACATTTCATTTAGAGATATTCACAAGAATTTATGAATGAAATAATATGATGTGTAAGATTTGATCTTAAATAATCTGGGGGCAGGAGGTTGGCCATTGTTGCTATTATTGAAACTGAGTGATAGGTACATGTGGATTCATTACACTATTCTCTATTTTTGTATGTTTAAAATTTTCCATTAAAAAATACAACTGAGGCACGTTTTACTTCTACTTTTTCATTTATTGAAGCTGGTCATAGAAAGCTAGGAGAAGGAAGCCAAGGGCAAACTGTGAGACACTTGGAAGACGCTCACCAAAGTTCTAATGGCAAGAGCTGAGAAGGGCAAAGCAAAATAAAAAGCGTTTTTGAGGCTGCCCAGCAGGCCTTCAGAAATCTTGGTACAATAGAACAGGAGTTAGGAATAAATTCAAGGGCAGGCAGAACGCAAAAAATAACAGTGGCTTAAAACAGAAAGTGTTTATTCTCTTTTTAAGTTTTGTTTTTAATTGACAAATAATTGTATATATTTGTTGGGTACTGCATGATGTTCTGATACATGTATACATTGTGGAATGATCAAATCAGGCTAATTAACACATTCATCACCTCAAATATTTCTCATTTATTTTTGCTGAGATACAGAATTTTTTTTAACTTTTATTTTAAGTCTAGGGGTACATGCACAGGTTTGTTATGCAGGTAAACTAGCCTCATGGGGTTTCTTTATCACATTAATGAAGACAGAGGTAAGTGTCCCAGCGCTGTCAGAATGTCTCTGTAGCCCTCAGGGATCCCTGTAACCTTCAGGAGTGTAGGCTCATTCCAGTTCACTGTTCTCCCAGGCCCCTCATCCCTGTGGCCCAATTGTCTGCACTCCAAGCAGCAGCGGTACAGGAAGAGAACTATAAGTAGGAAAGGAGAGAGAACCAGCTGTCCCTTAAGGGAGGTTCCTAGAAGCTGCCATGCTAAGGACTGAGATAGATGCATGCAGCATCTATACATACATTTTAGAGGCACAACTGAATCTCCCACCTATGAGAAGCAACAGCATTCCACCAGATTCTTAGCCAATATTTGCAGGCTGCCCAAAGACAGTAGCCTCTTAAGGGGTAGAACATTTCGCCATTTTTTCCTGGTTGCTTCCTATGAAAAGAGCAAGGCCTGCACAAGAGCCTCTGTCTTACAGAAAGTTCTAAATCCCAATATTAAGGAGAATAAACATTTGGGTCATTACAATAAGCAGCCAGTTTCTTTTTTTTCTTTCTTTTTTTTTTTAGAGTACTGTATTTCTGTCTTTATGTCTTTGGGGAATCACCACATTGGCTTCCACAATGGTTGAACTAATTTACACCCCCATCAAGAGTATATAAGTATTCCTTTTTCTTCACAACCTCACCAGCATCTGTTACTTTTTGATGTTTTAGTTATAGCCATTCTGACTGGTGTGAGATGGTACGTCATTGCAGGTTTCAACTCGCATTTCTCTAATAATCACTGATGTTGAGCTTATTTTCATATGCTTGTTGGCCACATGTCTTCTTTAGAAAAACTTCTGTTAGTGTCCTTTGCCACTTTTTAATGAGGTTGTTTGGTTATTTTCTTGCACACTTAAGTTCCTTATAGATGCTGGATATTAGACCTTTGTCACATGCATAGTTTGCAAAATTTTGCTGTCATTCTTTAGGTTGCCTGTTCACTCTGTTGATAGTTTCGTTTGCTGTGCAGAAGTTCTTTAATTTGATCCTATTTGTCCATTTTTGCTTTTGCTGCAATTGCCATCTTTGTCATGAACTCTTTGCCCATGCCTATGTCTTCAATGGTGTTGCCTAGGTTGTCTGCCAGGGTTTTTAGTCTGGGGTTTTACATTTAAATCTTTCATCTATCTTGAGTTGATTTTTGTATGTGGTGTAAGGAATGGGTCTGGTTTCAATCTTCTGCATCTAGCTAGCCAGTTATCCCAGCACTATTTATTGAAAAAGGAATCCTTTCTCCATTGCTTGCTTTTGTCAGGTTTGTCAAAGATCAAATAGTTGTGGGTATGTGGTCTTGTTTCTGGGTTCTCTAATCTGTTCCATTGGTCTATATGTCTGTTTTTGTACCAGTACGATGCTGTTTTGGTACTGATACAAACTATACTACTGTAGCCTTGTGATGTCTCCAGCTTTGTTCTTTTTGCTTAGCCTTGGCTAAAAAATAGCTTTGGCTATTCAGGTTCTTTTCTGGTTCCATATGAATTTCAAAATAGTTTTGTCTAGTTCTGTGAGGAGTCTCAATGGTAGTTTAATAGGAATAGCATTGAATCTATAAATTGCTTTGGACAGTATGGCCATTTTAACAATATCGATTCTTCCTTTTGATGAGCATGGAATGTTTTTCCATTTGTTTGTGTCATCTCTAATTTCTTTGAACAGTGGTTTGTAGTTCTCGTAGAGATCTTTCACCTCCCTTAGTTAGCTGTATTCCTAGGTATTTTATTCTTTTTGTGGCAATTGTGAATGGGAGTTCATTCCTGATTTGGCTGTCAGCTTGACTCCTGTTGGTATTTAAGAATGCTAGTGACTTTTGTACATTTATTTTGTATCCTGAAATTTTGCCCAGTTATGGAAGGGCAATGAGTCCCCTGAAATAAAGTTGTAGAGATCAAAAGAGAATAAGGAGTGGAAAGTGGCTATCTCCCTACTCCCAAAGAAGTTGGAAAGAGAACGGAAATGACAATTCTGGGTCTCTCTAGAAAGGAAGTCAAAGGCAGATTCCAGAACATGCTCAGATCCCAGCCCTTTTGGGGCCGTTGTAATCTCAGAAGTGGCTGACTCAGTAAATCAGAAAAAATACAACCCTAAGAGACCTGAATAGTTCGAAAAGGAGCCATCATGAGAGTATAAGGATGACGTATTGGAAATCACAGTCTGGGACCATGTAGATGTGCTGGAGGAAGAGGGGTACAAACTTCAGACTGTATGTGAGAGACGGACCAAACAGCATAAACATGAACACATCCAAGCTTTATAAATTTATTTGCAAAAAACATAAATTCTACAAAAAAAAATAAAATCAAAAGCAACCTTGAAAACAGTTTTTGATGAATGTGTTAGTTAACATGGTTGATAAGAATTCTTATAAATCACAATAGTCCAATTATTGAGATGGGTAAATGACACTTCCCATAAGAATATGAATCACCATTAACAATACATTTTGGTCAAAGTTCTTTGTCTTTCAAGAAACCTTATGTGGCTGTGTTTCAAAGAAAATAAAAATGAAAAACTTAGTTCTTCCCCAATACCAATTTGTCTGAAATTTCATGCCATATCAACAAAATAACTCATACTGGCTGTTTAATTTTTCTTCCTCCTCAGACATTATCAGGAATTACACAAAATAGCTTGAAATAATGAAAAAGATATTGCCTATCCACAAAACCTAATATCTAGCTTACTTACAATCTAATATTTCTCTATTTGTTATTTACTATAAGACAAAGGCATAGTATTGTCTCTAATTACCACAGCTGCTTGACTGAGATACAACTATCGGCATCTACAGACTGGAAAACTGAGGCTTAGAGTACTTAATAACATCCCTAAAGACCCCAGTTACCTAGCTACAAATATTACAAAATTTACCCCAAAAATCCAAAAATCGTTTTGCTACAAAGTCTACAAAATCTACTGTAAAAATTTACCAAGTCTTTGCACTATAGCGCATTTTATCTCTTTCTCAATCATGCTGACCTTTCTCAGGCCAAAATTCTCTTTCACCTCTTAGAAATCTTCTAGGAAGGGCTGATTTTCTCATGGGCAGATGGTCAGGATGTTGCCACTCTCCCCTTCTCCCAAGAGCTCAACACAGAAGAATGGACGCAAAGGCTCCAAAGAGAATAAAGAATCATGTGTATAGATGTGGACATTCTTGTCAACATCAAAAAACTGGATTTCTTCAAGGTCAACATCCAGGAAAATTCCCACACGGCGAAGGCCAGGGCTTGCAGGAATTCTCTCCAGGTCGGTGTTAGCATGGATTGCTCCTGCCTTCATGCTAATGATCCAGAAGCCATGCTCAGGGGATAAATCACTGCTCTTTCTGTCAGCCGACTCCTTGCAGACGCCCAGGGACCATGACTTCACCTCTCCCACTTCAACCTCCCAGTAATGTTGGCCGGAGGAGAAGCAGGGAGTACCCAGGACACAGGTCAGCCTGGGATCTTTTGTCAGGTCGTGGTGGATGTTCCCACACTGAGCGCTTCTTAGATCATTGGAGAAGACAAGGAGGGGGCTGGCAGTGGCTGCATCCAGGGTCACATCCTCCCGAAAATGCCGGAGCCGCTCCCTCACGTGCAGACTTTCCTCAAGTCGGCCATCCTGCTGCTTGGTGATAAGTGTTAGGGCTCTTATTTGCCATTCTTCCATAGGAGGTGCCTTCACCACGTCTCGACACAAGGGGCACACCACTCTAAACTCATGGTTTTCTAGCATCCAATTCTGGATGCAATCAAGGCAGAAAATGTGTGTACAAGAGAGAGAAATGGGACAGGAGAAAAACTCCAGGCAAACTGGACAGGACGACTCTGCTTGCAGGTATTGGGCCATGGTTCCTAAGGGTTACTCCTTAGCCGTGAAGTAAACTGAAATGATCCTTTATCGGCTTCTAGAAGCACTTGGGAGCCCGCAGTACACAATCCACTCTCCAATGGTCTAAATCCAAGATTAAATAATATAAATTAATAAATAAGTTATTGGCATACATACATGAATTATATTATTTAATAAATAATAAATTTATTAACTAAGAAATTAACTAAGAATAACAAAAAATAAATAATATTTCTGTAGTTTGTATAGGAAAGTGACACTAAATTGCTAGAGAATCACAGTAATGTAGTCATGGTGATAAAAATGATTTCAAAACTCTTCAAACTCTAGATAATCACAAGACAGAAATAGGACAGTGGAAACTTTCTTTTCAGACAGTGCAGCTTACCTAGTCTGAAGACTTCCAGGTGATGTGTTGGCTGCTCTGGCCAAAGTTTCTTCTAATGGGGGCTGAATTCAAGTGGGTCTTTAATAGAATCTCAGTATAGTCTCCACTCAGTATTTCTTTGTAGATCACCTGCAGTTTAGGAAAAAGAATTTTCATGTCTAAATTCAATCATGAAAATAAAGCCAATTCTATGTTAATCATCACAGAAAAGTGACTCTAAGGAATCCTCAGAATTTCCAGGAAAATCACCACATGTGAGTAAAGCCAGAAAAATCCACTGCAAAATGAGATGCCCATAAAAAAGTCAAGTTTAAGGACAAAGTGTTATTAGATGAAATGTTTTAAAGCACTCTAAGAAAACTAATTAAGGCTTGAATTAATGTGAATGAAAATGTAATAGTCATTAACTTCTCCAAAATAATCATGCCTGAATACAAACCAAAAAGATGTTCCAGACAAAGAAGATGCCCTCCAGTTACCCCAACTGCTCCCAAAGCTTGAGAGCCTCTGGTGCTGCTAGAGGACTTCCCACCATGGCTGTCATTCTTTGAGTGAGCTGTCTGACATGCTGGGCACAGCATATTGGACCAGGCTAGACCTATGACCCAAAGACAGCCTCACAAAGCTGGACAGCACCTTTGAGATGATGTGAACAGAGGACTGTTCTCCAATAAGAGCCTGCACTGAGAAGTAACTAGCAGAACTTCTTACCAAGTACCCACAAATCACACATTCAGTGGTGACAGTAGTAACAGAATGAGGGACAGAAAGAGGAGCAGCATCAACATTACCAGAGAGAGGAAGTGATGAACACCACTGAGGCCAGCCTAAGACTGAGTTACTAGAACTGTCCTACATCCCAGAACACATTCTCTAATCTCTTTCCAACAAATACTTATTGAGACCCTTTCGTGCTCTTGGCTCAACTGGACTCTGGAAACACAAACTTGTGTAATAAACAGGGTATCTGCCCACATAAAACTTTGTCTTCCAAGTCCTGATCAGCATTCCAATCTCATGGTGCCTGGCTGGCAGACAACCAGAGATTACCTCTTTCTTAAATTCTGTTATCTTTTTCAATTTAATGGGAAATTTAACATGGTGCTGGAAATCTAATTGCCTAACCCACCTTGGAATGTATCTAAGAAAACAATTTTACAAAAGAAAAAAAATGCTACACTTATTCACAAGTTGTTCATTTCAGTGTTAACTACCATCCCAAATGATCAGGGACCATCAAATTATCTAACAATAAAATGATTCAGCTAATTATGACACAACTACTAAAAGTGGTCAAGTATATTTAAGTGAAAACCCGAAGCGAAGTCTTTTTTTTTTTTTGAGACGGAATCTTGCTCTGTCGCCCAGGCTGGGGGTGCAGTGGCTCCATCTCGGCTCACTGCCACCTCTGCCTCCAGGGTTCAAGCAATTCTCCTGCCTCGGCCTCCTGAGTAGCTGGGATTACAAGCGTGTGCCACCAGGTCCGGCTAAGTTTTGTATTTTTAGTAGAGACGGTGTTTCACCATGTTAGACAGGCTGGTCTCCTGACCTCGTGATCCACCCACCTCAGCCTCCCAAAGCGCAGGCGCGAACCATGGCGCCCGGCCGAAAACCCAGAAATCTTTTAAGAAATGTTGGAAAATAAAAAGAAACCATTTTAAAACAGCAAATCAATTGTAGTTGAAAACACATAAAAATACAAGTTCATGCAAAGAGTGACCTGAGGTTCATACGCAAAAATTTAAATGGCAAAGATATAGTTAAAGGTGAGAGGCCGGGCGCGGTGGCTCACGCTTGTAATCCCAGCACTTTGGGAGGCCGAGGCGGGCGGATCACGAGGTCAGGAGATCGAGACCACGGTGAAACCCCGTCTCTACTAAAAATACAAAAAATTAGCCGGGGGTGGTGGCGGGCGCCTGCAGTCCCAGCTACCCGGGAGGCTGAGGCAGGAGAATGGCGTGAACCCGGGAGGTGGAGCTTGCAGTGAGCCGAGATCGCGCCACTGCACTCCAGCCTGGGTGACAGAGCGAGACTCCGTCTCAAAAAAAAAAAAAAAGGTGAAGAAAGCTCCCTGGCACAGGAAAAAACTAGTTCTTTCTCCTCTAAAATAAATAGTTAAAGGCATTCGAAAACACCAGTTTGTAGCCAAAGACAGAATAGGACATTGGAAATAGCTTAAACAGAAGGTATAACTTACCTTGACTTGGAGACTTCCAGCAGAAGTCTGAAAGATCCGAAGCCTGCGGGTCTCTACCTCTACAGATGTCTGCTCCTCTCTGAGTTTCGGCGCAGAGACACTGGCATTTTTATCCTGCCTGGAAAACATTCTCCAACCAATCAGAGTCAGAGGCTCCGCCCCAAAGATTGTACCACCCTAATCTGAGTAAACTCATCAACCCACCCTTCCGTTTATGATGATGACATTAAAGCACGCTTCAAATTATATAGTAAAAGAATTCAAAATTTCTTACTAACTCCCTGAATTAGAGTGAATCTACTGCCATCTGCTCTTGTCTCTAATTTCAGAACTCAATTTTAAAAAGCAAAATGTGTTGGAGATCAAATACAGAAATGCACTGTTGAAACCTAATCACTTCGTGGCTAATGTAATCATTGGTGTTCAGGCTATTGTCCTGTAATTATTAATAATTCCATTTTTTACTCTCAAAAGTGTTCTTGGATGAACAGTAAATTTTATGGTGTCTGTATCCAGAGCAGAAGGAGCAGTAAAAGTCACAATAGAGGAAAGCTAAGACACAAACTTCCAAAAAGGGATTTGGAGGGTGAATGAAGTCCCATTGTAGAGAGGATCGCTGGAATATATGTTTTCCCCAAGAGAGACTGCATTCTAAATAACCTCTCCTTTCTCAGGCTTCCTGTTCTGCAAGGCCGAACACACAGCTTACACAGCTTTTACTTCATTTTTACCTGGTGCTATCTCCATTTCTGTGAGTTAAATACTTGCAGGAGCAGGTCTCAAGCGTTGTTGGGGTTTTTTTTGTTTTTTTTTTTTTTTTTGACACAATCTTGATCTATCTCCCAGGTTGGAGTGCAGTGGCTCAATCTTGGCTCATTGCAACCTCCACCTCCCAGGTTCAAGCGATTCTTGTGCCTCAGCCTCCCTAGTAGCTGGGATTACAGGAGGCCAAGGTGGGCAGATACGTAAGGTTAGGAGCTCAAACTTTTAAACTGTAATCTCAAGACCCTTTAAACTTGAGATTTTAATCTCAAGAATCCTTACACTCTCTTTTTTAATTATTCAAAAATGTCATTTTTTCTTTCATTTTATTTTGAAATAATTTTAGACACAGAAAATTTGTAGGAATAGTAAAAAGAGATATATTCTTTACCCAGATTTACCCTTTGTTTTTTAATTGTCTGATGTATGTATACACTGTGAAATGATTAAATCAAGCCAATTAATATACCTGTCACTTCACATACTTATCATTTTGTCATGAAAATATTCAAAATCTATTATCTTAGCAAATTTTAGGTGTGCTATACACTATCATTAGTTATATCCACCATGATATACAATGGATCTCCAAAGTGTATTCCTTCTATCTTCCTGAAAATTTTGTACCTTTTAACCAACATCTCCCCATTTCAGTCTTCTTTCTATCCCAGTGCCCGGTAGCCATGATTCTACTCCATGTTTCCATGAGCTCAATTTTTTTTATTTTTTTCCATTCCACATATAGGTGAAATCATGCAGCATTTGCCTTTCAGTGCCAGCTTATTTCACTCAACATAATGTCCTCCAAGTTCCATGTTGTTGAAAATGATACAATTTCTTAAGACTCAATAGTATTCCATCGTGTACATGTATCATGTTTTCTTTATGTATTCATCCATTGAGGAATATCCTGATTCTTTATGCATTCATCATTTGGTGAATATAGGTTGATTCTATATCTTGGCTACTGTGAATAATGCTGTTATGAACATAGGAGAGCAGATATCTCTTCAATGTACTGATTTTCTTTTCTATGGATATATATCTAGAAGTAGAATTGCTAGATCACATGGTAGCTCTATTTTTAGTTTTTTGAAGAACCCCCATACTAGTTTTCATAATAACTGCGTTAATTTACATTCCCACCAATGGTGTACAAGGTTTCTCTTTTCTTCATATCTTTGCCAGCATTTGTTATCTTTTCTCTTTTTTATTTATTTATTTTTTTCTCATGCCTGTAATCCCAGCACTTTGGGAGGCCAAGGCGGGTGAATCGCGAGGTTAGGAGTTCAAGACAAGCCTGGCCAAGATGCTAAAACCCCGTTTCTACAAAAAATAAAAAAATTAGCCAGGCGTGGTGGCGGGCACCTGTAATTCCAGCTACTCATGAGGCTGAGGCAGAGAATTGCTTGAACCTATGAGCCGAGGTTGCGCCACTGCACTCCAGCCTGGGTGACAAAGCGAGACTCCATCTCAAAAAAAAAAAAAAAGAAAGAGAGAAAAAAATTATTCTTACAAGTGTAAGGTGATATCATTTGCACTCTTATACATAAATGAGAACTCCAAAAAGCTTTTTGTTCATATGAATTATATTTCTTCATATTTATAATATTAGAAATTCAAACAGAATTTTTTAAAGCTCTAATTAATTAAAATAAAACCATTATATGTTAACATAAATAATATAGTTTTATTTAAACAAATAACTATTTTCTAAAACAAAAACAATTACTTAGAAGCGTTCTATTGTTTTGAATGTTTGCAAACCTCTGTAATTTTTGCGTAATAAAAGACATCTGGATTCTTTTTTTTTTTTTTTTTTTTTTTTCTGTAACATAATTGGATTTTTAATATCTGGATTCTTACATCTACTTTTGCTGAACCTGTTGTGATACGTTGCTTTGATTTAAATATGTGAAAAAAAATGTGGCTTCCCACAGATGTTTAGTTGGAAAAGGGAAGATTCTGCAGATTCACTAAAAGTGTCTCAGGGACCTCCAGGACCTCTCTAACCTGTTCAAAGATCATTGCCCTACTACAAATTCTATAACTCTAAGGCACAGCAGCAAATCTTAGTTCCTTGGTAACCAAAAACTCTAATGATGCATCCAGCCATCTTTTTGTTTGGCTTCTGCCATCTCAAAACTGATACATATGATATGGCTAAATATGGAACATTTTCTCTCCTTTTTCCAATAATGATGAGGCTTTTTTCACTTTTTCATTTAATTTATTTAACTGCAGTGATGATTCCAAATCAAGTTTTTCTCTATCACTGAATAACACCTACTAGGCCCTCAACAGATGTTGATAATAACAAAAAACATCATTCCTTATTGACTTTTACACTTTTCAGCCAGCTCTGACTGCGGCTGGACCATACACTGACTTCATGCTACTAAGCTTTTGTCTGCCAGGAGAAATATTTTTTTTTCCCAGAAATACTCACTTTGATTCCCAGATTCTCCATTACTACGGGAATACTGAATTCAGAGAGAAGTGCCATTTTTTTAAATTTTCAAGTGCTGGAAATATTGGAAGCCACTTATCTGTGATATCTTAATACTCTCATGACAACATATCCAAAATGTGTATGAAAATTTTTTTAATTTTTAAAATAATTTTTAATTATCATTAATGCTTCCATGAGTTAAGATTAAATCACAAATTAATTTTGTTTCCATAGCTTCCTGCTTAAAAAAGGAATCAACTTTCACACATGCTAATTAGATAAGATGAAGCCACTAGTGGGGAGGAGGGAATAATCATATCTGTCAGGAATCTAAGATACTGACAAGTGGATGATATGTTTGCTCAAAACATAGTTTGCATTTTTCAAAAGGCAGCAGCTGTAGTGGGGCAGCTTTTCACAATTAGCTTCCATCCCCTGGTGCGGGACAGGTGCTGGCTTGCAACCTCCTCTTCTCTCCAACCCGTGTCCTCTCCTGTCTACTGCCTAGTTATACATTAAAAGGGACCCTTCTGTCTATCTCAAAGAAGATAGAGGGCACCTCTCTGAATTATTAATGCCATCGAAGCCTGCTAATGGAGTTCCCTGGCTCTTCTCTTCAAAAGGAGCTGTGTTTTGCAGATCTGGTGAATTTCATGAAGAGAATATTTTTGGCACTTAGGATATGTAGAGTGCTCCACTTCCACACTTGTTTTAGAATACAGTAAAAACCAGAGATGAGATAATTAGACTCCATAGTTACATATTTGATAACATGTAGTTCCTACTATAGTTCTATTAATGAACTCCTTTATTTTTGTTCCTCTAAAATTTTTGTCAAACATATTAAAAAATAATTGAATAATGTTCATGCATTTTATGCACATGGTGTGCTTATAGCTATATAAGAACAGACAACAGATTTCCACATCTACAGCATATTATCTGCAAGAATAGTTTGCTCTCACCTGAGTCCCTATGTAAGTTTCAACAACCATAAGCCACTGTGGAATAAATGAGTAGTGCTCAATTACTCCAAGTGGGCCCACCCTTCTTTCACTGGTAGGTCCCAGACCCCAAGCAGGGGCCAGAGGGGGACAGTGTGAATCCAAGGGAATTTCAGGAGTGCAAGAATATGGACACAGAGGTGACCATGCCACTTGAACTCCTTACGTTTGTGGTTCCTAGAGCCAAATATAAGTGTTTTCAGATTATGCATACATTCTCTCCTCTAGTTTAGGGCTTTCAGAATATTTTTGTGTGAATGAGGAAGTGTGAATCAAAATAAGCTTCTTTTCCACCCAGTTATCTGGCATTCAATGTGTTATCAAATGCACACTATGAATCTCTCAAAATGGCTGGAGCCCCACCCTTTCTCCAGGATCTCTCGAAAGGCTGGAGCCCCACCCTTTCTCCAGGATGTAAGATACATCAAGGCAAGTTGTCTACAGTCAGTCCCACCTAGGAGCATCAGCCCCTGGTGGTTGGGAGCTCTGGACACAAGCAGAGATCCAGCCTCGTGGTAACTTCCTCCTCCAACTGATTGATCCTCATTGATGGTTGCCCATTACTCTCCTGATAAGGACCCAAATCCCTAACAGCTGTCCTCCTGGCCTTGGCCCTGCTCCTCTCCAGCCTCATCTTCTGCAATCCAGACACAAAGCCTCCTTTCACTCCTTTCTGGTTCCCCTCCTAATCCAGGACAGGTGGATTCTCTCTGATTGGAACCATCCCCAGCCGGCCACCCAGCTAACACCTACTCATCTTTCAGATATATCTGGGGCATTAGTTCCTCAGAAGAGTATTCCCAGAGCCTCCAAAATAGATGAGAAACCCCTGCGATGTCCTCTCCCAGATCCCTCATCCTTCCTCCATGTAAGTTATCAGAATGTTAGTTACTATTTATTCATCACTTGAGTAATCTGCAGCTCTCTCACATTAATACATAACACCTATTGAGCATGTTATATGTGCCAGGTGTTTATTCAAGTACTTCATATGGTTTTTATTATTAAATCCTCTTAGCTCTATGAGGCAGGTGCTATTATCATCTTAATCTCTTGGATAATGAATTTAAGGCTTGTGTCACCCCCAAGCTGTGTGATCTTGATGTGTTACTAACACCTGTCTGGATTGCCTACCTCTGGCCATCTTTCACATGAGATGGAAATAAACTTCTATCTTGTTTAAACCAGTGTATTTTATAATTTTTCTATTTTGTGCATTCAATCCAATCAAAGTTTAATTAAAACAGGTGCTAACCTAATTCCTTTACCTTCGTGGAACTATGAATCTATGCTATTTTGACAGTCATAGCAACTCATCAGACTTCATCCATGAACCTGGAAATCCAGAATCGCAAATCCCATCTTCATTTTCTGCTATATCTTTTTTTTTTTTTTTTTTTTTTGACAGGGTCTCTCTCTGTTGCCCAGGCTGGAGTGCAGTGGTGCAATCTCAGCTCATTGCAGCCTTGATCTCCCGGGCTCAAGAGATCCCCCACCTCAGCCTCCCAAGTAGCTGGGACCACAGTTGTGTGCCACCACACCCAGCTAGTTTTTACTTATTTTCTGTAGAGACAGAGTCTTACCCAGGCTGGTCTCAAACTCCTAGGCTCAAGCAATCCTCTCACCTCAGCTTCTCCAGGTACTGGGATTATAGGCATGAGCCACCATGCCTGGTTCATATCTTGTATTTTACTGATAGTTTACATCCTAACTGAAGAGACAGATATGATTCATTAGAACTACCATACTATTTTTTTTTTTTTTTTGAGACAGAGTCTCACTCTGTCACCCAGGCTGGAGTGCAGTGGTGCAATCTCAGCTCACTGCCACCACTGCCTCTCAGGTTCAAGTGATTCTCGTGCCTCAGCCTCCAAAATAGCTGGGACTACAGGCATGTGCCACCACACCCAGCTAATATTTGTATTTTTAGTAGAGACAGGGTTTCACCATGTTGGCCGGGCTGGTCTCAAACTCCTGGCCTCAGGCAATCTGCCTGCCTTGGCCTCCCAAAGTGCTGGGATTACAGCACGATGAGCCACTGTGCCTGATCTTTTACTGTACTTTTAAATGTCCTTGTCAGTACTTGTCTGCCTGACTAGCTCTTCAGCTTTTTAGAAGTTCTATTAGTGAGTTCCCTAGCATGGTATTATTGCAAAACAAGAAAAGATAATAACTAATTAGCAGAGTCAGCACAGTCCTGTGAACTCAGTAGAGAGAGTCAAATCTTTCAATTATGCAGTGAAATCTTTCAATTAACTATCATCTAAACACAATACATCATCTTAGTAGCATGCCGCCCGTTGTCAGGACGTTAGGGAAAATAAACTAATCAAAATAAATATTCTTCTTCAGAAGTTACCAGGAAAGCCAGCAACACCCAAGAGCACATGAACATCTATTGAGCGTCTACTATCTTTGAGGTACTCTGTTAAGTACTAGGATCCTTTCCAGAAAAAAAAATCATGGAATGACACAGCTGATGCCCTTTATGTTATAGCATGATGAAGGGAGATAAGACCAGTATATAAGAAGGGAAATAATGTTGTGAAGTAGACAAGACTTTCTATATTATGTTGCAGTGGACTGCTGGTTACATATATACCTTTTTAATCACATTTACATATATATAAAACAAAGGAGAATGTATTTTGACTTGTTTCAGACAGTCTCTTTCCAGAACCTCCATGCAAGTAACGTTTATTTCTTAAAATCATCAAAGACCTTTCAAACCAGTGTTAATGAACCTATCCTACATGAATGGATTCAAGATAATTGCTGTAGCTTTACTTTTCTAACCAAGCTTTCCTCCCACCCTAACACAATTCCAATTACCCATCACCATAACTGTCCTACGGGAAGTGTCCAACAAGTATTATGCAGTGATAATTTGCAATGAGTTTATTTCTTCATGTATTCTTACCACAAATAATACACTACTATACCCCTGTATCCCATGTCCCTGCAATATTTGGGGCAATTTCCTAAGTAATAGATATAAAACAGATGAGCAAGCTAAGTATAGTTCCTGAACTTGCAGACTAGTGAGGGTTAGAGACAAGTAAACTAGCAAATGTAACATGTTCTGTAAATGTTATGGTAAGGAAAGCACATCGTGCTATACAGGAGATGAAAGAGTGCTTCGCACAAACTTGAAAGGGTCAGGATAGATATTAAGAGAAAATGGAATCAGCCGGATACGGTGTCTCACGCCTGTAATTCCAGCACTTTGGGAGGCTGAGGCAGGTGGATTGCCTGAGGTCAGGAGTTTGAGACCAGCCTGGCTAACATGGTGAAACCCCATCTCTACTAAAAATACAGAAATTAGCCAGGCATGGTGGCACATGCCTGTAGTCCCAGCTACTCAGGAGGCTGAGGCAGGAGAATCGCTTGAACCCAGGAGGCGGAGGTTGCAGTGAATCAAGATCAGGCCACTGCACTCCAGCCTGGGCAACAGAGCAAAACTCTGTCTCAAAAAAAAAAAAAAAAGAGAGAGAGAGAGAGAGAGAAAATGGAATCTAGGTGGACTAGGTGGAGGCCTAACGGCTGAGAAGAAGGAGTCAGAGCAAGGGAAGTAAGCCATAGAAGAGTTTTTTGGTTTTTTTAAGCAAGAAAAAACATGGTCAAATGAGCATTCAAGGGATATAATTCAGGGGCAGCATGGGAAGTGGATTGCAAAGGAGCAAGGCTGAAGTCAAGGAGATCACTTAGAAGGCTGTTGCAGAGATCCAAGTAAAAGATGATGGTGGCCTGATAGAAGGAAACAGCAGAAGAAACTGGTGAAAAAAAATTTCAATAGTTTCCCAATATATTTAGGAGCCAGAATCAACAAGACTTAGTCTTTCTTTGGAGGAACAAAAAGAAATCAAGAATGAATATCAGATTTCTGGCCTAGACACAGATATGGATGCTGACATCAGAGGGATAAGCAGGAAGAACAGTATGTGGGATAAACAAAGTGTGAAATGTTGGTCTTATGGAAGTGCCAGTGAGACATGTCAGTGTCTCTATAGATGTGAGGGCCTACAGTTCCGAAGGTCAGGCAAAGGATCTAGGCTACAGACAACAACTTGGAAGTGATCAGCACGGAAGTGGAATGGCAACTGGGAGCCAGAAAAGTAGTTGAGACAGCCCAGGAAAACTGTGCAGAGTGAGAAAGGAGGGCCTAGAGTCAGAGCCCTGAGAAACAGCAGCATTTAACACAAG
Source organism: Nomascus leucogenys (assembly GCF_006542625.1). NCBI lineage: Eukaryota > Metazoa > Chordata > Mammalia > Primates > Hylobatidae > Nomascus > Nomascus leucogenys. The sequence goes on along the minus strand of NC_044383.1, from coordinate 98,756,100 downwards.
GGGTAAGGCAACCACCAAAAGCCTGTGTCTCAGACACTGAGGAAGGAGAACCCTGCAATCAACAACCCAAGTTTGGAATTCCACGACCTCTAGTCAAATGGTGGCAACTCTGAAAATGCCCAGTCGTTCAGCCTAACTGGGCCAGCCTTGGATGCCAGCAGAATGAGTCAGGCCAGGAAAAGCCAAAGCTGGGAATTCCAAGAGACCATGGAATTGGACAGAACTCTGAAATCTAAATGAACAAGAGGTCTGGAAAGACAAACACAATGGAGCACATTAGTCTAAGTAGGAAAGTCTATGCAGGCCAAACACTGTGAAACAGAGATCAGAGCAAAGCCCCTAATCCTAAGACACAAATCCGGCCAGGAGGGAAGGCTTGAGAAAATGTGTGTGGGTGTGGGCTGAAATGATTAACTCTCAAGGTAATTAAGTGCTGTACATGATTTGTACACAACGTATCTCCTTTCCTCTGAGACCTCTTCTTCTAGGGTAATTCTCTTTTTAGAAATATTTGTTACTGGTGCTGAGTAAGGTCTCCTTTGCTAATGTTTAATAGTGAGTATCATACTAGAAATGATTTATTTGCTTATAATAAGAAAGTAATTATATTAAGAAAGTAATTTTAATATTCAGCAAAATGACCCCAGTTGCCTGTACCTTCTATAATAAAAAAAGGTTAAATATATTTTAAGTCTATTGAGGAATTACTACTAAATTTTGGCGAAAATATTATGCAGAAATATAAAAATGTTTTAAAATATCCAACACAGTCACCTAATTAAATGTGGTCTTTGAGAGTATATGGGGGTACTCATATTAGTCCACCTATGATGCTGAAAAGTCAAACCACCAAGACCTGGTATATCCAACATGTGCTTATGAAATGTCCAGAGTGTTTATCTGTGGGTTATCCAGAGTGATCTTGTTTTAATAAAATTAATAAAATATGAAGCACAAGGAGGTTAGCATATCATATAAGCAAAAGATTATTTTATGCATTTAAGTAGAGTTTTGAAGTACAGACATTTTTCAGGCTTAAAGAAGCTTAACATTCTTTGGTGCCATAGTAACCCAAATAACTGCAGTTGACTGAATCAGCAAAACCAAGTTTATGCAGAAAAAGCATTTCCTAGGAGGGCAACCTCTTTCTCTGACTAGGCTGGAAAAACAGCATCCGTGCCCAGAAATTCAACCTCCTCCCAGTCAGTTGCCCATCCAAGGCTGAGACGGTCGGGAAACTCATACTTCTGTGTTGCACACTGCCATCTACTGTGTCTCTGCAGCAAGTGGAGCCCCAGACGTTATTTATGATCCCAGACCTTGATGGTGGGCAGGAAACCAATGAATGAGCATCACTTTCCTTCCTTTCACTTGTGGGAGGTTTTATGAATATCAGGAAAAGATGCAAATGAGAGATGTGCACATATGCAGTTTGATTCATGGAGATCCATGGGACGATGGTTTTAGGAATGGTTGGGGGGGGTGCTAAAATTAGACAAGAAATTTCCTCACTGAGGAAAACCAGTTTATAAAATTTGTAATCAATTTTTTGGCATCAGGGAGAACAGACAAAAAGACATCCTGGTTTTTTCAAAATCAAACCCCAAAGCATACAACTCTAATTAAGATGACTAAATTATGTATATGTGGAAGAAAAGAAAGCATTCATGCAGATCTGTTTCACTTATAAAAGAAATACTTGTATAACATGCTTCTAGTATGATTAGGCATCAGTTTTTTTAAAGGTCAACAGCCTACATTTGGTCTATATGCTCCTATTTTTAATCCTTATACCTAACTTCCTGCCATTTCTCTGCAACAGTAAGACCAAAGAAAGCAGATTGTGCATAACACTGAACTGTCACACGCAGGCTTGTTAGCTGAGCTCTTTAGCAATTCTGATAGATCAGTGGGGAGGAAGAGATTTTGATAGGATTTCATTATAGATTTAATTCACCAAATCACCCATACTACTAACTGAATACTGGGTGGGTTTCAATTTAATAGGTATTTATAAGCTGTGCCTAGTACATGGCTGCTACATAGTCCTAGTACCTAATTCTGGTGACCTCTTGTAAGGTCAAGTTTGCTAGGAGTTAGCCAGCTGCCGAAAAGCACTGTGCATTAACAGAGAGCTTAAAGCACCCCAATTCCAAACACATTTATTCCTAATATGATAAACATGGTCTTGTAAAAATTACTTTAAGGAGAATAACAAGTTGAGTGATCCCTTGAGCAGGAAAGTATGAATTCAGTCCCTAGAAAACAAAACCATCTAAAAAGATGTAGGAGTTCTGGCAGGATAGTGGGGAGAAAGTAAGGGCATTGAAAGAAAAGGAAGAAGGAACTGCTATACTATTTGATTCTGGTTTGTTCTTTTTTTTTTTTCTTATTATACTTTAGGTTTTAGGGTACATGTGCACAATGTGCAGGTTTGTTACATATGTATCCATGTGCCATGTTGATTTCCTGCACCCATTAACTCGTCATTTAGCATTAGGTATATCTCCTAATGCTGTCCCTCCCCCCTCCCCCAACCCCACAACAGTCCCTGGAGTGTGATGTTCCCCTTCCTGTGTCCATGAGTTTCATTGTTCAATTCCCACCTATGAGTGAGAACATGTGGTGTTTGGTTTTTTGTCCTTGCGATAGTTTACTGAGAATGATGTTTTCCAGTTTCATCCATGTCCCTACAAAGGACATGAACTCATCATTTTTTATGGCTGCATAGTATTCCATGTTGTATATGTGCCACATTTTCTTAATCCAATCTATCATTGTTGGACATTTGGGTTGGTTCCAACTCTTTGCTATTGTGAATAGTGCCGCAATAAACATACGTGTGCATGTGTCTTTATAGCAGCATGATTTATAGTCCTTTGGGTATATACCCAGTAATGGATGGCTGGGTCAAATGGTATTTCTAGTTCTGATCCCTGAGGAATCTCCACACTGACTTCCACAATGGTTGAACTAGTTTACAGTCCCACCAACAGTGTAAAAGTGTTCCTATTTCTCCACATCCTCTCCAGCACCTGTTGTTTCCTGATTTTTTAATGATGGCCATTCTAACTGGTGTGAGATGGTATCTCACTGTGGTTTTGATCTGCATTTCTCTGATGGCCAGTGATGATGAGCATTTCTTCATGTGTTTTTTGGCTGCATAAATGTCTTCTTTTGAGAAGTGTCTGTTTATGTCCTTTGCCCACTTTTTGATGGAGTTGTTTGTTTTTTCTTGTAAATTTGTTTGAGTTCATTGTAGATTCTGGATGTTAGCCCTTTGTCAGATGAGTAGGTTGCAAAAATTTTCTCCCATTCTGTAGGTTGCCTGTTCACTCTGATGGTAGTTTCTTTTGCTGTGCAGAAGCTCTTTAGTTTAATTAGTCCCATTTGTCAATTTTGGCTTTTGTTGCCATTGCTTTTGGTGTTTTAGACATGAAGTCCTTGCCCACGCCTATGTCCTGAATGGTATTGCCTAGGTTTTCTTGTAGGATTTTAATGGTTTTAGGTCTAACATTTAAGTCTTTAATCCATCTTGAATTAATTTTTGTGTAAGGTGTAAGGAAGGGATCCAGTTTCAGCTTTCTACATATGGCTAGCCAGTTTTCCCAGCACCATTTATTAAATAGGGAATCCTTTCCCCATTGCTTGTTTTTGTCAGGTTTGTCAAAGATCAGATAGTTGTAGATATGTGGCATCATTTCTGAGGGCTCTGTTCTGTTCCATTGATCTATGTCTCTGTTGTGGTACCAGTACCATGCTGTTTTGGTTACTGTAGCCTTGTACTATAGTTTGAAGTCAGGTAGCGTGATGCCTCCAGCTTTGTTCTTTTGGCTTAGGATTGATTTGGCGATGCGGGCTCTTTTTTGGTTCCATATGAACTTTAAAGTAGTTTTTTCCAATTCTGTGAAGAAAGTCATTGGTAGCTTGATGGGGATGGCATTGAATTTTTAAATTACCTTGGGCAGTATGGCCATTTTCACGATATTGATTCTTCCAACCCATGAGCATGGAACGTTCTTCCATTTGTTTGTATCCTCTTTTATTTCATTGAACAGTGGTTTGTAGTTCTCCTTGAAGAGGTCCTTCACATCCCTTGTAAGTTGGATTCCTAGGTATTTTATTCTCTTGGAAGCAATTGTGAATGGGAGTTCACTCATGATTTGGCTCTCTGTTTGTCTGTGATTGGTGTACAAGAATGCTTGTGATTTTTGTACATTGATTTTGTATCCTGAGACTTTGCTGAAGTTGCTAATCGGCTTAAGGAGATTTTGGGCTGAGACAATGGGATTTTCTAGATATACAATCATGTCATCTGCAAACAGGGACAATTTGACTTCCTCTTTTCCTAATTGAATACCCTTTATTTCCTTCTCCTGCCTGATTGCGCTGGCCAGAACTTCCAGCACTATGTTGAATAGGAGGGATGAGAGATGGCATCCCTGTCTTGTGCCAGTTTTCAGAGGGAATGCTTCCAGTTTTTGCCCATTCAGTATGATATTGGCTGTGGGTTTGTCATAGATAGCTCTTATTATTTTGAGATACGTCCTATCAATACCTAATTTATTGAGAGTTTTTAGCATGAAGGGTTGTTGAATTTTCTCAAAGGCCTTTTCTGCATCTATTGAGATAATCATGTGGTTTTTGTCTTTGGTTCTGTTTATATGCTGGATTACATTTATTGATTTGTGTATGTTGAACCAGCCTTGCATCCCAGGGATGAAGCCCACTTGATCATGGTGGATAAGCTTTTTGATGTGCTGCTGGATTCGTTTTGCCAGTATTTTACTGAGGATTTTTGCATCAATATTCATCAAGGATATTGGTCTGAAATTCTCTTTTTTGGTCATGTCTCTGCCAGGCTTTGGTATCAGGACAATGCTGGCTTCATAAAATGTGTTAGGGAGGATTCCCTCTTTTTCTATCGATTGGAATAGTTTCAGAAGGAATGGTACCAGTTCCTCCTTGTACCTCTGGTAGAATTCAGCTGTGAATCCATCAAGTCCTGGACTCTTTTTGGTTGGTAAGCTATTGATTATTGCCACAATTTCAGAACCTGTTATTGGTCTATTCAGAGATTCAACTTCTTCCTGGTTTAGTCTTGGGAGGGTGTATTTGTCGAGGAATTTATCCATTTCTTCTAGATTTTCTAGTTTATTTGCATAGAGGTGTTTGTAGTATTCTCTGATGGTAGATTGTATTTCTGTGGGATCGGTGGTGATATCCCCTTTTTCATTTTTTATTGCATCTATTTGATTCTTCTCTCTTTTCTTCTTTATTAGTCTTGCTAGTGGTCTATCAATTTTGTTGATCTTTTCAAAAAACCAGCTCCTAGATTCATTAATTTTGTGAAGGGTTTTTTGTGTCTCTATTTCCTTCAGTTCTGCTCTGATTTTAGTTATTTCTAGTCTTCTGCTAGCTTTTGAATGTGTTTGCTCTTGCTTTTCTAGTTCTTTTAATTGTGATGTTAGGGTGTCAATTTTGGATCTTTCCTGCTTTCTCTTGTGGGCATTTAGTGCTATAAATTTCCCTCTACACACTGCTTTGAACGTGTCCCAGAGATTCTGGTATGTTGTGTCTTTGTTCTTGTTGGTTTCAAAGAACATCTTTATTTCTGCCTTCATTTCATTATGTTCCCAATAGTCATTCAGGAGCAGGTTGTTCAGTGTCCATGTAGTTGAGCGGTTTTGAGTGAGTTTCTTAATCCTGAGTTCTAGTTTGATTGCATTGTGGTCTGAGAGACAGTTTGTTATAATTTCTATTCTTTTACATTTGCTGAGGAGAGCTTTACTTCCAACTATGTGGTCGATTTTGGAATAGGTGTGGTGTGGTGCTGAAAAAAATGTATATTCTGTTGATTTGGGGTGGAGAGTTCTGTAGATGTCTATTAGGTCCACTTTGTGCAGAGCTGAGTTCAATTCCTGGATATCCTTGTTAACTTTCTGTCTCGTTGATCTGTCTAATGTTGACAGTGGGGTGTTAAAATCTCCCATTATTATTGTGTGGGAGTTTAAGTCCCTTTGTAGGTCACTCAGGACTTGCTTTATGAATCTGGGTGCTCCTGTGTTAGGTGCATATATATTTAGGATCGTTAGCTCTTCTTGTTGAATTGATCCCTTTACCATTATGTAATGGCCTTCTTTGTCTCTTTTGATCTTTGTTGGTTTAAAGTCTATTTTATCAGAGACTAGGATTGCAACCCCTGCCTTTTTTTGTTTTCCATTTGCTTGATAGATCTTCCTCCATCCCTTTATTTTGAGTCTATGTGTGTCTCTGCACATGAGATGGGTTTCCTGAATACAGCACACTGATGGGTCCTGACTCCTTATCCAGTTTGCCAGTCTATGTTTTTTAATTGGAGCATTTAGCCCATTTACATTTAACGTTAATATTGTTATGTGTGAATCTGATCCTGTCATTATGATGTTAGTTGGTTATTTTGCTTGTTAGTTGATGCGGTTTCTTCCTAGCCTTGATGGTCTTTACAATTTGGCATGTTTTTGCAGTGGCTGGTACCGGTTGTTCCTTTCCATGTTTAGTGCTTCCCTTCAGGAGCTCTTTTAGGGCAGGCCTGGTGGTGACAAAATCACTCAGAATTTGCTTGTCTGCAAAGTATTTTATTTCTCCTTCACTTATGAAGCTTAGTTTGGCTGGATATGAAATTCCGGGTTGAAAATTGTTTTCTTTAAGAATGTTGAATATCGGCCCCCACTCTCTTCTGGCTTGTAGAGTTTCTGCTGAGAGATCAGCTGTTAGTCTGATGGGCTTCCCTTTGTGGGTAACCCGACCTTTCTCTCTGGCTGCCCTTAACATTTTTTCCTTCATTTCAACTTTGGTGAATCTGACAATTATGTGTCTTGGAGTTGCTCTTCTTGAGGAGTATCTTTGTGGCATTCTCTGTATTTCCTGAATCTGAATGTTGGCCTGCCTTGCTAGATTGGGGAAGTTCTCCTGGATAATATCTTGCAGTGTGTTTTCCAACTTGGTTCCATTCTCCCTGTCATTTTCAGGTACACCAATCAGACGTAGGTTTGGTCTTTTCACATAGTCCCAAATTTCTTGGAGGCTTTGTTCATTTCTTTTTATTCTTTTTTCTCTAAACTTCCCTTCTTGCTTCATTTCATTCATTTCATCTTCCATCAGCGATACCCTTTCTTCCAGTTGATCGCATCTGCTACTGAGGCTTCTGCAATCTTCACGTAGTTCTCGAAACTTGGCTTTCAGCTCCATCAGCTCCTTTAAGCTCTTCTCTCCATTGGTTATTCTAGTTATCCATTCTTCTAATTTTTTTTCAAAGTTTTTAACTTCTTTGCTATTGTTTTGAATTTCCTCCTGTAGCTCAGAGTAGTTTGATCATCTGAAGCCTTCTCCTCTCAACTCGTCAAAGTCATCCTCCATCCAGCTTTGTTCCGTTGCTGGTGAGGAACTGCGTTCCTTTGGAGGAGGAGAGGTGCTCTGCTTTTTAGAGTTTCCAGTTTTTCTCCTCTGTTTTTTCCCCATCTTTGTGGTTTTATCTACTTTTGGTCTTTGATGATGGTGATGTACAGATGGGTTTTTGGTGTGGATGTCCTTTCTGTTTGTTAGTTTTCCTTCTACCAGACAGGACCCTCAGCTGCAGGTCTGTTGGAGTTTACTAGAGGTCCACTCCAGACCCTGATAGGCTGGGTGTCACAGCGGTGGCTGCAGAACAGAGGATTTTCGTGAGACCACAAATTCAGCTGTCTGATAGTTCCTCTGGAAGTTTTGTCTCAGAGGAGTACCTGGCCGAGTGAGGTGTCAGTCTGTCCCTACTGGGGGTGGTGCCTCCCAGTTAGGCTGCTCAGGGGTGAGGGACCCACTTTAGGAGGCAGTCTGTCCGTTCTCAGATCTCCAGCTGCGTGCTGGGAGAACCACTACTCTCTTCAAAGCTGTCAGTCAGACAGGGACATTTAAGCCTGTGGAGGTTCCTGCTGACTTTTTGTTTGTCTGTGCCCTGTCCCCAGAGGTGGAGCCTACAGAGGCAGGCAGGCCTCCTTGAGCTGTGGTGGGCTCCACCCAGTTCGAGCTTCCTGGCTGCTTTGTTTACCTAAGCAAGCCTGGGCAATGGCGGGCGCCCCTCCCCCAGCCTCGCTGCCGCCTTGCAGCTTGATCTCAGACTGCTGTGCTAGCAATCAGCGAGACTCCGTGGGCATAGGACTCTCCGAGTCAGGTGCGGGACACAATCTCCTAGTGTGCCATTTTCCAGGCCCATTGGAAAAGCACAGTATTAGGGTGGGACTGACCCGATATTCCAGGTGCCATCTGTTACCCCTTTCTTTGACTAGGAAAGGGAACTCCCTGACCCCTTGCGCTTCCCGAGTGAGGCAATGCCTCGCCCTGCTTTGGCTCGCACACAGTGCGCTTCACTGACTGTCCTGCACCCACTGTTTGGCACTCCCTAGTGAAATGAAACCGGTACCTGAAACAGAAATGCAGAAATCACCCATCTTCTGTGTCGCTCAGGCTGGGAGCTGTAGACCGGAGCTGTTCCTATTCGGCCATCTTGGCTCAATTCTGGTTTGTTCTTACCCACTTGTTCCTCAATTTAAAAGCTAAGAAGGCTCCATTACAATTTTTTAAGTTGACTATGTCAAGGGAAGGGTAGTTTTGTTGTTGTTGTTGTTTAGCAGCCAGTTTTACTTAAAGACCTTTGCAAGAATAACTTGCATTTCAGCCTTCACAGCTCTGCAGATCTCTCAGAGGCAGTCTGAATTCCTTTTCAAGGAAAGTTAACGGTTGCAAAGCCTTGGCTGTCCCTTAGGTAAGGGAGAACACGCAAGAATTCTGCATTTCAGCTGTTCTACTGATTCATTTCCCCTCCAGACTTATCTGACATTTTAGTACAATCCAGCTCCTGTAGAGTTAGAGGAGGCTTCAGACCTTTAACTGTGACCACCCACAGCTCTCATTACTCAAGGGACTAAACAAAATCACTGATTTTTCTCCACTTCAAAGTGAGATGGGTTTGTAGAAAAGGAAAGTGTTTTGTTCTTTCTCATACTTCAAAATATTTATTTATCTCATTTTTCTAATTAGTTTCTAGGATGGGCAAGGCCAAGCAAAATGTGATTTGGGCCCTCATTTTAAACTTCCTCTGCCAGCATCATACTCATACAAGTTCATCCAGAAATTCTCCAAGCCTTCTGTTTTTCCTTCCTTTCTGTATGTGCCTGCCCAAAGAACTCCCTACATCTCCCACCACTTTGGCCATTATCCCAGGCTAAGCCAATATTATCTCTAGCCCAACTGCCACAGCAGCCTCCTAAATGGTGGCTCTGTATCCACTCTGTCCCCCTTTCAGCCTCAGATCCTTTACTCTCGGCCCCCTGGTTAAAACTCTTTAGTGGATTCCCATTGTCCCTGAGATAAAGACTGAAATCCTTACACAAGCCTACAAGGCTAGGTTTTGCTCAGTGTCTGGGTGTGTCTATCTCTTTGATCTGGGTTCCCACCACACTCCCCCTTTATTCTCCATACACAACCTTCCTTCAGTTCTCTGACATGCTACACCCTGCCCCACAGTACCTGAGCATGTTCTGATAAAATACTCTCTTGCTCTGGAGGGCACCTCCCTCCCCTCATCACCTAGTTTATTTCTCCCTATCCTTTAAACATTACTTCTCCTGAAAGCTTTCTCTGAGCATAAACCTAGATATCTTTCTTTGATAAACTATCTTCTGGAACTTCACTCTTTCCCTTTGGAGTAATTATTTTGGTATATAATTACTAGTATGTTTTTATTTTTATCAAATAATCAAATTGTTTAATGTGATTATTGGTTTACAATCTGTCTCCCTTAATAGACTATGAATTACATGAGGGGATAAACAGTTTCTACCACCATTATATGATGAGCACCCAGCAACGGTCAGCTTCATGGATGTGTGAGCTACACAGTTACATAGAAGAGCTTAGAAGGGCTGTATGCCTCGTTTAATGCTCTGCTGTCGCCGTCCTAAAATTCTTAATTTTGGAACAAGGAACTCCATATTTTAATTTAGAACTGAGACCTGCAAATTGTGTAGTCTGTCTTGCAACTAGATAGGGCTTGACATACTGAAGGTACTCATAAATATATCTTCAATGAATGATTATCTACAGAATGATTAATACACAGATGACTATGCAGCCAATTTTGCACATGAAATTCACAAATTTGTATCTTTGTGAATTTCGTGTGCAAAAGGAAGGCCCTTCAAAATATACCTGTCTCTTACTAACTTACACCTCATAACATGGTTAAAACATTTTATTAACAATTAGAGGGAGGCTAAAACTTCTGATCTCCCTAAGAGAAATAACAAAACTTAAGTTCACTGAGTTATATAGCTCTGTTCTTGTGATTTTCATTAAGACAAGACTGTGGAGGAAAGAGGAAAAGAATGGTGGCCCAATCCTGTACTGAACATTATCAAAAGGCTGAAAGTGCTGAAGTCAGACCTCTTCTACTTTCTGGTTTTACATGGGACCTACTCTATCACTTGTCAAGCATGTTCTACCACTAAATTCCTTGATTAGGTCAATGTCAGACATTAATTTTATTAACTCATATAGTGAAATTTGGTTTCCAGGAGGCTTTTCCTACATGTGTGATCCAAGACAAGTTATTTAACCTCTGAAACTTAGTTTTCTCATCTGTGAATTAGGGAAAATAGAGCCTAATTTATAGTACTGTGAGGATTAGAGAGAATATGTGTAAAGCACTTATCATTCTGGCATGTAGTCGCAACTCAAATCATCACAATGATAATACTAAAAAGAGGCAGAAGTCACCAGTGGGGTTTATATGTATACCACCATTTGCTTAACATTTACTCAAGAAAAAGTATTTTTCCTTACTTCGTTTACCATTTACTGATTGTACTAAGTAACAAAATTTAGAAGTTATTTAATAGAATTAACCTCTTGATATTTATTTGAAGCTGGCTTTATATTATACAAATAGTGCTACTATTAATCCAAGTGGTTTGAAAGTGAGTTAACCTTTACCCATCCTGTGGAAGTAATCAGACGGACTCAAAGATCTTTATATATATACGTATATATATATACATATGTATATATATATATACATATGTATACATATATATATATATATACATATATGTGTATATATATGTGTGTGTATATATATATATATATATATATATATATATATATATATATTTGGGGTTTCTTTGTTTTTTTGTTTGTTTGTTTGAGACAGAAACTCACTCTGTCACCCAGGCTGGAGTGCAGTGGCACAATCTCAGCTCACTGCAACCTCTGCCTCCTGGGTTCAAGTGATTATCCTGCCTCAGCCTCCTGAATAACTGGGATTACAGGCACGCACCACCACACCTGGCTAATTTTTGTATTTTTAGTAGAGACGGGGTTTCACCATGTTGGTCAGGCTGGCCTCGAACTCCTGACCTAGTGATCCACCCACCTCGGCCTCCCAAAGTGCTGGGATTAGAGGTGTGAGCCACCACGCCCAGCCGAAGCTCTTTATATTTTAAAAATATTTCAAGGATTACTTTTTATCACTGGAAGTAGTGTGTCCATTAAACCTAGACTTTATTTCTACTTACTAATGAGTGACTGTGTTACAACCTTCTCATTAACCTGAAGAGAGGAGCAAGGACCTCTGTTGTCCCAGAATTGAATTATTGACCTAGGATACAGTTGGTCCCTGAGGGAATTGGTGATAAAATGATAAAACTGGGCCAGAGATTGAGCAAGTAGTGAGTGGAGGTACAGAAGCTAATATCTAAGATCATGGTAGTAGAGATGAAGATATGCTCTTGTATTTTTTCAGTTTGTTACAAAAGAAAAGATAGCAGATATATACATGAGAGAATCTAATTCCTTGTCATTTTTCTCACCATGATGATTTCATCCTGGGTTCCTAAAGCAATATTGGTAAGAGATTGAAACCAAAGGTCTCCAAACCCTGAAGCTTGTATCGGTCTAATTATGGAAGTATGTAGAGACGTCAGCTTTTGGGATAACCATTCATCATCCAGCCAGCCACCCATTCTATGCTACAATAATTTTCAAGGCCTTCCTATATACCAAAAATGCTGATGGATGCTAAAGGTATAAAATGAATGTCACTGACTTTGACTCAAGAAATTCACTCTAGACTGGTAACCCAACTAACCCTAATAGAGTAGGTAGTTGCCTGACTCTGGATGTTGGAGGATGAGGAAGATGGACACTTTAATAATGAGGAAAGAGCTTCTAATTGTGCTGGAGTCATGGGTAAAGAACCCACTGTTTACAACTCCCATGTGGAATATTCCATACACTACATAAGAGTACTTAGCACATGTGTCTTCTATTTCCTGCAGGGTCACATTCTCCTTACAAACCAGGAGGCCACATTCTACTACTCCATGTCTCCCCTGCATTGCCCCACACAATGCCCAGCATAGCATTACTAAAGCTTCTATTGGAATGACTTGAATTACAGAATGCTTTTGAGAAAAAAAATTTGAAACTTCGAGTACAAGTGGAACGAAAAGAGTAAGTAATGGACAGAGAGGTTAGTCTTTCAAAGATATCAAAGAATTGGGGCCAAATTTTTAGGTTACTGATCTTTCCAAGGAACTGCTGAAAACGGGCCTTTTGCACCCATGTGCTGACTGCCAGATGTTCAAAAACGATGACCCAACAAAAGAATAAAATGGTCAAATTTGCAATGAGGATTCTTTTTTTAAAAAAAGTAAATTTCCTTCAAACTACTTTTGATATTGTTAAAAGAGGCCCCAAAGACTTATTTTAAAATCATGTTCAAAAACTCCCATATATGAGCAGGTCCAATACCCTGGGCTATCTGACCTATTAAAACACAAAGATTCTCCACTGGCTCATATAACCATGGAATTTTTTTTTCAAATTTATGAATCAAGGCTTTAGTGTGAATAGATAGTGAGGGAATTTTTTCTGAATAGCCTCCCTATAATCATGGTTCATGACATTTTATAATGCAATTATTGTGGGACATATCATAACATAATTGAGATTCTAGAAATGGGAATGGGAGGGAATAGAAGGGACACAGTTACTCAAGAAAATGAAAATGCCATTTTACTTGCAAATTAAATTTAAAATCTAATGAAGTGGGTGTAGAAATTGATTGAAAAATTAATTGAGAGAAACAAATTTGGAAAATGTCTGTAAGGAACATCTGTAAGAAATTCTGCTCTGACACACCTCTTCAGAGAATCAAGTGCTTCCTGTTAGCTAAAACTTGAATGGAAGCCAGGCTAACGATAGATCTTTAGAACATGTCAGAATAGTCCAATTTATACTCTGAAGCCAATTGGTGAACTCATAGATTTGCCTGGACTTGAACAAGCAACAGGGAATTTTTCCGGTGCGAGCTCCAAATCAATATTTAGCCCAGCATTTGTTTGTTTGTTTAACGTTTGCCTCCTTTTCTTTTGTCTATCTCTGTCTCTCATTGATGATAACTTTCAAAAATAAGCTGAACATGTCAAGACATTTTGTCTTTAAATACTTCAGCATGTAGCACCTAAGAACAAAGGCATTCTCCTTTATAATCTACTATCACAATTAAGAATTAAGCTCCAAGTTTCTACATTCTATTTGCTTGTCATGTCTCTTAAATCTCATTTACTTTAGAACAGCCACCAGCACCATCAGTTTTTTTTTTTTAAGTTTTCCGGGACACTGACGTTGTGATGAGTCCATGTCACTTGACATGTAGAATCCCCCCCACACCACAACCAATCTGTTTTTGTCTGACTGTGGGTCAGACTTTTGGGGAGTCGATCACACTAGTGTTTATTATTCATCTCTATCTTTGAATGAGAGATAATTGTTTTTTAAAAAAAATTAAATGAGTTGGCCTTGTTAGATATTACAAGTGTCAAAGAGAGGAAGAGGTAAGGAACTGTTGATTTGTTTTAGTGCCAGATTCTTCAGATTAGATTCAGATGGTATATTCATGAGGTGTGTGTGAATCTTGAAATTTCTGAGCATGTTTTTCAATGAATCATCTAGCCTTTGGAGATTTACTCAAAAACTCCCTTTTCTTCCTCCACTGAGAGATTTTTGAACTTGAGAATTTAGAAAGTGATTGTTCATTATCCAAATCCTTTTAGGAGAAAAAGAGTGGGTGGCACGCTAAAGGAAGAATTTTAGTTGCTGGGATAAGAAACAAAATTTATGACTTTCCCACTGATTCCTCAGCCAGTATTGCCCCTCCCCAGTACCCACCTCTCCAGAGATTAAAACATGCTTGAATTGGAGTAGGCATTTCCTTCCTTCTATTCAGTGCCAGTTCTCAGAAGAAAACATTCATTTTGCTCTTTGATTCCTGTAGCCCAGAGACAGCAATGAAAGGACCTGCTGCTTCCTGGAGTATAAGGATTTCATCTGGAGGGCTGCAAGGCAGGAAAGAGAGTTTAAAGGGTGTGTGCATCAGCGTGGGTGTGAATGATTTCCCCCAGGGCCAGTTAGCTGGCCTGGAGCCCAGAGTATGCCATTCATCCACCTTAAATTGCACCACATAGCAGAGATGGTTGAGGGAGAAGTCACTCAATGGCAGTGCCACTTGCTGCCAGTTTTCACTGTGTCTCTTTGATATGGAATGTCCTAGAAACTGATGCAGTTTTCTACTTCTTCCCAGAGGGGGAGTAAAAGATGCATGGTGCAGTGGGTCAATAAACTGTAAATGAAATCAACCAAAATGAGAATAATGAAGCCGAGAGTTGAATCTCCTCTCATGGTACTGTGGTCCTGCAAATGTAAAGATGCTTGAGTCATCGTAAGTCCTATTTCTAAGCAATGAGGAGATGGTAAAAATAAACAATCTCTTGCTACAGATATGGAATCTCTTCAGATACCTGATGTTCAAAATGTAGACCCAACTCAATCCATTTTGATCTGAGAATGTTTACTTCTACCATTCAGCCTCAGGTTACAAGAAAAATAAACATGAAATCAAGCATGTAAATAAATCTGGCTGTGCTCCTTGCAACTTGAAATCAGTGTCTTTGACTGTTTCTAATTAAGGAAATATGAGTTGAAAGCACTGGGGTTTTGTGGGGTTTTTGTTGTTGTCGTTACTATTTGACACAAAGAGAAAATTTTGATCAGACCACGTGGTGGATTTGTCCAAATGTTGTGGGAAGTCAGGGACCCCGAACAGAGGGACGGGCTGAAGCCATGGCAGAAGAACATAAGTTGTGAAGATTTCATGGACATTTATTAGTTCCCCAAATTAATACTTTTATAATTTCTTACCCCTGTATTTACTGCAATCTCTGAACATAAATTGTAAAGATTTCATGGACATTTTTCACTTCCCCAATCAACACTCTTACAATTTCCTATGCCTGTCTTTACTTTAATCTCTTAATCCCATCATCTTTGTAAACTGAGGATGCATGTCACCTCAGGATCCTGTGATGATTGCATTATCTGCACAAATTGCTTGTACAGCATGTGTGTTTGAACAATATGAAATCTGGGCACCCAAAAGGAACAGGATGGCTGCAATTTTCAGGGAACAAGGGAGATAACCATTGGGCCTGACTGCCTGTGGGGCCGGACAGAACAGAGTCATATTTCTCTTCTTACAAAAGCAAATAGGAGAAATATTGCTGAATTCTTTTTCTCAGCAAGGAACAGCCCTGAGAAAGAGAATGCATTCCCAGGGGTAGGTCTCTGAAATGGCCCCTCTGGGAGTGTCTGCCTTATGCAGTTGCGATAAGGGATGAAACACGCCCTGGTCTCCTGCAGTACCCCCAGGCTTGCTAGGATTAGGAAATTCCAGCCTGGAGAATTCTAGTCAGACTGGTTCTCTGCTCTTGAAACTTGTTTCCTGCTAAGATGTTTATCAATGACAATGTGTGCCCAACGGGACATGGACCTTCATTAGCAATTCTAGTTTTGCCCTGACCTTGTGATCTCGCTCTGACCTTCTGCCTTGTGATCTTTTATTGGCCTATGAAGCATGTGATCTCTGTGGCCCCCACCCTATTCATACACTCCCTCCTCTTGGAAAATTTCTAATAAAAACTTGCTGGTTTTGTGGCTCAGGGAGCATCACAGAGCCTGCCAACATGTGATGTCTCCCCCAGACACCCAGCTTTAAAATTTCTCTCTTTTGTACTCTTTCTCTTTATTTATCAGACCGGCCAACACTTAGAGAAAATAGAAAAGAATCTATGTTGAAATATCGGGGGCTGGTTCCCCTGATATCCAAACCTACAGTGGTCAACTGTCACAGTTCACCTGGGACTAAGGAGTTTCCCAAGACAAGGGACTTTCAGTGCTGAAACCAGGACGGATATGGAAAAACTACCACAATTGGTCACCCTAGCAAGCCTAAAATGTGCCCTTCGCTTAAAACATGAATCCATTGCCTAGTTGTTATAATTGTAAACTTACCTCAGAATTAGTGAAGTAGAAGAGATGTATTATTTATTGGACTTATACTGCAGAAAGCTCTGTATAAATATGAATGTCCGTGAATGCAGATGACAGGATTTAACATGATGTGCTTATGGAAAAAACTAATACCCATGTCCTTTCCAAGAGCTGTTTTGTGATGTTTCCTTCTAAGAAAAGTTAAAACAGATTTGTTTCTTCTTTACTTCTTCCTTTATGCTGAGAGTAATACCCATCCCAAAGTCTATAACCCCATTGGGTCAGGCTATCTAATGAAGGACCACAGAAAAAACAACAGACACAGAAAGGAAGTTTCCTCTAGTGAAATTTTCTGCCAGTAAAATATTGATCTCTTTTGTCCTTGGGTCCCACAGGGAATTTTTGATGGCTATTCTACAGTAAAGAACTTCCTGTTCACAAAACATATACTCCATTAACCTAATTAGAATAAGAATCTGCACTTCAGCCAGAACTTAGTATCCATTGTGAGGCTGGGTCCCAGAGGAAAATGTTCAATAGGAATTGGAAATATTGACAGCTATTCAATAATTTATATGAGAGCCAAACAAGTCATAGAGGAAAATATCAAAGCAAAACTACTTATAGCCTTTTAATAAGGATATACTGTGTCTTCTTCATCAACAGTTTAAATAGGACTTCTGCTTCTTGCAGAAATCACTAAGTACCCCAATTACCTTCATCTAGAGCTCACATAGTATATGATACTTTACTTGTAAGGAAAATTTATTAAACAATTTGAGAAGCAGAAGAGAATCAAAATGTATTAGCATGAGCCATTAAGGTCTAAGAGTCAATGGAAAAGGAAGTGACAATAAAATTTGAAGCTAAACATGATTGGAAGTGGTAATAGAACAACAGGTACTTACCCAAAAGTAGTTTGAATCTGGGGAGTACAAAGACACTGGTTGCCTAGTGGTTTGAGTGCAAAGAATGAGGACAAAGAGATTAGATCACAAGGGTAATGAGAAAATATACTACTGTGATATACAGTAATGGCAAGGATGGGCTGTGAAATCCACCGGCCCTGAATTTGAATCCTGGCTCCATTCCACACAACTTGACCTTGGGCGAGTTACTTGACAATGTGAGCTACTGTTTCCACTTATTAAAATGGGGATAAGCTGGGCATCATGGCTTGAGCCTGTAATCCCTCTACTCAAGACGCTGAGACAGGAGCATTGCTTGAGCCCAGGCATTCCAGGCTGCAGTAAGCTATGATCACACCACTGTGCTGCCGCCTGGGAGACAGAGCGAGACCCTGTCTCAAATAAAATAAAATAAAATAAAATAAAATAAAATAAAATATAAAATAGGAATGCTATGTGGTTGTAGCAGATGAAAGTGCTGTTTGTGCATTAAGTTAAAATGGATAAATATTAGCAATTTCATATGCTTCAACCTAAAGGGCACCTACCCCTAAGGTTGTTAGAAGGATTCAGTGAAATAAGGGAACCAGTTCACCTAGGAATTAAGAACATAGTCTCTGGGCTGCTGTCCACCTGGCAAGGGAGTCCCGTCTGTCCAGATTGTCCCAGATCTTGCTGCCCACCCAGTGGCCGAAGTCCTTCAGGTCTGGAGGTCGTGGTGTCACACACTCCACGACATGTTGATGCTGGCTGAGCAGCAGCAGAAGCAGAAGTGGGCTGTGAATGCTCAAAACACTGCCTAGAGTAATGCTGATTCTAAGTTTGGCCAGAGGATACTAGAGAAGATGGAGTGGTCTAAAGGAAGGGGTTTAGGGGTTCAGGAGCAAGGAGGCCCAGATCATATTAAAGTTCAAGTTAAAAAGAACGACCTGGGACTTCAAGCTGCAATCAATAATGAAGCCAACTGGATTGCCCATCAAGATGATTTTAACCGGCTTCTGGCAGAACTGAACACTTGCCAGAGGCAGGAAACAGCAGACTCCTTAGACAACAAGAAAAAGAAATATTTGGCCGGGCGCGGTGGCTCACGCTTGTAATCCCAGCACTTTGGGAGGCCGAGGCAGGCGGATCACGAGGTCAGGAGATCGAGACCACGGTGAAACCCCGTCTCTACTAAAAATACAAAAAATTAGCCGGGCGTGGTGGCGGGCGCCTGTAGTCCCAGCTACTCGGAGAGGCTGAGGCAGGAGAATGGCGTGAACCCGGGAGGTGGAGCTTGCAGTGAGCCGAGATCGCGCCACTGCACTCCAGCCTGGGTGAAAGAGCAAGACTCCGTCTCAAAAAAAAAAAAAAAATTTTAGTCTTAAAGAAAAGTCCAAAATCTTCAAAAACTGTGTTCATCATAGGAAATTTACAAAAGGAAAGGATCTATCATCTCGGAGCAAAACAGATCTTGACTACATTTTTGGGAAAAAACAGAGTAAGAAGACTCCCAAGGGTAATTCCAGACCCTCCACTCCAGACAGAACGGAACCACAATGACAACCCATGCCTTCACCACCCAGGAGCGTTTTGCCAAGCGAATGGCAGCACTGAAGAACAAGCCCCAGGTCGCAGCTCCAGGGCCTGACATTTCCAAGACCCAAGTGGAATGCAAAAGGGGAAAGAAAAGAAGCAAAGAGGCAACAGGTAAAAATGGGGAGAGTTACCCCCCAACCCAGCCTAAGGCCAAGTGGCCTAAAGCGGGAAAGCCTAAGAGATACAAGGTCCAGAAGCCGGCATCCAAGGAGAAAAAGAGCACGGGCAGAGGGACAGCACAGAGGCCCCTGCTGGGAAGAGAGTTCTGAGGCCTTTAATGGCCAGGATTTCACCCTGAAGCCCAAAAAGATAAGAGGAAAAAAAAAAAAGCTGCAAAGCCGGTAGAGGTAGCAGTGGACGCTACGCTGAAAGAAACACCAGTGAAAAATAAGAAAAAGAAGAAAGGTTCCAAATGAATTCTCTCCAGCCAGGGACTTCCGACCACTCAGCTGTCAGGGCACTGCTGGGGCAGACACCTCTGGCCTGAAGTCAGAGCAGAGTTCACCCCAGAGAGCCGGGGCACATCTTGTGACATGCCCGTGGGTGGCCGAGTCTTGCCCTCTCACCACATTTCTCCCCAGGTTATGTTCCCAGGAGGGCTTTTTAAAAATGTTTTAAATCATGGCTTTCATAAACAAATACATTTTTGTAAACTCTGAAAAAAAATAGTCTCTGGAGCCATGCAGCTTTCTTTTTAATGCTGACACTACCAACATCTACTTGTGTGATGCTGGGCAAATTACTTACTCTCCCTCTGCCTCCCTTTCCTCTTACATATAATAAGGTTATTAACAGCACCTGTTTTATTGGCTTGTTGTGTTGGGATCAGTGGTTTGCAGACAATAACCACGCAATAAATGTTAACAATATTAAACATCTTTGAGTACTAAGGCAATTGGTCTAAAGTGAGCCTGGAAATAATTGATAAGCAATACAGTATTCTATTGGCTCTTGTATATAGTTTTGTCTTTAGGTACATATCTAATTATTAGGTTAGTGCAAAAGTAATTACGGTTTTGCCATCACTTAATGGCAAAACAGCAATTACTTTTGCACTAACCTAATAATTATAATTGCTGTTTTGCCATTAAGTGATGGCAAAACCGTAATTACTTTTGCACCAAACTAATATCTACCTGTCTAATTATCTAAGTGATAATTTAATCATGACATTTCATTATATAGGTAAATAATATTGTGTGTATTTATATATGTATACATATACACATATATGGTATATATATTCAGATAAATTTACATCTCCTTATTGGTGTTACATCAAAAGTTATGCCATCTAATAATAAAGTTGACTTATGAAGTTTAATCTCATTTCACACTGATACGTAAAATTATAATTGATGCTCAGATGCAAAAAATTAGAAAACCAAAATACTCATTATTTAGTGAGTAAAAAAAATTTACTAAGCAATAGCTTAACATTCTGCAGGATTAATGACCTTCAGAAGACTCTGTAAACTTCCAATCAAAATAGTTAAATAGAAATTTGGGGGGGAAAGTGCAACAGAAATCTGAAATATTGACATAGGTTTTTTATTTTTTAGGATAACCAAATAAGAAATAAGAAATAGCAAAAATATCAAGTCAAAATTGTAAGATTTTTAAAATTCGTGTATCATAATTTCATGAGAATTTTAATGGTCATTTGCTCTAATTTATGATGGGCTCCACACATAGGTTTGAAATCAACCTTATTTGGTTCAGGTATATTTTATTATCATATTTATATTTAGAAGCCAGTAAATCCCTGGTAATTGTATTAATTTATCAGAAATAAAGGTCGAACCTACCTATTTTTTAACCTAATCATGACTTGCTTTAATTGTATAATCCAGGTATATATAATTATATACATATACATATACATACATATAATTATATACATTATACATACATATAATTATATACATTATATTATATATTATAATTGTATAATGCAGGTGCTTTTGAGATTCTTTGTGGTGTTGAATTTTCATTTTAGTTGTAATAATGTTATTAAAAAATCTCCAGTAGTCATCAAAGCTGGATATCCAGTTATTTTAAGTCTTAGATGCTCTAAAATCCCTCAAAATGTCCCTCAATAACTAAAAATTCTAATTGGCTCTTTCATGACAAATTCTGAAAAGCACCTCTCTTTTATTTTTCCAAGAGTTCCTATAATATTTACAGTTGGAAAAGCCTACAGCATGATGGAATATTGGTGTACTGTTATTGTAAAACTGCAAATTGGAAACCTGATATTTCATTTCTGATCACTGCTTTATATAATTATCTCATAATGATTTTCTTTTTGAAAAAAAAAAGAACACATTAAGTGTTTTTCCTGCATTATCTGATTTAATCATCCTCTTAACAATGTGAAATATTATCAAACCCATTTTAAAAGATGATGAAACTGGGGTGCAGAGGAGTTTACTAAGAACCTATGGAAGCACAGATAGTAAGAGATGATCTAGGCCAGGCATGGTGGCTCATACCTGTAATCGCAGCACTTTGGGAGGCCGAGGCGGGCGCATCACCTGAGGTCAGGAATTTGAGACCAGCCTGGCCAACATAGTGAAACCCCATCTCTACTAAAAATAAAAAAAAATTTTTAAAAACTAGCCAGGTGTGGTGGCACATGCCTGTAGTCCCAGCTACTCGGGAGGCTGAGGCAGGAAAATCGCTTGAACCCGGGAGGCAGAGGTTGCAGTGAACCAAGATCACGCCACTACCCCCCAGCCTGGGCAACAGAGTGAGGCGCCATTTCAAAAAAAAAAAAATTATCCAGGCACAGTGGTGCATGCCTGTATCCCCAACTACTTAAGAGGCAGAGATGGGAGGATCACTTGAGCCCAGGAGGTCAAGGCTGCAATGAGCTGTGATCAGGCCACTGCTCTCCAGCCTGGGCAAAACAGAGCAAGATCTTGTCTCAAAAAAAGAAAGGAAAGAAAGGAGACAATCTGACTCAAAAACCTTCACTCATAATGACCACCCAATCCAGCCTTCGGTGAACTTCTCCATAATGGCAGAGGAAGGGGAGCCTGTGTGCAAGAGAAGCACAACCGGGTTGGGATGGAGACTACCAAAAAAAGTACATAACGTCAGAAAAAGGAAGGAACACCATGTTTTAAAGAAGAGGGATTGGTCACCTTAGCCAAGTGCCACACACAGACCCATGAAGGCATGGACTACAAAAGGCCAATCACATCTTGATGAAAACGGAATTTTGGTGACCTTAGTGAAAGCAGTTAAGGAATGGTGGAGTCAAAAGCCAGACACCTGTATGACGTAAGAAGGCAGAGTCAGGGGTACAGTCCACTCCTCTGGAAATTTTGAGTTCACAAAAGAGGAGAGAGACTTGATAGTGGCTGGAAGGACAAATAGCACCAAAGCCAGTTTCCCTTTTTAGGAAGCTGTGGAGGAGAGGGTGGAGGCACACAAGACAGGGACAATGACTATAGGAATGAGATGTCAGAGTTCAGAGTGACCTGAGGATTCGTGATTTAGGTCAGTGGCCTAGAGGACTTGGACTTGAAAAAGGAGCAAGCCCTCCTCTGAGACAGGAAGACAGATCATGGGAACCCACGTGAATGTGAAGAAGGAGAGCAGGTAGGTACCAGCTGGTGGCTGATAGAGGGCTTACCTGGGACCTAACTGTCCTCACTAAAGGAACAGCAAGATCATCTGCTAAGACTGAGGAAGAGGGCACTAAAAGGGAGCAGAAGTGTGGTGAGCATTGGAAATCTCTTAGGGAACTGGAGAGTTCAACAACTTACGAACAAGTGAAAGCGTTGACAAGAACTGCTGAGGACTCTGAGAAGGCTCGAGGCTCGCGGTCAGTTGTGTAGCATTCCCTTATTTTCAGGAGATGCGTCTTTTCATCCAGAGTGATTACTCTCCTCAGCATGAAAGCAGAGCAGGCAGATAGAGCCAGCGTTCAGTTTTGCTGTGTGAAAGCAGTGAAAGGATGTAGTCATCAAGATGCAAGGTGACTGGCAAGAATTTTTGCAGGCTAGAAATAAACGGAGGCTCTTGCACCAGTGTTGGTGAGGTTCTTTCTCCCTGTTCCATATTTTCCAACACCCCTATTCAAGACCAGCTGAGCCAAAAGTTAAATCATACGCCCAGGATATTTTCTAGAGAGTTCAAGTATTTCACAGTGTGGGAGCTTGACCTACAAACACTGCTCCTGGTGTGTAAGGAAATGAGCTTTTAAATCAGATCCTTACAGCAAAACATTAGAAACCAAGAAATATGCATTAACCCCTGCACATCCCATGGAGAAAATGGATGGGCATACTCTGAATTCAAAACAGTATTTGTGGTATGGCCCTGAGATGGAATTTTTCCCCGACTGTCACAGACAAGAATGTGGCCAGTTTTGACAATCTCTCTGAAGAAACAAAGTTCTTCCTTGGTTCACAAATCATGACAGAGATGTCATAACTTCCTTATGACATCTAAAATTCTAAAAAGAATTTTAGAGTTGGAAGAGAGAGCTAAGATCAGGTAGATCACATCTTTAATTTCTAGAGGAGGAAACTCTCTAGAAACTCCAGTCCAAGGGGATAAAGGAATTTGCAGCAACGTTCAGAACAAGAATCTAATTCTGCTCTTGTATCCTGCTATCTCTCATATTAGAATGTAATTTTTTTGTTTCCTTTCTCTAAAATTGTTTATGTGAGTCTTATTCCTTAAACACTTAAAAATGAGCATTTTAAAGCATTTTAGAAGCTAGCCGGAGACATCATTCAGGAAGTATTTTCTGGCAAGGATAAGTTGGGCTAAGTAAGAGATTGCAATTTTTGCAGATTTAATATAGCTAAAAACAGGGATTTGCAAAAAGGTAGTATATTATTGACTAAAACCCTTACTCTAAAACTTACTACCTGAGTGCCTAAATTGTTAAGTTAACATCTCTGTATGTCTGTTTTCATTTTCACAAAATAGGTAGAGTAATACTATTTTAGTACTATTTTATGTGGTTTTTACAAAAATTACAAGCAACGTCCTTAACAGAGACTATGAAATGAAAGAATATTTTTAAAACAGCTATTGTTGTTACTACTTTTGCCAAAAAATGTTTGCTTAAGTTTTCTGTGATAACAGAGTAATCAAATAGTAATGACCTCCCAGTTCAAAAGATTCCATGGGGCTGAGAGTCAGCTTCCTCTGAATCGGCAGGGAAAACTTCACCTCTGAGCACATATTCTTTACATTTAAGACCCAAGGACAACAAGTTCCCAACATCTCCAAACATCAAGGTTTAAACTTTAGCCATCAGATGGTGGTGAGGGCCCCCTAAATGTGCCTGTCTCTCCTCCCTCAGTCTCCCAATCTGGAGTGTGAGATGTCCCCACCCCATGCCCCATGTCAGCACACAGAGCTTGCCTCTTCCACAGCACCTAGCACCATTGATTCTTTTTTATTTTTATGGTACATAGTAGGTGTATACATGTATGGAGTACATGAGATATTTTGATACAGGCATATGGTGTAATAATCACATCAGGGTAAATAGGGTATCCATCACCTCAAGGATTTATCATTTCTTTGTATTATAAACATTCAATTATACTCTTTCAGTTATTTTCAAGCGTATGATAAATTACATTTGCTGTAGCCACCCTGTTTTGCTACCTAATACTAGATCTTATTCATTCTATCTATATTTTTCGACCCATTAACCATCTCCATTTCCCCCACTCCCCACTACCCTTCCCAGCCTCTAGTAGCCATCATTCTACCATCTTCATGTATTCAATTGTTTTAATTTTTAGCTTCCACCAATAAGTGAGAACATGCAAAGTTTGTCTTTCTGTGTCTGGCTTATTTTACTTGACATAATGACCTCCAGTTCCATCCATGTGGTCGCAAATGACTGGATCTCATTCTCTTTTATGGCTGAATAGTACTCCATTGTGTATATGTACCACATGTTATTCATTTTCTGTTGATGGGCAATTAGATTAATTCCAAATCTTAGCTATCGTGAATACTGCTGCAACAAACATGGGAGTGCAGACAGCTCTTTGATTTACTGATTTCTTTTCTTTTGGGTATATACTTAGCAGTGGGATTGCAGGTCACATGGTAGTTCTATTTTTAGTGTTTTAAGGAACCTCCATACTGTTCTCCATAGTGGCTGTACTAATTTACATTCCCACCGGTAGTACATGAGGGGTACTGTTGATTCTTATCTATCTTCTTCAATGCATCATGAACACTTCAAGAGCAAAAAATTCCTTCCTTCCTTCCTTCCTTCCTTCCTTCCTTCCTTCCTTCCTTCCTTCCTTCCCTCCTCCCTCCCTCCCTCCCTCCTTCCTTCCTTCCTTCCTCTTTCTTTCCCTCTGTGGCCCAGGCTGCAATCTACTCACCTCGCTGCTGCCCGCGCGGCGGACTGCCTGGGCCTGCCGCCGCGCATCACCGCTGCCTGCTTTTTCCCCTTTGGCTGCAGGCGCGCGGTCGCCATGTTGGCCACGCTGCTCACCACCTCCTGACGCCGAGTGCTATGCCCGCCTCAGCCTCCCGAGCCCCTGCCCGGCCACCGCCCCGTCTGGGAGGTGGGGAGCGCCTCTGCCCGGCCGCCCCGTCCGGGAAGAAGTGAGGAGCGCCTCTGCCCGACCGCCCCGTCCGGGAAGAAGTGAGGAGCGCCTCTGCCCGGCCGCCCCGTCCGGGAAGAAGTGAGGAGCGCCTCTGCCCGGCCGCCCCGTCTGGGAAGTGAGGAGCACCTCTGCCCGGCCGCCCCATCCGGGAAGAAGTGAGGAGCGCCTCTGCCCGGCCGCCCCATCTGGGAAGTGAGGAGCGCCTCTGCCCAGGCGCCCCGTCCGGGAAGAAGTGAGGAGCACCTCTGCCCGGCTGCCCCGTCCGGGAAGAAGTGAGGAGCGCCTCTGCCCGGCCGCCCCATCTGGGAAGAGGTGAGGGGTACCTCTGCCCGGCCGCCCCGTCTGGGAAGTGAGGAGCACCTCTGCCCGGCCACCCATCGTCTGGGAAGTGAGGAGCGCCTCTGCCTGGCCGCCCCGCCTGGGAAGTGAGGAGCGCCTCTGCCCGGCCACCCATCGTCTGGGAAGTGAGGAGCGCCTCTGCCCAGCCGCCCCGTCTGGGAAGTGAGGAGCGCCTCTGCCTGGCCACCTATCGTCTGGGAGGTGAGGAGCGCCTCTGCCCCGCCGCCCCGTCCGGGAGGAAGTGAGGAGCGCCTCTGCCCGGCCGCCCCGTCCGGGAAGAAGTGAGGAGCGCCTCTGCCCGGCCGCCCCGTCCGGGAAGAAGTGAGGAGCGCCTCTGCCCGGCTGCCCCGTCTGGGAGGTGAGGAGAACCTCTGCCCGGCCACCCATCGTCTGGGAGGTGAGGAGCGCCTCTGCCCGGCCGCCCCGTCTGGGAAGTGAGGAGCGCCTCTGCCCGGCCACCCACCGTCTGGGAAGTGAGGAGCGCCTCTGCCCGGCCACCCACCGTCTGGGAAGTGAGGAGCGCCTCTGCCCGGCCACCCACCGTCTGGGAAGTGAGGAGCGCCTCTGCCCGGCCACCCACCGTCTGGGAAGTGAGGAGCGCCTCTGCCCGGCCGCCCCGTCTGGGAAGTGAGGAGCGCCTCTGCCCGGCCACCCACCGTCTGGGAAGTGAGGAGCGCCTCTGCCCGGCCACCCACCGTCTGGGAAGTGAGGAGCGCCTCTGCCCGGCCACCCCGTCTGGGAAGTGAGGAGCGCCTCTGCCCGGCCACCCACCGTCTGGGAACTGAGGAGCGCCTCTGCCCGGCCACCCACCGTCTGGGAAGTGAGGAGCGCCTCTACCCGGCCGCCCCGTCAGGGAAGTGAGGAGCGCCCCTGCCCGGCCACCCACCATCTGGGAAGTGAGGAGCACCTCTGCCCGGCCACCCACCGTCTGGGAAGTGAGGAGCACCTCTGCCCGGCCACCCCGTCTGGGAAGTGAGGAGCGCCTCTGCCCGGCCGCCCCATCTGTGAAATGAGGAGCGCCTCTGCCCGGCCACCTATCGTCTGGGAGGTGAGGAGCGCCTCTGCCCGGCCGCCCCGTCTGGGAAGAAGTGAGGAGCGCCTCTGCCCGGCCGCCCCGTCCGGGAAGAAGTGAGGAGCGCCTCTGCCCGGCCGCCCCGTCCGGGAAGAAGTGAGGAGCGCCTCTGCCCGGCCGCCCCGTCTGGGAAGTGAGGAGCGCCTCTGCCCGGCCGCCCCATCTGGGAAGTGAGGAGCACCTCTGCCCGGCCACCCATCGTCTGGGAAGTGAGGAGCGCCTCTGCCCGGCCACCCATTGTCTGGGAAGTGAGGGGCGCCTCTGCCCGGCCACCTATCGTCTGGGAAGAAGTGAGGAGCGTCTCTGCCTGGCCGCCCGGTCTGGGAAGTGAGGAGCGCCTCTGCCCGGCTGCCCCGTGTCTGGGAAGAAGTGAGGAGCGCCTCTGCCCGGCCGCTCCGTCTGGGAGATCTACCATGGAGGCCAGAAGCAATGTGGGGGCTGGACGTGGTGGCTCACACCTGTGGTCCCGGCACTCTGGGGGGCGAGGCGGGTTGATCACTTCGGGCTAGGAGTTCGAGACCAGTCTGGCCAACTTGGCGAAACATGAAAAATACAACAGACAAACCAACCAACCAACTCAGTGACAACAAAACAGGTCTACCCTGGAGTCATACTCTAATTTTTTCTATTTTCCTCCCTTTCTGATCCTTTATCCCACTTTCTTTTTCTTCCTCTTCCTTCTCCCTCTTCTTTGTCAAATAGAGGATTGAGTTATTATCACTGATCCACATAAAGTCCCTCTCTACCTTATTTTAACTCCCACCCCCCATTTCTATTCCCCGACTTCCCATGTGTAACCTTCCTAATATGTTTGATACGCATCTTTTTGTTTGTATGTATTTTTAGAAAATGTTTATTGTTTTTGTGTGCAAAAATTAATAAAAAAAAAAAAGAAAAAAAAAGAGCAAAAAATTAATCTTACTCCTATTAATAATCCCGGTCACTAAACAGATAATATATACTTGTTAAGCAGTAAGTAAATAAGACCAAGTTTCTGCTCTACCCTTGCAATGAACTTCAACCCAGCTTTAGTTTAGCTAAGGGGCACTTCAGCTGATTAAACCTGGTGTCTTCACTTACACCACAGAGAATGAGGCTATTGTTCTCTCTGCTTCTTTTCCATCCAACAAGTCTTGATTCCTAGCTAGTACTTTGAGTTTTCCTATCCAATGAGGAGAAGCTTTGACTACAAAGAAAATTATAAAAGAACTATATTGCCTGGGTCATATCCCAGGAAAATATAGTTGTTTATAATACAATAGAATAGTGTTGTAGAAACTCAAATTCCTCAATATGCCCAAAGTAGGTAAGTTACTGGGTCAGTGTGTAAAATCTGGTTCAGGATAAATTAGCAAGAAACAATGCAGTTTCAACTCATAAATGAGTGCGTACACTTAGGGAGGCCTTCAAAGGTATCAGTATATCAAGGTTATGCTCTGTAAATATAGAAAGATGACAGGACACTGGCCTTACTAGTGAACAGCTAGCCAGATAATGAAAGATGAAAAGTAAACTGTTACTCTTTCGGGTGGCAGAAAACAAAAAGAAAGGCATCCTTTACCACATAAATTGTCCTGTTGTCAGAAGTATAAAAAAGAGGAGAGAGGCAGGAATCAGTGGACTGTGAACTATGTCAGTTCGACCCACAAATTTCACCTTTGTCTGCCAGGAGTGTGTGCCTTTGCAATTTAGCCCTTTTCAGTTTTCCTATTTGGACCAAGTTTCACTCACACACTCTCAGCTGGTAGTGGACACGAGTGGAGACAGCACAATGGATGACAGCCTCAGGCATGTGATACAGCTGGATAAGTCCAAATAAACTGATCCCTTTACTAAAGAAGACTTGGAGTGACAGTGGATTCCAATGAGACCCTTACACACACTACAGGTTGTAAGGTGGAGGGGCCTGCTTGCTGTCTCATAGCAACTTGTCTAGGTCATTTTCTCCTAATCTACCTAATCTTGTCACAATCCCAATTTTATATTTACTTTACGTTAACCTTTTTTAAAAATAATTTTTGATAGTGTAGACCATTGCTACTTCTCAAAGGATGATTCTGGAGGCCTTCTAGCATCTCCAAATTCTGGAACACAGTTACCACAAAAAATTATTTTCCCTCTCTTTCTTCAATGAGAGGCTAACTGGATACTTGTACACCAATTTTAAATGTAATTGATAGGTGGCCAATTACATGCACTCATGCGACAAGAAATTCTCTCACAAATGTGTTTTTGTCAAAGCCTGTGAAATTCAAATTGAGTACAAATTTATACTTGCCACGGGCCCTTGAAGATTACTTGTGAATACTGAAAACCTCCACATTCAGCCTGCCCAGTTCTGAGTAACATTCACTCAAATCAGAGTGGCCGTCTTTGTGGCCCAATTTATCAGGTAAATGTTCATATTTCTGCTCACCTTGTGCTCTGAGTTCATTTACTTATTCATTATTCTATAAAACCTTTGCTGAGCCCTGACTGTATCAAGCCCACGAGATTCAAAACTAAATAAAACACAACTCCTTATCCTTGAAGACTATGCAATGCACTGAGAGAAGATAAATAAAAATATACTACAGTCCAGTGAACAAATTGCTATGGACAGAATTGTTTTGCTTTGTTTTTTAAGAAGATAACCTTTTTTTAAGTTAGGAGCCTACAAACAACATAGATCCTAAGAGCAAAATTCTGGACATAGAGCAGATTTATTCCTTCAGAAACTATAGTAAATTATTTTAGAAAACTTGAGAATTAAAAATGATTTACCAGGCTGGGTGCAGTGTCTCACGCCTGTAATCCCAGGACTTTGGGAGGACGAGGTGGGCGGATCACGAGGTCAGGGGATCGAGACCATCCTGGCTAACACAGTGAAACCCCAACTCTACTAAAAATACAAACAATTGGCCAGGCGTGGTGGCGGGTGCCTGTAGTCCCAGCTACTCTGGAGGCTGAGGCAGGAGAATGGCGTGAACCCAGGAGGCAGAACTTGCAGTAAGCCGAGACGGCGCCACTGCACACCAGCCTGGGGGACAGAGTGAGACTCCGTCTCAAAAAAAAAAAAAAAAAAAGAAAAGATTTACCTTGATTAAATTTGCTACTGACTGAACAAATCTCATCAGATAACTAAGTGAATCAAGCGTGCTATCAAGTAGCAAAGCCAAAACTTGAACCTAGCAGAGGCATCTCCCCTGCCATAACCAGGAGCTCTAGGAAAGGGAGAAAGAGAATTTCTCCTGTATCCTATGTTAAAAGAAAAACTTTTGACAAATTAAATTTAACAGAGTTTATTTGAGGCAAGAACAATTCATGAATGGGACAGCACTGAGAACCAGAAGAGAGGTTAAGAGAACTCTGCCCAGCAGTGTAAGCAGTGAGCTGTTTTTTGTTTGTTTGTTTTTTTGACAGAGTCTTGCCCTGTTGCACAGTCTGGAGTATGGTGGCATGATCCTAGCTCACTGACGTTTTGAATTCCTGGGCTCTAGCAATCCTTCCACCTCAACCTGCTTTATTTGGACATTGTGGGATGAGGCATTTGGCTTATTTGGGCGTGATGTGATGAGTTGGCTACTGTGATTAGCTAAAACCTGGGCTTCCTGTGATTGGCTAAAATTCCGTCATTTGTTATACTCCTACGTTAGGTTTTAGCTTGTTTATTTATTCAGTTTATGGTTTGCTATGTAGGAACTCAAAGTATGGAGTCAGCCTCAGGCTAATGGCCTCCTGCTTACTTAATACCTTCCTTGTCCTCACTAGGCAACCCATGGGTTGGTGAAGACACTGATCTCTTAATCATAAATCGAAAGTGTCCAAATGACACTAGAATCTCTACACTAAAGACAGCTCTCCAGAAAAAAAGTCAAACGGCCGGGTGCGGTGGCTCACACCTGTAATCCCAGCACTTTGGGAGGCAGAGGTGGGCGGATCACAAGGTCAGAAGATGGAGACAATCCTGGCTGACACGGTGAAACCCTGACTCTACTAAAAATACAAACATTTAGCCGGGCGTGGTGGTGGGTGCCTGCAGTCCCAGCTACCCGGGAGTCTGAGGCAGGAGAATGGCGTGAACCCGGGAGACGGAGCTTGCAGTGAGCCGAGATCGCGCCACTGCTCTCCAGCCTGGGCGACAAAGCGAGACTCCGTCTCAAAAAAATAATAAAGTAAATAGAAGTCAAGCAAGAGCATTCAATATCAATTGAATGGATGACCATTCACAAATATTCCAGAGCAAGAGTTGTTTACAGAACCTTGCCACAAAGCCTCCTGTGTGAACTCAAAACATAACATAAACTTCCCGTTTATCAGATCATCTAGCTGCGACCATTAATAATTCTAATATCACACTGAATTTTGAGGTCTAACAGCCGCCCTGTTTTATTTTTCATTTCAGATTGGGAATTCTTCAACTTTCTCATGGTAAGAACTTCCAGATGCTTCCAGACGCAGTAGGTAGATCATTTTGTAGGGTAAGTGGAAACCATCAGGAATGGTGTCCATATACAGAGTTTCAAAGCATCTTACGTGGGATACAAATCCATACCACTGAAGGAGCATGGTAAGCCTTGTGTTAATTTTAAAATGAACATGGTATGAAAGTTACATTTTGAAATGAACACACAGAATAAAATGAAGTAAGAATCAGGGGTTCTAGAGTCAGGCATAACTGAATTCAATTGAGAGTAGCCCTCTTAGTAGCATATAAACTTCAGTAAGTTATTTATTTTATCTGAGGCACCAGTTTTTCTCTGCAAAATGTGAGAAAAAAAAATACCTATCCTATCCTATCCTGAAAAGGCCTCACAAAGTTAAATGAATTGTGTATGTAACATGCATGCCACGTTACACCCAGTAACAGTGCCTTGGTTGCAAGGGCAGAGGAGGGCATTTGTAGGATTTTTGCAATATTTGCTCCATTTGAAATGATTAGCTCTAAAAGAAGGGATATTTTTCTAGACTCATGTCCCAAATGGCATATTTTAATATTGGGTGTGGGATGGGGAGACAGGTTGAAGGCTGTGAATAAAACTCTTGGCAGCATGGCATATGACTTTATGTCTGGCAGCTGATGTATCCCAACGAAGATCTGTAACCTTGAACCAAGGATAAAAACCTGCAATATTGACATAAGCAATGTTCAGATGGAAAATAATTGTTCCATTCTTTGCCTTTCTAAACAACCCATTACTCATTCTTTCAATAAGACCTAACATAATTTTGTCTGTCTCTCCTATTCTTTGTTGAATGAGGGAAAGCATATATACTTTATTCATAGCATAGCTTGATATAAACACGTCTTTGCAAGATAATGCTATCGTCTGGATTGTTACTAGGATACACATATTCCATTATATTCTTGGAAAAAAAAAGAAAACTCGTACCCAGTGGACATACTCCAGCAAGCATAGTGAGGATGACCCACCATTTTGGGCTCAAGAAAAAGGACTCCATGCAGGTTAATCAGAACTTTTTATGAAAACTATTCAAAAGAAGTTTAATATACTTCTGAAACATTTACAAAAGAAAAAAATGGGACCTAAAACTGGCCACATACTTTTTAATTATTAAAGTTGAACATTATATTGTATGTGCATTTATGTCTTTTCTGTGATTTGCATGTTCATGACATTTGCTGATTTTTCTATTACAGTGTTTATCCTTTTCTGTATTATTCAGAGTTTTTAATGTTAGAAATAGTGATATGGCTGCCAAACACATAGTGAATATGTTCTAAGTTTGGGGAAATGCAATGTAGTCAAATCTGTCTTTTCCTTTGTTATCCCTTTCATTGAAACATCTCTCTTTCCCTTAAAACCTTATATTACAGCTCTTCTTAATGACATCTAATGCTGCAGAAAGGTTTAGGAAGATGACCAAAAAGCAGCTACCCGATTAAACAGTTAGAATGTCTTTGAGCACTTTTAGAAGAAATTTCTTGTACTTGTGAGCTTTGACCCCAGATTGCAAGAGTATAAGCAATAAGCGCAGACCAACAGTTCACAAGCTTTTGTGTGAAGGGAAATTGGCAGCATCATAGGCTACAGGTGGGGGTAAAAGCTAAAGTGAAGGTACTGACTTTGATCTTGAACTCTGGCAGATCAGATATGCCTTCAGAGAGATGATGTTTCTTCCTCGTGGTGGTAGTGACAATCTTTGGTTACAACCTCTATCCTCAGAAAGGAATTCTATGACCCTTTTGGGCCTCAGAATGTGATACTCCAAAGACTGGTGCTTTGGCCTGCTGGGAGGCCTTAAAAGCTGCCTCAGAATCAAGGTCCATTCAACCTCGTCTTTTCCTCACCCTGCAAGTCAATGAGGGACTCTTTCTGAAATTTTCTTGTCTGACCAAGAAAGCTTCTTTCCAAAAGAAATGCAATTGTCTCAAGACTCACTCCCTAGAGATCTCGTCAAATAACCAGGAAAGATCAACTACTGGAGGAGAGAGAAGACTGGGAGTCATCACCATACCCAGACAGACTTCATCAATTCATCTGAAGGCAGCTTCAAGAGATTACCTAAGAGGCTGTTTCTGTGGACCATTGCCTGAGCACTGTGCCTTTTGTTTCCCCTGAAAATCATTTACTCCGATACGTCTTACTTCCCTCTCCCTTATGAAGAGGGCACTTAAGCCTAAACCATCTGGTCCCTCCTTGAGTTCATATTTTATATGACTCCCATACACATGTGCGCACATAATAGTACTGTAATAAACTTGTTATGCTTTTCTTTGACTCACCTGTTTTTTGTTGTTATGGGGTGTCAGTCATGACCCTTTATGATAAAGAGGAAAGAGATCATCTCCTCTCCACCCCTACAACCCTATATTAGATGATATCTCAAAGGGGAAAATACATTCTGCATCATCATCATCATCATCACCACCATGGTAACAAATTAGTTTGAAAACTTTGAAGCATTTCTTCCAACTATTTTTAACCTCAAGTATCAAAATCAGACAGGTAGAGGGGTATTATTATCTCCATCTTACAAAAGAAGAAAATTTCAGAGAGCTTAATTGAATAAACCCAGTATGGTATCTCAGAGTGAAATGCTAGACTATATTCTTATCATCAGAAATGTACAGTCAGGCTTTTGAGTGATATGCAATATGGTGAAGGAACAATTAAGAGTACTTGAGAGAATATACACAAATTAAATACAAATAAGATTAATACATAAATACAATAAAATACTATAAGGCATCATACTAATAATAAACGCCGAACAGGTAACTGAGAAAGGATTATACCAATGTTGGCTGAATTATTAAAGAAGATTTGATGGAAATATTTGTATTTCAAATGGGAGTTGGATATTGGCAGGTAGAGAGAAAGAAAACATTTCAGACAGAAGAGGATGAGAAAGTACTGAGGTAGGAGTGCCAGCCTGGTATGGGCAGGAAGGAGGCCGACCTGATTGGAATAAGCATTGTTAGGAGCAGGGTATTAGGCTAGATAGATCGAATCAGGATTTGAAGGGCCTAGAATATCAGGGTGAAATTTTTCAAACTGAACCTTTGAGCAATGGAGATGCATTGCAGGTATTTTACCAGGGAGAGGGAAATGATTAAAGAGTATTCTTTAGAAAAAGTGGTATGATGAGTACATGCTGAACAGATAGAAGGAAAAGATGCCAGAAAAAATAGTTAAAATGAGAAAACCGCCATCCAGATGTGAAGTGACGAGGCCTTTACGATGGTAGTGGGGATAAAAAAGAGAGACAATAAAAGGGGTAAATTCCAAGTCAGAAATGCTGTAAATCTTATTCCCAAGTGTTAAGCACCAGGAAATGGAGATACTCTGATGCCAGGAAAGGAAGATGGGCAAAGAGAGAGTTTTGCTTAGGAAGGGAAATGACCAAGACAACTGTGGGGACGTGTGGTATTTGGAAAAAAAGTTGGAAAAAAGGGCTAGATAAAATACATATATATATATATGATTATATATTATATTTATGTATATATTTTCTATATATTATACACACACACATATGTACACATGTGTATATATGTGTATATATATGTGTTTATATATGTGTGTATATATATGTGTATATATATGTTACCACCGTGCTCAAGTAGCAGGCACCCAATAAATGCTTGTTTCCTGCCCAGTCTCCAAGACGACACAGCTTAAGAGGTTACTAATTTAGACATTATAACTAGAATTGTGAGAATAGATGAGTCCACAGATGCAACAAATGTAAAAATGACAACAACAAAATTAGAGGTCCTAGAAGTAAGATTCAAGGAGCATTCACAGTTAGTGGATGAGAGAATGTAACAAAGGCAATTAAGGAGCAAGGGAGAGTCGGTTTCCTCTGACTCTCTGAAAACTGCACAATTACCTTCTAAAGCATTAGGTTTAAACCTCCATATTCACTGTTAAGGGGGTGAACAGTAAAATTAATTGAGAAAGCCTAGTTATTCTGCCGAGGAGACCCATTTGAAAGTGAAATAGAGGTCAAAACCCTACTCTAACATGGAAATTGGAAACCGCCAGATGTTTCAATGCTATGGTATAGTTCAAAAAGGGCAGAATTGACGGATTATTAACTATGCCAGCTGGCATCATGGAATTTATGTTTTCTTTGTTATGTAAAATGTACAATCATAACAGCAACATTAAAAACCTGAGAAGGTTCAAGGAAGGGCATAAAACAAATGTAATTCAAATTTTACTGTAATAAATAAAACGAACAGCAGAGGGCTCCCCTCAACGCCTGGCAAGTTCTCAAAGCAGAGAAACTACAAATGGGGCACGTTTCTGGTAACCTCTGGTTCCATTCGAAATTTTCTATACATAAGGGAAAAAAAAACTATCCATTAGTAAATAAATTACAAATACAATATTTAGACCTGCAAGTGCTAAGATTCCTTTTTCTCTTTAATTTTGTTTTCCTCACTGTGCTTTTTGCTAATCAGAAACTATTGAAATTATTAATGCAATAATTCAGAAGGTTCTGGATGTAAAATGCTTAAAGACAGTAGAGGGATCTCTATAGCCTCTCTAAAGTATTTCAGATTATCCACCTGATTACATAAACAACACTTCCAGAAAATTGCCCTTTTTTTGACCTATAATCCTGGTATCCAAATATAGACATTACAAACGCAAGGGAGCTGTACTCAACAGCTAGGAATCTTCAACAATTTGAGGCCTTGAGGAGAACTGACATCTGGTGAAACACCAAAATGGTTTCAAAATAAATCAAAATACTATTTATACTTTTACAAGATATTTTTAAAGTGTTTTGAGTTATTTACAGAAAACAGTACTCTATATAGTAGACTCTATGTAAGTCATCCATGTTTTCAACCAGCTATTTTTTTATTTATTAAGGAAATATGAGTTAAAATAGTCTTTGCCTCAAAATGTTGTCATTCAGTTTGCACTTTGTCCATAGAAAATGCAATGATTTTTTTTCAAAAGCCAGTTTTGTTGTAGGTCAATCAAGCACTCATTTGAATGCTGATTTATTTTTATGGAGATGCATATTTTTGATGGCTTCTTTGGATTCATCACAAGGTACATCACTAACTACACTAGGAGTCAGCAATTACAACATAGGGGGGCCAAACCCAGCCACTGCCTGTTTTTGTATGGCCTGAAAGCTGAGAATGATTTTTACATTTTTAAATGACTGCAAAAATCAAAAGAATTCTAATATTTTATAACACATAAAATTAGATAAAATTCCAAGTTCAGTATTCATAAAGTTTCAAATTTCATCAATAAAAATTTTGTGGAAATCTGTTTTCTTCTCCTGTTATGTAAGTACTTACATGATACTCTCAATTTTGCCTCTTGGCCCACAAAGCTTAATTTTTTTTTTTTTCCATTTGACTTAATACAGAAAAAGCTTGCCAAACTCTGAACTATGCAAAATGCCAAAACCATTATTCAATGCTCCTTGGGTTATTTAAAATAATGCAAGATTTGCCCCTTTAGCACTATAACCTAATCATCTGCAGCACTGGTTCCCAAAATAATCTGTACTTTGGAATTACTGGGTAGCTTCAAAAATTATTGATGTTTGTGTCCTTGCCTGAGATTGTGACTTAATTGGCCTGGGGAATAACTTGAACTTTTAAAAGATCCCCAAGTGATTCTACTGTGAAGTTTGGAAACCACTGATTTAGTGCTTTGGCAAGTTCAAAGCTCCCAGCTTCATCTGGGCGCTCCCTTCCACTGGCAGCCCTTTTTGCTCCTCCTCCAGCACATGGCCCTCTGCACCTAGCCCCAATTCTCCCAGATCACTTAGGCTTTTCATTCCCACCACCAGAGCTAAGTGACCTTCTCACCAACTCCACTGAGAAGATCAAGGCCAACCCATCCCCAAGTTTTCTTGTTTTATTTCCTGAATGAAATTCTTTCCTCAAGTCTATTCTCTCCTCTCCAGTCCTTCTAGAGGGAATACACCCTGGTGGCTAAAAAGGAGTCTTCAGTCAGGCAGACATGAATTTAAATCCCTATTCCCATAATCCCAGCACGTCGAGAGGTCAAGGCAGAAGAATTGCTTGAACCCAGGAGTTCAAGACCAGCCTGGGCAACACAGGGAGACCCCATCTCTACAAAAAATTAAAAATAAAAAAATTAGCCAGGCATGGTGGTGTGGTGGTGCGCATTCATAGTCCCAATTACTCAGGAGGGCAGATAGCTTGAGCCCAGAATCATACCACTGTATTGCAGCCTGGGTGAGAGAGCGAGAACTTATCTCTAAAGAATTGCAAGAATAACAATAATAATAATAATAATAATAATAACCCTATAGGGATCTTTGTGAAAATTAAATGCTACTCACAGTGTATTAAATTAAATGTTACTTACTGCTACTTACAGTGTTGTCTTTGGACTAACATCTTCAGTATCACCTGGGCACTTGCTAGAAATTCAGAATTTCAGGTCTCACTCAGACCTTCTGAATCAGAATCTTCATTTTAATGAGATCCAATAGTGATTTGTGTGCACACGAAGGTTTGAGATTCGTGGTGTTAGGAAGCTTTTTATCTTCACACTCCACATCCAGGCTGTTTCATCTTAGCCCTTTGACAATACCCAATACACGTGATATTGATGATGCCCTAGAGCATGGCTTTTATGTAGAAAAGGAGATTTGCTTGAGTTTAAAAAAAAAATTAATGTCAGCTATGTATAGGACAACTTGAAATGAGAAGAGACTGGGGTGGGATCGAGGTGGTTAGGAAATACAGGGTCACCTTCGTGCAACTTACGAGAAGACACTCCCTGTGAGCCTACAGGACCCCATGCACACCTGGTGAACTAAGAGAGCCCTTGGGCAATTGAGAAAATGGTGCCCCTCTGGGTTGGCACCACCCTGTTTCAGAGCAGGTGGCTTGCCAAATGCAGCAGGGCCTCAGCCAGTTGTCCCCAGGCAGTGTGTGGCGACCATGCAGGGGGAGGATTGGATGGGATCCTGAACTAGGGTGTGGAAGATTGGAATGAAAAGCAAGGATGGATTCTAGAAAATGCTGAAAAGGTGGAAGGCAATGGGGAAAAGACAGGGAGAAATGTGAACCTGGGGTTATTAAGGAAGACTTCTGGGAAGAGGCAAGATTTGACACAAATTCCAAGAGTTTGTAAAATTGAGGTATGGGATCAAATATTTAAGATGCTATGAACAGGATGAGGTTATAAGAGTGAAGACATTTAGAGAATGTCAGCGGTAGCACCATACGGCAGAAAGAACAGTGGACTATAATCAGGGAGGTGGTATTAAAGAGTCTCAATTCATTCAGCTATAAATACAAATTTTATTTTCTTCCAATAACTGTCCCCAACAATCCCAGATCAAACCCTCCCTAACAACACCTGAGCCCTATTCCATGTTTTCTTAGTCTGTTTGTTTCATTTAGATTGCATATTGTATCTCGTTCAAAACTTCCTTTCACTTACCCTTCCCCTAGCCAGGGGTGTAGTCTTTATCACATGCTTTCCCTTTCCTCCCGCTTCCCTGAGCTATTCCCTGAGTGTTGGGGCAGGACAATGAGGTTGCAGACCTCTCCTGCACAGCCCCCTCTGCTTGTCTGTGGCTCCACCATGCTTCACCTTCTCCAACATGCTCCCTCCATGAAGCAGCTGTTGACACTGGAAGCTCCTTGAGAAATTTGGCCACATCTCTGGCTGACCCCAGCTGACATTATTGCATCACATTCCTTTGTCCCTCACTGGGGAATTGCTCTAGAGATAATTGCCCCTGTTACAAGAAAACCTCTGGCATGTTAAAATTTTAAAGAGTTTATTAGAGCACATGACAATTCATGAATCAGGCAGCTCCAAACCAGAGGTAATTCAGAGCTCTGACAAAGAGACATGAGGGGATGTTTTTATGAGGTGAATCAAAGAAATTGTTTGATTGGTTAAAGTTTGAGCAATTGTCTTATTTGAACTAGCCCAGTGGGGAGTTCAAGACAATACAGCTAATGTCCATTTGGCTGCCTGTGATTGGCTGAACTTAAGTTTTATTTTCTTTTAAATTCTGAGTTAGATTTAGGTTTGCTTACATAGGAACCCAGGGCATTAGAGTCAGCTCAGTCCAATGACCCCCATTGAATTATTTAACACCCCAACCTCATCTATACCCTGTGGCCAGTTCCTAGGTCTGCAAGGAAGAGCCATGTCAGTATCTCTTGAAAAGGGGCCTATGTTAATGGGGGGGGCGGGGCGGTGAGAAATCCTGGTGACCTCTCCACCTGATAGTCCTTTTCCCAACATGCAAGTTGGTTACCCTGTGTTTCCTCACCACCTTGATCCTACCCCAGTCTCTCCTGATTTCAAGTTATCCTATACGTAGCTGCCATTAATTTTTTTAAACTCAAGGTCACACATATGTGCCCATGTGTGAACACAAACACACACACACACCCCTAGCAGTTCAAAGGCAGGCCACCAGCTCTGCTAACTAAGCAGGCACTCAACCATGGAATGAAGTGTCTGCCTGCCCTTTTTGGCCACCCCCACATTTATGAATGATTCTCTTGGACTTCCCCTTCTTGCCTCTAACAGAGGAGATGAAGAGGGGAAATGAACACTTTTCTTCTCCCAGATGACTCTCTTCTCCGTTTTCTAAGGTCAGCAGGGATCAAGCGACAGTGAAGCAGTGAGTTCAATGTGGCTGGAATAATGCCTCTCAGAAAACCCTGCAAGGAGCTAGTGGGCCCCAGAAGCTGCAGTTCTTGGGGCTTAGAATTTGGGTCCTATTCTCTACTTTTACCCTTACTGACAATCTGAGGAAACCAGGGAAAACCCTGGTGTCAGTTTTACGAGATTAAGAAATTAATTCTAAAAGAAGGGAAGATGCTTCCCTAAGTTTACATATTAAATAAGAGATAGGATTTAAATACCAATATCATCCTCCTTTCACTAGTTCCTGATAAGTCAATTTACCTATACACAACCTGAAAGCTTTTGAACTAGATTACTCCAGGAAAATGAAAGGGAACAGCCACATTTCATGTGCACAGCCATTGTTCTATCCCAGTGAATACCCCTACATGCTTTTTACAAATTGTTATCATTAGCTATACCGAATGCTGAACCAAACTCACTCATCAGTTACAAGCATCTCAATGTGTTACGTTAGTTTGAGAGAAAAATTAAAATCCGATCCCTATTATTCAATGTACCTATTACCCCACAGACTTTGACTTGCTGAATACTTGGGCAAATACTAAAAGGCATGAACACAACCAGTTGGGGAACAAGGAAGGACTTCCCTTTAGGAACACTGCTTCACCTACATCGAGATACTCCAACCTATAGCCAGGCACAGCTACACCTGATCCAGCTTCCTATGCCTTCAGAGAGGTTAAGCTGGAGATCATCTTAACTAAACATTTATTTTTAAGTTAGGTCAGGTCTATACAAGCAAAGGGAGAGAGAATGTGCTACCATCCACTAAAGCATTTGGTTCCTCTCCAAGGAACAAACTAAGATCATTTGCAGATGTGAGTGAGAGGTAGGACACTGCATATTTACTTAAATTTTTAAGATACTGAATATTTATCACCATCTTTTTGTTTTACTGGGGATTAAAAGGCTTGCCTGTGTGGAGACATTACTCTGAGAAAGCTGGTGCAGGGCTGTGCCTGGGAGGCCCATAAATACCACTGGATCACTCAAAGTGCTTAAAGGCAATTCAAGTCAAACATTACTCAGCAAACACGTACACTATTTATTTACCGAGCATCTGCTCTGTACCCAGCACTGTGAGGGGTTGTACTTCATTTCTCAATATATTTTCTCTGTGAGCCAAAGAGATATTTTCTTTCCTTTTGTTCTAAAGGCACACTGGAAAGATATGGTGATCTAACCAAATTCTTACTGTCTTTTCCATCCTTGTTGTTTACTGATCCTAGGTTCAAGGCACATGCTGCCTAGGTTCAAGGTCTCCAGTCCTTTCCAGATGAAAAAGCTGCTTTTCCTTTCTTGATATAATTCATTTTGAGTTGGCATCACTTGGGAAATTCTTGCTTGCTTCACTTAACTGAGTTCTTAGTCCAGTCCTAAAACCAGATTTTTTAAAAAGAAAGGAAAGAAGGATGGATGGAAGAGAAGAAGGAAGAGAAAGAGGAAGAGGAGAAGAGATGGAGGGAGGGAGGAGGAAAAAAGGCTAAGGTTAATTCTAGTCCCTAGGTTTACTGTCCCAACCCATAGCTTTTCCAATGGGAATTAACATGCCTGCCGTTCCCTAGATGCTCAATTTTGTAGGGGAAAGAGCCCAGAGAAGTATTCAAGCACTGCTGTTAAAAAGCTGTTAATAACTCTCTCGTTGTGGTTAGATGGTGTATTTCCCTCATTTATATGTGTATTCTCTTTGTCTTGGGCAGATATGATCAGTAAATATTTAATGAATGAGTGAAAGAA
Source organism: Nomascus leucogenys (assembly GCF_006542625.1). NCBI lineage: Eukaryota > Metazoa > Chordata > Mammalia > Primates > Hylobatidae > Nomascus > Nomascus leucogenys. The sequence continues at coordinate 98,714,321 of NC_044383.1, read as the reverse complement.
TAAATAAATGACCAAAGGCAACCTGATTGTTTCAGTGCCTGCCTGTGGGAACTAATGATCTATAACACCTGGTGGAAGGAAACAAAGGCACCAAGAAAAATCTCTGGGACAGGCCAGTTGCGGTGGCTCACACCTGTAATCCCAGCATTGGGAGGCTGAAGCAGGCAGATCAAGAGCTCTGCAGATCGAGACCATCCTGGCCAACATGGTGAAACCCTGTCTCTACTAAAAATACAAAAAAATTAGCCAGGCATGGTGGCAGGCGCCTGTAGTCCCAGCTACTGGGGAGGCTGAAGCAGGAGAATCACTTGAACCCGGAAGGTGGAGGTTGCAGTGAGCTGAGATTGCACCACTGCACTCCAGCCTGGGTAACAGAGTGAGACTCCATCTCAAAAAAGAAAAGGCTGCAGAGGGGTGGTGCTAACCCAGATTCCATGTTATTGGACAAGGGGTAACCTGTAGATGCAGAACATTTAAAACATGTAGCAGAAACAACAGAAGCTGCTATACTTGGAAGATCTTTCTTAGGGCATGGAATGACGGAAATTTAACCAGCTTTCTTTGTAAAAATAGCTCAATCTTGTTTTTACAAAGAACCAAGTTATCAATTATCTTATTAGAAGAAAAATTTTATAACAATGCAGGATATAGAAAGTGAAGCAAGAAGTGGGAACAGAGAAAGGAAGAGAGAGGAAGATAAAGAGAGAGACTAATTTTTTCCTTTAGTCAACCTGGGAGTACAGTAATGAAATAAAGTGTATGCCTCTGCTTGAGAGATGGCATTATGCTCCAACTAATGCCATGTATGAAACATCAATTTTCTGCTAATGCCACTGAGAAAAGATGAAGAACTTCCAATGGATCAAGCCACCTTAGTTAGTGATGATCAGGAGTGCACAGACTTCTTGCCAAGTTTATATCAGAAATAGAGAAAGAATGAAGTGCAACAACAAAATTTATATTCTCCCTTAGTCCATAGCTGAAACAAGCTCCAGTGTTGGAGATTAATGTAATATCATTCCCTCAAGTGTTTTGTTTTCTAATGTGCTTGCCTGCTCCAGGAGAACTGATGTTTAGTAGAAAATGCAGCTGCATATAATCCATCGAGTGGGTGTTGTTACGAGGTCTGTGTTTTTCTTTAAAATACTTCAGCATACCAGAATATATAAGAAACTCAAACAAATTAGCAAGAAACAAAAACAAACAACCATTGAAAAGTGGGCAAAGGACACGAACAGACACTTCTCAAAAGAAGACATACGCACAGCCAACAAACATATGACAAAACCTTCAACACCTCTAATCAAAATCACAACGAGATACCATCTCACAACAGTCAGAATGGCTATTATTAAAAAGTCAAAAATAACAGATTTTGGTGAGGTTGCAGAGAAAAAGGAACACTTATACATTGTTGGTGGTAATGCCAATTAATTCAGCCCTTGAGGAAAGCAGTTTAGAGATTGTCAAACAACTAAAAACACAATTACCATTTAACCCAGCAATACCATTTCTGGGTATATACTCAAAGGAAAATAAATCAGTCTACCAAAAGGACACTGCACTAGTATGTTTATCAGAGCACTATTCACAACAGCTAAGACATGGAATTAGCTCAAGTGCCCATCAGTGGTGGGCTGGATAAAGAACATGTGGTACGTATACACCATGGAATACTGTACAGCCATAAAAAAAGGAATGAAATAATGTCTTTTGAAACAACATGGATGCAGCTGGAGGCTGTTATTCTAAGCAAATTAATACAGAAACAGGAAACCAAATATCGCATGTTCTCATAAGTGGGAGCTAAATCTTGGGTTCACACGGACATAACCATTGGCACAACAGACACTGGGGACTACTAGACTGGGGAGAGAAGAGGAGGGGCAAGGGCTGAAAAACTTCCTATTGGGTACTATATTCACCATCTGGGTGATGAGATCAACAGACACCCAACTCTCAGCATCACACAATATACCCTTGTGACAAACCTGCACATGTACCCCCTGAATCTTAAATTTAAAAGGAAATTTTTAAAAATACAATAAAAACAACATCACAATGAGATATTACTTCACACCCACTAGGATGGCTATAATAAAAAACACAAATAATAATGTTAAAAGAAAACCTTCAGCCAAATTAAATTTAAAGGAGTTTAACTGAGCAATGAACAATTCACGAATTGGGCAGCCCACAGAATCACAGCAGATGCAAAAAGACTCCAGCACAGTCAAATGGTGGAATAAGATTTATAGACAAACAAAAAAGAAATGAGGTACAGAAATTGGAAGTGAAGTACAGAACAGCTGGATTGGTTACAGGTTGGCATTTGCCTTATTTGAACACAGTTTGAACACTCAGCAGTGTATGAATGGTTGAAGTATGGCCACTGGGATTGGCCAAGACTCAGCTATTATTACAGGCTCACACTCTTAAGTTAGGTTTTCAGTCTTGTCTAACTATTAAGTTAGGTTGCTGTTCATCCACAAGGACTCAAATATGGAAGTACGGAGTCCTTCTCAGGCCATGTTTAGTTTGCTTTAACAATAACAAGGCTGGTGAAGATGTGGGGAAACTGGAACCTTCCTACATTGTTGATGGAATATAAAAATGGTGCAGTCACTTAGGAAAACAGGTTGGCAGTTTCTTAAAATGCTTAAACTTCACTTTAACATTAGGTCCAACTCCTAGCTATCTACCCTAAATGAATGAAAACATATGTTCACTCAAGGACCTATATATATATAGGACATATATATATATATATATGTTCATAGCAGTATTATTCATAATAGTCAAAAAGGGGAAACAACTATATATGTATATATGTTCATAGCAGCATTATTCATAATAGTCAAAAAGGGGAAATAACTATATATATATATTCATAGTGAATGAATAACAAAATTCAGTGTGTATATGCAATAAAATACTATTCAGCAACCAAAAAGGGTAAACTACTGATACATGTTACAATGTGGCTGAACCTCAAAAGATTATGCTAAATGAAATAGGCCAGATACAAAATCCACACATTATATAATTCAACTTACATGAAATATTCAGAAAATCCAAACCTATAGAAATAGATAATGGATTAGTGGTTGCCTGGAACTGGAGATGGAATTTGAAATTGGCTGCAAATGGGCAAGAGGAATCTTTCTGAGTGACGAAAATATTATAAAATTGGATTGCTGTGATGGGTGCACAACTCTATACATTTTCTAAAATTACTAAATTGTACACTTACAATAGATAAAGTTTACATTAAAGGAAAGTAAATTGCATCCCAACAAAACTGTCTTACAAAAAAAAAAAACCTCAGCATAAACAGCATGTGTTGGTTTAAGTACAGCCTTAGGTATTATCTGTTGTCTGAAGCAGAAATTCCTGCCCTCGGGTTGGTTAGTTAGCTAGTCAGCAGTTAGTTGGGAAGTCTGCACTCCAGAGGCTAGCACAAGTCTTTTTGCATGGAGGCTTAGGAAATTATCATAAAGAATATCAGAAATAGGCTCTCAATGATGAATTAATAACATGCTAGATATACAGATGAGCCAAGGAAATGGTTTCAAGATACTCCTCACACTAGAATAAGAACCTGATAAGGCCTGTGGCCTGCGCCCTTGTGACCTGAATCCTGTTGAAAGGTCATAAAACTTCTGTTTCTCTGATGTCAACTCTCAGGGTAAAACGATTCTGCTTTTGGGAAATCAGTGTGTCTGCCTCAAATAAATCAACCTTCCATGTAACAAGTGGGTGAATCACCTAAAGAAAAGACCTAGGAACTCCTGAGACTTACAGTAGGCGGCATGTAAGGTAGAAGATATGTAGGATGGGCAAGTCTAGTGATTCCATGTACAATGTGAGGACTACAGTTAATAAAATTATATTAGGGAATTCTGTTTGGTAGATTTTTAGCTGCTTTTGTCACAAGAAAGTAGCAATGTGAGAGGAGTATGTTTTGATTTGCTTCACTACAGTAACCATTTTACTATCTATTTGTATCCCATAACATCACGTGATAAACCTCAAATATATACAATAAGATTTATTGAAAGAAAAAAAGAATAGGTGGCATGAACCAGCCTGGCCTCACTTTGTAATCAATGGTAACAAATGTCTCCACTCAGAATTGTAAGACTTTATTTCATCAGCACATGATGTTAAGGTGGTGAGAGAAGAACTAAACTTTACTCACATCGAACTTGTTGGAACCTCCGATTTTCTGCCAAATATAACTGAAGAGTTGAGCATTTCTGAAATGGCATGGATCAATTTGCTATCCATAATTAAGTTTAATAGGAAGAGCTGCTACTCTCTAATTTGCCTTTCAAGTGTTGAAAAGTGCAGCTCAAAAAAGACTCCCTTGGGCAGCAGCCCCTCATGCCTGGATATTGATGGACAATTCTAGCTGCTGATGCCAGGGACTATCCTTGTTTGTGACTTTGGTCTAATCCTTGTAATCTCTGAAACAGGCTGCCCCATGCCACTGACCAATTGTTTCTCAGCTCTGAATGCTGGTTTCAACAGTCTGACATTTCCTTTGGTTTCCTGTTCCACATGGTCTATGTGCCCAACATGTCTGTATATCAATATGTCAAAGATATTAATGTAGATTGGTATGATGAAGAACATGGGTATGTATTTTAGACAGAAGGTATTTCAATAAAGTGAGCATTGACTTCCAAAAATGTCAAACATGCAATCAACAATTCACCATTAAGCCATAATAAATACAAGTCATAGTTGTAGCTGTGTTTAGTAAATACATTTTTAGCTGAGACTGAATTGTAACTTTGGCACAGAAATAACTTAGACAAAGACTATTTGATTCAATGTTTAGAAGACTTGGTGATAGCAAATTGGCTCATCACAACTGATATTTTAAAGCATATTACCTTAGAGGTTTCAAAATATTTTATCAAGAATTTTCATCTCTTAATTTTTACAGCATTACTGTGCTTATTTAGCAGATGACTAAACTGAAGTATAAAAATTCTTATGTCTAGTCCTGCAGTAGGATATACAAGCACAAAGACTAGATGAAAATAGTGACTCTTTGAGCATATATTTTAAAAAATCCAAATAATACAGGAAGATATCTGAAAAAATTAAATAATGCTAAAAGGAATATAAAGAAAAATAGCACTATATTTGCCCCACCCTTATCCTGCCCTGCTTTCCAATGGCACCAGTTTTTATTCTTTTAACTATTTCTTCTAATATTCACCTTCACATTTTTAAACATTCTATACATGCTGCTATTCATTGTTTATAAAGTTTACACTGTACTCTGTTGATTTCCTATATGGAAGTTGGAGATTCTACTGACTTTTGAGCTCATTGACAAGATCAAATTTACACAACGAACTCAGAATATGAAGAGGAAAGAAAATTTCAGGAGCATTCTTTGGAGAAATTGGTGCTGTGACAACTAGCCCCCTTTTCACCTCAAGGACAGGAATGCTATGTCAGTTTCAACTTGCTTTGCCTCAAGTCTAAAGACAGTAGGCTCCAAAGTGACCCTCAGAGGGATCCACAGGCCCCTGCAGCAGGAACACAGTAGACATGTGCTGCACTTCTGGAAATCCAGAAGGAGAGAGAGAGGTCAGCAGGCTGCTTTCGTGGCAGAACAGGCAGAAAGTTGAGGCTCTGTGGGAAGAAACTGGCTCCCCTCTGACAGATGATCACAGGTCTGTGAAATTCAAGTACCAGATGTAGCAGGTATGGTGGACATACCCAAAGATGACCTCCAATGAGTCATGATTCTTCTGTACAATCCCCTCCTGCTTAATGTAGGCAGAGCCTGTATCTTGCTTCTGGTCAATAGCATATGACAAAGGCAGTTGGATGTCACTCCCTTGATTATGTTACATGGTGTGGAAAAGGAATGGGATGTCTCTACCTTGATTAGGCAAAGGTGATAGGATAGTCACTCCCATCATTACATTACATCCATATATGTAAACTAGTTAGATTATCTTTCTGTCTTTGCAAGACATCTGATCAAACGACCTAAGAGAGGAAGCTAAGAGAGCAAAGAACTGCAAGTGGCCTCCAGGAGCTGAGAGCAGGCCCCAGCTGACAACCAGCAAGAAAACAAGTACCTCAGTCCTACAATTGCCCAGAACTGAATTCCAACAAGAACCACAAGCACACAGGCCGGGTGCGGTGGCTCACGCCTGTAATCCCAGCACTTTGGGAGGCCGAGGCGGGCGGATCACGAGGTCAGGAGATCGAGACCATCCTGGCTAACACGGTGAAACCCCGTCTCTACTAAAAATACAAAAAAATTAGCTGGGCGTGTTGGCGGGCGCCTGTAGTCCCAGCTACTCGGGAGGCTGAGGCAGGAGAATGGCGTTAACCCGGGAGGCGGAGCTTGCAGTGAGCCGAGATCACGCCACTGCACTCCAGCCTGGGGGACAGAGCAAGACTCCGTCTCAAAAAAAAAAAAAGAGAAAATTTTTGCAACCTACTCATCTGACAAAGGGCTAATATCCAGAATCTACAATGAACTCAAACAAATTTACAAGAAAAAAACAAACAACCCCATCAAAAAGTGGGCAGAGGACATGAACAGACACTTCTCAAAAGAAGACATTTATGCAGCCAGAAAACACATGAAGAAATGCTCATCATCACTGGCCATCAGAGAAATGCAAATCAAAACCACAGTGAGATACCATCTCACACCAGTTAGAATGGCCATCATTAAAAAATCGGGAAACAACAGGTGCTGGAGAGGATGTGGAGAAATAGGAACACTTTTACACTGTTGGTGGGACTGTAAACTAGTTCAACCATTGTGGAAGTCAGTGTGGCGATTCCTCAGGGATCTCGAACTAGAAATACCATTTGACCCAGCCATCCCATTACTGGGTATATACCCAAAGGACTATAAATCATGCTGCTATAAAGACACATGCACATGTATGTTTATTGCGGCACTATTCACAATAGCAAAGACTTGGAACCAACCCAAATGTCCAACAACGATAGACTGGATTAAGAAAATGTGGCACATATACACCATGGAATACTATGCAGCCATAAAAAATGATGAGTTCGTGTCCTTTGTAGGGACATGGATGAAACTGGAGAACATCATTCTCAGTAAACTATCGCAAGGACAAAAAACCAAACACCGCATGTTCTCACTCATAGGTGGGAATTGAACAATGAGAACTCATGGACACAGGAAGGGGAACATCACAATCCAGGGACTGTTGTGGGGTGGGGGGAGGGGGGAGGGACAGCATTGGGAGATACACCTATTGCTAAATGACGAGTTAATGGGTGCAGGAAATCAACATGGCACATGGATACATATGTAACAAACCTGCACATTGTGCACATGTACCCTAAAACCCTAAAGTATAATAAAAAAAAAAAAAAAAAAAAAAGAACCACAAGCACTTGGAAGAGGACCCCAAGCTCCAGAGAGGATGCAGCCCATCAGACATCTTGATTGCAGCATTGTGAGGATTTGAGCAGAGGAGCCTGCTTAAGCCAGGCCCAGACTCTTGACCCACAGAAACTGAGATTAAAAAAAAAATGTGTTGTTTTAATCCACTGAGATTGTAGTCATTTTTTATACAGCAATAGAAAACTAATATAAAAGGATTGTCGCTCTGGGATAGTATCAAAGTGAATCCTGCCCAGAACCCAAAGGGGCCACAACAGCAGGAAATGTGTGGGGCTGGTCATCTTCTACAAGCAGAAGCTGACTGAGAATTGGAAGTAGCCTGCCCAAGGACAACGTGAACAGCCCATAGTATCCCAGGGGCTGGATAGAGGTACCTGATGATAGTGGTCTCCAAAGAACTCACAAGTCGGGAAAGAGTCAGGTGAACTGTCTGCCAAGACTATAGCACTCAAGGCCACCTAAACCCAGGAAGAATTTCCTATTCCCTAAGCCAGTGATGTGTTAATAAAACAGCTCTCCAAGGGCAGAGAGGGGGAAGCCTTGATCTGAAATATTTGCCAGTCTCTGTGGTGTACATACACCCACCATGACTAATCTCAAGCTACCAGCAGTTTAACAACCAGCTTATAACATTCCTGATATTTAAGTGGCTCTCAGGAGGCAATACTTTCACACATCACAACTACCTCCACTTCCCCATGCCTTCCCTTCCACCTTCCACCCTGAGGAATCAGCCAGCCTGAAGGAGTGGGGCAGAGAGCAGAAGCCTGCCCTTCCACAACAGATCTGCAGCTGGAGGGAGAGGAGAAGGGACTTCTGCTAGAATTGAAATGGAGTGCTGATTCATACCTTGGACTAGACATTTAGAAATTTGAGACTTCTTGTGACTTAAACTGCCTATTCTACCAGAGTAAGTAGAAGTTCATGGGATCTTCTCAGATTTACACACACACACACACACACAGAGAGAGAGAGAGAGAGAGAGAGAAATAAAATGTGGTAACAAATTAATTTTTTCTGTAGGTTAACTATCCAAGACACAGATAAAAATTGCAGAGCTAATGTTTTCTTTTTTAAAACTGATTTTAAATATTCCCCTTGTTTCTCAAGAAGGCCTTAATGACTGAGGTGCCTCGTATATTCTTAAGTTCTAAATAGAAGAATGAACAGTTAAATGACTGAGTGAATTCGCTTTCCTAATGTGCTTCTCTGTTTGAAAGCTGCTGCTGATGCTCAGGAAGCCCAGGCGTTAATGCTGCTCGCCCATGAAGGCGACCATGAAGGTGCAATACTGTGAGGAATCTTAGGAGAACGCCAGGGGAAAATCATGAAATTTTAAAAGCAGTGAGAACTGAGTGCCTTTGCATACCTAAGTGGAACTGACAGCTAAATGGGAAGAGGCATGGGAGCTAAGCATGAATATTTGCTTCAGGAAACTCACAGGATACAACAGAGGAAAGAAACTTAAGCCTCGGGTGGAGTTAGACCTCTGGGGTCAAGATGAATCTGTTTGCATTATTTCCACTGGATTTCCACCCAGAAGCTCTCTGGTGAGTCATCTGGGAGCAGTTTGTGCAGTTGCTAAGGGTTACCCTTCTTTCAGAATATTCTCCCAGGGATGGAGGCCCTGAAATTTCCCTCCCTGTATGCTGAGTTCGGGAAGAGTAGCATTTAGTTATATATCAAACAGCTAGACAGGAGTACCACAGGGCAGATATTCTTTGTATCACATTATTATGGTACTTCTTCTGCCTTCTGATATGGTTTGGCTCTGTGTCCCCACCAAATCTCATCTGGAACTGTAATCCTCATGTGTCCAGGGAGGGACCCACTGGGAGATGACTGGATCGTGGGGGCGGTTTCTCCCATGCTATTCTTGTGATGGTGAGTGATTTCTCACAAGATCTGATGGTTCATAAGTGGAAGTTTCCCTTGCACACTCTCTCTTTCGTGCCACCTTGTGAAGAAGGTACTTGCTTCTCCTTCACCTTCTGCCATGATTGTAAGTGTCCTCAGGCCTCCCTAGCTATGCGGAACTGTGAGTCAATTAAACCTCTTTTCTTTATAAATCACCCAGTCTCAGGTATTCCTTTATAGCCCTGTGAAATGGACTAATACACCTTCATTGATTCTACTCAAGTGACACTGGCAAATGAACAGTTTAATATAAGGAGCACCAAAGTAATAAGTTTCTGACATATTTATATCTTCATAGAATTTTTGGACTACCCTTGCTTTTAGCTGCTCACCTTAATTCTGGCTTCACTGAGAAAATAGAAGCAGTTAGAGGAAAATGTCCGCAGGCTTCTACCAAAGTATCTACCTACATTCTCCGTGTTCCCGTCTCTTCCATAGATGGAGTTTCTGTTTTCCTGTGAGCCCCACCCACCCTTTATGTAATAGATCCCATCCCTTTTGCCTAATGGAGAATATCAATCCACCAATTCTCCTCTCTATCTCCAACACCATTCATTTTACCCTGTCTGTTGGGTCATTCTACCAGGACTCAAACATGCTATTTTTTGTCTTACCTTAAATAGAAAAAAAAAAAAAAACTACACACACTCGTTTGGCCTCACTTTCCCACCAGGTCCTGCCCCATTCCTTTGCTCCCCTTAGCAGCAAATCACCTGGCTATCTAGTTTCTTTCCTCAAATTCTGTCTTGAATCCACTCAATCAGGCTTTTGCCCTTACCACTCCACTGAACTGTTCTTGACAAAGTCATCAGTAATAGCCATATTACTGAATCCATTGGTCAGTGCTCATTGATTATCTTACTTGATCTGTCAGGTCAGTGTGTGCCAAAGTCTGTCATTCACTCTTCCTTAATACAGTTACTCTATGTGGTTTCCAGGACAACACATTCTTGGCTTTCCTTCTTCCTACCAGGCTGCTTCTTTTCAGTCTCCTTGATTAGTTCTTCTGCTTCTCCCTGATGACTTAGTGTTGGAAAGAGCCCCAAGACCCAGTCCTTGGCCTCTTCTCTTTGCCAGCTACTCCCCCTCCCTTGGTGATCTCTAGTCCTATGACCCTTACACATCATTTACATGCTGATGACTCCGAAATTTATATCTCCAAGGCAGATCTCTCTCCAAATTTCTAGGCCCATATAGCCAATTGTCTCCTCCATATCTCCACTTGGAGCTTAACTTCTCAGACTTAACATTTGAAACTGAGCTCCTAATCTTCCTTCCAAAGCTGCTCCTGCCTGCAATCTTCTCCATTTCTGTGGGGTAATTCCATCTTCTAATTGCTCAGACCAAAGACCTTGGAGTTATCCTTGACTCTTCTTTTCCCCCCACATCCCCTCACAACAAATCAGGAGATCATGCTGGCTTTACATACAGAATATATCAAGAGCAACTACTTTCCACCACCCCTACTGCTCCCAGGACGGTCCCAGATGCTGTTCTCTCTCATCTGGGTTACTATAATAGCCTCCTAGTCTCCTGGCATCCACAGTGTCCTTTGCAACACAACAGCCAGTGATTCATTCGAAACAAGTTGTTATCCTCTGCTGTCATCATGCCACAGTACCCTAGCCTGGGTGACAGAGCGAGACCCTCTCTTTTAAAACAACAGTAACAAAAACCTACAGTCCTACAAATTCCCTGGCAAGACAATTCTTTCCTCAAGGGAGGCCAGTGCAGTTTCTTCAAGCCAGGGGAGATGCTTCCTCTGTTAAAGAAGAAAAGCTACTTCTACTGGTAACGTAAAATGAATTCAAAACTTCAATTTCTTCAGCTACATTAGAGTTGACTTACATGTTCTCATCGCAGTTTTCAGGGTCACTGCTTCCCAAATAATGCTGAAATTTCAACGCAAGATATCCTGAGAGGTTTTGAATCCAATTTACTACTTCTGGGCACCATATTAATTATATCATATGGGTTTCACTGTGCAATGTTTTTGTTTTTATTTTATTTTATTATTATTATTATTATTAGAGAGAAAAAGAGTTTTGCTCTCGTCACCCAGACTGGAGTGTAATGGTGCTATCTTAGCTCACTGCAACCTCTGCCTCCCAGGTTCAAGTAACTCTCCTGCCTCAGCCTCCCAAGTAGCAGGAATTACAGGTGCTCGCCATCATGCCCAGCTAATTTTTGTATTTTTAGTAGAGATGGGATTTCATCTTGTTGGCCAGGCTACTTTCAAACTGCAATGTTTTTTTCTGTTGTTAATTTTTCCATAGTTTGTAATTTCGGGTTTGATATGCCTGTTAAACCAAGAGATATGTGAAAGAGTGCTTTTAAATCTTTAAATGTTTATATTTAAAAAAAAAAAACTATTCAAATCTTGTTAACGTCTACCTTTGTTGCACTGTTGTAAGATAATATGTTGTGCATAGTCTCTTCTTGAACATGGTGATTTTATTTGAGCTCTAATACATGGACAATGTTTATTATCTGCCCCTGTGTGTTTGAAGGAAAATGCATTCTCAACTTTTTTTTTTAAGAGACGGGGTCTCACTTTGTAGCTCAGGCTGGAGTGCTAGTAGTACAATCATAGCTCACTGCAGCCTCAAACTCCTAGGCTCAAGCGATCTTCTTACCTCAGCCTCCCAAGAAGCTGGAACTAAGACACATACCACCATGCCCAGCTATTTTTTCTTTTTTTTTCTTTCTTTTTTTTTTTTTTTTTATTGAGACAGGAGGTCTCACTATGTTGCCTAGGCTGGTCTCAAACTCCTGGCCTGAAGTGATCTTTTCACCTTGGCCTCCCAGAGTTCTGGAATTCTAGGCATGAGCCACCCAGCCACATTGTCTACTTTTGGAGCTGGTTGTTATGTTAATTTTATCAAATTCCCTCTGGATTTACATATTTGGTGTTGACTTGATTTGTCCATTTCTGACCAAAGTATATTAAAGTTTATACTTGTGGATCTATAAAACAAACAAAAAACATCTGTGGTGGTTCCCATCACATACAGAGAGAAAGCCCAAGTCCTACAGTGGCTGCAAAGCCCTCACTGCCTCAGTTACTCCTCTGGCTTCTTTTCCTACTCTTCCCCTAGCTTACTGATTACTTCATTCCTCACAGTGAGGCCCCCTCACAGCTCCCCAAATGTCACCATAGCTCTTTCCCTCTACTTGGAATGTCCCACCACCCCACCCCTATCCGCACTTCAGGATCCACTGAGCTAAATCCCTTACCTCCTTGGAATCTTTGCTCAAATCTTACCTATTCAGAGGGGTCCACCCTTTCACCCTATTTAATATGCAACTTCTCCATACCCCCAAGTGGCTGGTCCAACCCATCTGACCCTGCTCTTTTTTTTTTCTTTTTTCCATAGCATTTATATCACACTCTAACATACTATGCAATTTACTTATTTTGTGTATTCTTTAAGCTCTATCTTCCCTAACTGAATGTAAAATTGATGAGAGATCAATATTTGTCTGTTTTAATCACTAACGTGAACTAAAGCTCTAGAACTTCGCTCGGTACATAGTAAGGGCTTAATAAACATTTGACACACTATTTTAATAATCTATTCTTATACCAAGGCTTCAGTTTGGATTATTTCAGGAAATATTCATTGCATTCTAAGACTTTTCTCAATCCCTTATTGGGAAAAGTAAATAAGCTCTATATTAGCAATAGGTCTTATTACAAGATCATATCACAATGCCTCTACCTTTTACTTATTTGATTTAAAACAATAATTTAGGCCACCTAAAATTATGCCATTGCTTCTCGAAAGATTCCCCATGGTCAGTGTTTCTGACTGCTTTTTGGCTAACTGTCCTTATTGAGAATCCTCAACAACATGAACATACATGTATTTTCCTTCCATTTCAGAGAGTCCAAGGAACTCCTGACATCTCTTCATAAATCTCATGGAGCCCAGTAAGAGGCTTCATGCACACATGCACTCCCAGAGACATACACATACACACATGGCCTCTCTAATTTCAATCTTTCATTACTCATATGTTTTTTAAAGATCTCTGCAACATTTTTCCAAGTTGGGGGTGTTTTTTTTTTTTTCCTGTTTATTGAAATAAGCTTGCAGTGTTTCTGTTTCACAAGAAGCTTGCAAGTATAGGTTGACCATATGAAAATCCTGCTGGAAATGTATCATGCGCAAATTTTCACTTCAAAGCAGATGGAATGCAAAATGATGTGGAAATAATTCCCTCACTCATAAATATTTAATAAGCCTTTAGAGTCATTGAAATCAAGTGGCAAGCTTACAATATACTATATTTAAAAATAAAATATATGAGTTTCATGCAATTCTTTAAGTGAAAAACTATTCAACATATCAATTTCATTCCTTATACTCAGGATCACTTCAGTCTTATTAAGTAGTATATTCCTTTTTTGAGATGGAGTCTTGCTCTGTCGCCCAGGCTGGAGTACAGTGACATGATCTCACTGCAACCTCTGCCTTCCAGGTTCAAGCCATTCTCCTGCATCAGCCTCCCGTGTCGCTGGGGTTACAGGCATGCACCACCACGTCCAGCTCATTTTTGTATTTTTAGTAGAGACAGGGTTTTAGCATGTTGGCCAGGCTGGTCTTGAACTCCTGAATTCAAGTGATCCACCTGCCTCGGCCTCCCAAAATGCTAGGATTTCAAGTGTGAGCCACCGTGCCCAGCCACTAGTATATTCTTTATTATAAAAGATAATTCTGGCTGTCTATGATATCTGAGCAATGCTCTCTATAAAAAAAAATTTAGAAGTCTATATCAAGGAAATGTCATAGGGAAGCTCTGTCCTGTAGACAAGTAATTTTGCAATACCTGGAGTATTTAAAAATATCCTGTGGCACCTGACAATTATGCAGCTTTCTTGGCTCCACCACAGTCCTGCTGAATCTGAATATCCCAGGTGGGGCCCAGCCACATATATTAAAAAAAAAAAAAATCCAGATGAGTTTTTCAAAATAAGTTGAGAAACACCACATAAACAGTGGGAAGCCATGCTTTTTGTTTTGCTTTTTAGTTGTTATTTTAGAAAAATTTGTAGAAATGTAGCTAAGATAGCATAGAGTTTCCATATGCCTTTCACCCAGCTTTCCCTAATCTTAATATCTGCTAGACCCACAGAACATTTGTAAAAAACTGAAATTAACATTGGCACATTACCATTAACCAACTACAGATTTCGTTCACATTTCACCACTAATGTCCTTTACTTTCAAGGGATCTAGTCCAGGGTATGACCTTGCATGTACTCATCGTGCCTCCTTAGTCACCTTCAATCTGTGAAAGTTCCTCAATCTTTCTTGTTTTTACTGGCTTTGACACTCTTTAGGAGTGTCAGATATTTTGTAGAACACCCCTCAATTTCGGTGTGTCTGAAGTTTTCTTAAGATTTGGGAAAAGAATCCCTGAAATGATTAAATATTAGAGTGAGGTAGAAGGAAGACTTGAAGGACTCTGATGTTTTAAGATGCAATAGACCTGTCAACAGTGAAAACATTTACCAATGTCCATAAAAAGCACAAATCAAAAGACAGGCTTTAGAAAGAAGATAATGGTTTTAGCTCTGGCTTTGCTGAGTTTGAGGTGCTTCAGGTCTTCCAGCTAAAGCAGTTCCACACTTATTTGGAAGTCTGTGTCTGGTGCCTAGATGAGAAGATCAAGCTGGAAGCAGGAATTGTAGCGAAAATGGTGGAGCTCAAGCCAAGAGATTGGGTGACATCACTCAGGGGGACTTGCAAAGCTGATGAAAAGAACAACAAATACGTTGGAAATTCAGATAACATTTAAGATTTGGGCAGGGAAAGAGGTACTTGCAAAGGAGACAGGGAGGAAAAAAGTAGTTCAAGAGCTAAGAAGAGAACCAGATATGAGTAGTGTCTAGAAAGTAAACATAGCAGAGAGTTCTGAGAACGGGGTGCTGCTGTCATAAAAAATAAAAGAATTTCCAAGGACCGAAAGAGATGAGAACACTAAGGTAATAAATGTCACCCCTCCTTCTAAGAATGTGAAGGTGAAAAGAAACCAGAAGCACAGTGTGGTATCTTGAGCAGAAGTTATGGCAGAAAAGAGGTATTATTTCCTTTCTTTCTTTCCTCATTAGGATCAGGCAGACTGAGAAGCCAAAGTGTTGGAGGTGAGAAGGCTCAGAAGGCTGACAGAAGTCTGACCAGGACAGTTGTGTCTCTTGACTTTCAAGTTACCTTATAGCCCAAAAGCTTAGTGAGGAATAATTGTGCAATGAGAAAAAAAAAAAAAAAGGAAATTCTTAGTGTGGGTTAGGCAAAGGCAGAGCTAACAGAAGATACTGTGAGCTTTCACAATTTACACGTAGGGAATAAAAGAGAAAATAATAAAGAATGTCATTTATTTAAAAGGTTTAGTGTTTGGGGAAGCTTTTGTCATACAAAATTGAAGCTATCATTTTAAAATCTAGGATTACTTGAAAAAAAAAACATAAGAATACAACTTTATGCTTTTTACCCACAATACAGTTTTTGAAGTCAGTCAACCTATAATGTTCAAGTGGTTCAAGAACGATAATACAATGTGTTTCCTGAGGGTTTCAAATATGAAACGACCTTGACTATGGATGGAACTCCAGTTAGCCACTATAATTCTGTAAGCAACATCTAAATATCAAAAGAAAAATTGACATTTCATTCTTCATGTGGGAGTAAAGGTTTTAATCTTGTCTGAACTAACAACAACTGATTCATACACTTTATAGAAGAACACATTGAAAACATAAATAATACTGAACTGAAATATAGACTGTTTATTTATTAAATGGCTCTTAAAAAAACAATGATGTGAGTTACAGAAGTTTACTCTTCCCTTTTGTAGTGCAACTTGGAATTTCTTTTGATGTGAACAAATATACATTTATTTACAAGAAAAAAAGAAATATTTAAATTACATTTATTTTTTAAAATTAAGGTACAAACACTGGTTTAAATCAAACCTTAACCGAACACAAATAGCAATTCTTCTCTACACTCCTCACTTACTCTACTATACCAGTCCATACTTTATTATGATGGAAGTATGTTCTGTACAAGAGCCACCATGGTGAGTAGTGAGAGGTAGAGACTTGAGTCTAATTCCAGTTCCATTGCCAAGTGGCAAGGCACTACCTTCTCTGGATTTCAGTTGAAATACATTTTGCAGATTTTTTTATTGCTATCTCCTATATTAAACACTATCTCCTATATTATGTTAATCCATTCTCATTTCCGGGAAGCAGAGAGAGAAAATTTTCTAATGGGGAGAGTAAGGCAAAAAGAAGTTCATTGACTGACAGGAGTTTGAGACCAGCCTGGCCAACATGATGAAACCCCATCTCTACCGAAAATACAAAAATTAGCCAGGCGTGGTGGTGCATGCCTGTCATTCCAGCTATTCGAGAGGCTGAGGCACAAGAATCGCTTGAACCTGGGAGGTGGAGGTTGCAGTGAGCCGAGATCATGCCACTACACTCCAGCCTCGGCGATGGAGTGAGACTCCATCTCAAAAAAAAAAAAAAAGAAGAAGTTTATTGACTGAGTACAAAGAACAAAGACATCAAGAGAGATGGAGGCAAAACAGGATCTGTCAGTCAACACCAGCATTGTACATTGTGGCTAACAGGATAGGCTCTGCACTGCCAGAGTTCAAATCCAGCCTTTGTCACTTACTGGCTAGAGCTCTAGTGTGAGTTATTTAACTTCATATTCCCATCCCAAAAATGAGGTAATTATAGATTTTACTGCTTAGGGTTGTGTGAGGATTCAAGGAGCTAATATGAAAAAAAAATGCTTACAAGAAAATGGTAAATATAAGAAAAATGATCATACATGAAAAGACAAAAAACTAACTTTCCATATTATTTGCACTAGCTTTCTTATATTTAATCTTCAATGGCTTCAGTATCTTGCAATAGGAACATGTTAGTCAAACATGGCATAGATTGAACTGCTGCTCAAAAAGACACTCAACCAGGGGCAGGTTAATGTTCTAAGTGGCTTAAAGATTATACAACTGGGGAGGCCATGTTTAAGAAACTGAAGACAGAATGATGAATTATGAATACAACAGGGCCGCTGCCTGCCAGAATCCAGGCACTTATGCAGCCCGAAGCCCAGGCATCATCAGCCCCCTGGTACAGCCACCTCTGTGCTCCTCCTTCACATTACACGCACAGCATGTTGCAGTAACTTGGAAGCTCTTTTGGTACCCTTGCTGAAAAACAGAACAAATGTAAGAATTCTGCTACAAATTGGCTACGGCATAATCCTGACTCCACTGAGAGGTTCTTGGATCCCGTAAGACTCAAGGCTGAGAGACTCCCAGAATGCTTGAAGTTGCAAGAGACCCACTAGATGCTTTTATTATTAAAGCATGCTCTACGTGCAGGCCCAGAGGCCGGCTTTGTAATTGTGGGGTCCTGAAATCCAGAAAAAGCAGGCGGGAGTTGTGAGGCTGCCAAAGAACAGGGCCCCCAAGCAGCTGCCTGTGGTGTGTGTGTGTGTGTTTAGAGCCAGCTTTCTCAGACAGTGCTTGGGGAGGGCTCAAGTTACTGAACTCCTGGGAGAAGTTAGCCTGTTATTTATTCCAAAAGAATATAGCTGAGGAGGGAAAAGATAGAGGATGGGGTAAGACAGAGGGAAGCAAAATGTATTTCCTGTCTGTCTTTTTGAAAGGCAATGAGACATTGTCCCTAATGGCTTTGCTCTGACAGAGACAACACTCCCTGAGGACTCCACTGTTAGACAGTGAACAAGAGCTGGGCCTTTGGAGAACAGCAGCATATGAAGGCAAACAGCCAGTGAGATAATTTTTTTAAATTGTTCTTGCAAACTATCCAAAACTTCTGCAGTGTATTTGTCTACATTAATCAAATTTTATATACTAATAGAATTTCCTTTCCTTAGGGTGGAGGGGTGAGGGAATGGTGTTGTAGAAGAAGAAAAAGAATATTATAATTATCTTTCTAATGCATCTACAAAACTCCTTCTCTTTTGTGGCAGGCAACAAAGTTTAGTGATTAGCATGGGTTTTGGTTGCTGGGCCTGGCTCCATCACTTTTCAGCTGCATCCTGGACAAAGGGTAGCCTTTCTTTTCTCTTTTTCCACCCAGGCTGGAGTGCAGTGCTATAATCATAGTTCATTGCAGCCTGGAACTCCTGGGCTCAAGTGATCCTTGGGCCTCCCAAAGTGCTGGGATTACAGACATGAGTAACACCATTTTTAATTTCAGTTTCCTTATAAGCAAAACAGAAAGAAACATGGTACCTACCTCACAATAGTGGCAGGAAGATTGAATAAGACAAACCAAGCTCCTGGCAAGGCACCTAGTATCTACTAAGTGCTCTAAAAGTGTAGCTATTATTATTTCCATTATGCATGACTTGATCTTTTCTTAATCCAATGTATCAATCACTTAACCGATCAAAGGAAATGTGGCCTGAAATTTTCTGGAGAGTAACAGTTACTAAATCCTTCTTATCCTTTATTATTCATTTGTTTCTGAAATTGTAGACTTATTCTATTAATTTTTAAATGTAAAATGTCACCCACTAAAGGCCCCCAAGTTGAACAATTCTAGAAGCTATAACTGAAATTACCTTAAGAAATGATACCCTGGAAAAGAACACAATGTTTGAAAGTTTGTCATTAACATCTTATTAAACTGTTCTGTATGTTTGAGTTTCAGCCTTCCTAAAATCTGTCCTTGGAAGGACATCCAGACTTGGAGCAGAAACAGCAAGTGTGGTCCTTGGCCTCTGAGGAGCTTATAATTTAATAGAGCAACTGGCTCTCCACAGCATCACATAAATAAACATAACAGAAGCACATAAGCAAACATTTATACATAGCTGAGCACAGCTGCATAGGTTTACACAGGTGCTAAATAGCATATCAGGGAAAGAAAAATTAAGAAAGTGAAGATTATTACATGCTTTACAACTAGAATACTGATCAATGTAAGTTTCGAAAGGCTTCATGGGTACTAAATACAGTTGACCACAGAACAACACGGGTTTGAACTTCGAGAGTTCACTTCTACTGGGATTTTTCTCAACCAAATACTAACAAAAGTACAGTATTAGCCAAGAAGAGGGGTGGGGAATGTATCCTGGAACCAATCCCCCATGTATACAGAAAGGTGACTGTAGTATGCTGAGGCTAAGGCAGTTCAAAGATTAGTGAAGTAAAAAGCAATTCCAAATTATGGAAAGAACAGTAATAATGGATTAAAAATAAGTGAGGTTTAACTATTGATGACAATTATTTATAACTAACATATTATAACTAACATTTGAGCCCTTCCAATACCAAGAATTCAGCTTTACATAAATTCATTTAAGTCTCACAACAACCCAATAAGATTGTGTCATTGTTAAATCTTACAGATGAGGAAATGGAGGCTCAGGGAAATTAAATGGCTTGACCAAAATTCATGTGTGTCAGCAAGTGCCTACATTGGGATTTGAACCTAAGTCTGTCTGACTCCAAATCGGCACTCCTAAGCTATTACTCCACTTCCCTGCTTCATACACCAGAAAGGTAAGGGACATAAATGGGGCTATTTGAAAAACAAACAGCAGGATGAACAACAAGTTAAAATGCCCCTTCAAAGCCCAAATGAAGAGCATGATTGGACCAGACTGTGTACAAGAGGACAAAGAGGTAGGAGCAAGAAGGAGGAGCCTCTGGATGAGCAGAAGCCAGTAAAGGGACACCAATGGCACATATCCATCTTCCAACTAAAGCGTTACAGACTAACTCTTCTTTTCCATCATTGAGCAAGTTGCTTTGACCCACACACTCCCTAAAAACACTGCAGCATCCTCATACCACACAGTGGAAGACATCTCATCCCAAATATGCACATAGATAACCAGAGAGACTACTGGTTATCCACTTGGTGACCTGGCCAACTGGCAACTGAACTGGAAAAACATCTGCTGACCTAAAAACTACTCTACCAGGCAACCTTCTCTCAATGAGTTCCCTGTAAAGCATTCTCTGTTAACCTACTCATTAGTGTAAGAGTGTCTTTGGGAAAAGATGTACCTGGACTCAAGTCCAGGCTGTAACACCTACTGGCTCTGTGACCTTGAACAAGATTCGTATGTGTGCTAGGCATCATTTGTAATGTATGCATAATAATTCTATCCTAGGGTTATGGGGAGGATTAACTGAGATGATACATGAGAAACAGTCCAGTGCTTGGGCTCTAATAAGTGCTCAAACAGATTAGCTGTTGTTACTTAAAAATTATGACAAGTGGCCGGGCGCAGTGGCTCACGCCTGTAATCCCAGCACTTTGGGAGGCCGAGACAGGCGGATCACGAGGTCAGGAGATCAAGACCATCCTGGCTAACACGGTGAAACCCCGTCTCTACTAAAAATACAAAAAATTAGCCAGGCACGGTGGCACATGCCTGTAGTCCCAGCTACCCGGGAGACTGAGGCAGGAGAATGGCGTGAACCTGGGAGGCGGAGCTTGCAGTGAGCCGAGGTCGCGCCGCTGCACTCCAGCCTGGGTGAAAGAGAGAGACTCCGTCGCAAATTAAAAAAAAAAAAAAAAAAAAAAAATTATGACAAGTAAAGCCCATTATAAGCTCTTCAAAGCAGTCAAAGCTATCCATTTTTTACTTTACTACGGAAATCAGCAATGTGATTCTTAGAGATATAAAAATCTGGCATTTAGGGCATTTGCATTAGACAAGTATATTTTTGCTTGGAATAGCACTATGTATTCATGTGAGATAAAGAACTATCTAGATTGCCATACATTGGAACTCCAGTAACCAAATCCTATAGCTGCTGTGGTCTAGGGTGGCTGGCTACCCCTCTGATTTAAACATTTTCTCTCAGGCTATTGGTTTCCTTCTGGCTTCCTATGATGCTATCTCAGACACAATTGCAACCAGGTTTGCAGTGCGGTTTAATGACACATTTCGTGGGTTTTCTTTTGGTGTTGCTCTGTCAAAATGATGTGGGGGATAAGGGAGTGCAATCTATTGCAGCTGTTCATTATCACTCAGCTAAGCCTGAGAAGCTTCCCAATTAACCTTAGTGTGTCATAAAGCCAATCAGTACATGAAAACAAGAATTTCTCATTTACTGAAATGATATTTGCCTTGTAATTGCTGTCTCGGAATGTTGAACCAAGTATAAAACATTAAGGAAATTGCGCTCCTCCCCACAAATTTAAGCTTGGTGATTGTTAAAAATAAAAATAAAAAAGACCAAGAATACTGTAGTCCCAGCTACTTAGGAGGCTGAGACAGGAGAATTGTTTGAACCCGGGAGGTGGAGGTTGCAGTGAGCTGAGATCATGCCACCGCACACCAGCCTGGGTGACAGAGAGAGATTCCATCCCAAAAAAAAAAAAAAAAGACCAAGAATATTATTTGGTAGTCTAAGCTGTTTTGTCCTGGTTTCAAGGCACCACATGTCTTTTGATGTAAAATAATATACTAAAACATGCTTACAGCTTAAAACCTGAAATAAATTTGTGGAGCATATTAATGTTTTCATCAATCCTGGTAACGAGGTATAAGAAATTAATTTGGTAAATGTATTTTCCTTACATAAATTTTGCTCTTTTCAAAGAAAGAAAACAAAGTAAAAGAAATGCAGCCTTTATACAAATAAGGGACGTATCACACAGCACCATAAAAAATTAATAAAGCAATTGTCCAATCAGAAGATGCCATTTTTTGAGGTCTTATTGTGTACGTATCAGTGTACATAGGCTCGATGGACAATATAAGATTAAGGGTAAGAGGACTAACATCATTCCTTTTGTGTCTAGTAGGCCCTCAAATATTTATTGAGATGAACTGAGTTTAATTGAATTGAACTAAATTTACTTGAATGAGCACAATGAGACGTTGCCACTATACTAAAATCTACAGTCTAGCCATGGAATTAAAGTATGTATGCATGCATGACATTTTTTAAAATACAGCCAGTAAATAAAAACATGCAACTATCATTTTTTTATTTTAAAATAACTGTAGACACATAGGAAGTCAGAAAAATAGTTCACAGAGTCCAGTGAACTCTTACCCAAGCTTCCAAGCTACCATTTTCCTTTACTGTAGTACAATATCAAAACCAGGGAGTTGACATTTGTACAATACTGCTAACTAGACTACAGGCTTCATTCAGTTTTCAGCAGTTTTTACCTGCCACTCAGTTGGGGAGAGGGGGCGTTATGTGTGGGGGTATGAATAAGTAAGTGTAGGTGAGTATAGTCTTTTGCAAAATTGAATCCCCTGTATGAATTCCTGTAACCACCACCACATTCAGGATACAGAATGATTCTATTGCCATAAAGGAATAAGCAGGGCCTACCCCTTGGTACTCACGCCCACCTTCTTCACTGTCTCCTGGTAACCACTAATCTGTACTCTATTTCTATCATTTTGTCATTTCAAGAACGTTATATAAATATGATTCCATATAGTATGCAACCTTTTGAGATTGGTTTTTTCACTAAGCATAATGCCCATGAAATCCCTCCAAGTTGTTGCATGTGCCAATAATTTGTTCATCTTATTGCTGAAGAGTATTCCATGATATAGACACACCAGTTTGTTTAACCATTTACCCATTAAAGGACATTTGTGTTATTTCCAATTCTTGGTTATTACAATTTAGCTGCTATGAGTATTCATGTACAATTTTTTTGCCAACCTACATTTTCATTTCTCTGGGACAAAGGCCAGGAGTGCAAATGCTGGGTGTCAGGCTGAACACCTATTAACCTCAGCAGGGATGGCACCAGGTTCAAGAGGCTGAAGAAGAGACTCAGACAGCAAATGAGACATGGGGTTTTATTTAGGGCTTATATTTAGGGGAGAGAGTCCCATGGCAGCAGGCTAGACAGGAGAACTACACAGCCCAGTGGAGGTGGGCTGGGCAAGAAAACTGCAACAGCTTGCAAAAAGCATCCAGTTTATTATAGCATTTTCATTTAGCACCCTTTCCCTAAAACTTCCACCTGGCAACCTTCATTCAACCCAAAACCTGGAGCTTCAATATCCTGTGTGGCTGGTGTTCCATGGGATGAGCCGGAGACCCAGACGTTCCACATAGAAAAAGAATTAATCTTCGGGTTGTCTGCTCCCAGCTTACCTATCTAGGAACATACACTCAGGTGTCTCTGCCACACAGGGTCATTATCAGAGTATGCCTAAGTTATTGCGATCAGATGCATTTACCGTACTCTGGGTCACATAATAGTTGCATGGTTAGCTTTGAAGAAATTGCCATTCATTCCCACCATACATATGCCATACATATCGGAAAACTAGTTTCTCCACATTCTTTCCAGCATTTAATGTTATCACTATTTTTTATTTTAGCCATTCTGGTAGGTATGCAGTAATATCGCATTGTGGTTTTTAACTGCTTTTTGCCAATACACAATACTTAAAAGATGTCAGAAGAGAGTTGACTGATTGCCAACTTGTATGGATGAATTTTCTCCTCTCTTCTGGTAGTTCTCAATCTTGGTGTTCTATTAGAATCGCCTGAGAAATTTTAACACCATTCCAGAGCCCAGGCCACACCTCAGACCAATTAAATACAAACCTCTTGAGGTGGACCCAGGCATCATTACTTACTTGTTAAAGTTCCTCAGGTAATTCCAGCATGCAGCCAAGGTTGAAGATCAATGCTGAATCTAATTTCTATACAGATACCAGAAATGTGACCATCCTTGAAATCCTTTGCTGGCTGCTGACTGCCCATCATCTGCACTGCAGATCGAACCCAGGCTGAATGGCAGGCTCTTCTCCGCTTTCTGTTTCACATATTATGTTCTGTAGTCATGAATTATTTGAGGCTTGCCACATATACCCCTATATGTCATGAAAAATCCTTGCAGTTAGAACTTGAGAATACACATTTTTATCAAAGTACCCCAAGTGATTGTGAAGCACAATAACATTTGAAAGCAACTCTACCTCCACTAATTGGAAAGTGATTTACCAATTTGTTCATTCCTCTAATCCTCCTTTCTTCATGTATCCATCCATCCAACAAATATCTGTTGAGTACTTAATGTGTGCCAAGTGGATAGCTATGGTGCAGTGGTGGAAGGTCCTGGTAGACAAGAAAAAATGTGACAATGCGGGGTAAGGAAAGGGGTCCAGGGAGCTCACAGGAGCAACACACCACCCAGCTGGAAGCTCGAGACCTAAAAGATGAGTAGGAATTAGCCAAGCAAAGAGAAGCAGGGGAAAATATAGTTTTCCTAAAACAAAAAACAGCATGTTTAAAGGTTAACAACAAAATGACA
Organism: Nomascus leucogenys; assembly: GCF_006542625.1. Lineage (NCBI taxonomy): Eukaryota > Metazoa > Chordata > Mammalia > Primates > Hylobatidae > Nomascus > Nomascus leucogenys. The sequence goes on along the minus strand of NC_044383.1, from coordinate 98,689,656 downwards.
TAGCTTATTCAGAAAATTGTAAGAACTTTGGTATGGCTAGAGCAGGAAGGGAAAAAGACTAAAGATAAACACCAAGTATTTTAATTATATTACTTTAATGTCTCTTAAAAAAGTAATATTCATAAATAAGAATCAATGGCTGTGAATGAGTGAAGTCATTTCTTTTTAAGCAAACAGTAAATGCTAATTGCAGTCTGAAGCACTTCTGAAGACTCAGTTGGAAATAGCCCTCACCCCATTAAACTCTAAAACAGCATTTTTTTAAACTTCTGACCCTGCCCAGGAGTAGTTAGCCTCAACTTCAGGGTCAAGAGATTTGCTTCAGGCACTTTCAGAATCAACTTGTATGGGAATGAAGTACTCTCTGTTAATCCAAGTGTTCATCTCTGACAGAGGAAATTGCTCGGCTCCCTAAATGACTCCAACACTTCACTTTTCAAATACATGTCAGCTGTGCTGCTGAACATCCACAGCAGATGTCGTTCTGCTGCTTGAGTCAGCGACTCAGAGAGCCGCATTCCCAGTGTGTGTGTGTATGGGGAGGAGAGGCCGGGGGTGGATTAAGGCATAAGATCCAAATTGAAGCAAGTAAAGTTCTTAAATCATTGTAGTATTCCATTGGAATGGAAAAAAAAAAATGATTCTTCCACGGAACTGCAGAAGAAGTTATCAAGAAAACTAAACAGGAAAAGAAAATAAGTAAAATTTAATTCTCAATGATTAACTGAAAAAAAGAAAAGGCACATCTCATCTCACTGGGGAACTTTGTTGTTCCAGAATGATTTTAAGTTCACTTAGGGATATATTTTAATTATATTTATGTTTTGGCAAAATTTATGAGCTGAAGATCATTTCCTGAAAATAAGACATTTGTACAATCCCTGCCAACACTGGAGTAAATTTTACTTTATCAAGAAAAACTGCTCAGGCTCACAATTTTTTATAAATAAAATTAACTCTGGTGCTTTTGTGGGACTTTTCTCCTTCCTCTGGATCACTGACAGCAACAAAACCAAAGTGTCCACTTGTAAGTTCAGCACTGCAACAGGAGATCCTAACCTGGGTGTCCCCACTAACCAGCTACGAATTAGGACATGCTGTTTAAGCTCCCTACAGCACTACATCACTGCAAAGGTTTTTGGGTTTTTTTGTTTTGTTTTGTTTTGTTTTGTTTTTTTCTGAGATGGAGTTTCGCTCTTATTGCCCAGGCTGGAGTACGGGGTACGATCTTGGCTCACTGCAACCTCCGCCTCCTGGTTCAAGCGATTCTGCTGCCTCAACCTCCTAACTGGGATTACAGGTGCACACCATGACACTTGGCTAATTTTTGTATTTTTAGTAGAGACGGGGTTTCACCATATTGGCCAGGCTGGTCTCAAACTCCTGACCTCGTGATCCGCCCACCTTGGCCTCCCAAAGTGCTGGGATTACAGGCGTGAGCCACCACGCCTGGCCCACTGCAAAGCTTTAAGACCCTTTCTGAATATGAGACTATGAAAACAGAGTAGCTATGGGGGCAAAATCTTCACAGCAATTTGAGGGCATTTCAAGGACCACAGAGCAGAACATGGGAACTCAGGGATATCTTAGAAAATCTAGGGCACACAGTCAGTGCTCCTACTCCCAAATGACTTACAATCCAAACTGTGTTGACATGGATGAAAATGAAGCCAAAAAAAAATCTTCCTTGAACATATAATAAATAGGGTTAAGAATTTATCGTCTCAACTTTTTTTTTTCACTGTCAACAATTTTCAAGTCCTTGGAAGTCTCTAAACTCTTTAATAAAAGGGAATCTTCAAAAGGCTCCTCCACCGGCCAGCTTCTCAAGCTACTCACTTTTGCCATTGTATGTAAATTGCCGAAAATAATTTGGCATGAAGTGTGGTATTTAGGGATAAAAAATAAAACTCTCTCTTAAACAGAATTAAAACTAAAGAGGGGTGTGTGTGAGTGCATGTGTGTGTGTGTGTGTGTATATGTGTGTGTGTACTAGGAGAGGTCAGACTCGGAATACAACGCTCAGATTCTACCACATCCTTGTTAAATATCTTAAGCCAATAACTCATTCCATTAATGACTGCCCTATTTGGAAGGAAATTCTGGAGAGGCCAGCCCTTATAACATCAGTCACCAGGGCACCTCCTTGAGGGCTGCTTAGAAGTAGCAGAGTCTTTTTCTCTTGCTATCCGTCCAGACTCACCCAACTTTGGCCCTTGGATTTTGTTGTTAGAATAAATGCAAAATGCCCTACAAATCATTGCCAACATTGAGACAACTGGTCTTCCCCAAATCTCCTGTGTTATGTGTCTCTTCCCCACTCATCTCAAAAATTAAATAGAACAGGCAAGAAGAGCAGCAAATTTCAAACTATTATTTTACTCCCTCCCATGACCCACTCAGTCCTTAAGTCTTTGCCCTCTGCCCAAAACATATTTTGTTTTCTCCATCTTGTCATCTGGCAGCCAAGAATATTGAATGTGGTTTAAAGAAATAACACTCTATTATGAAAACATCATTTTATCAAGACAGCCGACAATACATGGGAATGCATATATTCATTCTCTAGGTTGCAGTGTCATTTTTAGGGCAGAGAAGGGGCTTGGATACAGTCTTTATTTATGCTATTTTTCAAATTTCATATGCTGTAGATAAAAGGCAAAGTTTGCCATTTTCCATTCTTGCAAGTTTACGAGAATTAGGGAGTACTTTCTCCATCTTGTGCTTTAACATGACTGAAAATTGCTTAACTCCCAAAAAGATTTTGATATTGTCAAGCTCCAAAAATAAAACATAGCTAATTAACAAGAATTCTTTTCAGAGGATGGTGTGGTACATTTTTAGGGTATGGCTTGGTGAAGATGGGAAAAGTGATCCCTCACACACACGGCGGCTGCAGGCCTTAAGCACTATCATCTTTCTGCAAGTGTGAGCTTTCTCCCTGGCTCCCATATTAAGCCCTGGCATGTTTATAAGCTGGCTGTTCCTTCCCTGCCCATCCCGCCCTGTCTCCCTTACAACTGTAACTCCTCTCTTCCATAAGAATTAAGCTGCAGGATGGTAAAAGGAAATGATTTCATTTGGGTGGAGAAGGGAAAAGATACAGCTTTAGTACAACTACTGTAAGGCAAATATGCTGTGTAAGAAACACAGCTGCCGAGCCACAGGCTGAGTCTGGCTAAGTGGCAGGGTCTTGCTTTAGCTGCTTCTCCAAGGAATAGAACAGCACAGGGTGGGAAGCAGGAGGAGACGGAGCCAAGGTTTGCATCTTGGTTACATGTTCATAATTATCTTTATCCTGTAGTCCATTCCCTTTTTATTTTAGCAGAAACATTGCTCTCTAGAGGACTAGAGTGCTGTTCTGGCTGCTATAATTTCTCTCTCACAAACTGTAGAGAGAGGCAAAATGATGACTAACCTCCACCTTGGATTGTGCAAAATGTCTATTTCTTAGATTCGTGCATAATGTGCTGATTCTAAAATCTAATCTAAAACTGTATTGAGAAAGTAAGACCCTTTTAAAAACTTGGATTTAAGATTCTGTCCAATACCAGAAAATCATGGTTAGTCCTCAGAGTGGGGAAATATTGCCAGTCATGTGCTAATTAAACTTACTCTTGCTCATTCATCATTCTTTATCTCCAGCATGCTTCAGAGGAGGACATGCAAAATACATTGAAATGGGCTGGGTTCCAGGGTCACAATCACACACAGCATGGATGCTGGTGAGCTTCTGATGTGCAATAGGGGAAATGGAGTTAGCCTCTGCGCTTAGCAAGGCAACCTACTGGGGAGCTAAGATTTGGGGATGGCTGTGAATTTACCACTTTATGATACCATGCCCTTTCGTTCCCACTTCACCAAGGCACCGTTGCAAACCTCCCTCTCTGTTCTCCTTCAGTGGTGCAGAGGCGAGGTAGTTTAAAGAACAGATCTCCCACAGATTGACTCTTGGAAATCTCAGCTGCTAATTTACCTAAGTTTCTTCCTGGACCTTTCATTGGCCTTCTGATACAAATAATTAGATTAATTACAATCGTGTTTGCTGACACACTCTTATCAGTGATACATGTATGTCCTGCTTTTATTTACCTAGTTATCTATTTAATTTAATATTTTAAATAATTTAATAAGTGCCTATGAGACTATTGCTACCCTCTAAAAGTCTAGAGCTTTGGAAATAACCTACCTATATCCATACGGCTCCTCCTCATCTCAACCCCCACTCCCCACCAAATAACCTCATCCTCAATACAGGGTTGCTCATTCCCTTGCTTTCCTTTTTTAAATTGTCTTATTACATCTATACACATTCCAAAATTCATATTTTTATTTCACTTGTTCTTAATTTTAAAAAAGAATAACATACCATAGGTATTCTTCGGGGACTTAATGTTTTTAACTTAATATTATATGGCTAAAATTAATCATTCATTTAGACAGTCATCTTCCTGTGTCTAAGCATTATCAGTTTGTTCACCCAGTATCCCACCGGCAGGGCATTTGGACTTTTTTTGTGTTTTTGTTTTGCTGTGAGCAGTATAATATTCTTCTGCACATGTCCTGTGAGGCATGTGCCAGAGTTTCCATTGGGGATATACTTAGGAGTAGAACAGCTGGGCCACAGGGTGTGAGGATGTTCAGCCTCACAACATGATGCCAAACATTCTCAGGCAAGTGTGCCCCTTAGTTTACATTCAAAAAGGGACCCCATCCTAAAGAAGATGTGTCAGTGGCCAATGCAGACTCTAAACAGTGGCCATCCAAGCATGGTGATGGGCCCCAAGTCACAGATAGCAGAGGGCTTTGCTAATTCTGGTATGGAGGGGCTCAAAGTTAACACTGGAAGCACGTTGGTGAAAAGCTGTGTTTTTTGGTGTATCTTTTATGATTAAGTTAGCTATTTCGTAAACTGAGGAAAGTTATTTCCATACTGTGCAGGCTCAACCATTCTCAATAAATTCTTTTCTTGCTTTTTGAACCTCCAAATTAAGATGCTTTTCTAAGTAGTGCTATGGTTAATCCTTGAACTGGGGGAGAGATGTGAGGGACACTAACATATGTAACAATATTCTGGTATCCGAAGCCAGCGATTATACTCTCTATAGATACTGCCTTATAGACTTATGTGTGTATGTTACATGAACCACAATTATAGTGAGGCCCCTCCATTCCAGTTAAATAGAGGGAGCTATTTTCATTTTTAAGAAAGGATCCAAATGGTGTATTTTTTAATCCCTGAATTTTATTTTTAAAAGTTTTCTCTCTTCTCTCTCCTGTCAAATTATCAAATATCACTTCACATTCTCTTATAATTATGTCTATTTTTCCCCCTTTGAAGTACTCTTCTAATACACTGTGGACTTAGAAACCACTAGCCAGGTCTGGGCATGGTGGCTCACACCTGTAATCCCAGCATTTTGGGAGGCTGAGGTGGGCAGATTACCTGAGGTCAGGAGTTCAAGACCAGCCTGGCCAACATGGTGAAACCCTGTCCCTACTAAAAATTAAAAAAAAAAATAAAAATAATTCGCCCAGCACAGTGGTGTGCACCAGCTACTCAGGAGGCTGAGGTAGGAGAATAGCTTGAACCCGGAAAGCAGAGTTTGCAATGAGCCAAGACTGCACTACTACACTCCAGCCTGAGTGACAGAGCAAGACTCCATCTCAAAAAGAAAGGAAGAAAGGAAGCCACTGTTATAGTTGTGTGTAGCATGAGAGTAAACAGACTCTGATCGACAGTCTGAAGAGGATTTTTTCCAAGTAAAGTGAATTTCATGGACTTTATGACATACTTTTTAGGGTTAAAGGCTCCTTTTGCTCATGCTTTTGTTCCTAGTTGTGTTTTGGGTGAGAGAGTTTATTAAACAGCCAAATTCCAACTATTTAAGGTAGTTGGGCAGAGGATTTAGACCACAGTTCAGGTTCTGTTTCAATTCTGATGTTTGATGGCTATGACTAAGCAACTACATCATCCTTTATACCTCTCAGTTTACGCATCTATGAAATTAAACAGCCACCTCTCTTCAGGTATAGAAAGCTTGATCCAGTAACGTATATAAATCGTTCTGTTATGAAGACACATGCACGCATATGCTCATTGCAGCACTATTCACAATAGCAAAGACGTGAACTCAACTTAATGCCCATCAATGAGAGACTGTATCAAGAAAATGTGGTACATATACACCATGTACACCATGGAATACTATGCAGCCATAAAAAAGAATGAGATCATGTCTTTTGAAGGGTAATGGAGCTGGAGGCCATTACCCTTAGCTAACAAGAACAGAAAACCAAATACCATGTTCTCATTTATAAGTGGGAGCTAAATAATGAGAACACATGGACACATACAGGGGAGCAACATACACTGGGGCTTATTGGAGGGTGGAAGGTGGGAGGAGGGAGAGGATCAGAAAAATAACTAATGGGTACTAGACTTAATACCCGGGTGATGAAATAATCTGTACAACAAACTCTCATGACACAAGTTACCTACATAACAAACCTGAACTTTTATCCCCTGAACTTGAAATAAAAGTTGTTTTTTTTTAAGCCTTGATCATCATCGTGTACCTAAATCTTCCACTGCAAGGCCTTTCCCACCACAGAGCATTATCCTAAAGAATTAAGAATACCTTGGGGCACGTTGGCCTCTGTTTAGAAATCTCTAGAAAAAAAGTCTCAAGTTTCTAAGCCTTTCATTAGGCAAGGGGCCAAGAAGCTGGGCTTTCCTAACAAATATTCCACCTGGTGCAATAACATCATCATGCCAGGTCCTAAGGCAGATATATGGTTGAAGAGAAAAAAATCCAAAATATTGGATATCTAGATATCTTCTAAGTTTTGCTTAAGCTATTATATAAAGTATTATTGTGTTTAAGTGGGTAAAATGAAGGAAAAGGACAAGGAGAGCAGCATATGTTTTTAATGATCTTTGACTAAATTTTACCATACCGGATGATGGCAAACTCAATATGGTATTTTGCAAATATGCCCAGAAACTTATCCACTTCCTTGCCCTTGCTTGTACATTGAAACTTGCCCTCTTACTCCTGTAACCTGCCTCAACCATGTGAAGAGGTCCAGGTTAGCCTTCTGGAGAATGAGAGAACTTCTGAAGGAGAACCAAGTACCCCAGCTGACAGCCAGCCTACCCACAAAAGCAGAGCCACTAGTCAACCCATAGCTGACTTCAGTCATATGTGAAAGGCCACACAAATTCAAAGAACCATCCAGATGAGCCCAGCCTAAACTGCTGACCCCAGAAACATGAACTAAATAAATGGTAGTTACTATAAGCACTATGTTTTGGGTGGTTTGTTACTCCATCATAGGCCACTCATACATTCAACATCCATTCCCCCTCCTTTGTTGCTGGCAGAGTGCAAAATTAATTCAAGTAATTCAAAGGATAGTGACCTAATTCCCTTCTCTAAGACTAAGTCTCGATTGACCTAAGCTATCGATCTATTGTCTTGTTGTTTGTGACACATTGCCTAAGCCATTGACAGCTACAGGCTGTAACTGATCTATTATCATTGCTTGGTGAGTAATGAGTAGTGACCCCATTTGGCCAATGAAATCTGAGGGGTGGTCTGCTGGAGGAATGGATCCTTCTCTGCTTCTAGATAATGTCAAGTCTGGCTGTGAGACCTGGACCTGCTGTAGCCGTTTTGTTCCCAGCCTAAGAATAAAACCAACATATAGAAGAAAGAACCCAAAGATTCTCAGAAGAGCAGAGCTGGAGCTCTCACATCCTGTGCTTATGCCTGAAGCCCCCACTTCCAAGCCTCTTGTTACAGAGAAACTGAATTTCCCTGTTGTCCATGCCAGTGTGAGTAGGAGTGTTCAGTTTCTTGCATTCTAACTGATACTTTGCCTTCCTTGAGCACTCACTTCCTGCACAGCAGAATATGCCACCTGGCAGCTAGAAATGTGTCACTTGCATTAAACATTTTACAGCCATTGCATAAAATTCATATCGTTTAAGAGAAATAGATACAAATGAGATATTTTTCTTCTTTTCATACATTTTTATCTTATTACATTCTGTGAATATTATCTGATGTGAAAAGAAACATAAAATAATGCCATAGTAGCAATGAATATCATTTCTAGGCTATAATTTAGAGCTACATATCGGCTAATGTAGATATAACCAAAGTCAGTTCTAGGACCTAAAAGAAAGTATAAGATATTGTTTATCTATGTCAGCTTGTGATTAACTTTTTATAGAAGCCAAATGTATCAGTGTGCTTGAATAATTTTGGAGCACAATTTTTTTTACTTGATGATACATGGAAATAGCGGCTCTCAAAGGAAATTAATATATACCACTTAAAAGACACCTATTTTTAAAACCCAAGCAGGACCAAATTATAGACAGAGTGAGATGTCTGATGAATACTTAAAAGAATTTTGAGCCAGAGTGATACTGAGTAAGCACAAAATTGTTTTAACCCTTTTCTAAATGCCTATGCATCTGTAATTGCTTTTACACCAATTACGAAACTCACTTGCAATGAACTGCATGAATGTTTACTGTCTGGAATCAGCAACAATGTCAGGAAGAAGCCCACCACCCATTCTGCATGGCTTTCACCAGATCTGGCCCTTTCATATAGCTTCTTTCTGAATGAATTCAGTGAAATCATACATCAAAATGCTGTTTTAGAGAACGACATTTTTTCTATGCATGCATTTACCAAAATATATTCCTTAACTTCCTGAGAAACTTCAATAGATTTCTCTTGAAAATAAAAATGTATTTGCTCTATAAGGGGAGAAATGCATAGGAACTGTCCTTTTTAGGGATTCATGATGCAAAGGTATAAGAGGTATTGCAGTTTAATGTTTTTTAACTTTGTTTAACCCATTATTCTGTAAGATGCTGGTGTGTGAAATGCAGCCTTAGTAGAATCTATTGACTTGGCAATGGATGGGAAATGAGAGTCAAAAACAAGATAGTGGTAAAAATATGCTGACATTTTGAGCCTAGATGACTGGAAGAATAGTGATTCTGTTAAAAAGAAGGCAAGAAAGAAAAGAAAGAAAGAAGAAAGAAGAAGAAAGAAAGAAGGAAAGAAAGGAAGGAAGGAAGGAAGGAAGGAAGGAAGGAAGGAAGGAAGGAAGGAAAGAAAGAAAGAGAGAGAAAGAGAAAGAAAGGAAGGAAAGAAAGAAAGGAGCCGGGCGCGGTGGCTCACGCTTGTAATCCCAGCACTTTGGGAGGCCGAGGCGGGCGGATCACGAGGTCAGGAGATCGAAACCACGGTGAAACCCCGTCTCTACTAAAAATACAAAAAAATAGCCGGGCGCGGTGGCGGGCGCCTGTAGTCCCAGCTACTCGGAGAGGCTGAGGCAGGAGAATGGCCTGAACCCGGGAGGCAGAGCTTGCAGTGAGCCAAGATTGCGCCACTGCACTCCAGCCTGGGCCACAGAGCGAGACTCCGTCTCAAAAAAACAAAAAAAAAAAGAAGAGAAGAAAGAAGAAAGAAAGAAGAAGGAAAGAAAGAAAGAAAGAAAGAAAGAAGAAAGAAAGAAAGAAAGAAAGAAAGAAAGAAAAGAAAAGAAAGAAAGAAAGAAAGAAAGAAGAAGAAAGAAAGGAAAGAAAAGAAGGAAAGAAAGAGAAGAAGAAGGAAGAAAGAAGGAAGGAAGGAAGGAAGGAAGGAAGGAAGGAAGGAAGGAAGGAAGGAAGGAAGGCAGGCAGGCAGGCCAGCCAGCAGGGCACAGTGGCTTACGCCTGTAATCCTTGCGCTTTGGGAGGCCCAGGTGGGTGGATTGCCTGAGCTCAGGAGTTCGAGACCAGCCTGGGCAACATGGTGAAATCCCGTCTCTACTAAAACACACACGCACAAAAAAAAGATTAGCCAGTCGTGGTGGCACGCCCCTGTAGTCCCGGCTACTCGGAAGGCTGAGGCAAGAGAATTGCTTGAACCTGGGAGGCAGAGGCTGCAGTGAGCTGAGATTGTGCCACTGCACCCCAGCCTGGCAACAGAGCCGGACTCTGTCACACACACACAAAAAAAAGCATAAGGAAGTTTTCAGGTGGAGAAAATGAATTCCATTCTGAGCATACTGAGATTGGTGTAAAGGTGTCTTTCGGGTATAACATTTCTGCAGTTGGAAATTCAGGTCTAGAGCTTATTAGAATGGCCTTGACCAGAGATGAAGAGTTCAGTCACATACAGAAGCAATAATGAAAGCCAGGGCAGTAGATTAGATCAGGAGGAAATGACAAAGGGAGAAGAAAGAATGCCAAAGGCTGAATGTCTCCCTGTATTAAGGGGGCCACATCAGAAAGCTAAGAAGAGAAAAACAGAAGAATGTTTCTGTAAAAGAGAAGGTCTTGAGAAGGAAGAAACGTTCCATGCGGGTTAAAAAGACTAAGCCCTTGTTGGACGTAGTGATTTGAGGTGACTAGGGAGCTCCTTGAGAGCAGTGTGGCATTATGATGAGGACCTAAACCTTATGGAAAGGATTATGAATTGAGGGAAGTAATGGCCAAGAGGAAATGAGAAAGATAAGTAACTTAAGAAATCGCAGGCCGGGTGTGGTGGCCCTGTAATCCCAGCATTTTGGGGGGCCGAGGCGAGCGGGTCACAAGGTCAGGAGTTCGAGACTAGCCTGGCCAACATAGTGAAACCCCGTCTCTACTAAAAATACAAAAAAAAAAAAAAAATTAGCCGGGTGTGATGGCATGTGCCTGTAGTCCCAGCTACTCGGGAGGCTGAGGCAGGAGAATTGCTTGAACCCAGGAGGCAGAGGTTGCAATGAGCCGAGATCACACCATTGCACTCCAGCCTGGGTGACAGAGTGAGATTTCATCTCAAAAAAAAAAAAAAAAAGAAAAGGGGCAGGGGGGCAGGATTGCCTAAGCTTTTTTATAAGTTAAGGGAGTGATTGTGGATGCAAGTAAAGGGAGAATAGTTGATAAGTAAAATTTCAAAGATGATGGGGGAACTGGGGTCAGAAGTCTGGTTGCTAATGAGGGAAGATAAATTGCTACAGCTTTTTTATAAAGTAGTGTGAAAATATTGAAATTTTAAATATGTATATTCTTAAATATGCATAAAATTTTAAATTGCCTTGTAACTGGGCAATTTCACTAACATGATTCTGTCCCACAGAAAAGCTCATGCAAATGTCCAAGGATATTCATTATAATATTAGTTGCAATAGGAAAAAATGGAGAACCCAAGTGTCCTTCAATAGACAAATGTTTAAGTAAATTATGGTAAACCTCTTCTACAGAACACCATGCAATTATTAGAAACAATGAGCAAAATGTGTATGTACTAAAATGGAATGAAGCTCAAAATATCCCTCCACTGCACTGTGAGTTCCACTGTGGCAAGGACCATATCTGCTTTCTCATCCTTGTACTTCTCATCTTTGTGTATCCGTGCCCCAGCATAGAGCTTGACCCACAGTTAGTAAGTGTTCAATAAATACTTATTGGATGAAACAGAATGTTGAGTTTTTAAAATATGTTGCAGAACAGCATGCATAACATGATTCACATTTGTTTTATAGACATATATTTAAAACATTTATATATATAAAACATTATATAATACATAATATATATATATTGGATAAACATGATACATATATGTAAACATTCTGGAAGAATACCCAGCAAATTAAAATGATTATCTTTATAAAGTAGGATTGGATGGGAAGTCATTCTTTTAATTAATTATGTATTATTAAATTTTTACAAATATGAATTTCATTCATAATTTCAATGTCAATAAAATATATAAAATCACTGAAGAAAAGGGAAAAAGAGTGCGGCAGGATAAGTTAGCCTTTGCAAGAGTCATGTGCACTCTTCCTGAAAGAGAGGAGTGAATGAAAGAGAAGTTACAGAAAGGAGTCAAAACTAGGGAACCAAAGCATGTGCCTCAGTAAAGCAGAAGCCAGGGTCGTCCGTGAGAATAAGGGTAGTGATGAAGAACTGACATCTGAGGAAGACCGAGAAGGTTCAGAACATGACCTCCATTTTACATCCAGGGAGACTTTGAAGACCATTCAGTCCAACCACCCACTTTACAGAAGAGGATGTTAAAGGACTTGCCAAACAACACAATTTGTGAGTGACAGTGCCAGTCCAGTATAACAGCTTCTAAAAATATGCAAAAAAAAATTCAAAACAGATGAATAGATGGATTGTCAGACATTTGTGAGGATATTATGGTTTACCATAATTTACTTAAACATTTGTCTATTGAAGGACACTTGGGTTCTCCATTTTTTCCTATTGCGACTAATATTATAATGAATATCCTTGGACATTTGCATGAGCTTTTCTGTGGGACAGAATCATATTAGTGAAATTGCCCAGTTACAAGGCAATTTTAAATTTTATGCATATTTAAGAATATACATATTTAAAATTTCAATATTTTCACATTACTTTATAAAAAAAGCTGTAGCAATTTATCTTCCCTCATTAGCAGCCAGACTTCTGACCCCAGTCCCCCCATCATCTTTGAAATTTTACTAGTAGCATTAAGTCCATATTACTCCATGGCATTCTGTGGCAATGCCAGGCAGCCTATGAATGAGAGCAGAAGCAGGAAAAGGGAGTGGGGAGTAGATAAGATGGTGAGAGGGCCTGGTGGTGAGTCATGGGAGGTAAAAAGTGTTTCATAATAATAAATGACAGAATGAGAAGCTGAAACTTGTCAGCTAATGAGAAAAATTCCGAGCTTAGGAAAATGGCAGCAACCTGAGAGACTGGTTGTTACACTGATGACCAACAGAGTGGCTGCTGGAGTGACTGACTGACTCAAAAGATAGGCCACTGGCTTGCCCCACTTTCATCCAAAGCATCATAGCTTTGCTAATGTTATGATTAGGTAAGCAGATAGAAGTGTTGCCTCAATTGTAAAAGCAGTACCCATTGGCTTATTTAAACACAAAATAAAAATATCTGCTAATTCCCAGGATCCTGGGGGTGGACTTTGACCTACCATTTTGAGTAGGTTTTATTAGCAGCTCAGCCCTTCATTAAGGCAGTGGCTGATAAAGGCTAAAACATCCTGCCAGTTGTTTATGGAATAGAGGCTCAGCCACTCACCAGCCTTATTCCAGCTGCCCATCAGACACACTGTCGATATTGGGCCTTCTGCCTAAAACCAGCTGGCTATTCCCAGACTGTTTCAGATGTCCAGCCATGATGCAGTAATGGAATTGCCAGGGTGGAGGGTGGATCTCAGCTTTTGGTATTGTCCACCATCCAAGGAAGGATCAGAGGCAACTGTTTAAGTTATTAAAAGGGCTGGGAGTGGGGAGACGGAAGGCACAGACAATGTTCCTCTGATCTCTGTGTGATTGCTTTGTGTTTTAATGCTCCTGGCTTGTGGTTTTTTGTTTATTTTTAAATTTTCTTTTCTTGTTGTGGGTTTGTCCTCATGACTGTGTCACACGTAGACCAGAAGGGCTGGGTTTGGCTGTGTCCTACTTTGGACATAGATGCTACTCAAAACTGCTTAATGATCTGGGTTTCATAGCTATTTCATAAGGTTAAATAAGAACATTTCCCAGGAAAGATTGGGTTCTACTTAGTCTATGGCATCGATTACATAAAATCAATGAATAAGAAAGGAATCTACAGCTAAAATTACATACATACTAACCTTCCATGTTCCTCAGCATCCTGCAACAAGCAGGTGCTTCCTGTCCTACGCAGTTCAGCCAGGCTAGTGCCTACACTTGGCCTTGGATTTGTGGAGTTCACCTACATTTTGTCATAGTTCTCCCTTTTGCTTTTTACCATTTGTAATTATATTAGGTTGGTGCAAACATAACTGCAGCTTTTGCCATTACTTTCAATGGCAAAAACAGCAATTACTTTTGCACCAACCTAATACGTTTATGGTCTTTGCAAATAGCAAGAATAACATTATTCACAGCTAAGAACAATAGAGGCTAAATAAAGAGAATAAAATTCAACTTCATTGAAACACTTGTTACTCAATAAATTTTTTTTTGAATGACCCTGCAGGTGAACTAATGGCTGAGAGAAACTACCCTGTTCTGCTGGTAGAGTCACAAGTTCCTGTTTCGTGTCCTGTGTAGTTTGTCTTGTCTTTTTCCATCTGTGGCACTACATGATTTGATGGCCTATTGTTCTAGGAAGCACACAACACAATGCCAGTGGAGGGCTATATCGTAGAGGAGTGAATCAGGGACAGGAGACGTATTTCCTAATTCTTATCCTTTTGTGGTCTCAAGCAGCATTTCTCTTTTCTGGCCTACAGTTCTGAATCTGGCAGAGTTTAAAGTAATAATTCATATTTCTCCTCCTTTTGTTGCATTTAATTTGTTACATGAACTGTCCACAGGCTTTTTTGTGCACCTAAAATATAGCTTTGGGCACAAATTACCAGACCCTGGGTTTAATGATTTCAGCAGGTAACGCCATGGAATAGTCCTCTATGTGTTGCTTTCTAAACCATCAATCTGCTCTTGGCCATGGCCAGAACAGTCAGTGTCTGGGATAGGTGCTTTCCTAGAACATCAGGGCTTTGAAGCTGAATGGGACCCCAGGCTCATCTTGTCTCACTTTTCATTTTCATAGAGTGGGGAAAGTGAAAGCCAAGGAGCTTAACAAACTAGCTCAAGACTATGGCTCACAAGAGGCAGCCCTGGGATGAGAATACCAGGCTTCCAGGCCCCAGTCCAGAACTTTTTCTCCTCTGTGTGCTCTGTCCCATGCCCTCAATGAAACTGTTCTTCATCACTCATCTTAACACCAGATTAAAAATTGCACCAGCCCTTTCCCAAAGGCTATCCAGCTGAATTAAGCACAGAAATGCCACAGACCCATTTTTAGTAGCTGGCTGGAGGAAATGCTCATTTCAAGGTCTTTGATACATAATCGTATTCACCGGGAAGATCTCTTCCCTACAAGCCTGAGCTATGGCAAGCCCAATTTTTAAATTCTTTGTGCTCCAACATCCTAGTTAATAAAGACAGAGAAAACAAGCCTTCACGTTTATTCAGTTATTTAAAGATGAAATGTGCCTCCTTCCAATCACATGATCCTTCTCTCCCTCTAGCCCTCAATCAACTTCTTGTCATTGGTGTTCTTGTTTTCTAATAATTATTAATTTAAGAATGATAATACTTGAATTCTTCCTCAAAATCTGAGGCACAGAAATTTTGAACGCTGCTGTCTTTGTATTTTTGCTGCTCAGCTGTTACTTAAGTTAGGTTGTAAAGTTCAAAATGTCAAAGGTTGATAACTCCAGGAGCCAGGAGGAATGGGAAAAAATCGCATCAGCCTGGGAGCCTGAAGATCAGTCACTGGGTCATTTTCCACTGCTCACCCATGACTCTTTCTCAGCTTCAAGTTGGATAATTATGCTCACCTCACAGAGCTGTTGGGAGAATTATTTGAGACAATATCGTGATAGTAGTCTGCATGCTCAAAATGATGAAAAATTAAAACCAGTGTAAAATGCCATAATTCAAAAAACCTTTAGTAATTATAGAGTCTGAATCTGAGTGCCTGACAATGCCAGAGAGAAAACTGTCCTCCAAATTATGGTCCAGTCTCCTAGAAAAGCCTATTCATTTTTCATTTTTAGGCACTTATTCCTAGGGAGTTTTACTACGTCTGAGTCTACAAATGAAATTCAAATACAGAACTGAGTCCATTAAGCACAGAGAACTCATACTAAAATCACTATGGACTGAAAGAGCCAAGTAATTAAGGACAGAGTAGCTGAAGCCGTGAATTATCTGGATGGTGCTAAGAATTAAGATAGGACCTGTAGCCAAGAGCTAGATATTGTCTTCGGCCCCTAATGAGACTGTAACCCTGTGGCAGCCTGGTTAGCAGCCTCTGAGAAACCTTAACAAATATTACACACCACGCTGATAATAATGTGTCTATAATTGTTGTTATAGCTTCTGAATATTAAAACAACTGAAAGAAAACAAGAATACTTATGCATTATGCTACAGGTAACAGAAAATTCTATTAATTTTATAGTTATCAGCCTACCTCTCTGTCTTCTAGTTTTCTCCAGAACAAATTAGACATCTAACTAAGTGTTAATATTAGTAGTAGTAGCAATAATAATAGCAGCCAAAGTTTATTAAGCATTCTCTATGTGCCAGGCATTATTCTGAGCAATTTTCATACATGACCTTATTTTACACTCACAAAAACTCTAGGAGATAGATACAGTTCCCTTTTTACAGATGCGGCAGCTGAGGTTTTGAGAATGAAATAATTTCTCAAGTTCACAGAGCTGATAAGTTGGAGAATTGAAGGCTATAAAAACAAACTACAATACACAGGTTCACAGTCTGAATCCATAGGCTGAGTTTTTAACATCTGACTTCTCTTTTAATAAATGTCTACAGATTGATGAATTGTGGAAAATCAAGATATTCTCTATATTAGTTTTGCTTTCCTGAGGACTTCCTCCAAAAGACATTTCTGTTCAACGACCTCCTATTTCTCACTGATACACTCATCACAGTCTCTTCCAAAATCATATGTTTCTCAAATCCCTACTGTTCTTGTATCAGTTAGAAACCTTTTTGTTCTAACAGAAAATCTAACTCAACTTGGCAATAAAGGGTATTTTTGGGCTTGTGAAATTGGAAAGTTCAGATTCCACAGCTAAATATCGTCTTCTGGAACCCATTTTCTCTTCTCCTTCCACTCTGCCTTCTGTGGAGTCAGTTTCTGCTAAACCTGGCTTCCCCTGGGACTGTCAACAACTCCAAGGGCAACAAAGTCTCTCTTCTACATAAAAGAGAAAAAAAAGCTGTCCACCTTTGGAAGCTCTCTCCGAAGAATGAGAACTTCTCTTTCCAGAAGACCCCTGCACTCACAAGGGCTTCCGCTGTGCTGCCCCCTCCTACTTCCTGTCCCCTCAAAAAAAAAAAAAAAAAAGAAGCAGCAGCTGTCTCATAGGAATTGCTGTCAGGCAATACCGTCCCCTGGCAGAGGAGCCAGCCTGTGGCTTGGTAGACTCCACACAGTGTGCATCAGTTGGGAAACACCCGTATCAAGCATTGCCTTCTTTCCTGGCCTATCCTTCCATTGGCTGATTCCATTCAAGCTAAAATTCATCTCAGTTTCAAGGAAATAGTAGTTTTACAAAATTAGATGTCCGAATTACACCTGGATTAACTCAGGGATGGACGTTGCATTCGTGGACAGCGACAGTTCATAAACGTTATTCTTTGTTCCCGCTTGAGGCCTACATTATTACTGCAGCAATCTCCCAGCTGGACCAGCCTCCGGTCTCTCTCCACTGCAGTGCAACCTCCATATGGTTATCCAATGAACCCTTCTTAACTATCTGGGGATCTTCTCTCTTTCTTCTAGCAGCAAACTATAAAATAATCAGGCCATACCTACCTATTCTATATTACCTCCTGTTATTCACCCAAACCAGCTTTGTGCAGCACTCAGCCATCTATCAGCTTGCCTTTGCCTAAACATGAATGTGTATTCCCATTCCTACACCTGAGCCTGTGCTGTTCCATTTGCCAGAAATTCCTTTCCTCGTGCACCTTCCCCACCCATCTTCCCACATCTAATTCCTATACATAGACATCCTGCTCAATTTTTTTTTTGTTTTAACAGGGTCTCCTCTGTCTCCCAGGCTGGAGTACAGTGGTATGATCTCGGCTTACTGTAGTCTTGACCTCCTGGTCTCAAGCAATTCTCCCACCTCAGCCTCTTGAGTAGCTGGAACCACAGGCTAATTAAAAATTAGCCACCACATCTGGGTAACTTTTGTATTTTTTGTAGAGACAGAGTTTCACTATGTTGCCCAGGCTAGTCTTCAACTCCTGAACTCAAGCAATCTGCCTGCCTCGGCCTCCCAAAGTGTTGAGATTACAGGCATGAGCCACTTACGGCACCTGGCCCCAGTTCAAATCTTTAATCCCTTCTCTTCTCATGGAGTTCAAAGGGATCCCTTCCTGCTATCTCTCCCAAAGGCAATGGACTTTTGCCCATCTTGAGCACTAGGTGATTTGAATTGTAGGTAATGGAGTTCATGGTACCAATCTTTCTGACTAGACTATAAGGATGTCCTATAGTTTTATCTACAGTTCCTTGCACATAATAGATCCCAGAAAAAAAAGTATGCCTTACATATTATGGATATATAATGTTTAAAATAAGTATGGATATATAATGTTTAAAAGTAAGTATCTTTAAGTAAGGAATACAATAAGGAATTCTTAGTGAGAATATGATCTGAGTTGGATTTCAAAAAGCCTTTTTTTTTTTTTGAGATGGAGTCTCGTTCTGTCACTCAGGCTGGAGTGCAATGGCACAGTCTCAGCTCACTGCAGCCTCTGCCTCCTGGGTTCAAGTCATTCTCCTGCCTCAGCCTCCCGAGTAGCTGGGACTACAGGCGCATACCACCATACCTGGCTAATTTGTTTGTATTTTTAGCAGAGACGGGGTTTCGCTATGTTGGCCAGGCTGGTCTCAAACTCCTGACCTCATGATCCCCCCACCTTGGCCTCCCAAAGTGCTGGGATTACAGGCGTGAGCCACTGCACACGGCCTCAAAAAAGTCTTGTTCAAAACCAAACTTTTTGTGTTTCCATTACCCTGACCTGCTCTTCCCATAGTCCTTCACATTCTCTTAATGGCAAATTCGTCATTCCAGCCTGCTCAGGACAAAACATGTACATCAGCCTGGATTTCTTTCTTACTCTCATTCCCCATATCCAGCAAATCCCATTGATTTCACATTCACAATAAATCAAGAATTTAACTACTTTTCATACATAATGCCAACATCCTAACCCAAGTCATCATCATGGCTCAACTGTATTATTGCAATAGCCTTTAAATAGCCTCCCTGCCTCTTTCCTTACCTCTTTCCCTACAATCTACTCCCCACATCACAGACAGAATAAGTCAGATCATGTCACTTCTCTGCACAAGACTCTCCAAATTCTTCCCCACTCACTCAGGGAAGAAGCCAAAGTCTTTGTACATAATGATCCCAAAGGTCCTACATAATCATCCTCCCCACAGCCCCTACATTTCTGACTTTATCTCCAGCTATGCTTTACTTCCATCACTTCATTCCAGTCTCTTCCTCAATGAGAGAAACACCTTCTTCCTTTCTATTACTCAGTTCCTGTTTCTTCTCTCTGCCCTGCTCTTCTACATTAATAGCTGCCTGGCTTGCCCCCTCATATCCCAGATTCTGCTCAGATATTGTCTTGTCAGTGAGGCCTCCCTGATGACCCAATTTTTTTTTTTTTTAGACCAGATCTTGCTCTGTCACCCAGGCTGTAGTTCAGTGGTGCCATCTCAGCTTACTGCAACCTCCACCTCCCAGGTTCAAGAGATTCTTGGGTCTCAGCCTCCTGAGTAGCTGGGATTATAGGTGTGTGCCACCATGCCTGGCTAATTTTTGTATTTTTAGTAGAGACCAGGTTTCACCATGTTGGCCAAGCTGGTCTTGAACTCCTGACCTCAAGTGATCCAGCCACCTCGGCCTCCCAAAGTGCTGGGAACACAGGTGTGAGCCGCTGCACCTGGCCCTGATGACCCAATTTAAAATACTTTCATCTCACTTTTCTCAGCTTACATGCTCTACCACCCCCACCCCTGCTCTGCTCTATTTTTCTCCAAAGTATTTACCATGTGACCTACTATACATTTCTCTTGTCTGTTCGTTTATTCTTTAGCTGTCTTCTACCTTACTTCAGTTAGATGTAAACTCCATGAAGGCAGGAATTTTTGTCTGATTTCTTCTTTGCTATGGAGCCTAGAAAAATGCAGCTTGCAAAGTAGATATTTGAAAAATATTTGTTGAATGAATGGATGGTGAATGGATGGTGAATGGACGTTGAATGAATGGATGGTGAATTTAACAACTTATTTCGATTATTAAATACTCAAGGAATAAGGGATGTGGTGGACTGTGATGTAGGAATCTTTCTCCTAAAAGTCTGAGTCTATGCTTGGCATTTAAAGCCTGATCAGTCTCACTTGTAGGAGGAGAAGGAACTATATATCAATTTCAAATCGTAAGGCACTGTGAAAATTTGAAGCACTATTATGATTATGCCCTCCCTATTTCCAAAGTTTCTTCTGAAGTCAGTTGATATCCTAAAGTGAGCATGTCCAGCATGCATTTTCCATTATAGAGCTTTTGAGTTAAAATCTCACAGACTAGGCCGGGCGCGGTGGCTCACGCTTGTAATCCCAGCACTTTGGGAGGCCGAGGTGGGCGGATCACGAGGTCAGGAGATCGAGACCACAGTGAAACCCCGTCTCTACTAAAAATACAAAAAATTAGCCGGGCGTGGTGGCGGGCGCCTGTAGTCCCAGCTACTTGGAGAGGCTGAGGCAGGAGAATGGCGTGAACCTGGGTGGCGGAGCTTGCAGTGAGCCGAGACTGCGCCACTGCACTCCAGCCTGGGCGACAGAGCGAGACTCCGTCTCAAAAAAAAAAAAAAAAAAAAAAATCTCACAGACTAGTTTCTGCAGCTGCTCACACAGAGCAGGTTAGAACAGATTTTAACACTTCATTCTGTGTATCTTCCCACCATGCTGACAGCAATCTTGATCTTAATGGACAGTTCCTTTGTGGTACTGGGAGTCTGGGTAGATGTAGAGACACAAAAGTCAGTTTCTTAGGCCTCCTTTTTTGAAAGTTGTTCCATTCTTCTTAATTATATCATTTTATTAACAAGTCCCAGGAGCTCTTATGTTATATTGATCTCATCAACTGAGCTAATTGATGTTGACACCTGCTGTTCTCTATTGAATACATTACCGGGAGCATCTATCACTTCCTTTAGTGCTGATGAAGTAATTATCCTATTAGACCTAAAGGAATGGCCACAGCAGAGGCTGGTCAATAATCCTTGTTAGGACCATGCTCTTATCTGTTTGTTTCACTCTCCATCAGGCCAACCCACTCATTGCTACTATCATCCCCAAATGCTTCCTGAGTCCCCAGTTCATGAGTACAGTCCCTGCCCTTGGGGTTAACAGAGCTTGCATGAGAAGCAAGGGCTTTCCCAGCCTCCTAACTGGTCTCTTAGCACTGTCCTCAATTCCAGGCTCCATCCACACCAGAAGGTCTTCCCAAAATTCAAATCTGAACCCTGCAAGCTATTCATGGTAACATACTGGAGTTACATTGACATGGAGAAAAAGTTGAAATATATTATGTACAGTTGGATTCATTTTCGTAAAAAAAAATAGATGGAATAGACAAAATGAATACGTGCAAAACATGTATATATAATAAAATATATAAAATATAAAAATAGATGGGATACATTAATATAGATGTCGCAAAAGTCTGAAGGTATTTACACCAAAGCATTTTCAGTGTTGTAAGTTATTGCCCCAGAATAGTATGATTTCTGGTAACTATTATTTCCACCTTTTGTGATATATGTAATTTCTTTTCCTTTTTTCTTTTTCTTTTTGTTTTTCTTTTTTTTTTTTTTTTTTTTTTTTGAGATAGAGTCTGGCTCTGTTGCTCAGGCTGGAGTGCAGTGGCGTGATCTTGGCTCACTGCAGCCTCCACATCCCAGGTTCAAGCAATTCTGCCTCAGCCTCGCTGAGTAGCTGGGACTACAGGTGCATGCCACCAGGCCTAGCTAATTTTTGTATAAAATTTTAAATATACCAGATAAAGTAATTATAGTAAAATTAAAAATTACATATATTAGAAAATTAGCTGGGCATGGTGGCATGTGCCCGTAATCCCAGCTACTTGGGAGGCTGAGGCAGGAGAATCACTAAAACCTAGGAGGCAGAGGCTACAGTGAGCTGATATTGCGCCAGGCAACAGAACAAGACTGTGTCTCAAAATAAAAAAAATAAAATAAAAAGTTAATGCAAATATGATCATGCATTCCTATGCTTAAATTTATTCACCTAAAAAACAGTGAAGACAATTTTATGGTAAGATCAGTCAGAGATGCAAGCACCAGCTCTCCCCCACCCTGTACCCTAACTGGTACCCAGTAGTGGGAATGAAACATTTAAGAGAGACAGTGTCTCTTTTTCTGCTGATTCTCCTCTCAGATGGAGATTCTCTTTTATGAATGACTCTGGTGGAAGTTCAGGCTGTTTGAGGTGCAACAGCACAGCAAGGGTGCTAGGAGAGGGATGGAAGCCTTTTTCTTTCTCCCATCAGTTTTATTGGGTTTTTGTTCAAGGTATAAATACTAGGACTAACAGCTCCCAGTGTTCAGATTTGCAATGGGGAAGGATCCTCTGTTACTTACTGGGCCTGGATTGGTGGGCAGTGCTGAGAGAGCAGTAAGAGGCTGGGGAAGTTCTTTCTTTTCCTGCAAGCTCTGTGGGCCTGACAGCAGGGACAGTACCCTGTGAACGGGGTGGGGGGTGCTGAGAGCATCTAGAAACCACATGGCTTTCTCATCCTCCCATGGCATCATGTTCCCTGATGTGTCTGTTCCTCTGGTTTATTTTATTTTAGTTTTTCAAGACAAGGTCTCACTCTGTCACCCAGGCTGTAGTACAGTGGTGCGATCTCACAGCAGCCTTGACTTCCCAGGTTCAGGTGATCCTCCCACCTCAGTCTCTCATGTAGCTGGGACTACAGGCACATAGCACCACGCCTGGCTAATATTTGGGGTTTTTGTTTTTTGTTTTTTTGTTTTTGTAGATATGGGGTTTCACCATGTTGCCCAGGCTGATCTCAAACTTCTGGGCTCAGGTGTTCCACCCGCCTGAGCCTCCCAAAATACTGGAATTACAGGCATGAGCCACCACGCCCAGACTTGTCTGTCCTTCTGCATCTGCACTTCACTCCTGGAGCACCATCCTTCCCCTTCTCCCATCAGTTCAGACTCAGCCCAGTTGCCCTCTTCTTCTCCAGCCTCCCTGACTTCCCCTGGGTAAAAGGCTTGTTTGATATATTTTATCAGAAGCCTTTCTGCACTTCCTCTTTGAAGTGCATCTGGGTAAAAGGCTTGTTCAATATATTTTATCAGAAACATTTCTGCACTTTCTCTTTGAACTCCTGTTAATAATTGCATTCCTTACAGAGTCCCACCAAACTCTTAAAAAACTCCTTGACAGTCAGCTGGGCATGGTGGCTCACACCTGTAATCCCAGCACTTTGGGAGGCCAAGGCAGGAGGATCACCTTAGGTTAGGAGTTCGAGCCTAGCCTCTGGTCAACATGGTGAAATACTGTTTCTACTAAAAAATGCAAAATTTAGCCGGGTGTGGTGGCATGCGCCTGTAATCCCAGCTACTTGGGAAACTGAGGCAGGAGACTCTCTTGAGCCTGGGAGGTGGAGGTTGTAGTGAGCCTAAATTGTGCCACTGCACTCCAGCCTGGGCAAGAGTGAGACTCTGTCTCAAAACAAATAAATAAATAAAAATTTAAAAAATAACCCTTGACAGAATAATGTTTTTAGCGTTTTATCCTCAGCATCTAAACCTGGTGTACTGAGCTATTTAATAAATGATGATTAAATAAATAATATATGAATAGATGGATGGATGGATGAAAGAATGAATGATGAAGAATGCTGGTAGCATATACTAAAAGCCAAATGACTCTATGACTGCAGAGGAAGCATAGATAGCACATACTATTCATGTCCTGGGTAAAAGCCTGAGAAAACTAACAGAAGAAAGAACAGGTTTTTTGTGTATGTTTTTTTTTTTTTTGAAATGGAGTCTCACTCTTGTTGCCCAGGCTGGAGCTCAATGGCTTAATCTCGGCTCACTGCAACCTCCACCTCTTGGGTTCCAGTGATTCTCCTGCCTCAGCCTCCCGAGTAGCTGGGATTACAGGCATGCACCACCTCGCCTGGCTAATTTCGTATTTTCAGTAGAGGTGGGGTTTCTCCATGTTTGTCAGGCTGGTCTCGAACTCCCGACCTCATGTGATCTGCCTGCCTAGATCTCCCAGAGTGCTGAGATTACAGGTGTGAGCCACCGTGCCCGGCCAGGAAGAACAACTTTTAAACCCTATTCACCTCCTAGCACTCTCGCTGCTGCTCCTCCTCACAGAGCCTGAACATCCACCAGAGTCGTTCATAGAAGGGAATCTTGGTCTGAGAGGACAGCAGGATCAGCAGAAAAAAAGAGACGCCATCTTACACTTTCTGGTCCTGCTACTTGAGTGCCAGTTAGAGACCTCATGGTGGGTATAGCTCAGTTCATACTTGCTTCTCTGACTGATCTCATCACAAAATTATTGTCACTAGTACACAGTCCCCACAACAATCCTCTGTCTAGTTATGTCAAGATTAGCACCTACAAATTCAAAATAGCATCTGACGTGACTTTCTATTTACAGAAGGGCACATGGGATGTGTTAATAACACCCTCCTTAGGGCTTTGGATGCTGAGGACAGGCCTAACAGCCAAGCTCTGAAAGGGTAGGCAGCCCTGATATTTGTCTGCTGATTACCGCACTAGTGCCCTCAAAAGGGAATTCCAGAAGCTTCTTTTGATAAAACCTCAAAACCATCAGATCTGCCGCTGCCAGAACCAAAAATAGCTTGGCCTAGTTGGGAAAGTATTGGTCTGGGAGTTGGATGGTGTGGGGGCCCTCGTTTTGCACTAAGGCTTAGTGTCCTTGGAGGCACTGTGAGCGTCTCTGAATGTCCGTACTGTTTCCTATGCATTGTGGATGATGGAGCAGCACCCCTTCCATCACAGGGTAGATAGGTGTCCCAAAAACGATGACAGCCATGAAAGGACTGGGTGAACACCAAGCCCCAATCTCAGGAGGGAGAGAAAGGGAGAGCCATGATAAGAAAGCAGCCGCACTAGAAATGCTTCCCAGTTGTCCTTGTGGCAGGGATAAAATCCTCCTACACTCAGGCGTTTGGTGGTCGGGGAGTGGCCCTTTGGTGAGGAGGTAACTCACCAAAGGTTTCTGCTGCCTTCTAACTTGAAGCAGTTAGAAGAGTGAGCTGTGCTTGCTCCTCGTCTGCTTGACCTATGACTCTGTGGCCCATGACTGCCTCATTCATGGTTAATGCAAGGAAGGGCCCAGTAGCAGTCAGAAATGTGAATGGCTATTCTCAAACATGGGAGGTTACCTACACCAGGATAAATAAAATGGTTGCCTTTCCTATTTTAGAATAGTTATTTTGTTCTTCTTTAAGATTTGAAAATATAGTAAGGCAGGTCCCAGGATAACATTGTTTCTTTCAACGTTGCTTTGTCATAATATTGGTGAGAAAAAAAAAAAAATCAATTCCTGGCTGGAGCCACTGTCTGTGTGGAATTTGCACATTCTCCCACGTGGGTTTTCTCCAGGTACTCCAGTTTCCTCCCACATCTCAAAGATGTCCTCGTTCCTTGGTACGTCTGCATGGTTCCAGTCTTAGTGAGTGTGGCTGTGTGTGTGAGCATGCCCGGCAATGGGATGGCCTTCTGTCCAAGGTCCCCAGCTTGAACTCAGAGCTGCCAGGATGGGCTCCAGCCACCCAACACTCTGAGTTGGAAAAAGCAGGTTGGAAAATGATTGAATAATGAACAAAAATTATTATCAAATAAAAATTCATGAAGTCTACAGTAATCATACAGGCATATGACAATAAACAATGCTGCATGGAAGTGTTCAGCGAGCCCATCATATTTGTTGTTGGGGTTTTTTGAATTGCATGGTGGTAGGAGGTGTTTCTTAAAATTTTTGCTTTTAAACATTTATTCCTTGCTTTAACCCACCACCACTATGATTGCTGTCACTCACTGATTCACCAAACATTGAGTAAATAATTCTCTCACTTGTTTTTATTAATCTTTCTGAAATGTATGTATAGCTCATATTTATTTTCATATTTACCATTAGAAGCATTTTGGTCTTTATTTAGAAGTTTGGTGATGTTTTTGTGACCAGAACTATGTCATAAGAATTTAAATAAACCTTATTTATATCAATTAGCCTAAGGTAAAATTGGCTTCATTATATGTTGTTTTGCTTAAAGTCGCAGTTTCTAAGAACATATAGATAATATTAAATGAGGGCTTATTGTATAATTAAATAGTATTTATTTAGCTCTGACTACGTGCTAGTCTGTGTTAATGTTTATTTATATTCTTTCATTTACTACCCATAATAATTCAGTGAAAATGTTACCGGAAAGGGGTTTCAGTCCAGACCCCAAGAGAAGTTTCTTGGCTCTCACGCAACAAAAAATTCCAGGCGAGTCCATAGATTTAAGTAAAGCCAAGTTTATTGAGAATGTAAAGGAATAAAAGAATGGCTACTCCACAGGCAGAGCAGCCTCAAGGGCTGCTGACTGCCTATTCTTGTGGTTATTTCTTGATTATATGCTAAACAGGGTGTGGATTATTCAGAAGTTTCCCAGGAAAGGAGTCGTCAATTTCTGGGAACCTAAGGGTTTCTCCCTTTTTCAGACCATATAGGGTAACTCCCTGATGTTGCCATGGCATTTATAAGCTGTCATGGTGCTGGTGGGAGTGTATTTTAGCATGCTAGTGCAATATAATTCGCCTATAATGAGCAGTGAGTCCGACCAAGGTCACCACCTTGGTTTTGGTGGGATTTGACTGTCTTCTTTACCTCATGCTGTTTTATCAGCAAGGTCTTTGTGACCTGTATCTTATGCTGATCTCCTGTCTCGTTCAGTGAGTTAGAATGCCTAACCTCCTCCAAATGCAGCCCAGTAGATTTCAGTCTTATTTTACGGAGCCCCTATTCAAGATGGAATTGCTGTAGTTGAAACGCCTATGACAAAAAGGCATCATTATGCCCATTTTACAGGGAAGGAAACTTTCAGAGGGACTAAGTTACATGCGAAGCTCCCAAAGCTACTACATGCAGACCCAGCATCTGAACCCTGTTTTATTTTATACAAAACCCATCCCCCTGCGTATTATGCCATTTTGTCTCAAAAATAATAATAGTACCCGCAGAAAGAAGATGAAGAGGAAGAGCTGGGAGCACATATTTAACCAAAAATAAGAAGTCCATAGGTCTTGGACGAATACACTCCTACCAGCACTAGGCGGGCAGACAGAAGAGGGCCCAGATTAAATTAAAAGTGTGTGATTAATTGGCAGCTAGTAAAGAACAAGATGAAATCCTTCAGAAAACAAATATATGAGTTTTGTTGTGCAGAAGAGATCTGTATCTGAAGTCAAAATATTTAATATACATCATATATAATTAATATTATTATTATTTAATGTTCTTTTAAAGGGAGAGTGGGTCAGTATAATTGAGCATAATCTGTTTTGTCTCAGAGTCTGGCTATCTTTTTTCCCAATATCAGTCTCTCAACTAAACCAAACATGTTTTTAACTTCTCCCACTTAATTTAGTAGGTTAACAAGTCTATGTAAAAGAAGATTATCATAATTTGGTTTAATAGTTCTTTGCAATACTATTTTAATATTTTAAAATCAAAATATCACTTTGAAACCTATAAGAATTATTTTTGCTTCCTTTGGCTTTGGTTCTTTTGTATCATACAATTTTATCATTTAAAATCAAAGATCTTACCATCAGATTTACCAGGGCTGTAGTAGTAATTTTACCACTTACCCATGGCCAAATGTGTATGACAATCCCTACTTCATGAGATTATCATAAAGATGAAATTAAATGAGACAATTTTTTTTTTTTTTTTGAGCTGGAGTCTTGCTCTGTCGCCCAGGCTGGAGTCAGTGATAAAATCTCGGCTCACTGCAACCTCCACCTCCCGGGTTCAAGCAATTCTCCTGCCTCAGCCTCCCGAGTAGCTGGGACTACAGGCACCTCCCAACATGCCTGGCTAAATTTTGTATTTTTAGTAGAGACGGGGTTTCACCATATTGGCCAGGCTGGTATCGAACTCCTGACACCATGATACACCCACCTCGGCCTCCCAAAGTGCTGGGATTACAGGCATGAGCCACCACGCCCAGCCCTAAATGAGACAATTTATGTGATTTTTTTTGCACATAGGAGGCACTCAAAAAATAAAAGTGACCATTTCTTTCACCTCTGAATTCATACTCTTTATTTTGAAGTTGCAGTGTCGTGTATATAGATGTAAAAGAGAGCTTTGGAATCAGTGAGGCCCGGGTCCAAACCCCATCTCTGCTTTCCACCAGCTGTGCGACCTTGGGCAAATGTCCTAGTCTCTCTGAACCTCACTTTCTTCTTCTATAAAAGGAAAATAATGGTACTACTTTGCAAGAATGCTGTGAGGTTTACAAATAGCATATGCCAAGTATCTGGCACATGTTAGGTACAAAATAAGTGGTTTTGCTTACGCTTAGATAAAATGACTTTTGTTCTGTGAAATGCAGCTAATGATTAGGTTTTATGGAAAGGCTTTATTTATTTATTTTATGATTAGGTTATATAAAAATGCTTTATTTCACCTGGAAGCTTACCTGGGTGTCATTTTATGGTTGTCTCATCTGACCATTTTTAAACCATGGTTGGATCTTGTGGAAATGTTTAGAGCTCGTTATGAAGCCAATGTAAACAAAGGTACCTATCAGCTGTTGCAGACACTATCCCATCCACAGGGGCACCCCTGACATAACTGTAGCCCAACTTCACCCTGAAGTCTTGGAAAGGCTACATGATTCAGACAGATGTAGTAGGCATGAGATTACAGGCCAAGAGGAAGAGGCCGGGCTGTAGGCAGTATACTCGACAGGCTCATACACTGCAAGCCTTGTTCCGGGTCCCTTACAAAGCACCTCTTTAGGATGAAAACAAGATGGTCTTTGTAAATAAAAGTTCATGCATTTGGGTAATGAAGTCATTTTCCAGCGCTGCAGTGAAAGATATTCTCCTCCCAAGCCCTCTGGGTGAGGACTGTAGGGAGGAAGAGGGGTGGCCAGTGAATCTTAAGAGAAGATGTTAGCACAAAGAGTGCAACAGTCTATCCCCCAGAAAAAACCAGAGAAACCTTGCTTAAGAAAGTGAGCATGACCCCTCTGCCTTCAGAGATCATCTACCTCTGGTTCCTGCCCCTGGAATCCCTTTTCCACCCACTTGCCTGCAAACTAGCGGGGGCCACATAAAATATCTATGTAAATATAGATAAGACATCCGGTACCTTGACTACATAAATAAGAGTGGTGAGGAAGCGGTCACAAAAGCTGAATATTCTTCTGGAGCCCTTGGAGGGGCTCCAAACTGAGAGGGGAGGGAAGGCCGCAGGGAAAGGCGGACCTCAGTGTCTGAAAAGCCAGCTTAGAGTGGGAGGGCCTGGGAGTGGAAGGTAAAAAGGGAGTGGTGAGAATGAATGTGAGAAGGAAGCCAGGACAGCGCAGTCCCCAGTCCCGAACGGCCAGGGAGAGGAGGTGGCCTGGCGCTGGCGGGGCTCACCCCAATCCGTCTGCCTTTTGATGCCGGACTGTAAGCTCCGTCCATCTGTAGGTTCTTGAGCCAGAACCTCTGGGGGAAGGAGAAAAAGTGAAAGAGGGAGAGGGAGAGAGAGGGGGAGAAGCGGAGAGAGAGCGAGGGAGAGAGAGGCTGGGACGCTCCCTTACTCTCGCACTTTCCCTTTTTTTCCTAAGCTGCTGGTTGCGCTGCCACCTCCGGATACTGCACACGGAGAGGAGGGAAAACAAGCGAGGCACCGCCGCACCACGCGGGAGACCTACGCAGACCCACAGCGCCCGAGCCCTGGAAGAGCCCTGCTGGATGTCAGCGGAGGGATGGCTTTGAGCTCAGCCTGGCGCTCGGTCCTGCCTCTGTGGCTCCTCTGGAGCGCTGCCTGCTCCCGCGCCGCGTCCGGGGACGACAACGCTTTTCCTTTTGACATTGAAGGGAGCTCAGCGGTTGGCAGGCAAGACCCGCCTGAGACGAGCGAGCCCCGCGTGGCTCTGGGACGCCTGCCGCCTGCGGCCGAGGTACAGTGTCCCTGCCATTGCCACCCTGCTGGGGCACCTGCGCCCCCGCGGGCTGTGCCACACTCGTCCTTCTCTCTCTCTCTGCTTCTTTCCTCTCCCCATTGCCTTGAGAGTTTCACCTGGGCTAGGTCAGTTCGGAAACTTGAAATAGAGTTTTCCTTTGTAAGTTGCATTTGGATGTTGAGAGTTGAAAGTTGAGGCTTCGGAATGTGTCTGCTCAAAGGGATGAGAGTGCATGTGTTGGTGCTCTGAGTTCATCTGCTAGACTCTCACCGGGGACTGCAGCAGCACATCGGTGACTTCTGCCACTTGCGTGTCCCAGTAGTCATTTTGTCAAGCCACGGCACTTAACGTATGTGCCCTGTCACTGGCTTCGTGCTCCTCGGTGCTGTTAGGACAGTGGGAATACTACTGCAGGACCTTTTTGTCTCCTTAGACAAGAAGTCTTCTGCAGGAGGGAAGGTGAGGGGGTGAGTGAGAGTGGCTGGTCATGAAAGGAGCTATTAGGCAACTGCTGAGAAGGTATCTTAAATAGAAACGAGCTATTGTATTCCAGAAACAAGATGTTTCCATTAAAATCAAGCCTCAGGATATGCTATTGATAATATGTTTATTCAAAGAGCTGCTATTTGAATACCTTACAATAGCTTTTAAGTTGGAAACAAAACCAGAATGTAGAGATCTGGTAAAGGAGAATGAATCCAGAACAAGTGATTTAAGAGCCCCTGAACTGAAACAGACAACAGCATGTCCATTGCATGGCAGATGCTAAGAGGGAGGAAAACGAAGTCACCTAAGTTCATGAGAAAGGAAGGAGCAATTGACCTAGCAAAACAAACACCACACTCTATACCTTTGGTTACAGCAACTGTACAACTAAAACAGTTATGTGGATTGACACCATTTCTAACATCACTGATGCATGGATTATTGCTATGAATTCTGTTAATTGTTAGTACAATTACAGTTATTAATTATTGATTATTAAAAATAAGGTGCATGAACATGGTCATTCGTCAGAGTAAGCCCTACCCACATTGCCCCAAAAAAGACAGAGAGTGGACAAGGTCAGAATATGCCAACCTCTCACTGTGGTATAAAATGTAGCCTCCATGAAAAAGAGGGAGCATGGCTTCTGGTCAACTTCATACCCAGAAACTTGGGGAGAAGCCAGACCAGGAGGGACTTCATGCAATGGGAGGGCTTTGCTTCTCTACAGGCTTGGGATTAACCCCAGGGAAGCATTATCTCCACCTGTTGCTTTGAGCACGGAAAGTCCCTGAATGAAATGCTTAATTTTACTTGAGTAAAATTGGCAGATAAATTGCAGTACACTCAAATGTGAATTTCAGATAAATAATGAATGAATTTTTATCACATCCCAAATACTGCAAAGGACATATTTATACTAAAATTTGTTTTCATTGTTCATCTGAAATTCAAATTTATCCAGGCATCCTGTATTTGTATCTGTTATGTCTAAAGAGAGAAGCCATATACAACTGTTTTGAGTTTTAGAGAAGCTTAAAATTAATGTTGAGACCCTAGGAAATGTCTTATGTGCTCATATGTTTGGTGAAATAATAGGAAGGCAGCACAGCAAAGTGTTTTAGATTGCAGGTTTTCAGTCTGTTGGTCCCGAGTTGAAATTTCAAGCCCTTTGACCTTGGGCAAGTTACACATCCCCAGACTGCAGATAAACTGATACTGACAGAATTTATGGATGCCTACTTCATACCTCATACTGTTATTGTAATGAAATTAGATAAAATAGAGTGCTTAGCATAGTGCTTGACATAGTATAAATGCTTTATATATGACAAGAGTTGTTAAAATTATTACTATAAAAAACGTGGATGATCAGATTAAAAGAAACCCTTATTTGAGAATATTCCTTAGAACCTTATGTTTATGGTTTTCTTTTACTTAATGTTATTATATCTGTTTATCTATATTCTTCCAACTGGAAAAAAAATGTCATGTAGTGAGTTAAATTTGTAATAATGTCAGAGTCTAATAGGTTCAGGATGCCAGTGGAGGCCTTCAGTTTTGAAAAACGAAAAGAAGATATTAGTCATTCCAGGAAGGTCAAAGTATATGGTGTAGAAAGGGTGAGATTGAGGTAATTATGTTCCCACTGCATAGTTTCACATAATGCCTCGAGTTAGCCTGTGGTCCCATGGCGATCCCAATGCCCCACCATCAGGTTTCCCATGCTCTTTATAGCAGTAAGCAGACCTTAAACCAAATACATTCCGGAGACTTAATAACATGGTACAAACATTTTACTGGGTTGGCTCAGGAGATTGTATTTGTGTATATATGGAGAGAGAAAGAGAACACGGACACATTATTCATGGGAGAGGTTCAATGTGTGGATGGGAAGATATTCTAAAAATACATTCTGTTTACTTGGATTTATATGAATGGTTATTCTGCAATTCTCCTTCAGAGGGAAGGAAGAAAAATATTAAGGCAAGCATGGAGCAGTGGGAGGTGCTTGGCTGAAGGCCTTCCTGAGGTTCTCCTAAGCTCCTCAATAGCCCAGCTTGTGGACTTTCCATCCCTGAGTACTTGGCCCAAGACACAAACTCTGGCATGCTGTATTGCTCCATGTGAGCTGGGGAACAAATACATGAAATATGCACAGAATAAAAGGATAGAGATTGTTGGCTGACCAAAAAGGAAGTCTCCTCTTTTCCTTGTAAAACAAGCCAAAGCTTCCCCCCAGATGCAAAGTATTTGAAAAGAAGAGCACCTGTGGGTAACTCCGTACTAGTTGTGGGGAGGATTTTCCCACCTTTGCTTCTTGACACTTAATCTACTGAGTCCATTATTGCAGAGTTTATGGTGAGAACAGTGATTCTCAACAGGTGATTCTCAAAAGGGAAGACTGGGCAGTTTCAATAATGATAATCAGTATTCTAATATTTCACATTAAGGAAAAGAAAGTCTATTCATTCCACCATATACACTATAGCAAGAAAAACTAGGCCAAAGTCTTCTTGACCAATATAGATATGGTAGATATGGAAAAGAACTGGTGTGGGGGCAGGAATGAAGATGGGAACACCCCCACGAGAAGCCAGTAACAGAATGTCCTTGGGAAGAGTGAGATTCTTGTCCTTCAAAAAGAAGTAGGAACTAAACAAGGTCAAGAACATGAGGTTGGAGGTTACACTGTGTAGCTGGAAAGAAGCCACACAGAGACTGAGAAATTGAGAAGGCAAGGACTCTGCTGACAGGGCAAGGTGGGAGGTGGTGGATGGGGTGACGGTGCTATTACTGGCTTTCACAGATAAATGAGAGAATAAGGGATACAACTGACAACATTGAGTTGTCATTGAGTTGCCCCTCAGAGGGGAAAAGAGGAATTTCTCTCCTAGAAACCTCAGTTTTGCTATTGTTATCCTTATTGTTGTGTTAACTTCACTCCAAGATCAGTGCCCATGAACATACCCTATACTGGAAAAACTGACTTGCTAAAAAGAAACTCTATAAAGCAGACTAACTGAGGGACTTTTCCTCTTGACTCTTTTCCTTGTTGATACGTGACCCCATGTCCCAACACATTGTTAGGGTCCTACCATTAAAAGATTGCAGAATGTTTAATAAAAACATTTTAGATCTCTTTAACCATCTGCTTTCTTTTTTCTTATCTTGGTCACTTGCTTTGAAAAAGGTCCCATGAGATCACACTAAGACCTCCAGTTGCTAGCCTGGGTTATCACTCTACATTGCTGTTCCAACAATTCAATTAGGTAATCTGAACCCCTTACATGAAGTCATTATTTCATTCATTTATTCACCCAACAAGCTGGTTTGGAGCCTTACCTCGAAAGAGCAATAAAATTAGGCACAAGGAGAAATAGAAGGAAGGTATAGTCTCATCTTTGCCTTCAGGGGTGAGCAATTGAAGAGAGAAAAAAAATAAGTGGCCATTATATACAGAACAATGTACTAACATCCTAAAAGAGTGGCTACAAGGTAAGTGCCATGGAGGTAACGTGAAAAAAGTATTATTCCTGTGCTAGACCAGTAGGGCACAAAATTACTTGCCAAACACCAAAATAGGCTTCAAAAACCTTATTTTAGAAGAACTGGAATATAGCAGTTGTGGCAATAGTAGTATGGTTCATAGCTGACACTCGTTGAGTACTTACCACATGCCAGATACTGATCTAAACACTTCCCGTGAGTAATTTCCAGTAACTTTCATGACAAATCAATGTGACTGGTACCATTATTATCTCATTTGATACACATAGAAACTGAGGCACAGAGCATTTGCCCAGGCCCCTACTTGTAAGTGGCACAGCTAGGAAGGAGTTTATAAAAGCAGTTCAATTGTGCAAAAGTAGCTAGGAAGAGGTGATTAGGTAAATAGAAATATATATAGGAATACTTCTAGTCA
This sequence comes from Nomascus leucogenys, assembly GCF_006542625.1. Taxonomy (NCBI): domain Eukaryota; kingdom Metazoa; phylum Chordata; class Mammalia; order Primates; family Hylobatidae; genus Nomascus; species Nomascus leucogenys. The sequence goes on along the minus strand of NC_044383.1, from coordinate 98,655,387 downwards.
AAGTTTTGGGAATTCCTTTTTTTTTTTTTTTTGAGATGGAGTCTTGCTCTATTGCCTGGCTGGAGTGCAGTGGCTTGATCTCAGCTCACTGCAACCCCTGCCTCCTGGGTTCAAGCGATTCCCCTGCCTCAGCCTCCCAAGTAGCTGGGATTACAGGCACATGCCACCACGCCCAACTAATTTTTCGTATTTTAGTAGAGACAGGGTTTTACCATGTTGGCCAAGATAGTCTCTATCACCTGACCTTGTGATCCGCCTGCCTCGGCCTCCCAAAGTGCTGGGATTACAGGTGTGAGCCACCACGCCCTGCTGGGAATTTCTTAAAATGAAGAAATATAAAATGCAATTTAAAGACCATTTTTGCAGTGCTTGTTAGATGAGTAGCATAAGTTACAAAAAGTTGAGATAACTTCCCTTCCCCATCTAGTCTAATAACTACTTTTTAAAACTACTCATGTAAGAAAGAAAAAAACTAATACTTGTTGACTTCTACTATGTCCCATCAATTAATGAAGTATCTTAATACTAACTAATTAATGAATTATCTTAATACTAACTAGTGAAAATTATACCCATTTTACAGATGAGTTCTTTGACATTTAAAAGTGGTAAGTACCTTAACCAAATTTTCAAATTCCTTTCTCTGCTTTCTGTATACCAGGGAGTCTCCCTGATAGAGCACTTTTTTTTTCAACTATAGAGTCTTCTTATCCTATTTTCTCTTTATAATGATATTCTAGGATGTGTCCTCCACGTGATGCTACAGTCTATCTTAAAAGCTCTCGATTTAGATTAATAAGCAGGAAATTCATAACAGTATTACCTATGGAATACCTGGTCTATGTTATAGAATTTATTATAACATTGCTAAAAAAATAAAGAATTCCATTCCCTAGTGTTCCAGAATTCTCTGATTTAATGAGAGGAAGTCTTTTCTTTTAACATGATAAAATAAAAATAACAGAAACTTTGCCATTTGAACTTTTTTTTTTTTTTTTTTTTTTGGGACGGAGTCTCCCTCTGTCGCCCAGGCTGGAGTACAGTGGTGCTATCTTGGCTTGCTGCAACCACTGCCTCCCGGGTTCAAGCAATTCTGCCTCAGCCTCCCGAGTAGCTGGGACTACAGGCATGTGCCACCGTGCCTGGCTAGTTTTTTTGTATTTTTAGTAGAGACGGGATTTCACCGTGTTAGCCAGGATGGTCTCAATCTCCCGACCTTGTGATCCGCCTGCCTTGGCCTCCCAAAGTGCTGGGATTACAGGCATGAGTTACTGCACCTGGCCATTTGAACTATTTTTAAGGGCACAGTTCAGTGGCATTGACTGTATTCACGTTGTTATAAAACCATCACCATCAATCTCCAGAACTTTTTCATTTTCCCAAACTGAAACCCATTAAACGATAACTTCCGATTAACTCCTTCCTCCAGCCCCTGGCAACCACAATTCTACTTTGTCTCTATGAATTTAACTACTCTAAATACCCCATATACATAATCATGCAGTACTTATCCTTGTGCCTGGCTTATTTCATTTAGCATAATGTCTTTGAGGCTCACCCATGTTGTAGCATGTGTCAGAATTGCATTCCTTTTTAAAACCAAATAATACTCTGTTTATATGTACACTATGTTTTGTCCATTCATTTGTTGATGGACATTTGGGTTGTTTCTACCTTTTGGCTACTGTGAGTAATGCTGCTATGAATATTGCTGTACAAGCCTCTGTTTTAGTTCTTGCTTTCAGTTTTTTGGGGGTGTATACCTAGAAGTAGAATTGCTGGATCGTATGGCACAGAGAAATTTTAAGACTTGGAGTCTTATAGGGGCCAGGTAAAAAAGAATTGAGTGAATCTAGCTCAGTAAAGAAACACATCCTGTGAGTGGTGGGCCTCAATAACAGGAAATGGAAGAATCCCTCTTCCAGAGTGGCAGCCACCTCTCAGCATTGCCAGGTCTTCTGGTTTTGTTTTGTTGTGTTGTGTCTTTTTCAAAAGAAGACAGAATTTGGATTCATAAGTGAAATTGCTGACTCAAATATTTTTTTAGTGCCCTGTAGGCTGAGTACATCTGAGGGCCAGATTCAGCCCAAAGATAATTTATTTGCAGCCTCTGCTTTACAATATTTTGAAGTTCACCTTTCGTTACAGGCAGAATATGGGCTTACAACCAGACAGATGCACTGTGAATCCAGCTCCACAACTTTCTAGCTGTTTGACTTTGGGCAAATTGGACCATCTTTTAGATACTCAGTTCCTTTGATTGTAAAATAAATAGAAATACACCTGCCTTGCAAAATTCTTGTGAAATTCAAATGAAATAATATATGTAAGCTGCCCAACACAAAGTTAGCCCTCATTTCTCTCAGTCTGTCCCTTCCTTTCCCTCATTTTTCCACTCTCTGCCTCTATCTTCAGGTAAAGCTTTATACTATCTTGTTAAAAGTATTTTGTTATCAAACTCTTTACTTATTCCATAAATTCGAGTACTTTTAACTTTTGCTTAAAATTTGCTGATTATCCAACATTGGAGAAGAAGGCTGTCATTTAGTTTTTATAATCATTGTATCTTTTATGGTTCTTTAAACAGCCTTTCCCTAGCAATAGGAGGATCTGAGCAGTTAAGAGAAATGAATGCTAAATCCCTAGAAAAGCTAAAGAAAAACCAACAGCAGCTGGGCACGGTGGCTCATGCCCGTAATCCCAACACTTTGGGGAGGCCAAGACGGGTGGATCACAAAGTCAGGAGTTCAAGACCAGCCTGGCCAAGATGGTGAGACCCCCGTCTCTACTAAAAGTACAAAAAAAAAAGCTAGACATGGTGGCAGGTGCCTGTAATCCCAGCTACTTGGGAGGCTGAAGCAGAGAATTGCCTGAACTCGGGAGGCAGAGGTTGCAGTGGGCAGAGATCGTGCCACTGCACACTTAATGTCTCAACACCCCGTGATGGTGTCCCTGCTCTGTGATGCACAGTTTCTTGAATTAAAATGCCAAAAACACTCCCCTACTTTAGAGTTTTTTCTGGCTTATAGTAACCACATAAGTATAACGATAACCAGACATAATTTTGAGAACTTTGATTGGTTAAAAGCCATTAAAACCAGATTGCTAGTATATGCTTTAAGTCCAAACCTTAGCATTTCCAAACAACCATTTTTTTCTAAAATAAGTAAACCTATTTTATTGATGTATAGTGACCATATAGAAGAATATTTAAATACCTACTCATATTTGCAAAAGAGCAGCATTCTTTTTTTGACTGTTTTTCTTTTTTGCTCTTGGTGTGGTAAAGTTAAATTCTGGGAAATGGTTTACTAAAGGGAAGTTTAACCACAGATGTTTGTAATTCCAACTTAAGTTTCCCATCAAAGTCTTAATGAAATTCAGCTGCCAGCAGTTCAGCTCTGAATCTGAGTCTTTTTATCATGAGAAACTTGGGGGAAACAACATTCTGAAGCTGAATGGTAATGGGAAAATTTCCATATTCAGCCCAAATCCTCTCCATAAAGAAAAAAATACATAAACAAATTCTGTTAAAAGCGGGAGGAGAGACGGGTGAATATAATTTGAGTAATATGCAAAATGACCTTCTTTTCACTCCCAGGACTTTCTTGGTTTTTATGTTGTGTTTTGGTGGATGCTAGAGATCTGTGTTTACCTAAATGGAGTGAAGTATACACATTTTTTGCTTCATGAGAACTGATGAGTTAGAGAAATCCTGTAACATTAACAGCTGCATTAGCACAAGTCTTTTGCAGAGTAGACCAGTAATCCAGGCTGTACTCTACAGCTAAAAGGGCCCCTGAGCATGATGCAGACTTTGCATATTAACATTTATTTTGAAATTATGCCATTTTGGAGTGGTATGATTGCTTCAAAGGAAATCAAGGACTCTAGAGATCAAAAGTACCTTCACTAAAACTTCCCTCACACACACAACTATTACATGGAACACTGTTGTCTATGTACAAAGTGAAATGCAACATGGCATGCTGAACTAAGCAGCTCTAGAAAGCCAAATGTCAGTCCAAAGAAACACATAACATAGACACCAGCCAAAGGGAAGAGAAATGTCTAGTAAGCCTCAGGCCCTGGGATGCTAGGACTATAGAACCCTCTAGAATCACAGCACAGAGCCACAGCACAAATTCGGGGTCTGAAAACCCTGGCAAGCCTCTTCTTCCAACAGCAGAGGTAGTCCAGGATGCCTTTCAAGCTTCATGGCTACATGTGTATGTTTCCCTTTGATGAACAGTGATACAATTTGACAAGCTGAAGGTGTTACCTAAGTGTTACCTCTTTTCCTGCTATCCGTCCTGAGTCCTAGGTGGTTCTGTCAACCCCCAGGTCACAGACGAGGTGCTAAATGCCTGCTATTTGGAGATTAAACAGTCTGAATATCTGGAGATGGGCTGCAGTTTAATTGTAGTACATGAATAATTGCCTCATTTTATACTGTTCCTTTGAAATTGTTGTCCGCCACCGTTAATGCCAATAGACACCCTGAAATTCCATTCATAAGAGACCTGAAGCTTCTCCTGCAGCACAAAATTCAGCATAAAGGAGACCTGTTTGAATGCAGAGTCAGTGGGTGGTTATTACTGGTTACATAAATCTATCATACCTTGCAGCATGAGCCATGAAATCAAAGGAATCATAGAATGTCAGAATTAGAAAGGAAGTTTAGAGATTCAACTCTCTCATTTTGTACGTGAGAAACCTAAGCTGAGAAGAGAGGGGAGGTGTGGGTGCTTGACCCTGGGACACGATGCCCATTAGCAGTAGTACACGTGTCACAGGGTAAACCCCCAAATTGGAGTTCAGCCTGGGAGGCCACGTGGGTTCTTGGCTTCACATAGGGAGGAAATCAAGAGCCAGCTGACAGAGTAAAATGAAAGCAAGTTTATTAAGAAAGTAAAGGAATAAAAGGGTGCGTACTCTATAGACAAGCAGTCCTGAGGGCTGCTGGTTGGCTGTGTTTATGGTTATTTCTTGATCATATGCTAGACAAGGAATGGATTATTTATGAGTTTTCCAGGAAAGGGATGGGGAAGTCTCAGAACCATGAGTTTCTCCCCCTTTCAGGCCTTATAGGGTAACTTCCAGACATATCATGGCATTTGTAAACTGTTATGGTGCTGGTGGGATTTTCTTTTGGTATGCTAATGTATTGTAATTAGCATATAATGAGCAGTGAGAAAGACCAGAGGTGGCTTTTATTACCATCTTGGTTTTGGCATGCTTTGGCCAGCTTCTTTACTGCAACCTGTTTTATCAGCGGGGTCCTTGTGACCTGTTACCTTGTGAAACCAGTCCTGCTGGTTCTCACTTTTTGCCTTATGTTCTTTTCAATTGTTTTAATGGACTGAATCATCCTAGCTTTATTTTGTTTATGTGTTTTTGAGACAGAGCTCTGTTGCCCAGGCTGGGGTGCAGTGGCGCAATCTCGACTCACTGCCACATCCACCTCCCAGGTTCAAGCGATTCTCCTGCCTCAGCCTCCTGAATAGCAGGGATTACAGGCGCCCGCCACCATGCCCAGCTAATTTTTGTACTTTTAGTAGAGACAGGGTTTCGCCATGTTGGCCAGGCTGGTCTTGAACTCCCAACCTCAGGCAATCCACCTGCCTGGGCCTCCCAAAGTGCTGGGATTACAGGCATGAGCCACCATGCCCAGCCTCATCCTAGCTTTAGAACTAGTGATTATTACCTGAGCATATCTAGATATCTTATAAAAGATATCTACTTCTAATATATTATTACTCTTTTACTCTTTATTGTTTCTGTTTATCCTTGAGTTGAGTCATCAGTAGGAGATTCTCATGGAGCTGAGTAGAGCTAGACTATGAGTCTGTAACTATTCTGATTCTTGGCTCCATCACTAACAACCAGATCACCCTTGCCGGGTAAAGAAACCTGGTCAATTCCTCTACCTGCTGGGGCCTCAGTTTCTATACAAAAAAAAATTAAAAATGATTACTTCTAGCAACAAAATTCTACAATTATTTAATAAATAGGTTAAAATTTATCCCAATTAAAGGAAACCTGGCTTAAGATACTGAATCACATAGTCATAGCTGTTGCCCTAGTTAGAACGCAAGACTTTAAGAGTCCAGAGCCTGAAGGAAACACAGGGTCCTGGCCTGTGGAAGGGACTGGGGAGCGGTAGTTCCTAACAACTCCAGATGTGGGGCTGGGGCTGATCTGCAGCACAGGTTACCAACCCAGCCACAGACATGAGCCTCTCCAAGGTGACACAACAATGAGGCTTCCCAGACAGCCTAAGTGTGTCTCCATGTGGTCAATGAATGTTCATGGGTCTCCCATTCCAGGGTCCAAGGGTGCTGCCCCCCTACGCTATCTGGACCCTCCAGAATGACCCTAAACCTATCCCCACTGCAGAGAGACAATAAAGTAGACAATGGAAGAGATCAGGGACTGGAGACCTACTGAGCAGAGACTCATGTCAACACATAACAGTTCAGTGCCAAATGGCAGAGGGTCCAGAGAGAAGGTATTTTTACTCAATGAGAAAGGAAGGGAAAGCCAGTGACAGATTATTAATCATTATAAACATCAACATGAAATACTCACATTATATTATACAGAGTAGAGCTGTCCACTAAATCTTAATGACAATGTAAAGAAGAATATTGCAGAACACAACATGTGGAAGCAAATATTCAAGGAACTGTCTCAAAGTCAGAATTGTTGGTGTGTGAGGGGATGTGCACTGGTGTCTAAATGCCCTGATAGTTGCTGGCTATGGGGAAGAGGGGTCTAAAACATTGCTACTGAAAGTGTGGTCCAAAGATGGCAGCGTCAGCATTACCTGGGAATGTGTTAGAGATGCAGAATCTCAGGTTCCACCCCAGAATCTACATTTTCACCATATCCCCAGGCTGTTTATCTGCACATTAAAATATGAGAAATGCTAGGCTCTCAAATACAGGTGGGCTTGAATTTTGAATGGACTTAGGGGAAATTGCAAATGCAGAAAATGTAAAAAATGTTTGATATAATTATGGAGGAAGACCCAAAAAACATAAATTATGGCTAAGTCTAGTAAGGGGGTTCACAAGCTCACCCATGCTAGCTGAAAATGTGTACTTCAGAATAAAACACAAGCCTCAAAGCAAACTGCTGCTTTGAGGCTTCTAAAGGAAGCTGATAAGGTAAAGTCACTTCCTGAAACCATGGCACACACACACTGGGTGCTCAAAACGTATTTTTTGAGAAAAGACATGAAATGACATGGCAGGTTTTTTTACTCCCACCTAACTCTTCTCAGCACCCATAGCCCAGATACCAAAACACTGAAGACTCTGTGTCCTTGAAGGAAGTAGAGCAGAAGCAGGGGAAGAATTTACTTCGGGAACCTGCTCAAAAATAGGATGTTGCTCACACTTTTCAGGGAATAGTGGGATTGTGATATTTTTCTTGGTAACAAGGGAGTCATTCTGATTCAGGAGGTCTCTCCAGGGAGTGAGGAGTGCAGTCTGTGTCCTAGACTACAAAGATAATGTTAGGAGACAGGGAAGACCCAGTTCCCCAAAATGAAAATTGCCAATTGCTCTTTCTCCAGCTGGTCCTTTTCTAGAGGGATTGAAATCTGCAGGAAAGTGCTTTTGAGTCAGGTCTGTGTCTCCTTCTCTATCAGAGCAGATGTCCCCATTCTCCCAGCAGACTCCAGCTATCCTTGATGCAGCATTTTAGCTGCATAATTACTAAGCACTTGATTAGCACTTGCTGTGTTGCAAGTACTGTTCTAAGCACTTATGTGTATTATAAATTCATTTATTCCTCATAACAACCCCATGAGGAAGGCATTAATATTAACCCCATTTTACTGATGACGAAAATGAGCCAGATAGCAGTTAAGTAACTTACGGTCATAGCTAGAAAATCTGACCTCAAGTTCGTAACCTTCACATTATAGTGACCCTCTAACATCTGTTTCTAAGTCTCAGAGTGCTTTAGCAATACCCCAGCTAATAAAGGTTTCCCGTACTACCGCAGTAGTCTTAGCAGTTGACAAGTCTGTAAAGAACATTTAAATTAGTGGTATGTTTAGTCTTTGGCCTTGTTTTTAAGTTATAGAGTAAATTAAGTATCATCTCAGTAACAATGGGGAGTCCTTCCCTTAAACATAGGAGGAGTAACAGTTGATTAAATTTCTGAATGTGTATATAGATATATATTCATGTGACTCCAGCTATGCTGAGCATTGGTTTTTCAATAGTCCTGAGTCTACTTTGTGGACCTACAACTTAAAAGATCTTGAAAAGGGTATGGAAAGAGCTGACATGGTAGTAAAAACATGACCTCAGTTCCTAAAAAACATAAAAAATAAAAATTGAGCTACAATATGATCCAGCAATTCCACTGCTGGGTATATAACCTGAAAAAAAGAAAATCAGTATATAGAAGAGATATCTGCACTCCTATATTTGTCGCAGCAATGTTTACAATAGCAAAGATTTGGAGGCAACCTAAGTGTCCATCAACAGATGAATGGATAAAGAAAATGTGGTACATATACACAATAGAGTACTAGTCAACCATAAAAAGAATGAGATCCAGCCATCTGCAAAAACATGGATGAAACTTTATGTTAAGTTAAATAAGCCAGGCACAGAAAGATGAATGTCGCATGTTCTCACTTATTTGTGGGATCTAAAAATCAAGTCAATTGAACTCATGGACATAGAGAATAGAAAGATGGCTACCAGAAGCTGGGAAGGGTAGTAGGAGGTTGGTGGAGAGGTGGGAATTGTTAATGGGCATGCAAAAAAATAGAAAGAATGAGTAAGATCTACTATTTGATAGCACAATGGGATGACTATAGTCAATAATAACTTAATTGTACATTTTAAAATAACTTGATGTAATTGGATTGTTTGTGACTCAAAGGATAAATGTTTGAGGGGATGGATACCCCATTCTCTATGGTGTGCTTATTTCCCATTGCATACCTGTATCCAAACATCTCACATACCCCATAAATATATACACCTACTATTTACCCACAACAATTTAAAAAATTACAAAGATTAAAAATAAAACAAACAAACAAAAAAGACCTCAGGGGAAATAATTCGACAGAGTATGTCAATCAGGAAAACTAATGAAGGTTTAGAAACAATTTGCCTTTTAAAATGTTTCTCTACAAATGACAACAGAAAAAGAAAGGAAATTTAACGATGAAAAGGATTCAAAAGTCAGACTTTTTTTTGAGACAGAGTCTCGCTCTGTCGCCCAGGCTGGAGTGCAGTGGCCCGATCTAGGCTCACAGCAAGCTCCGCCTCCCGGGTTCACGCCATTCTCCTGCCTCAGCCTCCCGGGACTACAGGTGCCCGCCACCATGCCCGTCTAATTTTTTGTGTGTTTTCAGTAGAGATGGGGTTTCACTGTGTTTGCCAGGGTGGTCTCGATCTCCTGACCTCGTGATCCGCCCGCCTCGGCCTCCCAAAGTGCTGGGATTACAGGCAGGAGCCACCGCGCCCGCCCTCAAAAGTCAGACTTAAAGAAACATAGGCTGCTAACTCCTTTAAGCACTATATAAAACAATTTGTCTGAAATAAGTGAGTTATTCATTCGGCACCCCAAGGAATAAAAGTGTAGTGCTGAAAGGTACCATTCAAGGTAGTAGTGACTTGATCTGGAACAGACCCAGGTAGTCTTCCGCCCTTCTGAACTAACAGAAGGACTATAGCAGCAGTCACTTGTGAAATGCATTGTAACCTGAATGGGGGAATGTGAGAATAATGTTACCCAAACTTTTCATGTGCAGGCATCTCTTTACTATTTCTCCTCTTCCTCTAGCCTCATGTTTTAAAATGTTTTTCCTTCTGTATTAGTCTGCTGGGGCTGCCATAAAAAATACTCCAGACTGAGTGGCTTAAACAATAGAAATTTATTTTCTTACAGTTTTGGAGGCTAAAAGTCCAACATCAAGGTGCTGTCAAGTTTGGTTTCAGTTGAGGGCTCTCTTCATGACTTGCAGAGGGCCACATTCTCACCGTGTCCTCACATGGCCTTTCTTTTGTGTATATGCGGAGGGAGAGAGTTCTCTGGTATCTCTTCCTCATCTTGTAAAGATATAAGTTCTATAAGATAAAGGTGCTCTCCCTACAATGTCATTTAATCTCTCTTTCTTTTCTTTTTTTTTTTTTGAGATGGAGTCTCACTCTGTCACCTGGCTGGAGTGCAGTGGCACACAATCTCTGCTTGCTGCAACCTCCACCTCCTGGGTTCAAGCGATTCTCGTGCCTCAGCCTCCCAAGTAGCTGGGACTACAGGTGCCTGCCACCACACCTGGCTAATTTTTGTATTTTTCGTAGAGACGAGGTTTCACCATGTTGGCCAGGCTGGTCTTGTATTCCTGACCTCAAGGGATCCACCCGCCTGGATCTCCCAAAGTGCTGGGATTATAGGCATGAGCCACTGCACCCAGCCCATTTAATCTTTATTATCTGTATTTATTACCTCTTTATAGGCACTATCTCCAAATACAGTCACATTAGGGGTTAGGTTTCAACATGAATTTTGAGGAGACACAATTCAGTTCATCACACCTACCAAGTGAAATGTATTAAGTAGTAACTCATTTCTTAATAAGGCAAAGTAATTTATAACCACAGAAGAAAGCTTCTGAGAAAATAAGATAGTGAGTGTAATTGTTGTTTTAACTTTAAGCAAAAGCCAAATTTAGCACTTCATTTTAATTGTATATTTTTTATAAATATGTCACTATTACATTTATTTATTTATTTATTTATTTATTTATTTATTTTTAGACAGATTCTTGCTCTGCCTCCCAGGCTGGAGTGCAGTGGTGTGATCTCGGCTCACTGCAATCTCTACCTCCTGGGTTCAAGCGATTCTCCTGCCTCAGCCTCCAGAGTAGCTGGGACTACAGGTGCCCGCCATGCCTGACTAATTTTTGTATTTTTAGTAGAGACAGGGTTTCACCATGTTGGCCAGGCTGGTCTCGAACTCCTGACCTCAAGTGATCCAACCGTCTTGGCCTCCCAAACTGCTGGAATTACAGGTGTGAGCCACCATGCCCGGCCAACTTTTAATTCAATATTTTGAAATACGGAAAATAGTATGTCAGGCTCTGTACTGCCACATTGTATTTCTTAGGTATCCAGGGACACTCGATTGATCAGTATCAATATCTTTACTCTCTTTTTAGCAAAAAGGTGCCCACTACCTCAGCAAGTGCCATGTATCCTACAAAGATGAATAAAACACAGAGATGAAACAAATACACTAATAATGCAATACAACTAATTTCTTATGTTACAAAAACTCTTCAAGGATTTAGAAGGAACATTCACTCCTGGTGGAACATTCCGAGGTGACTTCATGGGCAAGGTGGCATTTGAGTTGAATCTTTAAGATTGAGGAAAAGAATACAAGCTGAGGGGAAAGGGAAGTAGTCTCAGTTGGTTGGGCTGAACCACAGGGAGCCATCAAAGACTTCATGGCAGAAGAAAGAGAAACACAGTGAGAATCGTGATTTGTCAACATTAATCGGGAAACAGTCCCTGGCTAGATTGGGCAATAGGCGGCAGAGAGCCTGGAATCAGGATAACCCATGTCGTGCATTGGTAACCGTCCAGGAGAGCCTGAGGAGGCCTGGATTTGGATGCTGGCTGTGGTCTGGAAAGGAGAGAACAGATGCTGGGATCATCGCCAAGGTTCTATCAAGATGGTTTGTCATATGTTTGAAGAGTAAGGATGAAGGAGAAGTCAAAGGTGCTGCTGATGTTTGTAGAAATGTATTAAATCATGGGAGAGAAGTCTCTGCAGAGACCTTTTAACATAAAACCTACTAAATCAGTGGCTTTCAGACTGAGGCTCCATGGAAATGCCTGAGGGTTCAAGGCCTCCAGAGCAGCAGGGGGTTGCTCCCTACCTCCTTCAATCACAGCAGCTTCTTTTTTATCTGTTTTATAGATGAATTTCACATGAAATTTTACTGGTTTTTAAAAAAGGGATCCTCTGCTCTAAAATATTTGAGAACCACTATGCTGGGGCCTCCCAAGCTGATATGCTAAATCAAGACTAGTCTCCAAAATGTTACTCAAAATCTTATTCAAATCAGTGCCTCCTAGGCAGTTTCCCAGCAGTACACATGCCTGCCTTGGGCCAGTACGTGTCACTGGTTGCATTGAGCAGCTGATGCTCAGAGCACTCCTGTAATAGGTCCAAACATGAGCTAGAAATCTTTAAACAATCGGTGCTCTCCTGAGAGATATTTTTATGCTTCCTGTTCCCTGTCTGATGGTATTTTTGGCCCTTTTCAAGGAAATTAGGAAATTCCACTTTTGTCTCGGTCATTACCTGGGAGTACTGAGGACAACAACAAAGGAGCTTCGGAGAGAGGATAGGATGGTAGTGGGTAGACCAGATAACCACTATCTTTTGATCTTCATAGGAAGGACCAGCTGTTCATTCAGTTTTTATTCTTCTAAACCAATTATTCCATCACAATGAATATCATCTTATTCTGAAACAAAAACCAGTTTCTTACCTGCACCCTGAGCTAAAAAGATAGCTCTCAAGTCTGTCTCCTTTCTCGATACAGTAGTTCACCCCATTTGTGGTCCAGAAGCTGTTTCCAGTGATCTCCAAAGGGGAAAAGTACTTCCATGATGAATATTATGTCTATAAAAATCAAGAAAATAAGCATCAAAAACTTAACTTTTCATGCGAATTAAAAAAGCGGCAACCTAAGCATTTCGTTGTCATGAAGGCAAACTGCAGCTTGTTTTAATTTGCCTTATAACATATCTGCAGTATACCCGGGAGAACTGATGTTCTGATGAATTAGGAAAGCTTCTTTTATCTCCTTCTACCTGTAGCTTGAAGACCTCAGCTTTTAAAAAGCTGTTGATATTGAGCAACTGTTAAATTTGCAGTTATTCACAACTGCCAAATATTGGAATTTCCAATGACTACTGACTCAGGTAAAAAATAGTGTTGATACTTATTAAGCTTTCATGATTTATGAAAGGGGCTGGGCAGATACCAAACTACATCGGTCACGGTCAAGAGATCTTTATTGGAGGTATCGAGTGGAGAAGGAAGAGACAGAGGGCTGCTGGTGTGCTGGGTTTTATATCCCTTGGGCCTACGTGGATTGGGCTGGGGCGGGCCCAAGGGAAGGCGGGAGATGCTTCTTTCTGATTGGCCCTCCTTTGGCGGGTTCAGACAGTGCCCGGTCAAGGAGGGGAGAAGAACCCGGAACCGGCCCCACCTTAAGGTACAGCGCCATTTTAAGGTACCCCATGTTACCTAACATTCCTCCCTTTTTGTTTTCTTAAATGGGGGAAAATGAGCGTCGTGATTCATCTGGCTGCTTCCTGCTGAGTGGGGGCACTGTGGGGAGGGGGCACAGGGAGAGCTGTCAGGGTTGTGCATGGGGTACAGTAAGAGTATGAGGCCAAGCAATAGGGTGCTATACATGAAGACTTCGTTAAACGAGAAGTCCATGAATGTTCCTTGTCCTCCAGTGCTGTCAGCCAGTTGAGAGGCAGGGATGGGTTGGCGATGAGCCAGCTGTCTGAGCGAAGGGTGTTTAAGAATTGGTAGAATCGGCTTGCTGTAGCCATCTGGGGTACTAGGGGTAGAGTTTGGTCTGCCCGAAGAGAAAAGAAGATGGTAGTTAATTTAGGGTGCGAGGGCAGGCCTACCCCCTCCCCCCCCAATCCTGGGTATCTGTTGCCAGTCGCTGGCCATTTAAGAGGTCAGCAGGGTGTGAGACTGTCTCTGGAGTCTGCCGTGTTTTCATAAGTCGCTAGGAGCTGGTAGTTTCTGAGAAGCTGGTTAAAGGTTTGGATAGAGATGGACTCTTTGAGGGAACGGGAAATAGTTATGGTTTGAGTTGGATATGCCCAGGCATTGCTGGGATATATGCCTCCTGTAACTGACTGGCCCCAGACCGGGTCGGCGGGGTTGTCGATATGTATGGCTCGGGAGGAGGCGTTGTTTTTAGTGGTATAATATAGAAAGGGGGTGTGTTTGTTGATGTGGGAGCCAGACGGCGAAGTGGAACATGTGGAAGAGAGGGTCCCAGCCGTTTTCTATCATAGTGAGCCTGGGAAGGGGAAGATACACCGTGGGGCTGATGTAGTTGGTGTGTGTCCTCCTGTGAATGTTGTATGACTCTTTAACTGTGAAGAGATAATAGGGCTGGGAAGAGGGCCCGCCGGCGGAGGAAAGTGTAAAGATGTGAGAGGCGGAAAGCCAGAGAAGAGCACTTAGGAGATGCATGAGAGCGGGGCGTAAGCAGTTTGGTTCTTCGTGTGGTCCGGGTGGGTAGCCGGTTTCAACCGGTTGAGCGGCGACCGGGGCGACCGGAAGATGAGGTGGAGGGTGGTGGTATGGGGGGGTTCATAGGCCAGATCAAAGTCGGGAGCAGAAGGAGAGGTTGGTAGCTTGAGAGCAGCAATAAGGTGTTGCGGCTTGCAAGGGAGGCAGAGGTTGGGTTTGTCCCGTAGAAGAAAGAAGCCATGAACGTAGGGGATCTCTGCCCATTTTCCTGTTCGCTCACAATAGTTGTAGAGATCCCGGAGAAGGTTGGGATCAAAGGACCCATAAGTGGGCCACCTGTTTTGGTTGTCTAAGGGGTAGGTGGGCCAGTTTTGAGTGCAAAATTTAATCAGGTGTGTAGGTTTGAGATCAGCAGCCAAACCAAGGGCTGATAAGTTATCTAAAAGGCATTGTAAGGGAGAGTCAGCCGGCAAGGATGCAGAGGCTCCCATTATGAGAAGAGGGGGTTTACGGAAATATATGGCAAAGGGCTGGGCAGGGTGTCCCCTACCAGCCAATGACCATGCCGTGAGTCAGACCCTTCAAGTTGGTCGTCACCGAAACGAAAGGACTGAGGGCCTCTAGGAGGCCGAGGGCCGTGGGCCACCTGGTACCAGGATTTTTGGAGCGAGAAAGGGGAAGGGGCCCAGGCCTGGCGAGTGAGGAGGAAAAGGAGGGAACCCTGCTCCCTGGAGGCCGAGTCTAAAATAGGATTTACGGCAGCCGTGTGGGCGGCCGAGGTGGGAGCCGGTCGACTGGTGTCGGACACCGGAAGGGGAGACTTACCGAGATGAGGCCGGTGTTGGGCGTAGAGGTCAGCGAACAGGAAAATGAGCGAAGACCGGCTGGGGTCTGGACTGAGCCCGAAAGGGATCTGGGTCCCACAGAGGGGGGTGGGGAGTCCCGATCCGAGTCACGGCACCAATGAAAGGGGCCGGGCGGAGACCAAACTACACCGGTCGCGGTCAAGAGATCTTTATTGGAGGTATCGAGCGGAGAAGGAAGAGAAGAGAGAGAGGGCTGCTGGTGTGCTGGGTTTTATATCCCTTGGGCCTACATGGATTGGGCTGGGGCGGGCCCGAGGGAAGGCGGGAGATGCTTCTTTCTGATTGGCCCTCCTTTGGCGGGTTCAGACAGTGCCCGGTCAAGGAGGGGAGAAGAACCCGGAACCGGCCCCATCGTAAGGTACGGCGCCATTTTAAGGTACCCCATGTTACCTAACAATTTACAAAGTGTTTTCCTATGTATTTCCACCTTTAATCTTCACAGCCATCTTACAAACCAGGCAGGCCAGAGGTTATTCATCTAATTTATGAATGCATGGAAATGTAAAATGACAAGCCCAAAGTCTCCTAGCATGGAACCTTGTTGAGACAGCAGGAAGTTTCATAGAGTTCTAGACTGTTAGAATGTGAAGAGCCTGGAAATCATCATGCTGCTATCATTGAAGAGAAAGAAACCAGAGCCAGAAGTTGAGTCACTTCCCCAAGTTCCCACACAGGGTTTCTAGAACTGGAACCACAACCAAGTTTCCTGGCTCTGGGGTCAGTTGTCTTTCTCTACTGCATCACAGAGCAGGGACACCATCACGGGGGTGTTGAGACATTAAGTGAGCTGGATCAGACAAGAATATATCCATGTTTACCTTCGCCTTATAACTTATGTAGCCATCTGTGTCGTAGAACTAAATAATTTAATTGCTAAAACGTTGAAAGTTCTCTTAGCCTTTGGTCATTATATTTATGTTAATTTTGAATTTAATTTATAACCAAATCATGCATCCCGTTTCTTTCATTTCAAGCATTTTTTGCCTTGGCCCCATATGGCTATCAACCCCTTAAACCATGCTCTCAGCCCCTATACTTAGAAAGCAAGCATTCGAGTGCATTAAGATTTCAGAATTTCCGGCTAGAGTTTTCTGGTGGTCACATAAAAATAAACAAAACATCCTTGATCTTAAAAGGAAGAAAGAAAGATCTATTTCAAAAATGAACAATAACATTTTTGTTTTAAAAGTTGAAGAATTAATTTTTAAAATTCCTAGACCATACCATGTCTGGTATTCCTCCTGTACACAGTGATAGGTCAGGTTTCCACAGGACCTTAAGAAACTTCCCTATCACGTACCAAAACAATTGAAATGTGAGAAATTAATGAAGAAAATGAAATGTTGATAGCACCGAAGTGGTCCACTCTGGCACTTGTACCCCTCCATGACCTTCTCAACCTGCTTTATAACAATTCTGAGTTTCAGTAGCTCCATTTTTATATGTAGAATTTTTCTACTGTTAATGTCACAGGCAAATCACCCTAGTCTTCTAACAGCAAAAAAAAAAAAAAAAAAAAAAAAAAAAAAAAAAAAAAATATATATATATATATAAAATACCTGTTTCTCGAGAAAATCTGCCAATTCCCAACAGAACTACAGAACTTTATGATATAATCCAGGGACTTTGCTATGAACAGCATCTGCTGAGATGTGCCCTGAACCTAATAGAGGACAAGGAAAAAGGGGGTATTTCAGGGGTTTGGGGCAGCCCCACGTGGTCTGCAAAATAGAAAGGTTTTTGGGAGGCAGGACAGTTCTAACCCTGCCCATTCCATGGTCCATTTTCAAAATGGCAGGCACTTTCATGCTTCATTCTCACCCTGGTCTTTGATGTCAGGAAGATCCTCAGTATGGTGAGAATAATACTGTATTTAAGATGAAGCTGATGTCTGTGTAAGGTCAGAGTAATCATCTTGATGAGTATTATCTGAAGATATTTGGATATCCAAAGATCTTTGTAAGGTTCTCAAAACCTCTAGGTTTTTATTAAAGGGCTGGGCTCTTCCTGGTCTCAAACAGTATTTGTGGTTACTTTGGCAGATGAAGCACATTTTTCCCGTGCCCTATGTTTTTGGACATGCAGTATATCAAAGTGTTCAGTGGAAATAAGCATTCTGTTATTTTTTTCTTAGCACATTTTTAATCTTCTCTTCCATTCAGTTATGTTGAAAGCTACGTGTTGGATCTGTTTTTTAGTTATGACATTAGATCTTCATCTGAGATTATCTAAACTAGTTTGGTTTTCTTTTGATTATAATCTCTTTTTTTTAAAATCTGCTAACACAAGCTCATGTTTGTCTAGAAAATGCGCTTTCTCCTCAAAGTCATGAATCAGCATGAATTTCCTTTGAGTTAGTTCAAATCATCTAGAAATTAACAAATTTCAAAAAAGAAAAGATATACTAAAATGTAGTCAAAGCTTTATGAGAATACTTTATTTGCTGTATCTCAGCTAGTCACTGAGTAGCTGTCATAAACCTATGACATAAATCTACTGTCTTATACCGATGACAGTAGAGTATTGAAAAACCAGGTGCACCAGGTTCTTGTTTTCATTCTTGATAGATTCTAAGTTCATTAAACCAGTCTTGCAGTTACTCAGAGAGCCACAAAACCAAGTGTTCCTCTTGTTATCTTGCTTAGCTCATTTTGGGTAAAATGCATCAAACAGCAGAATGAAAAATAAAATATTTGTTTTTATAGTTGAATGACATTCTCCCTATGTATAAGTTATAACTTGAAAATTATTACTGCTCCCAAGATTCCTAATTTTCAAGCCACATGAGAATGACTCATGGGATCCTGGTGGCCACAAAGGATTAACAAGGCTTCCAGATGTGCCTAACATTTATTTCAGGAACTAGGGCAAGTCTCCAATATTATCTACAATGTGTGGAGAGGGGGTGGTGTGTCCATGTGAGTATACTGTAAGCCAGAATGTTGCTGAAGGAGTCACAAAATTTAATTGCTGATAGTAAACTAATGCTTCCAAAGAAATTCCCAGCAAGTAGAAAAAAGTAAATTCATTGGTGTTTTTATTGAGAGAGATTACCAGGAGTGAAAGATGCCTGCTTGAAGCAATGAAACAACAGACAGAATATAAGTTTAACCTCTCTACCTTATGAGGAGTAAACTAAAAACTGCCCTATACTTTCTTTCAGCCTCAGCTTTCCTCCTTTCAGAAAATCCTTCACAAACCCCACATCTACCAAAGAACCATTTTTGATTCCCGCTCCTCCCCATGTTAAAAGTAATCTCTTGCTCCTCTTAGCTCACTCAGCATTTCTTTGTACCTCTCATGATATTATAATTCTTAGCACTTTCTTCAAGTTACAGATACAACTTAAATTTCCCCCATTGAACCCCTGAAGGCCAGAAGGGTCTATGATTCATCTTCTGATTCCCCAAATTGCCTGTGCAAGTTCCTTTTAAAATTGGTGCTCAAAAAAAATTGTTTATGCATTCCACAATTATTTATTGAAAACCCATTTTGTGCCAGCCCCTGGGCTGGGCCCTGGATAGCCAGTGGTACATGAAGCAGAGACAAAATGAAAAAATGACCATACCAAATACTGAAAGCCAAAACAGTGCCTACTTTTCTGCTTGTGGTATGTGTATGCTCTGATACGATTCCGTTGTATAATTCTGAAGAACAAGTCAAGATAGCATTTGGCGTGACATCAATAGTCAACCACGGTGTCCCTGGCTGCTCATTCCAGGAGCTCCGTGCTGCAAGTGAGAATGCCTTTTAAGCTAAAAGCTTTGTCTTTCCCACTGTATATGGAAAAATTGACTATGCACTTTCATGGAGAAGGTCTAGCTAAGAAATGTTTATATTGGAACAAGCCCCATCTCTAAATCTGGGCTTGTTGCTGAATGGTATTTTGTTTCCTTGGATCAGGGAAGGGGTCTGGAAACATCTGTAATGAAAGTATTGTTTTAAAATCAGCACAATTTTTTCCTTCAAATGACAGATAACAGAATTGCTTTAAATCAAACACTCTCAGCCTTCCCCATTCATTTCCTTTCACAAATGTGTATTATTTTGTTGTCATTAAAATGGCAGTGTGAAGACTAGATTTGTTGCACCCCAGACATTGCCATTCCCTTTGCAGTCATTTTCTTTTCACTTTAGTTTGTGTTCTTTACCTTCACTTTTAGAAACATGCTGTAACAGAATAGCTATCTCGATCACAACAGTTATCTGGGGGCAAAATTTCAAAGCTACAAAATGATGGTATATTGTAAAGCAATTCTGAAACTATCCTCCAAAATTTTTACTCGAAAGAAATGTACACATTATGCCATTTATAAATGAAAAGTTAAACAAAATACATATTTACATTAAATAGTATTTCACAAAACTGTAAAAATGAAATCTTAGGGAAGGGAGATTAGGGGAAGAAATAATACAAAATACCCTTAAATAGCATGAAAAGGATGGAAATTCTGTAGCAATTTTGAATACCATTCATGCTTTAAAAAGAATAGAAGTGGCTTATGAATGGTTCATGATATTGTAGTTAAAATTGTATTCGTGTATATTTACCACTTGTTGCAAAATCTGTTTTTTAAATAAGCTCCCCAAATTAAGGAGCTGAGTGTTCAGGATGGTAATTCATCTGCCTTGCTTTCTGTAAGCAGTTGGTGCTTGGTGAATTTGTTTATTAATGAACTATTTGAAAACGGCCTTGCTACCAGTGTCCCTGAGCCGACTGCCACCCTGAAATACTTGGATTTTAAAGATCCATTCTTCTGAGCCTTTTTAGGTGTTTGACACATAGTAGAGATGTAAAATATTTGCTAAATGAGTTCTACTGCATACATTTTACAAATAAGAGCACTTGGAGTAGAATTTCATTATCATTTGTCTCATAAAATTTGGCTCATAAAACACATGACAGAGTGGGAGTTCAACACACAATCCTAAGTTTGAAACCAGTTACAAACCCTCTGTGGAGTATAGCCTTCCTTAGTGTTGAAGGATGAAGGTGTTGGTTTCATGGCTCAGGCAGAATTGCAGTGATGGTATTTATTAGTACAATTTATGGGCCACAGTTTTCCTGTTAGGTGGGGCCAGACATATGTCAAGCTGCCACATATTCTGCCTGAGCAGACATCTGCCTCTGATTCATGAGGGAAACACCTGCACACATGCTGGTGTATATTACACAAAGAGGAATCCTTTTCCAGGGCCCATTGTCAGATCCCTCAAATGGAACAAAGGAGGTGTCAGGGATACAGCTGGATGTCATACGACTGGCTTCTATCGAGGTTGACTTTGCAAATGAGGGATCTACATTATTTGCTTCGTGGTCTATTTCTATCTACACTATATCAAAACTGTTAAAAACTAAAACATCAGTTATAAATTATTGTATTTAAATTAAGAATAATTGCCATATGTCAAACAAACTAATAAGAGAGGGCTGATGGGCAGTCTCTGAGGACTATCTGATAGTCTGGAGTGTCCATCTGGACTCAGCCACACACACTCATGGAGCAAACCTGAGTTTGCTTAAAGAGAGGTCACTCCACCTTACCCCATCCATCACCTGCATTCTCCCCTCCAAGATGACTGCGGAGTGGTATTGAGACCTTTTGATGACAATGGCACTTTCCTGAGAAAAAAGGGAGACATACTAATGGGATATCTTCTATGAGACTCTTGATAAATCTGATAAACTTGAACAGAGTTGACTTTTGTCCTGGATATCCCAGGGAAAGGCAGAGATGGACAGCATAAGTTTGTTTGCAGCCCCAGAAGAGGTGTGAGCTTCAGCAATAATGCCACAGTTTTCCAGCATCATTTTTTTCTTCATCATCATCCTCATCAAGAAGTGTGGTTGAGTGAGTAGAGCACTAATGGTGCATCACCTTGCTCTATGTAAACAGCTTTCAATAAGTTCCTTCTTCGCTAGGCCTCAGTTTTCCCAAATTTAAAATTAAGAATTAGATAACAGTCCTTCCCAGCTCTGGCATTCTGTGTTTCTGTAATGCCAAGACACATCCAATACATATTGATTAAGCATCTGCTCTATGAAGGCACTGAGGATTTAGGAACAAATCAGGTGAATCCAGTTTCTCTGCTCAGGGAGTTAAGTCTTCCAAGGAAGAAAGACAAGGAACCACTAACTTAAACATTGCTAAGCTGTGTGCCCTAGAGAAAAAAAGAATTGCAGCTCACTCAGGAGAACCAGTTAAAACAAATAACTCTGGTACAGACAAGTCCAAAAAGAAGAGAAGAAACTAATAGTTACTGAACAATTTCTATGCCTTTATATTGGACATTAAATGCATTAAATATTAGTTGATCCTCACAACCATTCTAGAAGGTAATAAGGTGAGCAGCCCCATTTTTTCAGAAATGGAAACAGAAGCCTAGAGTTAAATAACCTGGGCAAGGTCACCCAGGTAGAGCTGGAACTGAAATACTGATGATGTCAGGCTTTCTGCTGCCTCAGGCTGTCTCCAAAGGACTTAACTATAGGAAATTACATCCACTGCAAGGAATAGATTGCAGTGTGTCATGTCACGCCCATGGCAGATCAGTCAGTTAGGTCTAGAGGCTGTGCTGTCTTAAACGTAAGCATATTTGGAGGAGAAATTCACTCATTCACTCTACAAGCATTTACTGCACAGCTGCCAGGTGCATGGTGAACAAATGGGGACTGAACACAGATATACGTGGACATTTCTTAAAATGGCAAAAAGTAGATTTATCATGTCCTAGCCATTTTGCATGTAAATGTTAAAGAAGTAATACCTAAATGTGCATGTTCCTGGGGAAATAGAAGTAGTTACAGAGCTATTAGAAGCATAAGAAAAAAATAAAAGGACAAAGAATTTTAAAGAAATTTGCTCCCCACATATGAAATGTTCTTGATTCTTTCATTTAACATTTAATTCACTAAAATTGTATTGAGAAAACTATCAAAATTGACTAGGTGACATGGATCCCACCTTTGAATACAAACGCTTATCTATTTTGATTCTCTGAAAATATGCTCCATCAATTGAACAGGGGAAAATGTCATTTTGCTCAAGTTGTTATAAATTATGATAGGGGAATTATGATACGTGGAGTGCAAACCATCTTTCTTTAGATAGCGCAACTTCAATCCCCAGATGGATAGAATTCCATTTGTTAGCTCTTTTCAGTCTTCTACTAGCTCTTCCAGAAATATGCCTTGTAAGAAGCACTTATGTCCATGCCATTTCCTACCTATGGCCCCCAGTGAGACCATGCAAAATTTAGTTGTCACGACTAAATGAAGGCTTAGAATAGTTACAGCTAAAAAGATCTTTCCATTTCAACAAAGATCAATTATCTTGCAAGAGATGACTTCAAAGAGTTGAACTCAACTTTTTGAAATGGAAAGTTGAGTTCAGGATGTTGGAGGAGATAATGGGTATTGGTATGGTTTTGGCTGTTTCCAGAGACTTGTGCCTGAAGAAGGCTGAGGAAGATTAAGAGATCCTAAACTCTTGGCCTATTTCTAGCTCAGTCTATGAGCCACAGGGATTTCTGGTGTCATATTTAATAATTTTCTAACAAAAGCTGACTGTGCTTTTGTTTTAGGGTTTAAAACCATCCTAATTGGTAAATTAACATTTTTCAATGAGCCTTTGAAATTTGGTAAAGGCCACTTGATTATTTGAAAGAGTCCTTGATCTTGGACTGTCTGAGAAAGAAAGTGAATCAGATATCACTTCGCATATCTGCTGGACCACTGAATAGTCCCCAGATCAAGAGCCAGCTGGTCTTTCTTACCACTGCTTAAGCACCCTGAGAACGAGGGTGTGCTGGTGACTCTGCACCTGTCCATCCAGATCCAGGATCTGCCACTGCCTCAAGAGACTGATGCCCAAAGGCTACAGCACGCAAGCTCCCTTGCATTTCGGGGAAAGTAACAGGAGAAGGGAAAGTTGGGTCCATTCTGCTTCACTTCCTCTCTGCCTCAGCACTGCTGTTCAGGCAGAAGCCATGACCCCCAAGATGGCAGCTCCCGCCGGCAAGCTCCCCTCCTCCACAGTTCCAGCTTTCCCTGGCTTTGTGTAACAGGCTTTCTTTATCCCTTTGGGCCCTAGAGGGAGCAGATCTTTGCAAATTTTACTGTTTCTAGCTTTTATGGCCTCTCCATTCCTTGCTGCCTTAACCTGCCCACAATTCAGTAAACTCTAATTCTCTTCTTTTTCTTCATTTAAACTCTCTAAGGTGAATTTTGATTATTCCTGCTGGGCCTGACTACATCAGTGACAAGCTGCCTCCTGAAATCCATGGCTTTTTCCATTAACTTTTGTCTAGAGGAAACCTTCTCAAAAGCATCTACTACCATCTGCTTTAATTGACAAATTATTTTACCTTCACATAAAGGAAGAGATTATATAAAAAAATTTTAGCAAACTATAAGAACATAATCTAAATTCCATAGTTCGGCTTCATTTGAATTATTGCACAATCTTCTCCTGGTTCCCCCATTTCAACTCCAGGCCAGCTGGACAGGGCAACCTTTGGCCTGAGCTTGTGGGTTACTCTTGTCATGTTCTGCCAATCTAAGGCCACAGATGGTTAGGGCTCCCATTATTAGCTCTCTTGATCCTTAAGGAAGCAAGACTGTCTGAGTTTGGGTCATAGATCCTTTCTTAGGACAGAAAACTGGCCTGTAAACCCTCTTACTTAAATTTTAATATTGTAATTTCTCAGTCAACTGGAAAATGGGAGTATTGTGCACTATTTTGAGGATCTTTTACCTCTGCCTTAAATAGTAAGGCCCAACTAGAATAAATAAGCACCCTAAAAGTCCTTTGAGTTGCACAGGTAGCCTGGGACATGTAGCTTTACTGCTAGAATAAAATAATTACTGGAAATCAGATTTAGTAGCCACTCAAATATTATAGAAGAACCTAAAGGTTGATGTATGCTTTAACTAAGACAGATATGTGTGAAATGTGCCACATGGGATGAGGCAGCTGCTAGCTGTAAGGTGAAAAACAAAGGAAGGACAAATTAAGTAAGGAATGTTATTTTGCTTATTTTTTAACTGTGTTAATAATAATGATACATAAAGTGAATAACCAGGAAGTTGGGGAAATTATACACAAGCGTCTGAATCTATTGTCAAGACCACATTAGTCACTTCCTAGAGATGATGTTTTAAAGATCTCACCGGGTATGGACATGGAAATCCTATATCCAGACAACCTAAGTAGGATCTTTTGTTTTCCTTTCTTTTCTTTTTCTTTCTCATTTGCTCCTTTTCCTCTTTCTTTCATTCTTTCATGAGAACATGTATGTCCTCCATGGATTTTAAGAAATAACATAGTCAGGCGGGGCATGGTGACTCACCCCTGTAATTCCAGCACTTTGGGAGGCTGAGGAGGGTGGATCACGAGGTCAGAGCTTCAAGACCAGCCTGGCCAAGATGGTGAAACTCTGTCTCTACTAAAAATACAAAAATTAGCCTGGCATGGTGGCAGGTGCCTGTAATCTCAGCTACTCAGGAGGCTGAGACAGACAATTGCTTGAACCTGGAAGGTAGAGGTTGCAGTGAGCGGAGATCATGCCACTGCACTCCAGCCTGGGCAACAGAGCGAGACTCCATCTCATTATATATAAATAAATAAATAAAATAGTCGAAGCCCTGAGACTCTTTCTCAGTCTCATCCCCACTCCTTTACCCTTAACTGGCCTGATTTCTCAGATTCCTATTCCTTCCCTCATACTTTTCTTTATATATGTGTATCCCTACGCAATATATTACATTGTATTATTTTGCATGTTTTAAAATACAGTATAAACATCCTACTGTTTCTCCTTTGCAACTGACTTTTTCCTCAATATTGTATTTAAAAGATTCATTCATAGTTAGAGATATCTTCACTTGTGAAATTGGCCAAATTGCTCTCCAAAGTGTTGGCACAATTTGCCCTCACTTGCCTCATTCTTTACCAGTTCAAACCCATTTTTCTGCTAACGTATTTTCGGCATTGACTTGCTATTTGCGAATGACTACGATAGGTGATGAGGACACAAAAATGAGTAAGATGCTATCCCTGTTCTGAAGGAGCTCACAGTGATTTCAGGGAGGCAAGAGTATAAATTAAAATTTATAATGTCATGTTCTGTGTGCTCTGATGAAGTCTGTGCAAGGTGCCATGTGAGTGACTGAGTCTGAAAGTCTAGGGAAATAGTTCTCAGGTGAGATGAAGTAGGGAAAGACATCCCAGGCCTCTGTAGCATGTGTAATAGTGTATGCAAAGGCAAGGCGGGCCAGAGCATGATATTTATGAGGGTGGTGGGGTATGTGATTTAATTAGAGCAGAGGGAGCCAAGGTTGATCCTAAAGAAATAGTTTAAGGTTGGATCCTTGTATGTCATGCTAAGGAATTTTATGTATTCATATAGGTAATGAATGAAGAGCCACTGAGAGGTTTGAAGTAGAAAAGTAGTATGATAAGGGTTTTTACTTAATTCTGGTAATGAAGAATGAACTGGAAGGAAGAACTTCTGGTGTTGGAGAGAGTAGAGTGGAGGGAATTATAATCATCCGAAAAAGAAACACCAAGATCCTGAACTAAATAGTGGTATTGGGAACATAGAGGAAGAATCTCCCTGGTAGTATTTCAGAGGCAGAGCATAAACTCTATAAGGCAGCAGCCTACAAAGGGAGGCAGGAGGTAGGAACAGCCTAACCCAGGAGGACGCAAGGGCGTGCATTATGTGTAGAGAATTTAAAAACAACAATAAAACTTACTAAAACTCAGTCTGCTTTTTATTATCACCATGTGCCAGCAATTATAAACAATGTCAATGACAAAATTATCCTCCCTGAGAACTCTTTTGTTGTTTAAGGTCTAAGCAGTTGCTGTGGTTACTGTTGAGTTTTGATAATATAACAAATATGTAAACTTCAAATTAGCACATTCTTAAATTTCTTAACCTTTAGTAAACATTGTGTTCTATCCAGAAATTAATTTGGAGAACTCCTAGTCTTACAGCCCACTCCAGCACAGGTAGAGGTATCAGTTTAGAGAGTACGTTTATAACAGTTCAGAACTGTGTAAGGTCAATCTCACTTGAGACTCTAATCTCTCTGGTACTTCATATATCTGCATTTAAACCTCAGATTTATCATAAACCATAATAGCACAGTGACTCTGAAATGTAAGATAACTTGAGTGCTTACATTGTGTCATTCTATGTGCAAACCATCCTCTGATCCTTGAGGAATTCCTTCTTCTGGAAGTATTTCCAAAAATTACATTAATGCAAAATACATTAATGTAATTTAAAAGTGTTAACCCCTTACCTTTTCATGTTATATAGTCTTTATCTTTAACTGAGACGTAATATAAACATAATATAAGGAGAAAAAGAGATTTGGGTGTGGGACACACTCAACTTTAGGTGCCTATAAAACTGGAGATGGACTTGTCTAACAAGCACTTGGAAACAAGGGGGTGGCATAAAAGAGTAAGATCAGGGATATGTAGAGAGACTTAGGAATTACCAAAATATAGCTGGAGGATAAAATTGGGGGAGGGATTAACATCATCCACAAATTTCATCCATACATAAAAGTGTATAGATAGAAAAGAGTGCTAAGGAGATTACCCTGGAGAACACCAGCAATGTAGAAGCAGCAGCAGATGAACCACTTGCCTCTGCCCCTTCCCCTGTCCCCTGCCAAAAAAAAATTAAATTAAAAAAAAAAAAATGAGAAAGAAACGTAGGCAGGGGAAAAGCCAGAAGAAAGAGTTGTCCTGGAAATCAGGAGAAGAGAGAACTTCAAGGAGGGAAGAAATTTCAACAATGTTTGCTTTTTTTTTTTTGAAACAGCCTTGCTCTGTTGCCCATGCTGGAGTGCAATGGCACAATCTCGGCTCACTGCAACCTCTGCCTCCTGGGTTCAAGTGATAACCCTGCCTCAGCCTCCCAAGTAGCTGGGATTACAGGCACACACCACCACAACTGGCTAATTTTTATATTTTTAATAGATATGGAGTTTCACCATGTTGGCCAGGCTGGTCTCAAACTCCTGACCTCAAGTGATCTACCTGCCTCGGCCTCCCAAAGTGCTGGGATCACAGGCGTGAGCCACCACACCCAGCCATCAACAATGTTAGGTACTGGAATTCCATCTTTGTGAGGGCAATTTCAGTGTGCAGTAGAAGCAGAGCCAGATGATGGATGGAGGCATGGATCAGCATAGCATGAAGGAAGCAGAGCCAGTGCGATTAAGTTCTCACTCAAGATCTGCTGGACAAGAAGGAGGAGATAAAGGGGAGGCAGAGTTGAGGGAGGATATTCTTGGATCTGAGCCCAGGTAAAGATGTCAAGGCTCATCCAACACAGGATGCAGCACCTAAGTGTTCTCTTTGCCTCCCCTCATCCCTGTGGATGTGAAAGTGCATGGTATGTGAGAGGAAGGCCAGATGATGGGGCCAGGTGTGATGGCCAGAGATGCGTGGATCCCAGAGCACAGATAGAGGGCTTCTCTTTCCTACAGTGAAAAGAGTACTGCTTCTGAGATGGGCAGAAGACACAAGGATGAGTCAAGACAAAGGGGAATTTAGAAAAAAAAGACAGTATGAGATTTCCCACCCAATAGCCTCTGTGTTTTCATTGAAAGAAGCAGGATTAGCTGCTGAGAGTAAGAGGGTACAATAGAAGTTTGGGATACATTTACTTTTTCCTATTAATTCACAATAGCATTTCTTCAGTGATGCAAAAACCTGTGAGGAAGAGCAAAAGGAAGGAAAGGCATGTCCTGCCAGTCACTTTCACTTTGTGCCTTGCATCTTGAGAAATCTAGGGTGAGGATAGCACTGAAATACCCACAGGACCTCAAGACAGAAGCAGGTTCATCTACCAGCAATGGACACTGATGAAACACCCCAACTGCCTTCCCTGAGTACACTGAAGAGAAGCTGTTGTCATTTATAGACAGTTCATCCTCCAAACTTCTTATAAAAAGAAAAGTAATTTAGGCAGACTTTTGCAAGACTATAGGCCATTAAACTGGATCATCCATAAAAAGCACTTAGCTCTGTGCTTGGTGTCTGTCAGTAAATTATTAGCTGTGATTTATAAAAACCAGATGAAGATGACAGAGATGTCTTTCACCTCACAGCATTGATTCCTTCTAAGTAGCTAAGGAGTCAAATCAAAATCCCCTAAATGCCTGTAATTCTGAAGTCATTTCTGTCTACTCATTTTTATTGCTAACCCTTGTGTGCCGCATCTCTTCCTTTCTTGGAAATGTGTCCAAGGCATTCGCCCCAGTAAATTAAATAAAACTGAGTCAGTTTTCAGATGCAAAAAAAAAAAAAATCTGGCAGCCTCAGAGGCTATGTTGTGTAACCATAGCTTGGAAGGCGAGGAGTGAAAAGAACAAGCCAGTTACAGGAGGCGATGTGAGATGAACCCAGAGCAGAAAGCCAGATGTTAGCAGGAGATTTATTTCTAGAAAAACCAAAGGAAAAAAGGCACCACTGAAGCCTCGTTATGTTATATAAGCAGCAATCTCTACTATAAACAAGTGACTTGACAATTACTTTAAATAATTTTCAAGAAGCAAATTAAAGAAATGTTCATTAGTATTAATAAGTAGAATCATCCTCAAACCCAGCATTTCTAAAAGAAAACCTGTATGGCTGTAGGGGCTGTGGATTTTCTTAGTTGATTGTTTTAATTAGGCAAATAAAGAGGGCTATTTATTAGCAAGCGTAGCAAGTACTTCAACACACGCCAAGGCTGTTGGTATCTACAGTCCAAATAGTTGATGAACAGGGTTCAGGGACAGTTATTTGAGAGCTGTGAGTGAAGCACTGGTTTCCACCCATGAAGCCCATGAAGAGTGCTGAGGAGTAGTCACAGAAATGTGATGTAAACATGTGATAACCCTGTCTCCACTCTTTACAAAATTAAAGGACTTGGCTTAAGAGTGGTTAGGATGGCTCTGTGCTCCTTGGAATTCCTCAGGCTCTAAGTCACAGTCTCTATTTTATTGATGATTACATTGAGAGCTGGAGTGTTTTGTAAGCTGGGCAAGGCATGGCAGACACAGGGCCTAAGCAGTAAGCACAAAGGTAACTCTCTAGGCCAAGAAGGGGAAACCAGCACCATAGTCGGTGTTTGGTTTTTGGCCTAGCCTTATTATGCCATCCTAAGAAAAAATGCCTTTGAACTGCATAAACCTCTGAAGAATGTTGAAACCACTTTCCTAATTGAGTTATGGTGAAATCGCTGTCAAAATCTAAAAATTAACTTTGCCTATTAAAATGTGGGGAATTTCAATTATGCAACAAGAGCTTAGAGATACCCAAGGGAGGATGTGTGAGTAATTGTCTTCAGATTCAAGTAAAATCAATCAAAAATCCAACTTCTTGGTAACTGCAACACATAATCCATTTAACTCATTTTGGCACTTTATAGGTTTGCATACTAAAAATCGGGACATGTTAAGCCCTATCTGAAAAACATGGAGCCAAAAGTTAGCAAAAGCTTAAATTCAGAACTGCTTGCCATTTCAGATATTTCATATTTTATTTTTACTGACACAGAAAAAAATGGCTTGTGAAATACCTATTCATTTAATTTATTCATATGTTCTCAGAAGTCATTCCTCCTTAGCAAAGGGTGGAATATTTTGGAAATTTTTGAATAGATTAAATCATGTTTTTCCCCACTAGAAAATCCTTGAATACTATCTGATTCTTAAGTCTGCCCAAGTTTTAGGCAGACGGAAGTCAGCATTGTGCAGAAACCACAGACTCTTAAGTAAGGGCACACAGCTTTAGCTTCTAACTGAGCATAACATTCTATCTTAAGCTGACTTTTATTATTTATTAAAACAAAACATGGAACTCACTATAACTAAACTAGAACTAAAAATCATTGTTGTCTGGAAACAAGAGAAAAGTGGATTCATTAAATACATACAAAAACCTAAGCAGAACGATAATGTAATGTGGGCCATTAAATTTGAAGAAGACTAATTTGGGATGGTAGCAATGATTCTGGACACCAGTGAATGAATTTAGAGGGATTTTGGGTTTGTTTTTGTTTTTATGCTTTCTATTTGGAGCCTCAATAAACTGAAGCAAAAGTTGTTGAATCAAATTCTAAGTCTAATTCAGAAAGGAAGATGAGTTGAGTCAATATATGTCATATGTTCGTAGATCTTTGGTTGGAAACACAATGCAAATAACTGTTCCAATCAGCTCCTACGAGAATAGACACTAGGGCTGTAGAGTGTGTTCTTTCTGATGGAATCTTGTTATAATTAATTCTTCATCATTTGCTGGAGCTGGAGACTTGGGTCTGATCCTCTTTGAGACTCAGAAACCTCAGAATTTATCTCATACTCTCAGATGACAACTTCAAGCTCTTCCTAAATCCCATCAATTTTTGCCATTGTTGGTTTGTTTAAATGGGTAATTAGGGACCTTAGATCCCTAGAAGATCTATTTGAGTATGTAAGTGATTTAGTAAATCAGGCTTCTCAACAAAAATTCTGAAGTTCTCAGAGATTCTGTATCTATGCAAAAGTAGTGGTTTGTGGGCAATTAATTAGCTCCTCTGTGATAGTGTTTGGAAAACAGTGAGATTTTTGTGAAAATTTTTTAACTAAAATTTTATGACTTAGATTGGTATCCACTTTATTTAATAACTCCAAATGACTTAAACATTTGCCATAGCCAAAGTATGCATACTGGACTATCCTTCAAAAGAAAGTGATTTAAATATTTTTAGAAAATTTTTAAATGTTATATCCAATGACAATATTGTTGGTATGACTCTAGTGCTCTCAAAGGGCTCTTCAAATGAAGACAAAAATAATCAGACACTCATAAAAGGTCATTCACTTTGTCCACTTTGTTAAACAATCTTAATTCATTATGACTATATCTTATGAAATAAATAATATTATGATCATATGGTAAACCTCTGGAAATGATTCCTTCTGCAATGATAACAACATGTCCTGTTATCCCAGTTCCTTTAAATGTAATTGGCACATGTAGATACACCACACTCATTTCCTCATAAAGTTACATCTAGTTCTTATTTCTATAAATGTAAAATTAGGCAAGTACACATACAATGATTTTACTCCAAGCCAGACCTCATACTAAATATAACAAAGTAAGCAAATGGGAATTTTCATTCTTATTTTTCGAAGGCAGAAGTAAATGGTATTGATTAATTCAGTCTTAATGGTAGAGCAGGAGGCAAGCTGTGATAATAAGAGTCTCTTAATAATGAAGAGCTGTAAAAGATCTACAAATGACTTAGTGGAAGGTAATTGGTCAAAGAGACAATTTGGCTAAAATAAATATTTTTAAATGTAATATCCCATTCAATGGTTTTCATATATTAATAACTATGTGTTTTTAAGTATTGTGTCTATTAGCAAAGATTTTTTTCCGAGATTTAAAGGAGGCATTTTACATTTTTTATCCATTTCAGCCTGCGTTGAAATGTTAATAGCAGCAAAAATTTGGAAATAACCTAAATGTCCAACAAGAAAGGTTTGGTTCAATATATTAATGGCACACAAGATGGTTAAGAGCTAAAACTTGGCGGAAAAATGAAGGATCTAAATCCTGGGTCCACCATTTCTTATCTGTATTAGCCGGCTTCAGTAATACATCCCTGTAAGTCACAAAGTCCTCACCAGTGAAACAAAGACAAGGGAATCTACCTCGTAGGGCTACTGTGGTGTCAAGTGAGGGAATTGTGCAACATAATTGACACAGTGACTTAAACATGGTAGATATTCATGTTCAATTAAATAAACTTTATGTATGTATTTATTTATGAGGGGCAGCAAGTTATAGCAAAGAAAGTACAAGATTTGGATCAGTCTGAACTCTTGGAGTTGTGTGACACTGATGGCCACTATATTATAATTATCATCATCATTATCCTTGTTATTACTATCAACTTTTAAAAAGGCCATGGCACCCCAGAAGGTACAGATCCTCTGAATGCTAAGATTGTGTTTTTACAGTTGTCTAGTATAGGACAGGCTTCTCATGTGGAAAAGAGGATTCAGTGTGGTATCAAAAAATTGATTGGAAGGCTTCATCTCTTACTCTCTCATACATAGACATACACAAACACCATCTTTGTTTAGTAAACTGTGGAGACGCTTCCAAAAGAAAATAGACACTAATTTGTGGAGAACCCATTCAGCTCTCACAGGCCTCTAAATAGCACAGGTGTTAGAATTACTAAGGATAACGATTACATTAACCAGGAGCAAAACTAAAAATATATTGTTCTGCTTTCATACTTGGAAATATCTGCCTTTTGATATTACGAAAAAGCCAATTTTGCCAGGTCCTTTGAAATTTCGAAGAAAGATTCAGTAAAAATAAATAACAGGACTCACTGGAGCTCACAAATAACAGGACTCACTGGAAATGAAATATTTCCACCTAAAGGAAACAATCTTAAACAGCTCATCCTTCAGTACACTCAAACTTCTCTTG
The DNA here is from genome assembly GCF_006542625.1 of Nomascus leucogenys. Lineage (NCBI taxonomy): Eukaryota > Metazoa > Chordata > Mammalia > Primates > Hylobatidae > Nomascus > Nomascus leucogenys. The sequence goes on along the minus strand of NC_044383.1, from coordinate 98,622,730 downwards.
AACCACTTAACAACTCCATTCCAGGGAGTCCTCCAAAGTTCCACAACACCAGACCCAAGCTGCCCAGGACATGTGCTCTAGCAGGGCATGCCCAGGGCCCCCAGATAGATGATTGAAAAATATAATTCTTTCAGGTGGACAAGACCCAGCAGGAACGTAGTGTGCCAGGTTTCCCTGCCAGCCCTCCTCGCCCTCTTGGCGGGGGGCCAAATGACTCAACACAGCCCTGTTCCTACCTCCCTTTTCTTCCCATCTCCCACATTATAAGAGATCAGAGCCAAGTTATCCTTCACGCAAGGTCATAATCTCAGATTGGGGAGTGGTAAGTGGATAATGACAGGCTCTCACAGTGAACTCTCCTCCTGAACTTGGCACATCACAAAGATTTCATCTTGCATACCGTCCATTCTAGGCACTGGCTGCTGGACTGTTGACAAAGAGTTGAGATGAAATCCAGCCTTAGCAGAGAGCAGTGGACGGATTATCAGTATATTCTGTGGGCTCCCAATAGTATATATGTCTCCAGTTTGCTGTCCTTGTCCAAACCACCAAAATCACCAAGTGTTCATTGAGCAATTAATATATACAAGGCATTGTGAGAGATGCTTCCAAACCTGGTCAAATATCAGAGTCTCTGGGGAGCTTTTTAAAAATGCAGATCCTTCTCAATTTTTCTGTAAATCTGAAGTTATTCTAAAACACAAAAGTTATTTTTTAAAACGCAGATCTTTTGGTTTCACTGAATCAGAAGCTCCCCAGAAGACTGGTCACTTAGAGAGCTCAGAAACCACCATTTAAGAGGCTACTAAGATAACTAATATTAAGACCCTCACTACTCTTATAAAGAAAACCCTGCAGCAATGCAAAACTGCAACACATTCATGGGTCATCAGATCAATTTTATGGGTCATGACCAGGATATACTTTTAAATACAATAGAGAAGTTTTAGGTACATTATTACTTTGTGAATCTTTTCTCTGAGACACATATATATGGAATCTATATCTATCTCCATATCTACACCAATACAGATATAGATACCAATCTGTGTACTGCATCACAATGAAAACATGAATGTTTTACTTTGCGGCAAAGACTAAAAATGTGAAATTAAATGGTCTAAATTAAATGCTTCCTACTGCAATCTTAGTGCCTTTACCTCTCTTGTTTTCTAGTTGAAACTAACAAGCTTAACATCAACCACAACTCTCCATTAAAAAATTATAAATTGATCTTCTCTTAGCCTTATTTCTCTAACTCGAAAATGTGGAATTTCCTTGCCTTTTTTTCATAGACAAATGTTGTTATTCTTTATTAAACTTCCTCCAAATGGGGTTTATTAAACTTTAGTTTTAAAGTGTGAACTGATGTGTTTTTTTTTAAATACTATGAATGGTGTTTAGTGACTCTTTCTTTACAGGGTAAAAAGCAAGAGGAAATAGGTTTGCATAGCAATCAGAGGGATTTCAGCCAGATGTAATGAAAATTTCCTGGTCGCCAGGGAAGTGCAAACTACAATGGGTCAATGGGGGTGTATGATGTGAAATCTTGGATTCTGTAAGTCTGTGGAAACAAAGCAGATTCTTATCTGTCTGGAATTCTTTAGACATAAACTTGTCTGATGGGCGGGGAACGGATTTCCAGGCCCATAATGCCATTTCTGCCCTTTATCACTGAGACATTCCAAAGAAATATCAAATGCATATCCACAGCCTAATCGCATAAACCAGGAACAATCTCATAATGTGTCTAAAATGGCACACAAATGACATCTGGGGAGGGCAGCTGATGATTGTGCAGGTCAATTGGTGCATGACAGGATAGTTTAACATCCCCAAAAGCCACTTAGCACCTCTCAATCTCATGAGCTCATCACTAGGACAAGGGAAAGTCATGTGTTCCTCGCAGCATTATGAAGACAAATGAAATACATATATGAACAGCACTCACACAGGACTTGTCAGGTGTAAGAACTCATTAACTTCCTTATCCCTCCCTTTAACATGTTAGCATCTGAAGAAACAGATGCTTTTAAGAGCTGAAGTTCACGAAAGACTCAGTTGCTATCCTATAGCTAAGTTGCTATCCTACAGCTAATGATTTCTGAAACAAGAAGTCTTTATTTATAGGGAGCGTGACCTCACCCTGACTAATACTTAATTGTGGTCTTGTTTTGTTTTGCTTATACTGGAAGAAAACATTAGCATTTTTTTCTCCCTTTCTGTTACATAATACCTTCTTATTCTTTCTTGCAATGATAAGACAGTGTTAAAGGCATTTCTGTTCTCCTGAAAAGTGAAAGAAGAGGGAAAAAGTTATGTAACAAAGATTATATATACATCATCTATCACTGAATGGTAGTATAAATAGTTTATTTTAGTATGTTTTGTATATATCATTTAGTATATTCATTTTAGAAATGTTTAGATTGTTTAATAGTCACCTTCTCTGATTTCTTCTCAGAAAATATTGACCAAAATCAATCCTTTCAATAATCAAAACGGTTTGGTGTGTCTGTTGCAGAAATGCAATGCTGGATTCTTTCGCACCCTGTCAGGAGAATGTGTACCCTGCGACTGTAATGGCAATTCCAACGAGTGTTTGGACGGCTCAGGATTCTGTGTGGTAAGTTGAGGCCCCTATAACACTTCACATACTTCACTGGGCATTTGCATCTTGGGTGCACATAAAATATTCTTCGGATGTTTGAGCTACATAGGAGCAAACTGCTAATCAAGTGCTTTTGTTCACCCTTCAACTTTTCTGTGAAACACCTCATATAAACTACTTCTGATTTTAAGGGTCCACCAAGGCATATGCATGAGTGTGCACGTGCACCCGGAGGCTCCTGCCCCACCACCCTCAGCAGCTGGTTGCCTGCTGTAGACCAATGGTGGTGGGACTGAAAATAATACACAGAGGAGGAACCCATACATCCAAATTCCTCTGTAATCATATAATTTGCCATATGTTTGGCTTCATTCCACATAAACCAGGAGAATGAAACAGTTGTTGCCTAGCCTATTTTAGAACCTAAAATAACCAGGTCTATAGATCAAAATTAGTTTTCAAAAAAGAAATTTAAGTTTAAACCCAATAGCTGATGAAAATGAAAGCTTTACCCTTGTGGTCTTTGCAAGTCCGTGTTTAAGCCCCCAGGAGACTATTTTTTTCCTTAACTGAAATGAATTCTCCAATAGACTGTTCTTCATTGAAGCATGATAGAGCCTAGTGCGGAAGATTGAGAAGTCTTCCAGCAGAAAAGTACTTGCTACATATTTCCCATTTTTAATGAATGGACTGAAAACTTAAGTGAAAATGGGTGTTGAAATATTTACCAGAAGTGGCTTCAGTGGAAGTCATAGAGGGCATTTATAAGAACTTGTGCTCAAATAGCATGTTTTCCTTCGTGAGCTGTATGATACAGCAGAAAAATTCTTCAAGTTCCTATCTGGCAAAAAAGAGGCTTTCCAAAACTACAAGAGTATTTTTGCATAAACTATAAGAATACTTATTTAAATGCACTCAACATTTGCATAATTGTCCCTATTAGATAATTTTTATTTTAAATGGCCTCTAAGGTGTGTACATGAAAGTGATATTTTATTCACACCTTAAGATGCAAATGTGAATGTTTTTATTAATCTTTAACCCTAGAAGTTGCCATTTTTCTAGGGACAGAGAATTAAGTGACAAAATACTAATGTTGCTATCTCTTTGTAGTGTTTATTTAGTGCTGATATTTGTTTTCCCTTCCCCCATCTTCTTAAATAAGCATTACAACCAGGATGTCCTCTGTCGCAGTGTAGGCATCTGCAGCTGCCAAAGTCTACCCCTTTCTAATGCTTCCATCTCCGGTTTCCTGTTATTTTAATCCCAGTAACATTTGGGGGGGAAAAATCCCATGGATACACTTGAACTAATAACATACATCTCTGATAATTTGACCAATTAAAGATTGTTTGTTATCTGATTTATTAAAATATAAAGCAGTGGAGACTGTCAAGCACATCAGCTGCTGTTAGGCAGTCAATATTATGAAAGACTGAGATAAATTAAAGAGGGAAGAAGTCCCTCCTGCTAGTGTCTATTGAAAGAAATGACTAAGCCACTCTTTTTACAATGACATTGTCAGAATGGGAGCAATCATGGCTTTATCTCTGACCTAGTGGTGAGAGGAACAAACATCATGTGATTCCCTCCAAGGTCCTGTGACATAACAGGTTCTGATAAATGTTTAGGGATGGGCTAGCGTATACACATTTACATGCGCACTCAGTGAAGCTGCCAACATTCCTGCAATTACTTTGTTTCAACGCAGAAAATGAATACAAAAAGAAATAGCCATTTTATTCATCTTAATGATGGTTTCTCCACCTCATCCTGTCCAGAGAAAAATATCTTTTTTCCCTCATTAATGTAATATATGTTCCGTGTAAGAAAACAGACAAACAATATAGATACATTAGTATAATTGCCCTGTTAAACAGATTATTTTAATTATAAATGGCTTGAAGTACAAAGTAAAAATCACCCACATTCCTATCCCCCAGAGCTACACATATAGATATATTCTTATAAATTTAATTTAGAAAGAAAAAAGATATAGTGGCTAAGCATGGTGGCTCACACCTGTATCCCAGCACTTTGGGAGGCCAAAGCAGGAGGATCACTTGAGTTTAGGGGTTCAAGACCAGCCTCGGCAACATAATGAGATCCCATCTGTACAATAAACAAACAAAAGAAAAAAGATATATTTATATTTAATTAAATGTAAGTGAAGGAGCAGAAAATGCTTGCACATGAATATCAAAAGAATTTTTTATTTCACTTAGTTTCAAATATGTTAAGTCTGTGGTGTCACACTGGAATCAAACTCATGTTTTTCCGTTTCCTTTGGTGCTGCTATCTCAGACTACCGATGGAGAAGTCCCAGGTTTTTCAGCTTCTGCCCTATTGTTCATTCTCAGCTCTCAGGGAGCCAGAGAAGCCAGGGCTCCAACATGAACACTTCTTGTAGCTCACTGTCATGAGCAGTGTTTCAGTCAGTTCTTGCAGGTTGCCTGACTTACCTCATTTCTCTCATTTCCTGCAAGCAACCAAAAATAAAAGGCCTTCTTTTATTTCATTTTGTCTTATTTTGCTTTTATCTTGAAGGCATATAAGACCTCTGTATCTGCCTTGTCCACCTTCAACTGCTTTTAATTCTTCCTCAATTCCAATGTCCAATGTCAATTTGAACTTAAAATTTACAGACTGATTTTAACTAAGCTGTTGGTAAAGCTGAACTAAGCCATTCGGCCACAAAATATAGAGGAGACAAAATTATGCTACCATTTTACACATATCAAGCAAGCAAAGAGATTTTTTTTTACTAGTGGAACACTAATCTTTCAAATATAGAATAGTGGCTAAACGAAAATAAAACAGCTTAGAAATCTACTATGTTTTGAGTGTCTTTCCAATGGGCCACTTTGCATCTTATGAGAACTGGAACACATTGGACAGGATTCTCAGCTGAGTCAGCTCGGTGGGGCCCCAAAGACAGGCAACTCTGGTGGATATGGCTGGCTCTCTAGGAAGGTTCTAGAAGGAGGCACAAGCTAAGAATCGAGGGGAAAAAACAAGTGGAAGCAGGTAGGTGGCTGGTGGCAGAAATGCCTTGTCACAGATAATCCATATTTCATCCCAGCCCTAGAGGCTTAAGTACATAGAACCCAGAAGGAGCTCTAACTAAGGTTAGTTACCATCTAAAGAATGGGTGCTTTGTCATTAGGAGAAAGCCAGGAGCCCAATGACCAGAACTAGAATGGGACAAACCTGACCTGAAGTTCACCATAGGCACAGGGCTCCTCATTTTCCTTTTGATTAAGAATTAATTTGTCCATTAATTTAATTCACCCAAATGAACTTCCAACCTACCCTAGGCACAATGAGAAGGGATGCAATCCAATATATTGAAGGCTAATTGGTTCTTATTAGTCTCAGAGCTTAATTAAAACCCTATTCAGGAAAACAAAGATATTACATCTCAGTTTCTGCAGACACTAGCATTTTCATGATTTTTGAACTCTATTTTATTACTGTGTAAGGCAGAAATCAACCATATAAATCCCTGTAAGACTAAGGATGTGTGATCAATAAACCAGCATATTCATTAGGTGTCGAAGAACAGGAAGAAACTGATTATAGAGACTTCTTGTTCCTGTTTTTCTTGCAACTGTAAATTGGTATGTAGATCAAGTGCATAATCCCTTCATGAAAACTTTGACAATTTTTCCGTCTGTTGCAAACCTGGAAAAACTTGAAATTTTGGAAAGCATCATCAGTTTGGTTCCATGATAACTGAAGTTCTGAAACAAAGTCAGAAAGTTTCATGTCCAAAGAATTCTAAGGTTGGACAGCTCAGTGGAGTCCCCTGTTGCTGTGTGCCCATCAACATAAGAATATGACAGAAACTGGCTGGGCACGATGGCTCAAGCCTATAATCCCAGCACTTTGGGAGGCCGAGGTGGGAGGATCACCTGAGGTCAGGTGTTCAAGACCATCCTGGCCAACAGGGCGAAACCCCATCTCTACTAAAAATACAAAAATTAACCAGGCATTGTGGCGGGCACCTGTAATCCCAGCTACTTGGGAAGCTGAGGCAAGAGAATCACTTGAACCCAGGAGGTAGAGGTTGCTGTAAGCCAAGATTGCACCACCGCATTCTAGCCTGGGCAACAGAGCAAGACTCTGCTTTAAAAAAAAATGACAGAAACTGAATGCAAGTAATGAGTTATGTATACATTGTTCATCCTTTTTCTCCCAACCTGAACTTGGTCCTCCCCGTATACTCCCCACATGAGTTGGTGACAGCATTACTCTGCTGGTCCTCCATGATCCATCGACCTCCTTTTTTACCTCCAAATTCTCCATTGACCTCCTTTTTTACCTCCCCAACCATCAATTTCACATCATATCCTACCAATTCAAACTAGGAGAGAGCTCTCAACTATCCCTTCCCACTGCCTTAATTCACAGCCACAACCTCCCTGACCACTAACACAGCTTCCCAACAACTCATCATCCATCCCCTGCTCCAGACTCTCCTTCCTCTACTCTGTCTCCCACACAGCAATGAAGATGTCTTTCAAAAACACAACCCAATCAAGGCATCCCTCTTTCCAAAATCCTCCAGGAGTTTCACCTGCAGCCACACTGAGCACACTGCCACCTAAACATACTTTGTTCTTTCACTCTCTTGTGCCTGAACTTGTTCCCCTGTTTTCTACCTGAGATTTCTTGAAGGATAACTTCAAGGCTTAGTTCAAATGTCACCACCTCCATTAAGCCTTCTCCAACTTTCTCAGGAAGAGCTAAAAGCTGCCTTTCCCTCATCTTTGTCCCATAGCAGGTTTGTACTTTCTGCATACCTCAGACATAGCCTTCACACACTGTATTATTCTTTGTTGACCTGTCTGTTTTCTTCACAAGTCTGTGAGTTACTCAAAGGCAGGATCCAGGTCTTCTTCATTTTAATAACAGATACAGCTCATTGTCTATTGTATCTGCTTAATTTAGGTTTGTTAAGTGAATGAATGAAAAGGTTACTAAAATAACAAGCTACCCTAAATGCAAAAATCTTTAATTTTGTAATTTATGAGATACTTGGGTCACTTCTTTATGGCAGTAAGATGTACTGTCTTATGCTAGAAACTCAGGGTCAGGCCCAACCCTGTATGTAACTAGCAAACAGTGCTGCCAATATAAGGTACTTTTATTTAGACCTTTGCTTGTCAGAGTGTGATCCAGACCAGCTGCATTGATGATATTTGGGAGCTTGTTAGAAATGCAGACCCTCAGGATGCAGACATCCTGACTCATAATCTGCATTTTCACCAGATCTCCAGGGGATTCACGTGCACACTGAAATTGGATAAGTATTGATCTACACAGAGAGCAGTTCTCAAACCTTATGATCTCATAAACCTTTACACTGTTAAGGATTATTAAAGATACCAGAGAGCTTTTTTTTATGTGGACTATATCTACCAATATTTACTGCATTTGAAATTTAAACTGAAAAATGTTATAATCCTTATAAATTCATTTGAAAATAGCAATAATATACCAATTGCATGTTAAGACATATGTTTTTATCAAACATAAACATATTTTACAAGTTGAAAATATGTTTAATGTCTGGCTTAATAGAAGAAGATGGATTCTGCCATCTGCTTCTGCATCAATCTGTGTGATATCTTGTGTTGTGTAGCCTCTAGACAATTTCACCTTACACATATGAGAAAATGAGAATGCAAAATATGAGAAAAATCTTAGTATTATTTAGAAACAGTTTTGACCTCCTTGGTCATAATTTGAGATCCATGGATCTAGTCTTGCATAAAGCATGCTGACAAACACAGGAAGGCTAACCAGATTCTTTTGAGCCTTCTTCCTACATTATTCTGGTCCAGTGACGAAGTACATGAGAGATATCATTTCTCACATTGGGGAAACACAGTTGGTGTCCAAATGGCATTCCCAACACTTATCTGCAATCAATTATCTAGATATAGCTTTCTTAACCACTGGCTAAAAGTTCAGAATGCTAATTTCATTTTTAAGTGGAGTCAGTTTTATTTAAAAATAAACTTTTCCTCCTGTATTAATCTATTCTCACACTGCTATAAATTCATACCTAACTGCTGTGTCTATGGAGTGGCCATTCTTCATTGCTATACTTTGCCAATAAACTTGCTTTCACTTCACTCTTTGGATTAAAAAAACAAAAGACATACCTGAGACTGGGTAATTTATAAAGAAAAGAGGCATAATTGGCTCACTCTTCTGTGGGCTGTACAGGCTTCTGTTTCTGAGGAGGCCTCAGGAAACTTACAATCACGATGGAAGACAAAGCAGAAGCAGGCACATCTTCACATGGCCTGCAGTGGGAGTAGGGGGAGAGAGAGAGAGAGAGAGAGAGCACAAAGCGGGAGGTGCTACACACTTTCAAACAACCAGATCTCATGAGAACTCTATTACAAGACAGCACTAGGGGAATCACGCTAAACCATTAGAAACCACCTCCATGATCAAATCACCTCCCACTAGGCCCCACCTCCAACACTGGGGATTACAATTCAACATGAGATTTGGGTGGAGACCCACAGCCAAACAATATCACCTCAAAACAACATACTTTTTTTATTGTTGTCATTTTTGTTTTCTGTTTTTTAAATGCCAGAACACTGAAGGTAAAACAGAAGACAATTTGCAATCTCAAAGTAAAAAATTATCAGAGCTAGAAGAAACTTGAAAGGCCATCTTGTCTAAATCGTCACTTTGCAGATAAGGGAATAGAAAACCAGGAAGGTCAAGAGACTCGTTCAAAGTTGACCAGCTAGAAAGTGGAAGAGCTAGGGACCTTTTCTACCTGCCTCCAGCACTCTCTCTGCCAATCTCCCAGAATGTGCATTGAAGCCTTTTAGGGAATTTCATAATAAACCTTTTGAAAGAAGGCAGATGAGGAAAGTTCATACTTGCATTCTGAGCATTTAGAGGGCAAAAGAAATTTGGTGGCTTTGCTTTTGAGGGTCATTGCTTCCCATGGCTGCCATGGCAGAATTAAAGCCCTGACAAGGAATCTAAAGCATCTATCAAGCCATAAGGGGACAGAATTGGGAATTAGCTCATTTTTGCAGCCCAGTAGTTCCTTTGGGCACAAAGAACGGACTAACATCTTACAATGGGCCTGTTTTCTTCTGCAGAGAGGGGCTTCATCCGTCCAACAAGAACTCAGACAAATTTAACCCCAGCCTACAAGCAGCCCTGCTAGATTGTTTATGGCATAGTTTCATGGTAGTTGGGTAAGGCTCATTGGTTTTTCCTGGGGTGAGAGATTGCCACAACTTTGTATTAGCTTTGGGTTCATGTTAATTTCCTTTTTTGCTCCAGACACAAATTCATTAATTCACCCTTTTCCCTTTTCCTTCATTTTTCCCCAATAAATATTTCTGAAGGCTGACTTAGCACAAGACACAGTATTAAGAACTGTAAGGGAAATATGTTAACATCCTGTTGTCTGTGTATCATACTTTATTTTTCAGAGTTTCTCATTGATCTGTCAGGCAATCTGAACTAGCCCCTAAATTCTATTCTGCAGACATAATTTTAATCAGTACTAAAGATTACTCATACCTAATGGCTGATCAAATGCCTGAAGAACATTCAACCGGGATAGCTAGTTGCCCTTATTAAGATTCTTCCCCTTTGACTAATGTATTAATATTATATTTCAATTGAAGCTCAAAGTGTTAGTAACACTGATGCCTTCTAATGCATTCATTTTACTACTGTTTGTTAAGCCTTTTCTTCAGCAATACTGGAGAAGCAGTATAATATGGAAACTAACAAGTTCACTTCTGGAGCCAGATTTCCTGAATTTGAATCTAACTTTTGACACCTACTATCTGTGTGACCTTGGGCAATTTACTTAATCTCTCTGCGCCTCCATCTCTTCAGATGTAAAATGGCAGGGGTGGGGGCTGGGGGGAGGTGGCAGAGGAAATAGGAACCTACTTCAGGATTGTTGTGAGAATTAAGTCAGTTAATCTATATAAAATGTTTAGAACAGGGCCTTGCTATTCTTTTATTCTGAACCTCAAATAAAGCATAAGGGCCAAAATAAGGAACTCAGAGTTCAGCCTGCTGCTACTCAATCTTGCTTTCCCAAGGCTCCTCCGCTGTTTTAAAAAAGTTGTTCTGTTGAAGCTCTTATGCATCGGTGTGACTAAGGCAATTGCTCAAATAGGAGGGTGCTTCTTCAATGGCATTCTAATTCTAACAGTATAATTTTTCACTGCAACCCCAATTCAACCTTTATACACTCTGATGAATGTAAAGATGAAAAAAATAGAGCTAATGGCTTTGGCTTGTACCATCTAGTATAATTCCATAGAAGAAAGCTGTTTGTGTGTTAGCTCACTGCCCCTTATAGAAATTAATCCATCAGTTTGACAGTTACTGAGTGCCTACTCCATTCGAGTTAATGGCAATACAGTGCTGAAAGACACAGAGTTGGGGAGGGGTGATGAGGCTGAGAATAGATAGTAGCACTACAATATAGGTAGTGGAAAAGAAGGAAGGATCCTGAAAGGGAGAATTAGGATGTACTTTCAAGAGATTTTGCAGCCTACTGTGATCTTGAATGATGAATGGCATTCCAGACAGAAGGGTCAGCGTGCTTTGTGCTTTTACTCCTATAATCCTTACTACAAGTGGAAAAATCATGCAAAAAAAACTTCCTTACTGTTTCTTGTATGTCACTATCCAAGATACCAACCCATGAGCAGAATGCTCTTTATCCACCTTCTACTCCATTTATACTACAGTCTGACACATTTTATCCTTCCAAGACCATAAATCCTTATTGTTCCCATTGTCATGGATAAGTACCAGAGGGATGTTATTTGGTTGGTTGGTTGGTTGGTTGGTTGGTTGGTTGGTTGGTTTCTCATTTCATATTCATTCCAAATCAATAAGCTGATATTTCTGGAACATCCAGGGTTTGATCATTCTGATTATCACTCTGAATTGAAATGAGTAACTGATGAATAATCTCCTCTGCACACAAACTCTAGAGTCCCCAGTCTACTAGCACACACACATAAAAGCCCAGGAAAAATTCATTCACCAATTATCCACACTTTCTGGCATTGACTGGGGCCAGTGTGACTCCTCATGCTAATCAGTACTGCCACACACTGTCTGTGCTGTCTGACCTAACGTCCCTTTTACTTGAAAAAGTATTGCATGATGCTTAGATGTGCTGTCTCTAAAATTTCTTTTGCATCCTTGCCAATCTTCTTGTCTTTTGTCTCATAGCACTGCCAGCGGAACACAACAGGAGAGCACTGTGAAAAGTGTCTGGATGGTTATATCGGAGATTCCATCAGGGGAGCACCCCAATTCTGCCAGCCATGCCCCTGTCCTCTGCCCCACTTGGCCAAGTAAGTCCTAAAGGAGGATGGTCTCTTCTAATGATCAGTCTATGTATTGTTTTGTTTTGTTTTGTTTTGCCTTATCCCAGAGTTCTGAGGTTTCTCCACAGGCAAAACCTCATATTGAGATGAGACTGGAAAAGATATAGAAAAGGTTTCTAGTCTAAATACACCACCTGGAATGCTTAAGCACTTACAATATAGATGATGACTCTGTTCCCAAAATATTGGGGTGCATCATGAGGTCAATAAAGTCTTCTAAGTTTTATAAGCAAGGATAGTCTCATCTTTTCTTGACTCTCTCTTGACCTAGAGTGATCACAACTGGTAATGCCAACAGACTCAATATCATATTTTCAGTAGTATTGCCTCTTCTGACTTTCACAAAGGAAACATTTCCCTACATGTGGCTTTTCAGTCAGGATTAGAACACAGATCATCAGAATGCATGCTTTAGGCCAATCAGCTCACAGAGATTTACAGGAGCACTTTCTGGCTATGTTTTGACCTGAGTGAGAAGTTGAAGGAAAGGGACATACATTTTAATGGAAATAATGGAATATGTATAAATCCAGTAATTAAGTCATCACTAGCCATTTTATTCTCTTTAAAATGACAGAATATGGAATTTAACAGGTATAGTGATACATGGTTTTCCAAATAACCAATTCTCTGACACCAACTGGGTGTCCTACAATCAATTCGGTTCTGACACTAAGTTTCCACAGTCAGCGCAGATCCAATAGATTAAGAGATCAATTCCACAAGACTGCCCCCACTACAAATGCCAGCCAAAAATGGGGTCCCCAGGCTAGTCACACTTCTTCCCAGAAGACTGTAAATTTGAGAAGGATCCCTCAACCTCTCCTCCTCAGGTTTGACAATTCATTAAGATGACTGACAGAGTTTAGAAAAGTGCTATGCTTATAACTGTCAGTTTGTTATAAAGGTTACAACTCCAAAAGAGCTACGTGGAAGTGATGCATAGAGCAGGATATGGAGAGGTGGGAGTGAAGAAGGAGCACGTGCAGAGACTCCAGGCTCTCTGCTGGAGCACTACTCTCTCAGCACCTCCACGTGTCACCAATTGGAAGCCCCCCCAAGCCTTGTTGCTCAGGAGTTTTTATCAAAGTTTCATGTCATAGATATGATTGGTCAAATCATTGGCCATTGGTAACTGAACTCAATCTCCAGCCTCTCCTCCCTAGAGGTTGGGGGTGGGGAGGGTTGAAATTCCCAACGTCCGGCCGGACGCGGTGGCTCACGCCTGTAATCCCAGCACTTTGGGAGGCCGAGGTGGGTGGATCACGAGGTCAGGAGATCGAGACCATCCTGGCTAACACGGTGAAACCCCGTCTCTACTAAAAATACAAAAAAATCAGCCGGGCGTGGTCGCGGGCGCCTGTAGTCCCAGCTACTCGGGAGGCTGAGGCAGGAGAATGCCGTGAACCCGGGAGGCGGAGCTTGCAGTGAGCTGAGATGGCGACACTGCACTCCAGCCTGGGCGACAGGGCCAGACGCCATCTCAAAAAAAAAAAAAAAAAAGAATTTCCCAACGTCCAATTACATGTTTGGTTCCTCGGTGGTGCCTCTGGTCACAGGCTCCCACTCTGAAGGTATCTAGGGGTCCACCGTGAGTGACATCATTAGCATAAACTCAGATATGGTTGAAAGGTGCCTGTCATGAGTAACAAAAGACAGTCTTTTCCCTCAGGAAATTCCAAGAATTACAAGAGTTCTGTGCCAGGAACCAAAGGCTAAATACTGTTTTTTTTATTATGCCGCAAGTGGAAAGAGTAGCCAATCTAGATTCATATTCATATTTTGACACATAATACCTGTGTGATCTCAGACAAGTTACTTTCTCCCTAGATCTCACTTTCCATGGGATTTGAAGTCAAGAAGCCTGGGTGCAGATCTTGGCTCTACTCCTTGATTCATTTACCAGCCCGGTATTTCAGATTTTCTCTTAGTACAGTAAATAAAACTAGGAAGTAAGGATCTGCATCATAGAGTTGTGAGGACTGGACTAGGATAGTACGTGTGGAGGATTTGGGTTGGTACCCTAAGGCATAAGGTAGATGTTGCCTTTACTGAACACATACTGCTGTAATTTTTCTAATACTTAGATTTTTCTTACTCCATGCCTGGCACTGTTCTAAGTGTTTGAATGTAATATTTATGTAATTGATAGCTGTTTTAAAGATTAAATGATACACATAAAATGACTTTTAAAAATCTGAATGCTTACTACACACACACACTCACTCATACTCACACACTTACTGATAAACAGAAAAGAAAAAGAGAGATGGCAATCAGATTCCCCCGAAGTTTTTTCCTTAACTGAACACCAGTATCAACTAACATTTCACCTAATAGCTTGTGATGTATTCAAATACTATGACAAGTCTAACAGTCAGAGTAGTCAGACATTTTTCAGCCCCACCCTTCTTTAGAAACTGTTAAACTGCCTCAGACCTTGGTCTGTAATTTTTCATGTCTGATAGTATTAATAACGTGTGCAAAATGGATGGTACTCACAGTGAGGGTAGAAAACGCAAACATTTAACTGTTCTGTTATTTTCACTCAAGTATGTCCTGATTTATGAGCTCCCTTCACTCTGTCTTGGTATACTTTTTCATTGTTCATTAATATTCTGCTCTCAAGCATTAGTCTTAATCACATCTGGTGAGATATCTAGCACTGTTCTCTTGCCATGGTATATATTGTTAAATATATTACCTCCAACTTCCTCATAGCTGGTTTCACTCATTCTCTCACAAAGATGTTGTGTAGCCTCATCTGCTCAGAAAAAGTTTATAAGCATCAAGCTGCAGTTTTTTTTAGACAGTAGCAGATGAATTAGGCAGGCAATCTCAGATGGTTCTTTCTAATTACGTTGTTCCACTTTTGCACTTTTCACCCTATTTGCGTGACAAGACTTTCTTTATCTAAATTATCTGGTCTTGGGAAATGAGACCTTTAGAACATCATTCCCTATGGACTGAGAAGCCTTGTCTACATGCAATCAGATATTTATTGAGCACTTATTATACACTGGTATAAAAACTGGTAGTCAGTACTTATTATATGCCAGTCATGCACTAGTCACTGGTGACACAGCAGTGAATAAAACAGTCAAAAAGTCTCACCTTTATTAAGATAGGTCAAAATACAGCAGTGTTTTGAAACTCCTAGAGCAAATGACCCTTTACCTTTTGAATCACATTACCCGGTATGTTAGTTGAGCAAGAAGCGTTTCTGAATGCTGTTAACTGCTTAAGAAATGAAGTCAAAAGTTGCCAAATGTGGAATGAGTCTCCTTTCCTGAAAGAGGAAACAGTTTCCAAAGGCATCAAGGCACCATGTCTGCCCATGTTTTTTCTCTGTGTAAGTGGATCCACGGTTCAAAGGAGCACTGAAGGGACTTAGAGAATGTGCTCTAAATTTAGGTACATATTCACAGATATGAAAACTCAAGTCTCTAATAGTACAGATTCGAGGTTGAAAAACCTACTGAAAATGAAATCAAAAGTGTGTCACCTATAAGTAAATATCATGTAGGAATAGGGAGGAATTGGTAAGGGTGTGAGAGACCAAGGGATTTTACAGATTTTTCTCTGTAGTGACAACAGCTCTACTTCTTGAATCTCTTGCTGGGGAAATTGGCTGCAAAAAAGGAGAGGAGGGGTTCGTCTGTGGTCATGGAACAGAACAAATTTTCTTGGGTCCTAAAAAGTTCTAACCTTTGATCTGGACTTATTATTAACTTAGTTAGCTAATCTCAAATACTAATCAAATATCTTATCAAAAATCAAATGCCCATTGCCTCTTTCAGCTTTTTAAGAAATTCATATTGCTACTTTCTATAAAAAGGAAAGTTCCAGGACTTTTCAGAAAGGCCTCTAGTTTAGACTCTGAATTACATTTTGAAACATTGATGAAGCTGAGCCCACAGACGCAGGATTTGGATTTCCAGTTACAAGAAAGCAAGGAAATAATGCTTGAGGAGGTTAAGCAAACAAAGGGCCAAGTCTATTTTTCTCTAAGTTCCTAAGGATTTTCTAAGAGCAAAAGGCACCCTTCCACTTGAAATGGGCACCACAGTGGTTACAGTGGGCTGAGAGAGATGCAGTGTTTTCACTTCCCTAGCCAAAATCAGACAAAACATAAACAGTTAATGCTAATGAGAAACAAAAATGAACCCTTGAGGTCTGGCCCTGCCGCTGAGTCTGCCTTCACCACAGAGACCAGTGGTCATGCAGTTGTTCCCAGGGACCATTTGCATAATGTTCATATATTTATTTGGGGGTTGGCCAGACGTCCTCCATCTCTACCAGTAGCTATGCAAATCACTCCAATTAAGGAAAGGTCATCTGTTTGAAACAGCAGGACACCAGCTACAGGCGGATGACTCCAGATGCCCCTAGCAGATGTTGCATCCTTCAAGCGTGGGCGGGCTGCTGGGTGGAACACCTTCAAAGAAAGATGGAAGCGGGGGTTCCTGTTCTGGACTCTTAACTGGTTCTTTAAGTAGGCTAAGAAATCAGAACAAGCAAAATAAAGGGTAAAAGGCCAAAGAAATGTAATTTGGTTGGAATGTTTTTATCCAACTGTTAGAGAAAATAAATTGTGGGTGTTGGCTTTCACTGAGAAGCACATACTGTTTTCTGACTGATTTTTTAAGTGTCTTCAAACAAATAAACACATCTATTTGCTTTCCTCCAAACACCATTAGGGTAAGAAATGCTGATACATAAAGGAACAAGAGAGGAGCGGGTTACACTTTATTGGTTGTACAGTACCAAAGCCAAAGCTAATTTAAAAGTCCTTAAAATTTTACATACACACGCACACATACCCCTATGCCCCACACAATTCATGTGTCTATGAAGAATTTTCCAAACACGTGGAGACCATAACCCCATTTCCCTTGCCTTAATAATGAGAAGACTTATCTATTCCACTAAACCAACATTTTTACTACTTTTTTGTTCTGTGTCCTAATTTTTATTATCT
The DNA here is from genome assembly GCF_006542625.1 of Nomascus leucogenys. Taxonomy (NCBI): domain Eukaryota; kingdom Metazoa; phylum Chordata; class Mammalia; order Primates; family Hylobatidae; genus Nomascus; species Nomascus leucogenys. The sequence goes on along the minus strand of NC_044383.1, from coordinate 98,605,722 downwards.
TTAAAAAAAGGAAGAAGAAGAAAGAGAGAGGGTTCCATGGGATAAAATCCTTTTATGGTGCGTCCTATGTTTTGCTGCAGTACTTGACTGTGACTTTCATCAACTCAGCCAGTCTCAGCACCTTATTTCCAATATTTAAAGTACACATGAAAGAAATTAAAATTCTGTGGAGATTATGTAGTATAGAACTCATTCTTTCCCTTTAAAACTGGACAAGTTCTAGTGCAGAAAAAAAGGGGAAACTTTTAAATCTTTTAAATGACTACATAGACAGTGATGGAAATAAAAGGATTCTCCTATAAATCCAAAATTGCAAGTAGAATTTGATTATTTTATTTCCAGCTTTGGAACACATGTTTTGGACTAGTGCTTGAAATATATATATAGGACCTGGAAAATGGTCCCACCAACGAGTGGCGTTTTCTTTTGGGGCCTGCAAGGTAAATGTGTACAAGTTTAAATAAAGAAAATGATTGCACCCATTAGAACTTTAATGGGACCAACACAGAGGTAATCTGATAAAAAGTTAAGACAGTCTCTTCAGTGATGTATGGAATTGACTTTTAATATTTGCTTCCAATTTTAGTTTTGCAGAATCCTGCTATAGGAAAAATGGAGCTGTTCAGTGCATTTGTAATGAAAATTATGCTGGACCTAACTGTGAAAGGTAAGCCAATAAAATTCTCTATTTTCTGTGTAGGTCAAAGGAAGCTTTCTGTTTCTCACACTCAACAGCTCTGCCATACTCCCATTCAGTGGGTCCTGAAGGAGATGCTTAAGAGTGGTTGAGGGACCGACCACATTTCAAAATCGCTTAGGGAAGCTTTTCCCAAATCCCATCCCCCAGATACAGCAAATAACAATATGCTTCCTAGGGCTTCAGGCCAGGGCCGCATCTCAGGATAAGCACACAGGGAAAAAGGAAATTGAGAATGTGTATTTTGAAAAGATTCTCTAGATGGTTTTGATAGTACTCTTTTCTCTCTCCATCATTGAGAAATAATACTAAAATTAATGTTCCCCAAAAAAGAGTGAGGTTTCCTCAGTAAATAAAATGTGAATCACCTTTTGTCAATAGAGCAATAAATTAGAAAAAAAACAACCCACAAAGCTATTATTTCGCCCGTTCTTTATACCAGCTTTATACCATACTAAAAAGTAAGCAAATTACACAGGAGTTTGGGTTTTCTGGATCCCTGGCTGGTATTTACATATGACACTCTTTTCTTTTTTTCCATTATATTTTAAGTTCTGGGATACATGTGCAGAACGTGCAGGTTTGTTATATAGGTATACATGTGCCATGGCAGTTTGCTGCACCCATCAACCCGTCATCCACATTAGATATTTCTCCTAATGCTATCCCTTCCCCTTGCCCCTTACCCCCGACAAGCCCTGGTATGTGATGTTACCCTCCCTGTGCCCATGTGTTCTCATTGTTCAACTCCCACTTATAAGTGAGAACATGTGGTGTTTGGTTTTCTGTTCCTGTGTTAGTTTGTTGAGAATGATGGTTTCCAGCTTCATCCATGTCCCTGCAAAGGATATAAACTCATCCTTTTTTATGACTGCATAGTATTCCATGGTGTATATGTGCCACATTTTCTTTATCCAGTCTATCATTGATGGGCATTTGGGTTGGTTCCAAGTCTTTGCTATTGTGAATAGTGCTGCAATAAACATACGTGTGCATGTGTCTTTACAGTAGAATGATTTATAATCCTTTGGGTATATACCCAGTAATGGGATTGCTGGGTCAAATGGCAATTCTGGTTCTAGATCCTTGAGGAATCACCACACTGTCTTCCACAATGGTTGAATTAATTTATACTCCCACTAACAGTGTAAAAGCATTCCTATTTCTCCACATCCTCTCCAGCATCTGTTGTTACCTGACTTTTTAATGATTGCCATTCTAACTAGTGTGAGATGGTATCTCATTGTGATTTTGATTTGCATTTCTCTAATGACCAGTGATGATGAGCTTTTTTCATGTTTGTTGGCCGCATAAATGTCTTCTTTTGAAAAGCACATGACACTCTTTTCTCTCTTTTCTAAACTGCTCTGGGCTTTGCTCACATAAGAAAGGCCTTCTCCACAGGGCACCAGAGGCTTTCCACTGAATGACTCCTGGTAAGATATTTCCCATTCCCTCCACCTGCCAGCTGCTCACAGTGTTGTAAGATAAAATGGCTTTTGCTAAAAGAGTCTCTCAGACAAGTTTTCTTGTTTTTAACAGAAATGCCATTAGCATTGGCCTCACCATTGTGTTTAGGCGCTAAATGATGTGTAGTGCCCTAGAGGCAGAGAAGGAAGAGCCAAGCAGAATTAGTCAAGCACCCAGTCACTCATTTGCAGGCCCTCAACAGCACAGACAGGCTCACAAACTCAACCTGGGCTTAAAATGTAAACTTTAAGTTATAAGCAATCTCACTTCCAAAGAAAACACCCTAAATCTCTCAAAAAGTGGGCTGAGGCCGGGCGCGGTGGCTCACGCTTGTAATCCCAGCACTTTGGGAGGCCGAGGCGGGCGGATCACGAGGTCAGGAGGTCGAGACCACAGTGAAACCCCGTCTCTACTAAAAATACAAAAAAATTAGCCGGGCGTGGTGGCGGGCGCCTGTAGTCCCAGCTACTTGAGAGGCTGAGGCAGGAGAATGGCGTGAACCCGGGAGGCGGAGCTTGCAGTGAGCCGAGATTGCGCCACTGCACTCCAGCCTGGGCAACAGAGCGAGACTCTGTCTCAAAAAAAAAAAAAAGAAAAGTGGGCTGAAACTGAAAAAAAAAAATGCCACAGTATCTGTGATACAGAGAAAAATCTTTGCACTTGGAAGGCATCGTTATTATGATTATTAAATATGCAAAATGTAGATAATTATTTCACTAAAGGGTTGTGGATTTTTTTAATTTATTTATTTATTGCCATAAGAGGGAAAGTGAGCTTAGGGTCCACATGAATTTCATCTATTAGGAGGGACTGACAGAGATGATGGATTACATTGGGTTGATTAAAATTTGTGACACACTTATCATGTATTTCCTTACTTGGAGACACAGGAATAGGAGGCACCTGATTTACTTATTTTCTGGCTCACTGGAGGTCTGCGGCGGTTGTTAATCAGCCAGGATGGAGCTTTTTCTCCTCAGTGTCTGAGGTTAACTTCAATTTAGTTTGATAATGACTAAGCAGTATTGCTAATGGGTGTTTGATGGCCCCCATGGGGAGAGTTAATGGCCTTAGATAGAGCCCTGGTGACCAAATGCAAAGCTCCAAGAAGTGAAATCACCTGGACCCTAAGGGCACAGTCCTGTAAAATCACACAGGGGTGCAGAGAAGGGTTCTGTCATCCCAAACCCTCAACAGGACAGCACACCCACCTCTGACAAGGAATTACAGATGATAAATGCCTCAGCCCACATAGGATGCTCATGAGCTCTGCCATTACCCAGTAAGGCTGGGTCAGATCTGCTGCTGGAGTGGTAGGCTCCAGACAACAGCACTAGTTTGAGAAGTGAAAGTAGAGTGTTGAAAAGAAGAGATTTGAGCATCAGCCTGGCTGAGTGTGAATCTCAGCTCCACCACTTTGTGACCCACTTGGGCAAGTTCTTTGACCTCTCCAAGTGCCAATTTCCACTTGTATAGAATGGAGAAAATAAAGTTACCCATCTCATGAAACTGTTATGAGATAATACTGCAAAGTTTTTAGTGTGGGACCTGGCACTGAATAAATGCTCAATAAGAATTAACAGGTTACAGTATGATTCATGGTGGTCATTGTCTAACTTCTGCCACTGCCGAATGTGTTCCTGGGACACATTGGCTCATTTCCCTGAGTCTGTTTCCTTAGCTAGAAATTATGGCTCTGAGCTAAATAGTGCCACTGATTAATGATCACTTATGTCCTTGTTGCTTTACATTCTTCATCTGTCATCTTCACAGCCACCTTAGAGAAGGTTGTATTTTGTAATCTTGCAGATGAGGAAACTGAGCCAGAAGGGCTACGTCTTCCAAATGGTGGTGGTCTTTGCTGCTTTTGATTTGTTTGACCCTGGGAATAAGAGGAGGGTTTCTGCTTGAACAGCCAAGCTCTTAAGTTGCCTGAGTTAACCTTCGCCTAATCTGTGTTTTCAATGTATTTGTGAACTTGAACCTCTCCAAAAGAGCTTTTCTAAATATGCAGCTGATTTGCATGGATATCTATTTTAAACAAAGGTAATAATTAGTCCAAACCAAGAACATGCTAGGTCTTTTTGCACTTTAGAGATCATTGAGTCAAGTGGTGGTTTTAAAATCTGTGTCCAACTGTCTCCAGGAAAACTTTGGATTCCTCAGCCCTCCCCAGCTCCCCTTCACCACCCACTGAAAAAGAATATCCAGGGCTGAGGCCCAGGACCTGTATTTTGACTTCCCATTGGATTCTCATGCACTGGGACTCTCACTGCTTTGTGAACTACCGCTCTACCTTGACCTTCAATACCACACTCTCATACTAGGGAAGTATTTCTCAAACCATGACCTAAGAACCTTGGTTGTCCTCGGAAATGAAGGTTTGGAGTTCTCAGTGAATATTTTCCTAATTTTATGTTTAATTTTAGTAATAACTTTAAGGAAAACATTCATTGAAACATGTTCTGGACTTTCTGCTGTGTCACATTATAATAAGAGATCTCCCTCAGTGCTAGGAGAAAATAACAGAGGTGACAGTCTGTCAATGACACGTTACAGACAATTGGAGGTCAAGTGGCATGACATCAAGGCAAACTGTAAAACTAAAGATTCCAAAATGAAAATTGGTGAGAGACATGAGTCGTCACATGGCACATGGCTGGATTTGCATGCTGAACGCGGGCAGTCTCTACCACATCATTTTGCAAGTGGACATTTGGTTATAAGACAACATCAATTATTGAATTAATGTGAATCTGAAATTGATTAGTTTCATAGTTTTATTTGTGTTGTATTTGCAAATTTATTTTGGTTTTCAAGACATGTAAAAACCATAGACATAAGGAGTTTCTGCCTAGCTTCATGTTCGAAATATTTAAAGATAATTTAAGCTAACACTGGAAGGGGTATTATATGAAAATGCTTTTCCTTTTGAAAGGATCCATGTTACATGCAAATTCGCGAAACATTGGTCTAAAACATAAAACATGTTTTACTTACTCTACCTCTTACACTACTGTGTAAAAAAACAGCTCAAACACGCCCACCTGCCTTGTCTTAACAATTAGGTCCATGAATATTGGCCTGCTCTGGGCCCTACCTGTCTTTCCTCCCTAAAGACCTTCTCCCACCTCACACTTTAAACTCCCCATGTTGGACATGCTACTCACCAAATCCACCAGATCAGCTGGCAAGCTTTCCATATTGTATTGTATTTAGACCATGATCATGATGATAAAAATAGTAACATTTATTAATTACTTACTGGGTGGTATGTCAGGCACTGTTGTAAAAACTTTACAGACAATGATTTAAGCCTCAAAAGAGCCCCAAAAATCTTATGGGATACCATTTTCATTCTTATTGACAGAGGAAGAGATGCGACATAATTTAAGTCACCTGCTCAAAATCACACAATGGCTTCTTTATCTGTCTGTGAAACTATGAGCTGCTTGACAGACACAGCATCATATCCCTTATCCCTCCTCTGTCTATTCTTCCCCCAGCACAGTATCTGGCATGTTGAAGGCCTCAGTTGTTTTTATTTAAGTAAAAATATTTTTTCTCAATAAGAAATAGCAACAACACTTTTCATGTTCCTTTAAAAAAGGTACTATGTAGTGACAGGAGTCAGTCATTCCTTGCCCTGTTTTACCCCCAACCTCCCACCCCATTCCAGGAAAATGGAAAGGGTGACCCAGAGTTGACTGAGTCTGGCTGAATAGAGATTGCAAATGGAAGTTGTCTTCTGATGCAAATAATTGTAAAATGCACAAGCCTTGTAGAGTTTTGCAGTTCTCATTCTCATCCCAGTAGGAACAACTTAAGAACATTTTGAGCATGAGGTGCTCTCTTGGGCAGCATATATACTAAAATTGGAACAACCTAGAGAAGATTAGCATGGCCTCTGTTAGGATGACGTGCAAAATCGTGAAGCAGCCCACATTTTTTATCCCGCATGTTCTCCCACATATGAGGGAGCTAAAAGAAATTGAGCTCATAGAAGTAGAGAGAATAATTCTGATTATTAGAGGCTGGGAAAGGTGGCAGGTGGTAAGTGATGGGGAGAAGGATAGGGAAATGCTGGTTAACGGACACAAACTTACAGCTAGATGGGAGAAGTAATTTGTAGTTTTCTACAGCATTCTAGGGTGAATATAGTTAATAATTTAGTTTCTGTTTTCAAAAAGCTAGAGAAGAGGATTCTGAATGTTCACAATACACAGAAATGATAAATGTTCTAGGTGATGAGATATTAATTACCTTGATTTGGTCATTATACATGGTATACATGTATGAGAATATCACTCTATATCCCATAAACTTGTATCATTACATGTCAAGTAAAAAATAAAAGGGAAAAAAATCCTTGTTCAGGACTGACCACCTTCGCCCGCCCCCAAATATATAATATATAGCAGTGTGTGTAGTGTGTGTGTGTGTGTGTGTGTGTGTGTACTTAGTTCATTTAAAAAGTAAGATGAGGAACCTGAGACTCTGAGCCATGAAGTGACTTAATCTAACATCACACAATTGGGTTAGCAATAAATCCAAAACTAAAACCCAGGACCCTCAGCGTTCAATACCAATTTCAGTCATATAATCTCAATGCCTCAGTATTCCACACTGCCTCCCACAGCAGCTTTAATAGTATACTTTCATGCATTAAATTTGGTGGTGGAGTGAGAAACATGCTAAGACTACATGATGATTGATCATGTGAATCTTGTTGCTTAAGGATCAGAAGAAAAGAATGGGGCAAATTAAAGCAAATCCAAAGTGACTTAAACCCCTAACAGAAAAGGCAGAACACAGTATCATCAGAGATGAAGATGATAATCATAATGATTTCAATGATGGCCTTGATAATGGAAAAGAAAAATAAGGAAGAAGAACAAGAGAAAGCTAATGTTTATTGAGGATTACTGTGATGTGGGGATTTAGTCTAATTCTCTCTGAAGACATCAAGTTTTTCACACATAGACCCTGTTATTTGCATAGAGTTCTTATGATTCCATACTCTCTAGCTTGCTCAACTCCTGAATTCTTGTCCTGTGACCCTGAATAGGTTACATACGTTTTCCTAGCCTTATTTCTCAGTCTTTCATAAAGAAGTGGAGAGCATTTATATGGCACCTACTTTGCAACAAGTTCTTTTTTTTATGTCATTTTATTTAATCCCAAGGACAGCTACAGAGTGACATCCCTCCCAGAAAGGTTTCTGAGCCACCTAGCCCAGGAGTTTGGGCACTCTTGATAAAGACTTTCAGTGCCAGCTGTATAGCCCTGGGAGGAGGAGCAGAAGAGAAAGAGAAAGAGAAAAGGCGGGTAGAGCAGGGGGAGCTTCAAGCATTCCTGAAACAGTTTTTGGTCAAAATAATCTTTTTTTCTAAGCATCATATCTTTTGGTTTTCCATTTTGCCCAAATAATATAATCACTAACCAAAATGACAAAGTTCATATGCCACAATCCTTTCATTTGAGCTATAAACTTATCAGTTCTATTTTCCTTGGATGGATCAAGTCATTAATAGACTAGAAATGAGATTATGGAAGAAAAAATAGGACGAGGCTACTGGGCACCAATGCTAACTCTAAACTCAAATACTGGTGCTTTTCTGTCTTTGTTGTTAGTTCTTTGAGGGCAGGCTTGGGCACTTTTATAATCATTAATTTATTAATTAGTTCATTCTTTAATGCTAGACTGCTGGAGTGGAAAGAACATTAAGCCTGGAGTCCCACAGAGGTTTGAGCTATGCAGCAATGAACAAGTCATTTAACTTCTCTGCCTTCTAGCTTTCTTATCTATAAAAGTAGGGGTTTGTCAGGGACTATCATAAGTAAACTTTTGTATGCTCATTTTGTTAAATCCATAGGGTCCAGAGTTTTGACTACAACTTCAGAGTTTCTTCTAAACCTACCACCAGAAGATGTTCTTGAGTTACTCAGAGTAACTCAAAGTAGGTTTCCACTGTGATTGAGATTCCAACCTACAGAATAGAAAATTTGAGTTTTCTCATGTAAAAGACCAGGGGACCTCCTATGGAGAGCGAATGCAGTGGAATTAAATGGAAAGAAAGTTATTGGCATCTCACCTCTATGAGCTTGGGCAGCCCCTTCACTCCCAGACCTTAATATTCCCAGCCACACATTGAGCTGGTAGATCTGAGTCTCATTTCAGTCAGCCCAAGAGCCTAATATTTTCTGTTTGGTGAACTGCAGCAAAGGCCAGAAATTCAATCCAGCCACACGTTCCATAGAGGAATAATTTATGCTGGCTTAGGGACCTGCAGGCCTATAAGTCTGAGGTGCAAAGACACGAGAAAGTGTGAATAACAACACTTATTGAAATATTCCTCTTGGGGTGTCTCTTTGTGGGTTGTATAGAATTTACATTCATCCCCATCTTTTTCATAGACCAGATTTCTAGAGTTCATATTCTGTATCATTATGTTTAATTTATTTCCTGTTCTTTCAGAGCATGGGCTATGTGTTTTTCTTCATCCTGTCTCCCTCTATGCCTTACATAAAATGGACATGAATTGTCCTTGTGTTGGATGAATCCACTCATTGATTTACAGCAGCAGCAGTGTGGTCCAGGGTGGAGCAAAAGAAAGAACTCCAGGGTCAGAAGGTTTGGACCTTGCACTGTGACTTTCCAGCTATGTGACCCTGGAAAACTGAAGTAGCCTCCCAGAATGCCAGGCCTGTGTGGCCTCCCTCCCAGGGTGTCTGTAGTAACTAAATAAACTCACATAGATGAAGCTATGAGATTCGATGCAGGTAAAGATTTTTAAAGACTGACCATATACTATCACTACAACTACACCAAGAAACTGAGACATGGGAACAGAGGCTGAAGGAACATACACAAAATGTTGACAGTGACTTTTTTAGGGTCCTGGGATTACAGATGTGATTTTTTTTATTTATCTGTTTTTCAAATGTTCTGAATCATGATTCCCTAACTTTAAAGGGAATCCTTTAAAACAAACGTAGTGTTTTATTATTACTGGCCAGGGCTTGTGGATTTCCTTGGAAAGCTCTCCCTTCCTTTCCACTCCCAAGGCCAACACCCCAGCCCAGGCCCTCTACATCCCACCCCATCCCTTTGCTCCAGCCTGCAGTCCATCTTGCATGCTGAAGCCAGCACCAGCTTCCTTCACTACCACTTCCATCATGCTCAAAACCCTTTGCTGGTTCTCTTTCTTTTTCCCTCTCATGCATCAGAACTAACTTTTCTACCCTACCTTCAATCCCATTATGGTGTGACCACATGTTCTTTCCAGCTACTCTCAAAGTGTCTACAGCTCCAGTTGGCCCATCTTCCACACCAGTTTAGAGTCCACAGCAAAAGAGAGTGCAGAATCAGCCAACAAGCATGTAGTTTGACCTGTACAGTACTCTTACAAGGTTTGAATCAACTTTTAAAAATTGCAATTTCACATAAACATCCAAATTTCCACTTTTTTCTCCAGAAGTAAATATGGCAACATAAGTCCTTCATCCTCTCAAGGCTCTAGGCTGGCAACAATCAACTTGAGCCTAGTAACAGCTCTTCCCTTAAGTGGGGCCTACAGGCCCACCACTGACAGCAGGGCCTCTGCTGCCCTGCAGGGCACCTTTGGGAAAAGTAGGGAAAGGCATTTCTTCCTCTGGGCAGAGACAGCCTCACCTAGAGTGCACAGCTTGGCAAGGCAAGCAAAGGCTGGATGGATTTTAGTCTCCATTCTCCAACTCAGCTGGGCTCTCTCATCAAAGGCCCAGCCAGCCTGACCATAGGCACTGGCTCTGCCCACACAATAAATGCAGGTAGGCACCTGGCCTCTGTAGGTGCACATATCTAAAATATCCAGAAGAATGGCAGTCTGGGCTCCAACTCCATTGATTTGTGGTACTCTCACCTCTGCCACCTGCTTTGACTCCAGGCTGGCTTTCTTAGTTACAAGTTGCTGCCAGGAGCTAAGCGTACTACCTGCTGCCTCTTCCTTCACCTGAAGATGGAGAGAATGCCACCCCATGACCCTCAAACGAGAGCCCAAGCTACACTCCTGAGTCAAACCCTTTTGGCCAGGAGAATACCAGGCACTGACTGGCTCAAGCTTAGTTACTTAAACAATGCATTGTGACTAGACCGATCAATATTTCTCGATAGAGGTGCTATTAACATTGTGGCTAGGACATTTCCCAGCTGTACGCTACAGATACATCTCATTGCAGTACCTTTGGCATATCTGGTCCCACCCATCATATATCATTTGTGTACACCAGTTCCCTGGCTGGATATACCAGTTCAATCCTATAGCTGGAAGCCTGGCTGAACTGAATGGCCTACAGATGAAGTGAACAAAATGATCTATAACATAATGAGGAGGGGTGGTTCCTTAAAAACGAAGTCTGGTCCTATGAAGAAGAAGAGAGAGTGCAAATGAATTCTGGGAGGGCAATCAACAAATATCCACTACATCTTTCTTCTTTGTAGGAAAGAAAATTAAAAGGAAGAAAAACTATGATGCTAAATACTTAAATGTGTGATATTCCTCTTCAGATGTGCTCCCGGTTACTATGGAAACCCCTTACTCATTGGAAGCACCTGTAAGAAATGTGACTGCAGTGGAAATTCAGATCCCAACCTGATCTTTGAAGATTGTGATGAAGTCACTGGCCAGTGTAGGAATTGCTTACGCAACACCACCGGATTCAAGTGTGAACGTTGCGCTCCTGGCTACTATGGGGATGCCAGGATAGCCAAGAACTGTGCAGGTGCAGTATCATAAATACTAAGCCAGCTGCCTGGCCAGCATGACCCTCTGCCGATACTGAATTTAGATGAAGAATTTCTCTTGGGGTAGTATTGTGAGTGCCCCCTTGTCACTTTTCCATGGCAATGTACATTCACAGGAATATGCATCCCAAACCCACCAGGGATAGAAATTTTTATCAAGGCTACTAATATAACTTTGCTCATGGGTGGAATAAACTAGGAGACACTAACACAACAAATGAACTTTTGTCTTAGCATCTTATATCCTTCCAGTTTTAATCAAAGAAATAAATCAGACTTCTATGGATTACCTGCCATTAACCAGGAGACGGAATGAAATCTTGCATGGTTCAGGCCAGGCATGGTGGCTCACTACTGTAATCCCAGCACTTTGGGAGGCTGAGGCGGGTGGATGGCTTGAGGCCAGGAGTTTGAGACCAGCCTGGCAAACACGGCAAAATCTTGTCTCTACTAAAAATACAAAAATTAGCTGGGCATGGTTGTGGGTACCTGTAGTCCCACCCAGCATCCCTTGAACCCAGGAGGTGGAGGCAGAGGTTGCCATGAGCCAAGATTGTGCCACTGCACTCCAGCCTGTATGACAGAGAGATTCTTCTCTGAAAGAGAGAAAGAGAGAAAGAAAGAAAGAGAAAGAAAGAAAGAAAGAAAGAAAGATGGAAAGAAAGAAACAAATCTTGCATGGTTCAAATCAGTTTTCTTATTCAGAGGGCTATATCTCTCTTTCAGTTATGTTTGGTAAAATCAAGATTTCCATGAAATAGATAAGCAAGTCAAGGGTACCATTTAATCACCACCACCCTCCAATTTCCTCAAATTATAAGAGCAAATATTTCAAAGATAGCATAGAAAACTTTCTGGTTAGGCTTCAGTTAGACTGAAATGCACAAATCTTATTCATCCATTTGCCACATAGAGTGAAGCTCTTCAAAAGTGAAGTGACATTGCTTTCCTCTAAAAGTGCAGGAAGGCGGAGATTGAGTATGTCTTACTCTTACGTGACTTTGAGGGGAGGGAGGGAGGGAGAGCAGGAGATATTGTACTCCTGTGGCATGCCTCTGTAAGAAATCCTCTCACTGAAACAGAGTTCCACTTGAAAAGATTCAAGGAGTAAGGAGTTTTAAATCAAAAAAATGCAACATGTATGTTCTGCAGAAGTCACAATAAAAGTAAACATGTCTACAAAAAAGCAATGTGCACAGAGGCATAACACTGAGAATGACAGCAGAAAGGAAGGAGCACTGTGTCTACTTAGGCTAAGGAGAGAGAAGGCGGACATCAGAAATAATGTTGGCAAAATCAAAGCCTGAAAGGTTGACGTCCTGATTCTCAAAACGTTTACTAAATTTGTGTTTAAACTACAAAGATGCAGGTCACTCTTGGAAGAGAAGCTAATTTTAGAAGCAATAAAGCATGATCTTGCTGAAAGATTTAATCTGCATTTTGTGGAACATTAAACAGATGAAAAGTAATAAATAGATCTCCCCATGAACCTGGTTTTTATGATTATTCTGTAAAGACAGTTAAGAAGTGGGGGAAATGCACAATTCTATTCCAGTTAATTGCTAGCATAGATGGTCAGAGAATTCCTCTTTAAATATTACAAATTAGTTCCCACACAGAAACTCAGTGGAAATTGAACAGTCTGATGAGATTGGGTTTTTGTTTTTGCTTTTTCCAAAAGGCATTACAGAAAATCATCAGTAGATGAATAATGGGCTCCCAGGTCTTCTAAATTCATGTAAAAATGTTCCTGATTCCTTCCAGCACATTATTCTTATTGCACTCATAGCTGTCATTTGGAGGTTTGAAGTCTGTCTTGCCAAGGGTCAAGCGCAGTGGGAGCCAAGAATCGCTCTTGGGCCTCCTCACTCACTCCTTGCTAAGCTGCTCCTCCCTCACACCTGGCAGTGATCAACCCCCGAGTTAAATTAAACTGGAGTGTCAGTCTGCAAGGAAGGGATGGCTTTCAATTTCTAGTTGAATGGTGAGCTTGTGGTCATTTAGTATCTTGTGAAACTTAGCAGGACATTTTTGGACTAAAGCAATTGCACTGTCATGTCAGAATCCCAAAGAGTTGGGAGAGAAATCCTAGAAAACTTAGATTCAATTTTGCCCAGGGTCACCTTTGAAAATCTCACTGGGCTGGAGCTTAATCGGATGAAGGGCATAATCTCTATCGTAGATTCTACACAGTCTTAAGGAAGAACGTAATTAATCCCCATTGACGAATTATACACTGATAGCTAGTGTTTCTAGAAACCAGGAAAATATTGCCATACTTTAAGCATTAAGAAGTGCATTTCTCGTCTCTTGTTTTTGTTTCCCACAGTGTGCAACTGCGGGGGAGGCCCATGTGACAGTGTAACCGGAGAATGCTTGGAAGAAGGTTTTGAACCCCCTACAGGCATGGACTGCCCAACCATAAGTAAAAATAACAGTACATGATTGACTAACTCCACTTTCTCTAATGTGCTGCAGGTGTGGGATTAAGAAAAGCTATGCAATATCACTCTCTAGAAACTGCTGAGTCCCACCCCTGGACTTAACCCTTTCTGCACCTCAGCAAATGGAGCCTGCACCAAGTACTTTGTGGTCCACTTGGTTCCCTAGGGCAAATGGGTGGTTTACATTTGCATAGCTCTATTTTATCCAGTCTTTACATTCAGAATCTTGCCTAATGGCTAAAGGCAAAGTCAGAAACACAACTCCCAATGACAGAGTTCTTTTCAGCTCCTTTTTCTATATCGTCTCTTCAGGTCCCTGAAAATAGGATGTACAAACAATTTACAACACCTGGGGAAACTGAGATACCAAGAGATTTAAGTGGCTTCTCCCAAGTTACCTCAAATCTGAAGTGGGAACAGAAGTAAATATTCAGGCTTTACAAAATGGGGCTGCCTTTTATCTTTCCTGGTTTTCTCTGGCTCTCATGTTAATTAAATCATGAGGAGTTACACTAGGAACAAAACTTTTGGTTTAAAAACTATTTTAATAGTAGGCATCCCCTCCCCCAAACAGAAGTATCTTGGTCTCTCAGTCCCTCGGAGCATAAGAGATTAGCCTTATCATTGGATCACATCTTAGAAGATAGCATAGGATGTGAGGCACAAGCAATGCCAAGTTTACACCCTGATTGAACAGGTGGCCCCCTAGACAAGGCCAATTTAAGAACATCAAGATGCCTGTCTGGTCCTAAGCATCTCCCCCACCAAGCCTGAAGTACTGGCTAGGACTCATTCCCTTGAGAGAGCTTATAAGTAAAACCATGTTAAACTTCAAATAACAAATTAACATATTAACAACCATTAACATGCCAGTCTGCCTTTATCACGTCTCTAGAAGAGAGCACCATCTGAGGGAAAGAGATCGGGAACAGGCAAGTTGCAAAAGGTGATCAAGGCAGTTCTGAAACACAGTGTGCCATCCTTGTGAGTGTGTCACAGGAGGGCCCTGGGTTCTGGAGGTGATGACAGTGGTCAGAGGAACTCAAATGTGAAAAGTGAGAAGTGATGAGGAACTGGGACCTGCCTCCCCACGTGCCCACGTTCAGCATGAACTTTGGTACCCTCATCAGACGTCAGGAAGCGACTCTCGCAGCGATAACCTCAGACCTCCCGGTGCTGAAGTGTTCATCCTGCCACGAAGTGGGGCTGTGGGGAGGAGCTGTGCCCTCCCTGGGGTGGGGAGAAGGCTGGTGCTAGCCCCTGAATACTGACTGAGAAAAGCTAACAGGAAAGGAGGAGTGGCTAGCCAATAGCCGTCTTCACTAGCTAATGCCAAGCAAGATACTAAAGCCTGACAAGAATAGAATTACAGTTCCTCATGAGACAAAAATAAAAATGGTATTAACCAAGGAAATAGAGATTTATGTTCTGCTAAAACAGGCTGTCTTTAGCATGCTTTTGACTTGTGATTCTGAAGAACTGTTTCACCTCCAGGCTGTGATAAGTGCGTCTGGGACCTGACTGATGACCTGCGGTTAGCAGCGCTCTCCATTGAGGAAGGCAAATCCGGGGTGCTGAGTGTATCCTCTGGGGCTGCCGCTCATAGGCATGTGAATGAAATCAACGCCACCATCTACCTCCTCAAAGTACGCAGTAATGTTCTACTTTCTACTCTGTTTTCATCCTGGCTTCACAGGCCCGCAGCTAGTAATTCCTTCTACCCCTTTTTGTATCTGAGTCTCATATCTGTATTACAGGTTGTTAGACCTGTAGGTCTAACATAGAAAACATAAGTAATTTCATAGGGAAGTTATGAAAAGTTGATTGTAACTATAAGCTTGGGCCAAAGCAAGAACTGCTGTCTACAAAAGAGGTTATATGGGAAATGAAATGACTAAAAGACTAGTATCTATGC
Organism: Nomascus leucogenys; assembly: GCF_006542625.1. Lineage (NCBI taxonomy): Eukaryota > Metazoa > Chordata > Mammalia > Primates > Hylobatidae > Nomascus > Nomascus leucogenys. The sequence continues at coordinate 98,590,411 of NC_044383.1, read as the reverse complement.
ACAAAACTACTGAGGAAAGAGAAACACTTACTTCCTTGGTGAGGCCATACATTACCTGTTTAAGTCATTACCACAAATGGTACTGCAAGGCTACCATTTCCTTAGCCTTAATTTGCAAGGTTTTGAGTTTGTCTAGAAGCATCCTTCTTTTTCTCTGTCTCTCCTCACCCCACCACCCACCCACCTTTCCTTCTCATTTACACACATTCTCTCTCATTTTCTCATACTCACACAGTCAAACGCAGACATACACACATACCTTGTTTCTCCTCATAGATCAACTGGTTAATACCTAGTAAACAAGTTAAAAGCAGCCAACAGATTAAAAACAAAAAACAAAAACAGTAATACAGTTGGCCCTCCATATCCACAGGTTCCACATCCTCAGATTCAACCAATCACAGATGGAAAATATTTTTTAAAAAACAATAAAAATTAATGCAACAATAAAAAAAGAAAAATACAGTGTAACAACTATTTACATAGCATTGACATTGTGTTAGTATTATAAGTAGTATTATAAGTGATCTAGAGATGATTTAAAGTATTCTGGAGGATGTGCATACATTATCTGCAAGTACTAGGCCATTTTGTATCAGGAACTGGAGCATCCCCATGGGGTCCTGGGACCAATCTCCCACAACCACCAAGGGATGACTATATAAAGGTCCTTATACAGCTAAGATTTACAAGTTTTCTTTCCCACTAAATCATGGGCTTCTATCACAAGCAAAGGATATTTTTAAAACAATAGTCATTAGCTGAGGGAAAATAGAATTAATACCAGCACATTGTTTTGCTTTGTTAGTCAATGTAGGAAAATGATTAATAGCATGGACTTTGAAACTAGGTTGCTTGTGTTGAAATCCCAGCTCTGACACTCACTGGCTGTGTGACTGTAGGTAAGTTATTTAACCTCTTTAATTCCTCAGTTTCCTCATATGGAATTGAGAATAATTATTGCATCTATCTCATGGGCTGTTGAGAGAATTCAGTGAATTGATATACATACAGAAGTTAGAACAGTACCTGGCATACTAAGTACTCATTGCTTTTTGGAGGTGCAAATGATATCCATAGCAGTTGGCCAAATATGTAAAGTGTAAACGAAAACAAAAATTGTATTGTAGACTGGATAGAATCTTGGTATGAATTTTATTCTAACCTTTGAAATTGTTCTTGTCTGAACTTTCCTATTGGAACACATGAAGACACTGCCGCCCAGGGGAGTCACCCAGATCCAGGCCTCCTGAAACTACTCAGATTCTCTTTCCTCAAAGGCACTACTTCAAGACAGGAATCATTACGGCAGAGAGGAAGTCAGTGTCAAGATTGAAGGGTTCACTCCCAAGTAATCTCAGTAAAGCCACATTTAGACCTAGCTCCTTGAATATGAAAAAGGAGAAAGCAAGGGGTCTGAAATAAAGAGATTTGCATTAAAATGAAGAAAGTTAATTTCTGTACTCCATTTAAATCAATCCTGGTGGGTTGGTCTGTTCTTCCAGACCTAACAAAATTAAAATTCTAAAGCTCAGACACCCAGGGCCACCACCAGCCTAAATTGTACCTTTGTACAAGTTAGAAAAAGGAGCCCTTTCCCCATGGTCAACCCAGCCCCTGACCAGCATCCCTGATCTAGTGAGTGGAGCTTGCAGAATTTTAGCCCCTAAGGGCCTCAGTCCCCTCTGCAGACCCCACCCTTCACACCAGGCTGCAGCAGCCTGTGGACCCCACTATTTTGAGAAAAGAGCCTCACACTCTACTCTGAGTCCTCTTACACTGAAAGAGTTTTAGTTACATTTTTTAAAACCTGGTGTGCACATTGACTAATTATTTTCAAAACACATTTTTCTGCAGACAAAATTGTCAGAAAGAGAAAACCAATACACCCTAAGAAAGATACAAATCAATAATGCTGAGAACACGATGAAAAGTCTTCTGTCTGACATAGAGGAATTAGTTGAAAAGGTACGTATGTATGTATTCAGTTTCTGGGACAGCCTTCAAAGAAAGGATTTAGCTGATGTGAAGCTGGCTGGTCACGAATGACTGAGGCTTAACACAGCCCAGAAAAAATGCAGTGACCCATGTGCCTTAAAATAAATCAAGACCAGACCTGTGGAGAAAGTTAAATACTCAGTCTCTACCGTCTCTTCCCATTTTGATTGGTTTTCTTGAAAAGCTGTGTTTGTGGAGAATTTTCTATGTATTTGTGGCAGGCTGATACGGTTGATTTGTTTAATTAGGATGGTCATTCAGCTGTTCGCCAAGGCATCTTATGACTAAGAGCTACAGAGCATCCAGAATTAAAATTTATTATATAGAATATAAAATTTAAATATTGGTTAAAGTATACATTAAATGGTAAATAGAAAGAAAGGGAATTGTCCTGAGAAAGCAATTTCGCTCCTCGGCAGGAAAAAACCACTTTCAACCATCACTTTACACCACAGACTAAAATAAATTAGCCTGTTTAAAGAGTTGAGTATAAATCTCAAATCCACAAGAAAATAGAACAAACTACTTATTAAATCTTCAAAGGGAATAACCGAGCACTTAAATACGATATAAAGAATTTCAATAAAAAGATACAGATTTGACAAGATAAAATTTCAAATATCCAATAAAACAACTAAATAAACAAAAAAGACAACTAGACAGAGAAAAATATTGAGAAAAATACAACTTGTAAAAGCTGTCAGGAATTAACAGGAAAAACATTAAAACACAGGCAGAGTCAATGTGAAAGGCTATTCAATGCACTCCGCAACAGCCTAATGGAAAAACATACATCCATGTGCTATACTAATTTTACAAACTAAGTCACGAGACAGCATATTTAGCATATTAGAATGTTTAACACAGTTTTGTTTTGTTTTTTTCTAATGATATTCCACCAGTCCTGGCCAGAGTACTTCAGAATTGCTGCTTTCAGAAACTGGTACTTGACATTATAAACAATTCTCATGTTCAACAAAAACTTTAAAAAAATAAAATAACAATAGTATTCTCTTTTGACCTTGTACCCCAAACCCTTTAAGAGATTATGCTTTTAAAAATGTAAGTTACTCTAATTGTACCCTTGGAAGATTTATCTACTTTGAAATGCACATGAAAATTGTGTCCCTAGTTCGTTGGCAATGGCACATATTAATCCAATCACTAGTGCTTGAAGAACAGTGAAATCTCTTAAACAGTAAAGGAAATACTAAGAAATAAATCTTTGTGGAAACTCATTGTTACTTCATGTTGGTATCAGATATGGTGGAAACTTGCTAAAAGTATCTTAATTCTTTTTTTTCTTCTTCTTCTTATTTTTTTGAGATGGAGCCTCGCTTTGTTGCCCGGGCTAGAGTGCAGTGGCGCGATCTCGGCTCACTGCAGCCTCCGCCTCCAGGGTTCCAGTGATTCTCCTGCCTCAGCCTCCTGGGTAGCTGGGATTACAGGCACACACAACCACACCTGGCTAATTTTTGCATTTTTAGTAAAGACAGGGTTTCACCGTGTTAGCCAGGCTGGTCTCAAACTCTTGACCTCAGGTGATCAGCTCACCTCAGCCTCCCAAAGTGCTAGGATTACAGGCGTGAATCACCACGCCCAGCCTTAATTCTTTCTTGAGGAAAGAATTTTCAAGAAAACATCTGAGGAAATGTTTTCACCAAGATTAGCTCCTCCCACAGCCCAGGCAGAGTTCCTGATCCTTTTGTTGTACAATTTCCCCACTTCTAATGTAAGCTAAATGCAGGCTTTTCGTGGAGGGGAAATAATGTACGCTCGAAAGTTAACATCACAGTAGAAAAGGCTCCTGGACAAGAAGAACAGACCACCAACACAGGAGGTTGATGATAAAGCTACTAGGAACTTTCACTCGGCTGTTTCCATCAATTTTTATTGAATATAATGTTCTGACCACAGTCCTGATGGTGCAAAAACCTGCTGAAATGTTTCAAAACAAATGCCCAGGGCTGGTCTTAATGACTTTTTAAGCATTCTTCAAGCCCTTGCTCTAGAAAAGTCCATGATTGATTCTTAGATTTAAGGAAAGCTGTGTCTTAGAAAGCCTTCTATCAAGAAACTAACTAATATTTGGCTTTAAATCGAGTAAAGGATTTCATTGTGTATACCCACAGTGATAAAAATCAGTAATATTGCCCCTTGAACTTGACAAGTAATACCACTTTTTGCAGATTACCTGCCACACGGATTTCATGTGATCCAAAGCCCACAAGTTACATCCACCTAGCTACGGGTTTTGTCTGAACTTCCATTTCTAAATCCTCCAGCCTTCTACTGGGAAGTCCTACAGCCCTTTCCCACCACTTATGTCTGGGATTCCCCTGAAGGATGCCCATCCATCTGTGTTCGTAAATATCCAGTGCTCAAAAGATGCTCACTTTTGCTGCTGCTGATCTTGTCTGCAATGAAAATTCCAAAGATCATGCCAAGATTCTGCTTTTCCATGTTCCCAGAGCCACTGTGCTCAAGGTCAGAGTGTCACTGGGCTACAAGCAAAGGTGAGATGTGGCCCTCTCCCAATCTCAGTGCTGCCCCTCACCATCTGGATCTTGAAGGTCCACTGCAGAGCCCAGAGTTACAAAGCACAGTCTCCAAGGGCGGCTCAGGAGGTGCTGCACCATCTCCTCCACTTCTACTCCTTGAACCGCAGCAGAAGCTACCTGAATGACAACTCATGCAGAGAGACCCATGGGACTAAAAGGAAAGTAGGCTATCTCCAAGCATCAAAAGCATCTGAACCTCATCTCTGGTCCTTCCAAAAAGGCAGGAGAAAATTAAGTACGGTGCTGGATTCATAGATTCAATCATGGCTCAAAAATATTTGGAAAAATTCCACAAAGGTCCAAAACGCAAAATTTAAATTTACCATATGCTGAGTATTACTTTGAATCCATATGAATGAAGTGATGTATAAGCATTGCATTGGGTATTATAGGTAATTTAGATATAATATATATGGGAGGATGTGCATAGGTTATAGTATTGCAAATACTACACCGTTCTATGTAAGAAATTTGAACAACCATGAATTTTGGTATCTGTGGGGGCTGGGTCCTGGAACCAATCTCCCATGGATGCTGAGGGACAACTGTTTACATTTCTATTCCAGAAGCCTTATTGAACATCTGTATATAATAGTTATTTATTTATTTATTTATTTTCAGACACAGTCTCGCTCTGTCACCTAGGGTGGAGTGCAGTGGCACAATCTCGGCTCACTGCAACCTCTGCTTCCTGGGTTCAAGCAATTCTCCTGCCTCAGCCTCCTGAGTAGCTGGGATTACAGGCGTGTGCCACCACATCCGGCTACTTTTTATATTTTTAGTACAGACAGGGTTTCACCATGTTGGTCAGGTTGGTCTCAAATTCCTGACCTCGTGATCCACCCGCCTCGGCCTCCCAAAGTGCTGGAATTACAGGCGTGAGCCACCACGCCCAGCCTGTATCTAACAGTTATTGTGCTAGGTGCTAGGTATCCTGAAATATAATAAGGCCCTGCTTTCAAGATGCTTCAGTCTAGCAGGGAAACAGATATGTAAAAACATAATTATGATGCAGCATTTAATAACAGAAACACGGTACAGGCTAAAGAGTAACTCTAAGGAAGAAATAGCGAACTGTTTTGGCAGGGGTACACTAGGAAGGGCTTCTCAGAGAAGGTGAGTATTGGCCTGTGTATTGAGAATGAGTAGGAGTTTATCAAATAGTCCCAAGCAAGGGATAAGTACTATGAGAACAGATAGATGTGAAGCAATGTGCTATGCTCTTGGGACTGGAACTGTGGCCTTGTGGAAGATTCACTGTAAGGCAGAGAGAGCAGGAGATTGTGGAAGATTCACTGTAAGGCAGAGAGAGCAGGAGATAATGCTGAAGAAGCTGTCAGAGGCCCAAGTGTGAAGAACCTTCACAAACACGCTCATGAGCATGGGGACTGCAGCCTGCGGACTCTGGAAGTCATTCAGGTATTTACCCAGAACAATGAACTGATCAGATTTGCACTTCAGAAATGTTCCTCTGCGGTGTGGATGATAGACTAGCCAGTGAAGACTGACAACAGGGGCACTGCTTAGGAGACCGTCACAGTGGTCTAGACAAGAGAGCAGTGGGTTGCTGTCTTGCCTTCGTCTGAAAAGAATTTGCAGAGAACAAGGATGAACTGAGACTGTGGTCATGGAAAAGAGGAAGAGAGGCCAGAGTGGCAGGTGGAATGAAACAGACTTGGTGACCAATTGGAGGTGAGAAATAGCAAAGAGAGAAGCTCCATCCTGAGACGTGGATGACTAAGACTACGAACACGAATGGATTACTCTGGACATTTTAAAAGTGAAACATCTGTGAAGGCACAGAGGGCAGATAGAGATGTGAATCTGCAACTCAGGGTAATCAGGGCCAGAAAGGAATTTAGAGATCATTAATGTTTGGGAGGTAGGCAGAAGTAGATATTACTGTACAAATTCTGAAGTAGCACACCAATATTCCTACTACTGGTTTGTCCAGGACTGTTGCTGTTTATGCTTGTGTCCCAGAGTAATCACTAAAAGTTCTCCCTTTCATGTGCAAAATGCCCCAGGTTGAACCATAAAATACATGATCGCCCTAGGTATTGGTTATCATCCTCACGTAATCTACCTTTTATGTACTATATTACCAAGACGTCCTTGCCACTTTTATGTCAAATATGTACAAGAAGAATTTTCTGTTGAGATGAGCAAACTACTAATACATTTGTAATATAAACCACCAACTAATTTACAGTTGCAGGTAATTTTTTAATTTCAGCTTTTCTTAAACCGAGGTGCACCGGTTTTCCCATGTGCCTATATCATTATTTTCTTTCCACAGGCAAAGTTACAGAAAAAATAAACATTCAAATAAGCCTCACTATAGGTTCGATTCAGTAATCTTACAATGTAAAGGAATAGATGTTCCTCTTTGCCACTGATCAAGTCATATATACAATGTTATCAACAGCTATATATCTCTATCTACCTATATCTCAGCGCCCTCTGGCGTTTGTCAAAAAGAAGAGGTTTTCTTACAGGCATGACACTTTTCAGCTGTCTCTCATCACTTCAACTGAAGTTTCCGTATCAAAAAATAGTAAGTTTAATGACACAGTAATAACAAGAGCTTTACTCTGAAGTATCAAGCCAAAGTAAAAACTAGGGGTGTTAGTTTTGCTTTGCAAATATAACTTAAACTGGATCAAAGATCAACTCGTTAAAAATTCTAAAATTTTAAATGTTTGTGCCCATATTTTTTAAAAGCAGGGAGGAGTAATATTAAAATTTATTATAGTTTCTGCATATTTAATTTTAAAATGACCACAAATACTGTTTTTCTGGAAAGCACTGGAACAAGCCAAGAAGAAGACTGGAATTGCAGGAAGGAATATAATGACTTAGAAGACAGTGTCCATTCAGAGAGCCCACAGTTTATGAAAGGACTGATGACCACACTGCTACCGCACAGTGGGCTCCGTGACTACAGGAGCCTTGTTCTGCAGGGAGAGGATTACCCATCTCCAATAAAAAGCCTCTGGACATGTGTTTGTTATAATACCATTTCTGCATTCTCTTCCTTGTCCATCTGAGAGGGCCACTTGCTTGGGTTATTCCTGGAGAGTGTAAAAACGTTCCTGGTAAAATCATGGCATAATCCTCTGGGTAGAATACTGGATGAAAGGAGAGAAGTTTAAAACAACCACTTCCCTATCCTCAGGAAACTCTGTATAATGGGTCTACTAGCGCTCTGTGTGGCAGATCACCCCACAGCTCCTTCAGATATTGTAGCAGTTTTTAAAGAGCTGAGCCAAAAAAGCACCAGACAAGGCAAGTGGGCATTTGACCAAATGCCAGACTAAAGAACTCTTCTTCCTCTTAAATATAACCCATAGATCAGTCTTTCAAATCCCAAAAGTAAGTACATGTCGCCCATGCTGTGCATACAGGGTGGTATTCTGGCCTTGAATCATTTCTGTGCTCTTAGATCACATTCTGTCCTTAACCACACACACAAAAACACACACATACACACAGACGCCCACACAAACCCTTTCTAAAGAGGCCACATTTGAGTTGGGCATTATTTTTGACAAATACTGTGTGAGATCTCTGAAACAGAATCTCCCAAGTTGAGAGAATGGAATCAGCTTTTCGGAGAAGAGCTCCATTCACGCTGAGCCAAATCTGCTTGAGCAGTTATTTGTACACAAGTGCCGTCAATGTTGATGGGAATTTGGAATGAAGCACTGAAAACAGCATTTTAGCCCAGTGAGAATAATCCTTGAAATCTCTGTGGTAATTCAATTTCAGCAGTGGTTGGACCACCCAGGAGCCACTAGAAGCATGGTGCATTTCAAGGTCTGCCTGTTTTTTCAACAATTTTCTCTTTGAAACTTTAAGCTCTTCAGTCAGCACAATGTCAAAATGATCAGCGGACATGGGCAATTTTCTAGTCCAGCAACTTGAGATACAGTAAAAATTTGAAGAATAAATTACATATGAAAGGCAGTTGGTTGTGATTGAACTGTGACTGATGATATAAGAATAGCACCAGATTTTATAGCATTCTGTCATTCTAAAACTGGCCATCAAGTGAAGTAACTTAGGAATGGAAAGCCAAACATTGTATGTCCTAACTGATATGTGGGAGCTAAGCTATGAGGACGCAGAGGCATAAGAATGATACAATGGACTCTGGGGACTTGGGGGGAAGAGCGGAGTGGGGAAGGATACAAGACTACAAATGTGGTGCAGTGTATACTGCTCGGGTGATGGGTGCACCAAAGTCTCACAAATCACCACTAAAGAACTTACTCATGTAACCAAATACCACCTATACCCCAATAACTTATGGAAAAATTAAAAATTTTTTTAAAAATAAAACTGGCCATCACATTAGCTTTCATGCATTATTTTTGGGATGATTTTATATGTTATAGAACTTTCACATGCCAGGAAGATTTATGTTTATGAAACACATAACCCACCCGTATCTGTGCTTATATAACATTCTTTTTTCATACATTTAATCTAGCCTTTATATGGATTATTTGTAGGAAAATCAAGCCTCCAGAAAAGGGCAACTTGTTCAGAAGGAAAGCATGGACACCATTAACCACGCAAGTCAGCTGGTAGAGCAAGCCCATGATATGAGGGATAAAATCCAAGGTAAATATATTCTCTTCTGGTTCAGTTTAATATCAAGGAAACACTCATGTTATTAACATCAGTAGGCATAATGGCTACTGTTAAGTGTTTGCTGTGTGCCAGGAACTTCTTGGTACAGTATTATAGGTTTAAACTTGTATAAGGTCTTCATTTCAAGTTTGTTTATCTGGAATTTCTGAGCACTCATCCCTACTTACTATCTGTTGATGTTCAAGAATCAATGTATAAAATCATTCCCCTTTTAGGCATTTCACAGAATACACTTCTGACAGAGGAGATTGCATGCTATGGTGTCTCTAAAATGCAAGAGTTGAGTAGGAGTCACAGATTTTTCTCAGTTATTTGGAGAGAAAACATTGCCTTTAGAATGCCGGTAAACCGTCGGTTGACCCAAATCATCACAAGCTGTTTCTATGATGGGCTTTCCCAAAGGCCAATCAGGCAACATGCTTGGGCCTCAACCCAGAAGAAAAGGAAGGAGCGGGGCTGTGAGAGATTTCTTTGTCCTAAAGCATTGTGAATGATTGTACCTTCCCTCATTGGAGGTTTGCTTAATTTGTGCTCTCACTTCCAATAAATGCAGGATAATCTTGAAGACTACTTTAATAGTGCACTAATAGTTGGCCTGCAATTTACCAGCAGAAAACAGCAGATTTCATGTGTTGTAGGAAAAAGAAGATTTCCTTGGGTGAGAGTTTGCTAAGATCCAGTATCTGCATTTCCATAGTTTTTATTATACTATATATTAAGGGCTGGATGACAACACCAAGTGCATCCCAGGGCACAGTGGCGATAAAAGGACCCACAGTGGAAGATTCATGTCTTTTTACTGAGGCATATTGCATGCAAAGGGACATATAAAAGCAAGATTAATCATTTGTCATGTTTCCTTTGATGCCTATAATAAACAATAAAAGCAAATGACATGCAATCCAAACACTCCTCACTCACATCCTCTCTCATGGCTCATATTTTTGCATTTCCTGACAAAATATTCTTTTTCTATAGCATTTTAGAGCTACTATTGATTTGTTCAAAAAGTAAGATTGAAGAAACTTACTAGAAGAAACTTACTAGAAGATAACATGACCTTAGCCAACTAAGAAATAAATGCCTCTTTAGGCAGCAAATGGCAGGACCCTAGTAAGCCATTCACAGAAAATAATTCACCTTTGCTGTTGTTACCCATGTTTTGATTCAAAAGTGTTTCATTTGCAAAGCATCTGAACCCTCTTACTTGATCCTTTAAGAATGGGAAAAGATGAAAAAATACAAAGGAAATGTAAATGGGAAACAATAACTTCTAACAGTTTTTAAATTTTTTAAGTAATGTATGAATAGTCTCCAAAGACCAAAGGCAAAAATACTATTGTCTGTATTTCCCTTTTCTGATCTATACTGCAAGTAGCTAAACTAAAACAGGCCAAAATTATAAATATAAGACTTGCATCAAAATGCCAAAGAATTCAGCATTGCAAGTGCTAGAGCTGAGGAAAAAATATTTACATTTAGTTTATTTCAAAGGTTAATATTTTAGACTTTACTTGAGGAGTGGATGTTTAATCCCTTTATATAATTCTGGAACGCTGTACAACACCAATTATATGTCATTCCTTATTCCCAACCATCTCTAAAATAACCGCTGGTGACCTTCAAGCTATTATCCACATAAAATACAACCCCTTATCCTGGTATGATTTATGTGACACCAATGTTTGTTTACCCGTCTTGTCTGGCCAACCACATAGATCATAGTAAACCACAGACACGCAATTTCATTTATGCCAGCAAGATAAAATGCTTCCTCTTGGAGGTGCAGTAGAACAAGGTGACAATTACATACCTTCCTTCTCATCATATGTAGTAGGAATGAGGGATTCAAAGAAATATTTCAGTCTGCTAATATTTAGACAGGTCACCTAATCCCTTTGAGCCTCAGTGGTCCCTCCAGTTCTAAAATTCTCCACCCGACTTATGGAAGTGGGGTGAAAATGACCTAGAGTAGTCACACTCTAGAAGGTAAACAGCAACTGCCAAAAAATAACTATTAATGAGCAAAAGCTCACATCATATTATAACAAACCCTCATTTTATATTTAGCCTGTGAAATAATTTGAAAGACGCATTTGGACAGCTATCAATATGCTCTCATTTTGGCTTAAAGCTTTGATTAAATCTTTGTCTAAAATACAATTAATAACTCCTACACATTAATAATCTCACCCATGACAGGAGTGATCTCTGAGCATTTTCTCCAAGTTAAGTATGTTATATAAAAGGCTGATCAAAGACTGTAGATCTGGATGCCTTGAATATCAAGTTACAATATTTAATGCTAAATATTAGCATTCTCGAATCACTGTGGAAACCAGATGAGGATGACAGCAGAGGAGGCTTTGTATTAGCCAGTTCCCATTCTGAAGACACCGCATGGGAAGCAGAGATTAGTGGTTTCCTCGTGTCTTTCTCCTTCGTGGAATAGGTGATGAGCTCCCATGCTTGCTGGGATTCACAGCATGAACACTAGCATGCTGCCTTTGAATGAGTCTCTCTTTCCATTTCAGGATCAGCCCTGCCCTTTGCCCACAGCCCTCGCTCCCTTGCATTTCTAGTGCCCGGTCATCTCTCCCTGCTGCCTTGTTTCACCATGTTCTTCCTTTCAGAGATCAACAACAAGATGCTCTATTATGGGGAAGAGCATGAACTTAGCCCCAAGGAAATCTCTGAGAAGCTGGTGTTGGCCCAGAACATGCTTGAGGAGATAAGAAGCCGTCAACCATTTTTCACCCAACGGGAGCTCGTGGATGAGGAGGCAGATGAGGCTTACGAATGTAGGTGAATTCCTCTCATAGCTGACCCAGCACATGTTTGCCCTCTTTGTGGGTCCAACAGCACACATTAAACCTAGGGCAACATATAGTCAAAGCAACCAATTTCCAGTGTTCAGAACTATTTAGAATCTACATGTGGCCACAGGGAATCATTCAGACCAACTTGACTTTATAACCAAGATTTTTAGATTCAGGCCCAACTTTGAGCCCCTGAGAAACAGCTGAGATGCCGCAAGGAATCTATAGCAGTTGGTGAAAAACATATAAAACAGTAGAAGGAAGGCTAAAGGAAACCAATTCCCAGAACTACATTAAAAGAAATTTTATTGAGAAGGCAAGAATGCTACAAGCCCAGAAACATTCATGCTGTGAAGACCATGAATGACTTTAATATCTTCTAGCCTCCAGTGGAAATTTAACATTTCCTTCAGCAATGAGTGTAGGCACCAAACCACAATAGTATTATTGAATCTATCACTTGATCACTGTATCAGTTATCAATTACTATTATAACAAGGCCCAGGCCGGGCGTGGTGGCTCATGCCTGTAATCCCAGCACTTTGGGAGGCCAAGGTGGGCAGATCACAAGGTCAGGAGTTTGAGACCAGCCTGGCCAGTATGGTGAAACCCCACCTCTACTAAAAATACAAAAAATAGCTGGGCGTGGTGGCATGCGCCTGTAGTCCCAGCTACTAGGGAGGCTGAAGCAGGAGAATCGTTTGAACCCAGGAGGCAGAGGTTGCAGTGAGCCAAGATTGTGCCACTGCACTCCAGCCTGGTGACAGAGCAAGACTCCAGCTCCCAAAACAAAACAAAACAAAAACCACCCCAAATGTATTCATTTAAAACAATAACTATTTATTGCTCATGCTTTCATGGGTTGGCAATTCAGGCTGGACTCAACCTGGACAGCTCATCTCTGCTCCATGTGATGTGTATTGGCTGAGCTCACTCAGATGTCTGGGGCTGGCTGGGAAGGCTGGGCCTCTCCCTCCATGTGGGGTCTTAACTCAACAAGGCTAGTCCAGGTTGTTCACATAACAGCAGCTTTAAGAGGGCAAGAATGAAAAGCACACAGTCTCTTAAGCCTAGGCTTGGAGCTCAGCAGTGCCACATCCATTTTACTGATCAAGACCAGCCCAGACTCAAGGAGTAGAGAGATAGACTCCACTCTTGATTGGAAGAGCTACAAACAATTGGTTTAATCTACACAATCAACGGAAGAAATCACAGATTTGCATATCATATTTTAGCTGCTGCTGATATCTCATAACACTGTTTAAATTCACCAATAACTCAAAATTATGGTAACTATTAGATCCACCTTTAGATCTTATTAGTTAAGGGATTAGTAAAGAAGCATATATATTATTATATTACGTTTAGTTTTTAAATATATTAGTCTCCTTTTAAGTTCTATATATTTTATTGTATGCATTTTGGGCACACTCTAAGAAGCGGTCTGAAGGCTTCGTTCGATTACAAAGGGACTAATGACACAAAAAGGGTTAAAGGGCAGTAGGTCGTTTTCCTACAACTGTCACTATCAACTTCTGCTAACAATTATTGTGGATACTGTAGAAAGACATTATTGACATACAGGTTTATTATGGTGGCAAATATGTAAAGTCTTAGAAATGATAAGAACCAAAGAAGAATCTCAGGCCCCAGTTCTGAGTCAGACTCAGAAAGGCTAGAGCTCTGATGTCAGTCAATGTCAGATGTTTCCAAGCTTGTTGCCCCCTGTGGAATTTAACAAGGCTTCCCTGGAGAAGTGGGACCAATCACGTCTCCCACTCGGCCTCCTTCCACCTAGAATGCATTTTCCAACACTTTCTATACTCAGCCAGGAACTTTTGTGTTCTGCTTACAGTGATGGAAGAAAATCTCAACAAGACAAACTAATATTCCCTGAAGAAAACAGAAATTAACATATTCAACATATGTGCCTTTGAGCAGAGAATAAAAGACACATGCAAATTTTAAGAATATCATGTCATTGCCATTTAATCTTTTTTCCACCAAAATCGTGGTTTGGATTTGACCCAGTAGAGCTAACTAAAAACGGTTGCCTAGAGAAACTACAGAAAATGAGTGGTTATGAACACCATTTTGCCTTATTACTGACAAGATAAGTTTGGTTATTTTTAATAGTAAAAAGCATACTATACCCAAGTCCCCTTTACACAGTAAAATTATTAATAATCTGGATAATAATAAGCATAGTATAATGACATGGTTTTCACAAAAAGCACAACCTCTATGGGAAAACTAATCAAACCTTTCTTTCAACTGACAGTTATCCAGGGACTCCCAAACCCTAAAAACTAGCATTTTTTACTTCAAATCTAAAAGGTGGAGCTATTTTTGTGAACAATAGCTGCAATCTCCATTGCTAAAGAAGGCATGGCCTGAGAATTTTGCAACTTTGCAAAATGCTGGGAGGAATGGAAGCAAACAGGAGACAGCCACAGTGAGCCTTTATCTCCATTTCTTCCCAGTACTGAGCCAGGCTGAGAGCTGGCAGCGGCTGCACAATGAGACCCGCACTCTGTTTCCTGTCGTCCTGGAGCAGCTAGATGACTACAATGCTAAGTTGTCAGATCTCCAGGAAGCACTTGACCAGGCCCTTAACCATGTCAGGGATGCCGAAGACATGAACAGGGCCACAGCAGCCAGGCAGCGGGACCACGAGGTACAGTGGACACTCACCATCAATGCATTTCAGCATCAGCAGTGTGATGGTACACCAAGAAGGGGCAGTTGATATAAATTTTGTTTAAATATTCGTATATTTAAATAGTTACATTTTAAAATATTGGTGTATTTTTTGATGCTATAAATTACTAACGTGTGTGTTCCTAAAATCAAGTTGAAACTAGGATAATTGTCTAGTTCTTGCTTTGATAAGAATGCAGTAGTTCTGGTGCTTGTGTCCATGTGTATGGATCTGTTGTTCTTGCAAGTAGGTAAGCAATGCATAGCTTTTTTTATACTGAGAGCACTGGAAGGCCAAAGCATCTCAAAACCATGTGTTCTGGGTATATGTAATTTTTGGAAAGGCACGATAAGCAAATCTCACAGTCTGGCTGGTCAGCAGCTGCAGGGATAAGGAGACTAATTGCCAAGGCCATGCAAATGCAAAGAGGACGGTGAGGAGGATTCCCAGACGTGATCATAGCTTGCAAAGATGGTCATCTCATGGGGCCAGAATTTGTACATGCCCACACCTACAGAGCTGAGAACTGGTAGTGGTCATGTGTCCGCTTCAAGCAATGCATGTATTCACAGCCACCAGCATCAAGAGGGGCCATCTTTTGATAGGATGACACATGCATGTTCAAACATATTTTAAAAGATTAGGGAGAAAAGAATACTGTGAACGAATAGAAACCAATTATGAGCAAATTCACGAATTCAGTTATGTATTATTGTGGTTGGCAAAAGCCACTTAAACTAGGCTCTCTAGCCTGATTTTCAGCCATCATTGCCCCTCAGTAAGAATCCTTGTAAAATTTCTTCCATAAAAGTTAATTGCACTCATCACCACTATTTGCTAATGGGAGCAAACCCCTAGCCAATATTTTTTAGAATAATACAGTTGGGATAACATTTTTTTGTTGTTGTTAAACAAATGCATGATTATCTTACACAATAAAAGTATAACACAAAATACTGTTTTAAGATAGTAGCTGGGACTCGCCTTACCCTTGAAGTGTCCCCCTTTCCCTCCTCCACATCCAGTCCACCACAGGTTCCTCCCAGGTTTACTATCTGATATGTTTTAGCTCTCTTCCTTCTTTTCCATTCCTCTACAACTTCTCTAGTTCTGGCTTTCATTGTTTCTCAACCAAAACAGTCTCCCCTTCTCTCTCCTCCATTCTTGCTTCCTTCCAAGCCATCCTCTCCACCCTGCCAGAGCAGCTCACCTTAGTCACAGTCTGACCACAACTGCGTGTGCTCATCAATCCTTTCATTTCTCCTCATCACCTATAACAGTGCTTTTGATACTGCAACTTGTGAGCCATTTCGCAGGTTACAAAATAAGTTTCATGGGTTGTAACCAGCAGCTTTTTTTTTTTAAAAAAAAGAGACAGATAAAAGGAAATGAAATCAAGGGAATAGAAAATATCAAAGTATACATATATAGTAAGATATGGTTTCATCACAGTTCTGCCTTATATATGTGTACCAGGTTGCAATGTATAATTCATTGTTAACCTCTGAAAGACACTGTCCTATAGGACAGCCTATGCTGTTTCACGTGGCATGCGGGACTCCCTCTGATCTGACCCTACCAGCCTCCTCAGCCTCACCTCTTACTGTTCTCTGCCTCACACATTAGGTTCAGGCAATATCACACTACCAGTAATCCCACCTGCCTGGAATGGAGACCGCTTTTTGTTTTCTACTCATCTGGCTAACCTCACTTATCCTTTAAGTCTTACCTCGGGCATTACTTCCTCCAGGAGACCTACCCTGTACTCCAATCCCATAATATGTTTGGCACAGCTCTGTTTCTGAATCGTGATCATCTGCTAATGTATCTGTCTTCCCCATTGAACTCAGGGCTCCAAAAAGTAAGGGAATCGTGTCTTCTTTGTCTTTGAATCATGGAGCATTTAGCACAATGCCTGACACAAAGTAACAACTCAGTAAAAAATGTGTTGATGTAATGAAAACCTTAAGGACTTTCCAATTTGGGGATTCTGTAGTTTTGTCAGATTGTGCCCAAGTTTATTGAAGATGCATTTTCAGTGCTAAGTAATAAGTGATTCTTCTCATCCTGAAAGATTTAAGCCCATACCCCTAGCCTGCAGGATAACACTATTCTATTCCCAAAGAAGATTAAGAGCATTTAAGTAAGACAGAAACAACACTGCAACCTCATGCAACAATTTCCAGGGTTCACCAATGAAGACCCAGAACTAAGTTCAGTACTGCAAGCCCTGAAATGAGAAGTGGACCTGCCAACCCAGACCGGTCCTGGGAGGACAAGGGCAAGCAATGGCCTGCAGGAGACCCCAGCCAGACCACAGCTGTGCTCTTAGCCACAGGGAGTAATGTTAATTGCTGAGAAAAAAGCAAGACCTATTATTAATATTACCGATAGTGATAAACTGTATTTGGTTCTCATTTTAGATTGTGAGTTCTCGATCTCAGCCAAGTGCTTTGTCTTCTACATAGCCTTGTGCTAGAGAACACATATAGTGGGTGTTAACATGTTCAATTCTCTTCTGATTTATTTTTAGGAATAGATCTTACCTCCGAAAGTCCTTTGCAAATTTTATAATCAGAAAGGGGAGCACACAGTCAATGAACTGAGAGCCAAAGTATCTACATAGGCACAAACCAGCCAATTTGCTGGTGGTTAGTAAATGTCAGCGTGTGTGCAGAACACAGTGGACTTTGTAAATGTAACAAGCAAGAGGACAGTGTTGCCTGTATGAAGAGACTTCAGTTCTACAAGTGAATGATTGCCAAAATAGCTTTTAAATAAACTTACACAGTTTTTTTTAAACTTCATGCATATGGCTACCAAAAATTTGGCATTTTTGATTCAGACAGATAGTAGTGCTCATTTTAACTTTACCAAACAAACCCTTCTACTGCGTACAAATGAACAGCATGAGCAAGATTTCAGGAAGGGAACAGCATAGCGTTGAGGAATTTGAAAGTCCTGCTCCATCTCGGTTCTCCTTCCTCTTCCTGACTTATGGATCTGGAATTAGCCACAGTTGCACCCTTTTGCCCCCATCTCCTCCCTCAGTGTCTTCACCCAATCTCACTGCTTCAGTCCTTAAAAGGGATTTATTTGTGGGTCTGCATCCTTATTCAAAACTGAGCCCCACAGCACGACTTTCATATTTGTGTCTGTCTGCAGGAATAGCCACATGGATTAGCCTTGCTATTACCTGCTGAAAATCAACGCCTTTTTTCCACCAATTTCCTTTCCTGTTTTCTCATTCTTTCTCATTCTTGTCCAGGGTTCTCCTCTCCCCTCCAAGTCCCCAGGGTCTAAGTCAGCCCCTCCTACTCTGGGGTTCTGTGAGCAGTGATTTCTCCAGTCCTTTGTGTCTCACTTGTGGATATTTTGGTCTGCCCCCTGCCTAGGCTCCTGGCTTCTCTCCCCTTGAGATTACTGCCAGATTCAATTTCAAGGTATCTCTCTAAATGTATAGAAACTATATAATCAACCTTCATCAAATGCCTTCAATGGCTTCCTACTTAAGAAAGGTAAGTTCCTCAGCCACCCATGGTCTGAGTCCACCTACTGTTCCAGTGGTATTTCTTGACTTTTGTACAAACTCTGCCTCTTAGCCGCTGGAGACCATGCACATTTTCTTCTTAATGCCTTTGCTCATGGTGTCTCCTTTGCTCATCTCTCCAATCTATGAGTAATTCTGTCTAGCCTTTAAGCCAGGTTAAGTGTCTCCCTCCGTAGAGTGCCTCGCCTACTCATTCGAGTCCAGTGGTTCCTACATTGCTGCAGTCTTACATCCTTTTGAGAATTCAGTGAAAACTATGGAACATGTGCACGCACAGACACACACACAAACACATGCGCACGCACACATACACACACATACATATCCCTGCCTTGAGAAAAATATGCACTTGTGTTCACACATATAATATTGACAGGCAAGTTCAGATAGTCCACCTTAACCCTGGGTTAAGAACGCTGGCTCGGTGGCTCATGCCTGTAATCCCTGCACTTTGGGAGGCCAAGGCGGCTGAATCACCTGAGGTCAGGAGTTCGAGATCAGCCTGGTCAACCTGGTGAAACCCCGTCTCTACTAAAAATACAAAAATTAGCCAGGCATGGTTGCAGCGCCTGTAATCCCAGCTACTTGGGAGGCTGAGACAGGAGAATTGCTTGAACCCAGGAGGCAGAGGTTGCAGTGAGTTGAGATTGTGCCATTGCACTCTAGCCTGAGTGACAAGACTGAAACTCCACTTCAAAAAAAAAAGAACACTAGCTGCCAGAAGGAGTCCTTCCTTCCTCTCTACTGGTGCAGCCATTGGTTGAACCACTGGAATGATCACCAGGCTTCATCACACTCAGCATATATTCTTCTATGTTCCTGTCTAGGAGTCACCTTTTTTTTTTTTTTTTTTGAGACAGAGTCTCGCTCTGTCACCCAGGCTGGAGAGCAGTGGTGCTATCTGGGCTCACTGCAAGCTCCACCTCCTGGATTCACGCCATTCTCCTGTCTCAGCCTCCCGAGTAGCTGGGACTACAGGCGCCTGCCACCACGCCCGGCTAATTTTTTCTATTTTTAGTAGAGATGGGGTTTCACCATGTGTTAGGCAGAATGGTCTCCATCTCCTGACCTTGTGATCCACCCGCCTTGGCTTCCCAAAGTCCTGGGATTACAGGCGTGAGCCACCGCACCCGGCAGAGTCACTCTTAATTTCTGAATGCATAACCGTGTGTGTGTGTGTGTGTGTGTGTGTGTGTGTGATGGCTTGCATCTAGTCTAACCCCACTAGACCGTGAGCATTCAAGGGCGGCACCCCTGCCTTGCACAAATTATATCTTCCTAGCACCAAACACGATAACTTGCATTTGTTACATTTGTATGAACAGATGGATGGACAAATGCTTGCAGCACTACTCTCAAGTAATACAGATTTGATTTATGTACACTGGTTCTTCATGATTACAAATACTCTTATTTATTTCATATTAACTTGGACTTCTAAATTACTAAACACTACTTTCACCATTCTTTTGCATACTTTTGCATATTTAAATATCATGAAATTTCAATTCCTTCCAACAGAATTTTTTATTTATAGTCTTTCCTATGACAAATAGATTTGAATGGATCTGACCTTACTGGAATTTGACTATGTGTTTTAGAAAACAAACTTCAGTGGGTTTGTTGTTGTTGTTTTGAGACACAGTCTTACTCTGTAACCCATGCTGGAGTACAGTGGCACAATCTTAGCTCACCACAACCTCCACCTCCTGGGTTCAAGCAATTCTGTTGCCTCAGCCTCCCGAGTAGCTGGGATTACAGACGTGCGCCACCACACCCAGCCCAAATTTAAGTGTTTTAATTTTACATTTCACTGTTACACCTACAGCATGGGCTAGAAAAGAGTAATCCCAAAATTTCAGTTAACATACAAAACCAAAAAAGTCCCCACAGAGCTTAATCATTTTGACATATGCCAACACTAGCCATACAACTAGCAATTACATTATTTTGTCATCTTACCTCTAACTCCAAAGGGTAACAGAATGATTAAAATCTGTTTAGGGATTATTATATACCCAAGCTTTACCTCCCCAGGACTGTTTTTTGTTGTTTTTGTTGTTGTTGTTGTCGCTTTTGACCGTGGAAATTTTTCTATTTTTTTGCATATGTGATAGGCACAATGAAGCATGCTGAATAGTGACAATTAAGTCATTTTCATAATTATCAGTTTTCAACATTTTACTTTGTTCAAGTTGACCACTTTTCTGTGGAAATATCTTTATTTCTTTCAAAGCTAATTTTATTCATTTCTGTCTAATGCTATATATGGTAAGTGGGAGAAACTCATTAACTTGAAGCGTATTGTTTTTCACCTACTGCAAATAAGCTTTTATGCAGTGCTATTAGCACACAGCTTTGAAGCCTGTCTCTGACTTCAGGGTGTTATCAGTGTTCTCCCGCAGTCACCCAGAAAGAACTTACAGAAGGGGTAAAGAACACTGTAAAAGGAAAACAGTTCTGTGAGAGGTAAATAATACCAACCTTTTTTCAACTCCCTTCTTTTACGTACTTTAATACACATATTTTACGGTATTGCTTTTGTCCACAGCTGTATAACTCCAGTCTTTGTAAAGATAAGAATAATTGATCTCAGATAGTCACACTGTATTAGGCTTGATGGATATTCAGGGGAAATTGATTCTTTAAAAATGTTCTTGCATTAAGAGGATGTTCAAATGTGATTCTTTTCTGTCTCTAGACCTACATCTACCCTATAGCAACATATTTGGAGAAGATGGGTTCCATTCTTCCTTTTCACTAAGTCAGGAAAGATGGCAGAGAGTAAGAAAGGACATTAAGATGAACTTAAAAAGTTTTAAAGTATTTCCTTCTCTATCTAAGCTTCTTAATTATTTCTATGATATCCTAGATTACACTGTAATGTATATTTCAATTCTAACTTAAGTTACTATTTCTAAGGTAACTTCAACTCATTTTTCACTCAAATTGTAAAATGAGTCTTTTACTTTTCCCTTCTAAAGTTTCTTTCTATGTTTCTTTCAAACTCTAAACTCATTGGAAGCCCCATAATTTTTCTTCAGAATCACAGTGTCCCTGCCTCTAGAACCTAAAAGTGAAGGTAGAAATTAAAGTACTCATCAAGACATGTATTAATATTTACTTTCCCTTCTCAAAACATCTGAGCATTTACAATAAAGAGCTCTGAGTGGTATGAAGCAAGATTAAAATTTGATGCTGTAATAGTAGGGCCATTTTTAATTTTTAAAAGGACATTAAGATTATTTTTGTATATTCTCTGTTCCTGTCCAAATGGGCTGTTTGTGTCAGGCCCAGAGCTGGCACATGATAAATACTTTTTGAATTAATTCATATTCCAATCACTGCAAATATAGAGCCTGTGTTCAATCCTGTCTCCATAGTCCTCCTTTATATTCTGGGAAAAAGAGTCAAATGCCGTCTCTAAGACTCTAGCTCTCTTTGAAATGACGGTATTATAATAATCCTCCGTGCGTCTAATCTCCCAAGATTCTTACTGTTGTTATCTCCATATTATAAATGAGAAAGCAGCATCAAACAGGTAGCATTCCCCAAAGGCACACAGCAAGGATGGAACTGGGATGTGAACACAGATTTGTCTGAGTCCAGAGAGAGCAAGTTGACATTTACTGCTCTCCCCGATGCTTGCCCTAAAGACATGTTCACTTTGCTCTCCCTTACTCTTCCTTCCTGCAGAAACAACAGGAAAGAGTGCGGGAACAAATGGAAGTGGTGAACATGTCTCTGAGCACATCTGCAGACTCTCTGACAACACCTCGCCTAACTCTTTCAGAACTTGATGATATAATAAAGGTAAGGACGCATGTACTTGTTCAGGTTTGTATTTCCAGCAGGTTACAACAGCAGCCCGGTGTCACAGAATAATAAATTCAGATCTATCAAGTGAGCAGGCATTATAAAGATCAGATGACTGAATGTTTTAGTTTCTTGCACTGTACGATGGCCACTAGCCACATATGACTACTTAAACTTAAATTATTTAAAAGTAAATAAAATTAAAATTTTAATTCTTCAGTCACATTAGCCACATTTCAAGTCCTCAGCAGCCACATAGCTAGCAGCTGCTATATTCAGTGGCACAAGCATTGGGTAGAAACAGGCATTGTGCCGCTGAATATAGTGGAACTTCTTGCAGAGAGTTCTATTGAAAGTGCTGCTCTCAATCCATCTTATTCACTCTTCACTCACAAAGTTGTGTTTGATAAATCTGGCATTCAAAATCAATAAAAGTCACATTTTGTAAAAGTAGAAAATTTCCAATAAAATGCAGTGACCTGAACTATCATGAAATTACTTTCAGCTCATTTTTGTTACCTTTCAAAAGATACCACTTTAAGGTCATTTGATTGTCATCTCATCCTTTGACTATTTCAGCACCAAACTGTCTTTCTCGCCAACCTGACTCCCATCACTCTCCTTGGTGACAGCAAAATCCATATGGATGAAGTCACTGACTCTCTGACCTCCAGCTCCTTGAACTTGCCCTTTCCAGCAAGCTTATCCTCCAATCCACCTCTGTTATCCCGCCTATGGCCATATCCAGATCTTGTCCTCAGCAACAGTACCTCCTCCCAAACCCTAGTTTCAAGCACCTCTTTCCCAGAGCACCATCTCCTATCTCACTTACTCTAGAATGCCCACTCCAGTCATTCTCTGGCCACATGGAGACCTCCCTGCCTTTTTTACCCTACCCCTCTCATGTGCTTTCTTCCCTCCTTAA